>NC_041733.1:48033266-48724099 GCF_004115215.2 Ornithorhynchus anatinus
GAGAGGGTAGAAGTAGACAAGATTCCCCGGCCCGGCTGCGTCGACCTAAACCCTCCTCAGCTAATTAAAGAGGTCAACCTTTGCGACCGGTGTGCCCGAAGGAATCAAAAGAGAAGGGAGGGTCTCAAGGCTCACCCCCAGCTCTCTCCACCCCCACGAAGAGAACGGGTGGGGGTAGGGAGTGGCGACGGGTGAAAGATCCCCACGGCTCCTTTTACCAGCGGCGCCCTCCCCGTCCCCAGCCAAAACAGTAAGAACCGCGGTATTTGTTAAGCGCTTACCGCGTGCCAGGCACCGTACCGAGCGCTGGGGTGAACACAAGCGAATCCACGGACACGGTCCCTGCCCCACAGGGGGCTCGGAGTCTCCATCACCATTTTACGGATGAGGAAACTGAGGCCGGGAGAAGCCGAGTGCCCTGCCCAAGGTCACACAGCGGACACCACGTGCCTCCTTTCGTGTGTGTGTCCCCCCCCCCCCCGCCCCCGCCGACCACCACGGGGTCACCGTCCCCGCGACCCGGCAGCCCCAGGGCGGGAACGTGGAGACCCCGGGAGGGAGGTGGGTCGCCGGGAGGGTCCCGCCGCCCTCCCCCCGGCGAACCGAGCTCGGGCCGGCCCCCCGGCTCCCGGGCCCGCCCGGACGATCGCGAGGATGCGGGGAGGGCAGGGGAGCCCGAAGGGGGCCGGGCCGCCGCCGGGTGGGGAGATCCCGTTACCTCGGCCCGCTGGGTCCGGGGGAAGGCGGTCGACCTCTCGACGGCGTAGACGTCCACCAGGTAGGAGTGCGCGCCCTGCTCCCTGTTCCAGGACGGCGGCCGTGGCGGACGAGGCCGCTGCGCCGGCCCACGGTGAAGAGGCGGCCCAGGCTCCGGTCCCGGCAGCGCACGGAGACGATGTAATACTCCACGGCGGAGGCGGCGGCGGCGGGGCCCCCGGGCCCGGCGGCCTCCACGGCGATGACGTCGGTGCCCACGGGCTCGCCCTCCTTGAGGACGGTGACGTAGCGGGGCTGGGTGAAGACGGGGCCCCGGCCCGCGGAGGACGACGGTCACCTCGCTGGTGGCCCGCCGCCTCTCGGGGCCCCGGTCCGGTGGCGGCCACCACGAGGGCGTAGGTGGAGGCGGGAGGGCGCCAGGGGGGCGGCCACCCGCAGCTCGCCGCTGCGCCGGTCCAGGGCGAAGACGTCCCCGTCGCCGCCCACGATCTCGTACTCCACCTCGCCGTTGGGGCCCTCGTCCGGGTCGGAGGCCGCCAGGGCGGCCAGGACGGAGCCGACCCCGGCGGCGGAGGGGTCGGCGGCCAGGGCGTCCTGGGAGACGAAGACGGGGGCGTTGTCGTTGACGTCGGCCACCAGGACGGTGACGTTCTTCAGGGCGCTCCGCCGGCTCTCGGGGGGCCGGGCCCCGTCGCTGGCCCGGACGGTGAGGAGGAAGGCCGGGGAGACCTCGCGGTCGATCTCGGCCCGGGTGTAGACGGTCCCCGTGGCCCCGTCGATGCGGAAGTGGGCCCCGCGGGGCGCCTGGCGGACGATGGCGTAGGTCAGCCGCCCGTTGTCCCCGGCGTCGGGGTCGCGGGCGGGCACGGAGACCACCGGGCTGCCGACGGGCAGGTCCTCGGGCACGGTGCGGACCACCTCGCCCGGGGGGAAGCTGGGCGCGTTGTCGTTGGAGTCCCGCACGCGGATGAGGAGGGCCACGGCGGCCGAGCGCGGGGGCCGCCCGCGGTCCCGGGCCGTGACGTTGAGCCGGTAGGCCGGCCGGGTCTCGAAGTCCAGCGGCCGGGCCAGGAAGACGCCGCCGGTGTGGGCGCCGACGCTGAAGGCCCCCAGGTGGCGGTCGGGCCCGTCCAGGCCGTAGCGCAGGTCGGCGTTGTCGCCCGCGTCGGCGTCGGTGGCCGAGACCGAGGCGACCAGCTGGCCCACCCGGGCGTCCTCCGGCACGTCCACCAGCAGCGCCGGGCGGGGGAAGGCCGGGGCGTGGTCGTTCTCGTCCAGGACCTCCACGCTGACGGTGCAGGTGGAGGCCAGCGGGACGGGCCCGCCGTCGGCCGCCCGGATGGCCAGGGCGTAGGAGGCGGTGGCCTCCCGGTCGAGGGGCCCGACCAGGGTCAGCTGGCCCGTGCCGCCGTCCAGGGCGAAGCGGTTCTCCTCGTTCCCCGCGGCGATGGCGTAGCGGACCAGCCCGTTGGGGCCCTCGTCGGCGTCGGCGGCCGCCACGCGGACCACGGGGGTGCGGGCCGGGGCCGCCTCGGAGACGGAGGCCCGGTAGAGGTCGCGGGGGAAGCGGGGGGGGGTGGTCGTTGACGTCCCGGACGAGGACCTGCACGGTGGCCCGGTCCCCGAGCGGGCGGGGCAGGCCGCGGTCGGCGGCCACCACGGCCAGGGTGAAGGCGGCCGCCCCCAGCCGCCGGGTCAGGGCCTCGCGGTCGAAGCGGCGGGCGCTGACCAGCAGGCCGCTGACCGGGTCCAGCTCGAAGTCGGGGGGCTGGCCGGCCTCCAGCGCGTAGCGGACCTCCCCGTTGCGGCCGGCGTCCCGGTCGGCGGCCGCCACCCGCCCCACGGGGGAGCCGGCCGGCCGCTCCTCGTCCAGGTGGAAGACGTAGTGGGTGCGGTCGAAGAGGGGCCGGTTGTCGTTGACGTCCTCCAGGACCACCGCCACCTCCACGGTGGCGCTCAGCGGCTCCACGGCCCCGTCGGCGGCCGCCACCCGCAGGCGGTAGCGGTCCCGCCGCTCCCGGTCCAGCCCGCGCCGGACGTAGAGCTGGCCGTCGGGGAAGACCCCGAAGTCGCCGTCGTCGTCCCCGCCGGCGGCCAGGGAGTAGGCCACCCGGCCGTTGGCCCCCGCGTCGGGGTCGGTGGCCCGGACCCGGAAGAAGCGCGCGTTGACGGGGGCCGACTCGGGCAGGGCCACCTCGTAGGACAGCTGGTCGAAGACGGGCGGGTGGTCGTTGACGTCGCGGACGGTGACGGTCAGGGGCAGGCGGGAGGAGCGGCGGGGGACCCCCAGGTCCCAGGCCACCACGGTCAGCGCGTAGACGCGGCCCGGGGGGCCGGGCGGCCCCAGCAGGCGGACGGCGCCGGTCTCCCGGTCCACGGCGAAGGGGGCCCCCGGCGGCCCCTCCAGGCCGTAGGCCACGGCGCCGTTGGGCCCCTCGTCCGGGTCCTCGGCCCGGGCCCGGAAGACGGTCCGCCCGGCGGCCCAGTCCTCCACCACGTCGGCGCGCTCCGCGGGCCGGGCGAAGCGGGGGGCGTTGTCGTTGAGGTCGCGCACGGTGACGTTGACCTCGGCCTCGCCGGCCCCGGCCCCGCCGCTGGCCACCACCCGCAGCCGGTAGGAGGCCCGCTCCTCCCGGTCGAGGGGCCCGGCGGTGCTCAGCCGCCCGCTGGCCGGGTCCACGGCGAAGGCCCCCGCGGGGTCGCCGGCGGCGATGAGGTAGGCGAGGTCGCCGTCCGGGTCCGGGGCGGCGGCGGAGACGGCCCCCACGGGCGTGCCGGGGGCCGCGTTCTCGAAGACCACGAAGCCGTAGGCCGCCGGGCTGAAGACGGGCGGGCCGTCGCGGGGCCCCAGCACGGCCACCGTCACCAGGGCCGGGGGGTCGGCCCGGCGGCCGCCCCCGTCGGTGGCCGCCACCTCCAGCCGGTGGGCGGCGGCCTCCCCCCGGGCCAGGGCGGCCCGCGTGGTCACGGCCCCGGTCCGCGGGTGGACGCGGAAGCGGGAGGCGTCCCCGGCCCGGAGGCTGTAGCGGACGGTCCCGTTGGGGCCCAGGTCCGGGTCGCCGGCCGTCACGGCGGCCACGTGGCTGCCGGCCGGCTCGCCCTCCCGCACCCGGGCGAAGTAGCGCAGCGGGTAGAAGGCCGGGCTGTTGTCGTTGAGGTCCAGGACGGTCACGTCGACCCGGGCGGCGGCCGGACCGGGGCGGGGCCCCCAGGTCCGTGGCCAGGACCAGGAGGGAGTAGGCGGGGCGGGCCTCCCGTCCAGCGGGCGGCCGGTTGGTCAGGGCCCCGACTCGGGGTCCAGGCGGAAGGCCCCGCCGTGGTCGTCGGCCAGGGAGAAGCGCACGGTCCCGTTCTCGCCCAGGTCCCCGTCGGCCGCCTCCAGGACCAGGAGCCCGGTCCCGGCGGGGGCGCCCTCGGCCACGGCCGCCCGGTAGCCCCCGGGCCGGGCGAAGGCGGGGGCCCGGTCGTTGACGTCCAGGACCGTGACCTCCAGCCGGGCGTAAGGCCACGCGGGGCCGGGCCCCCCGGTCGCGGGCGCTGACGTTGAGGACCACCAGCGGGCGCGCTCCCGGTCGGGCCCCCCGCGGGGCCCGTGGTCACCAGCCCGCTGTCCTCGCTGATGCGGAACCAGCCGGGGGCGTCGCCCCCGACGATGCTGTAGCGGAGGGCGGCCCCGGGGCCCGCGGCGGCCCCGCCGCCGGCGGCCGCCGCCGCCAGCCCGGCCACGAAGCTCCCGGGGGGCGCCCCCTCGCTCAGGGCCGCCCGGTAGACGGGCCGGGCGAAGGCCGGCGGGCGGTCGTCGACGCCGTTGACCAGGATGACCAGGCTGGCGGCCGAGGAGCGCGAGGGCCCCCCGTCCCCGGCCCCGGCGTTGTCGGCCACCGACACGGTCAGGTTGTAGGAGGGGATGCGCTCCCGGTCCAGGGCCCCGGCCACCTTGATGAGGCTCAGGTTGGGCACCTTGCTGCCCTGCACGGCGAAGTGGCCCTGCTCGTTGCCCGCCAGGATGCGGACCGAGACGTCGCCGTTGGCGGCGGGCGAGTCGGCGTCGGTGACGGTCAGCAGGGCCACCACGGTGCCCGGCTGGGCGTTCTCGTCCACCGAGGCGAAGCGCGAGGTGGCGGGGAAGTAGCGGAACCTGACCACGGGGTCGTTGTCGTTGACGTCCAGCAGGCGGATCAGGGCCTCGGCCCGGCCCGTCAGCGGCGGGCTCCCGCCGTCCAGGGCCTGCAGGGTCAGCGAGTACTGGGCCCGGGCCTCGAAGTCCAGCGGCCGGCCCACGGTGATGAGCCCCGTGGCCGGGTCCAGCCGGAAGGGCCCGGCCTCGTCCTGGAGCCGGTAGCGCACGGCCCCGTTGGGGCCCTCGTCGGCGTCGGCCGCCCGGGCCCGCAGCACGCCGGACCCCACGGCCGCGTCCTCCCGCACGGCCGCCTCGTAGCGGGGCCGGTCGAAGACGGGCGGGTTGTCGTTGACGTCCTGCACGGTGACGTTGACCCGCAGGGCCCCCCGCCGCCGCGGCTCCCCCTTGTCCTCCACCTCCACCAGGAGCCCGTAGGCCGCCGTGGTCTCCCGGTCCAGCCCGCCCCGGGACACCAGGTGCAGGAAGGCCCCCTCCCCGCCGGGGTTGAGGGTGACGTCCAGCCGGAAGCGGCCCTCCTCGTTGCCCCGGACCAGGCGGTAGGAGGCGTGGTCCACCCCGTTGGCGGCGGCGTCCGCGTCCGTGGCGGTGTCCAGGATGACCCGCCGCCCGCCGTGGCTGTCCTCCTTGAAGGTCACGGCCACGGACGGCTCGGGGAAGACGGGCGCGTTGTCGTTGAGGTCCCGCACCAGCACCCGCACCTCGGTGGGGTAGGTGGGGGCGCTGGACAGGACCAGCAGGCCCACGGCGTCGGCGGCCAGGCTCTCGCGGTCGATGCGGGCCCGGGTGGTCAGGGCCCCCGTGCGCCCGTCCAGGGCGAAGAGCGCGTGGCTCTCGCTCAGCCGGTAGGTGAAGCCCGGCCGGGTGGGCACCGTGCCCACCGGGGTCCCGGGGGGCTGCTCCTCCAGGACCTGGAACACCTGGCGGGGCTCGGACCCCCGGGCCGGGGGCGGCCGCAGCAACGGCAGCAGGAGGACCAGCAGGCCGGGGAGGCCCCGGGCCACCCCCGACCTCATGGCCGCACCGGACCCCCGGGGAGGGGCCGAGGCCCCGCTCCGGTCACCCCCGGCCCCCCCCCCGCCCCCCCCCGCGCCTCTCGGGGGTCCCGATGGGGGTTGGGGGGGGATGGATGGGCGGAGTGCCACCCCCCCGGCCGACGGCCCTGGGCGGCCCCTCGCCTCCCGCCCTTCTCCCCCTCCCCCTACCTCCCGGGGACCGGTTCGGCCCGCGGACGACGGTCCTCCGTGTCCGGTCCCTCCCGGGGACCGCGGTCCCCCGGGTCCGCCGCTTCTCGGGTCACGATCCCCCCGGCCGGCAGCGGTTCTGCCCGCGGACGACGCTCCCCCGCGTCCGGTTCCTTTTAGGTCCGGATCCACCCGGGACCGGCTCGGCCCGCGGGACGGACGCTCCTCGCGTCCGGCTCTTTCCCGGGGACCGCGGTCCCCCGCGTCCGGCTCTTCTCGGGTCACGGTCCACCCGGGACCGGTTCTTCCCGGGGCCGACGCTCCCCCCCGTCCGGCTCTTCCTAGGTCCGGATCCACCCGACACCGGTCCCGCTCGTGGACGACGCTCTCTCCGGTCCGGGACCGGCTCGGCCCGTGGACGACGCTCCCTCGTGTCCTGCCCTTCTTAGGTCCGCATCCCCCCGGGACCGGTTGGAGCCCGTGGACGACGGTCCCTGGTGTCCCGACGGTCCTTCCCGCGGACGACGGTCCCTCGTGGGGGGCCCTGCCCGGGTGCCGGTCCTCCGGGGAGCGGTTGGGGCCGCGCTGTCGGGGCCGCGCTGTCCGGTCCGCCGTGCCCGGCTCCTCCGCGGGGGTTCCCGAGTCCCCTCGTGGGTCGCGTCCCGGTCGGTCGCCCGTGTCCGAGGCCGAAGTCGTCCGGGCCCCCGGCTCCTCCGAGGACCGACCCGCACCGCACCGCACCGCGCCGCGCGGCCCGGCGGAGCCGCACACACAAACTTTGCCGGCGGACGCGCTCGGCTCCGCTCGGCTCGGCTCGGCTCGGCTCGGCTCGGCTCGGCTCGGCTCGGCTCCCCCCCGCTGTCACCGCGCCCCGCCCCCACCGCCCCGCCCGCCTATCCCCGCCCTGGCCCCGCCCCTCCCCGTTAAGCCCCGCCCCTCGCCCCCCCCGGCCCGCCTATCCCCGCCCTGGACACGCCCCCGATCCGCCCGGGCCCCGCCCCCTCAAGCCCCGCCCCCGATCGCCCGACGCTCCAATCCCCGCCCTGGACACGCCCCCTCGCCCCTTCAAGCCCCGCCCCCGATCGTCCGACGCTCCAATCCCCGGCCTGGCCCCGCCCCCGCCCGCCTATCCCCGCCCTGGACACGCGCCCTCTCTCCTCAAGCCCCGCCCCCCGACCTCTCGGCCCGCCTATCCCGGCCCCGCCCCCGATCGCCCGACGCTCCAATCCCCGCCCTGGCCCCGCCCTCTCGCCCCTCAAGCCCCGCCCCCGACCTGGTCACGCCCCCTTCCCCTTCGGGCCCCGCCCCTCTATCGATCAAGCCCCGCCCCCTTTGCCCGGCCGCGCTCCCTTCCCCCCTGTGCCTGCAACTTCTGTGTGTTGTCTTTATGGTGCGCGTTGTGTGCGTCGTGTGGACCCGGCCGCGTGCGGACCCGGGCATCCGGGGACCTCGTTTGGGGGCTGCCTGTGGGCCCGCGGGGAGGCTCTGACGGGCCGCAAAGCCCGCGCGCAGTAGGGCTGCGTGGGACCCGCGGGTCTCTACCTCAGCCTCTCTCCGCGATGGGGGCGGCGGTGGGTTTGGGGGCCGGATCCGTGGTGAGGGTCCGGTTTGGGGGATCGGTGGGCGGAGGCAGATCTGGGGGGTCGGGGGGACTCGGTTGGCGGAGACGGATTCGGGGGAATCTGTCGGCGCAGATGGATTGGGGGGAATGTTGGCCCAGACAGATTTGGGGAAACCTTTGGGCGGAGACAGATTGGGAGGGATCCTTTAGGCGGAGACGGATATGGGAGGATCTGCGGGCAGGGGTGATTTAGGGGGATCCGTTGGCGGGCTGGACTCCCCCCGGGGCTGCGGGGGGCCGCGCCTCGCGTGCACGGCGCCTCCAGCTCAGCGGAGCCCTGAGCTCCGGAGCGGGCAACTACGCCCCCTGCTGGCCCACAGCGGGTATAGCCTAGAAGGACACTGGGAGCGGGCGACCGGAAGCGGGTAACTACGCCCCCTGCTGGTCCACAGTGGCTCCGGCCCGGGAGCGGGCGACCAGGAGCAGGTAGACACCGCCACCTGCTGGCCCACCGCGGGTATAGCCCAGAAGGACCGCGGGAGAGGGCGACCAGGAGCGGGTAGACACCGCCCTCTGCTGGCCCGTAGCGGCTATAGCCCAGCAGGACCTTGGGAGCGGGCAACCACGCGCGGGTAACTACCGCCCCCTGCTGGTCCACAGTGGCTACAGCCCAGAAAGACGCCCGAGAGCGGGCGACCAGGAGCGAGTAGACACCGCCCCCTGCTGGCCCACAGCGGGTAGAGCCCAGAAGGACCCCGGGAGGGGGCGACCACGCGCGGGTAACTGCGCCCCCTGCTGGTCCACAGTGGCTACAGCCCAATAGAACCCCGGGAGCGGGCGACCAGGAGCGGGTAGACACCGCCCTCTGCTGGCCCATAGCGGCTACAGCCCAGAGAGCGGGTAACTAACGCCCCCTGCTGGCCCACAGCGGCTGTAACCTAGAAATATTATCATCGTTATTATTGTCGTTGTTATTAATCATTATTAGTTATTATTGTTATTATTATTATTATAAAGTTCCAGGGAGCGGGTAGACACCGCCCCCTGCTGGCCCTTAGCAGCTGTAGCCCAGCAGGACCCCGGGAGAGGGCGAGCAGGAGCGGGTAACTGCCGCCCCCTGCTGGCCCACAGCGGCTACAGCCCAGAAGGTCCTCGGGAGCCCACTTCTCGCTGGCTCCACTACATTTAATAATAATAATAACGATATTTAGTATTAGTAGCAATAGTAATGATAATAATAGTGGTATTTTTAAGCACTTGCTATGTGCCAAGCAGTGCACTAAGCGCTGGGATAGATAGAAGGTTGTTCATTCATTCATTCATTCATTCTTTCAGTGGTATTTATTGAACGCGTACTGATAATAATAATGTTGGTCTTTGTTAAGCGCTTACTATGTGCCGAGCACCGTTCTAAGCGCTAGGGGACATACAGGGTCATCAGGCTGCCTCACATGAGGCTCACAGTCTTAATCCCCATTTTACAGATGAGGGAACTGAGGCACAGAGAAGCGAAGTGACTCGCCCAAAGTCACACAGCTGACAAGTGGCAGAGCCGGGATTCGAACCCATGACCTCTGACTCCTAAGCCCGGGCTCTTTCCACTGAGCCACGCTGCTTCTCCGCAGAGCGCTGTACTAAGCGCTTGGAATGTACAATTCGACAACAGAGACCATCCCTGCCCAGTGAGGGCTCACAGTCTGAACGGGGGAGACAGACAGCAAAGCAAAACAGAATAAAACAAAACAAGACGACATCATCGAGATAAATAGAATCATGGAGCTGTACACCTCATTAACAAAATCAGTAGGGTAATGAATAATATATACAACTATGCACGGTGCTGAGGGGAGGGGAAGGAGGACGAGCAGAGGGACCTGGGCCTCACCGTCTTAATCCCCCTTTTTACAGATGAGATAACTGAGGCCCAGAAAAGCTAAGTGGCTTGCCCAAGGTCACACAGCAGGTATGTGTGGCGGAACTGGGATTAGGAGCCACGATCTCTGACTAAGTATTCCAGGCTCCGAGCGCTTACCCTGTGCCGGGCACCGTTCTAAGATCTGGGGTAGATATGAGATATTCGGGTTGGGCCACAGTCCCTGTCCTACGCAGGCCTCACAGACTTCATCCCCGTTTTACGGATGAGGGAACTGAGGCCCAGAGAGTGAAGTGACTTGCTCAAGGTCACCCAGCAGACAAGCGGTGGAGCCGGGATTAGCACCCATGACCTCTGTCTCCCCAGGCCCCTGCTCTATCCACTAGATTATGCTGCTCCTCTATTCCTGCAGCGTGGCTCACTGGAAAGAGCCCGGGCTTTGGAGTCAGAGGTCATGGGTTCGAACCCCGGCTCTGCCACCTGTCAGCTGTGTGACTTTGGGCAAGTCACTTAACTTCTCGGTGCTTCAGTGACCTCATCTGTAAAATGGGGATGAAGACCGTGAGCCCCACGTGGGACGACCTGATTCCCCTGTGTCTACCCCGGCGCTTAGAACAGTGCTCGGCACATAGTGAGCGCTTAACAGATACCAACCTTATTATTATTCGTGACTTAACTCCACTAGAAGCAGCGTGGCTCAGTGGAAAGAGCCCGGGCTTGGGAGTCAGAGGTCATGGATTCAAATCCAGGCTCTGCCCTTGTCAGCTGTGTGACCGTGGGCAAGTCACTTCACCTCTCTGGGTCTCAGTTACCTCATCTGTAAAATGGGGATTAAGACTGTGAGCCTCACGTGGGACAACCTGATTGCCCTGTATCTACCCCACCGCTTAGAACAGTGCTCTGCACATAGTAAGCGCTTAACAAACATCATCATCATTATCAATCAGCCAATCACTCAAGAGGATTTATTGAGCTCTTACTCTGTGCAGAGCACCGTACTAAGAATTTGGGAGAATACACTTTTTAACCAGAAGCAGTGTGGCCTTCAGGCGTGGGAGTCATTCCTTCATTCAACTGTATTTATTAAATGCTTACTGCGTGCAAAGCACAGTACTACGCGCTTGAGCACCGTACTAAGCCTACTAACTCTCTTGTCCTCTCCCAATCACTCACTAGAATGCTCTTAATGAATGATAATAGTTATAGTAATAACAATAGTATTTATTGATTGCAGAATTTGTGCCGTCCATTGAGTTGGTTACAGGATAATCCAAGTAGACACAGCCCCCGTCCCACGTGGGGCAGCCGGTCTAAGGGGGAGGGAGAACAGATATTTCATCCTCATCAATCAAGCTTATTTATTGAGTGCTTACTGTGTGCAGAATCCTGTGCTGAGCTCTTGGGACAGTGCAATATAAGAGGTGGTAGATACGTTCCCACGTTACAGAAAGGGTTTTGAATGGGGGGGAGTGGGACAGGAAGACGGAAGGAGTCCCTGGCCAGAAGCAGGACGTGGGCAAGAGGTCGGCGGCGAGATAGAAGCGGCGTGGCTCTGTGGAAAGAGCCCGGGCTTGGGGGTCAGAGGTCACGGGTTCGAATCCCAGCTCTGCCACTTGTCACCTGTGTGACTGTGGGCGAGTCACTTCACTTCTCTGGGCCTCAGTGACCTCATCTGGATAATGGGGATTAAGACTGGGAGCCTCATGTGGGACAACCTGATGACCCTGTATCTCCCCCAGCGCTGAGAACAGTGCTCTGCACATAGTAAGCGCTTAACAACTACCAACATTCTTATAGAGGAGATGGAGGGAGGGTGAGAAGGTTGGCATTAGAGGAGCGGAGTGTGCGGGCCGGGCTGGAGTAGGAGAGAAGCGAGGTGAGGTAGGAGGGGGAGAGCTGATGCACGGCTTTAAAACTCGATGAGAAGCGGGAGAGGACAGTTTCGGTGAAGCAGAGGTTGGATATTGTTTCCGGGAGAAGGGGGTGAGCCACAGGGTCCAAGGCAGCTGAGAGGTCAAAGGGGTTTAGAGTAGAGTAGAGGCTGTCGGATTGGGCAAGAAGCTCGAGGAGTTTGGAGAAGAATGGTACGAGGGAGATGGGGCCATAGCTGGAGGAAGCCGAGGGGTCAAGGGAGGGGTTTCTTTTTTAGGATGGGGAAACGTGAACATGTTTGAAAGCTGAGGGGAAGAAGACGCTGGAGAACAGAGAATTGAAGATGGCAGTCAGGGAGGGAAGAGGGAAGGGGGCAAGTGCTCCGATAAGGTAGGAAGGGATAGGGTCGGAGGCATAGGAGGAGGATGTGGATTTTGAGAGAAGGCAGGAGGTCTCTTGAGATCCTGCTGGGAAAGATGGGAGAGTTTGAAGAAGGGGCTGGAAGAGGGAGGGATTAGAGACGAGTAAGGGAGGTTTTAGGAAGAGCTGCCTGATAGTTTCATTTTTTAAATAATAATAATTTGTTTAGCGCTTACTACATGCCAAGCACTGCTCTTAGCGCTGGGGTAGATACAAGGTTATCAGGTTGTCCCACATGGGGCTCACAGTCTTCATCCCCATATTACAGATGAGGGAACTGAGGCACCGAGAAGTGAAGTGACTTGCCCAAGGTCACACAACTGACAAGTGGCGGAGGCGGGAATAGAACCCACTACCTCTGACTCCCAAGACCGGGCTCTTTCCACTAAGTCACACTGCTTCTCTGCTTTTCAGTAAAGTAGGTATCCAGGTCACTAGAGGAAGGGACAGAGGTGGGGAGTTGAGGGGGTTTGAGGAGAGAATTAAATATCTGGAGCAGCTGGTGAGGGCGTTGGGCATGGATATCAGGAAGAATGGAGAAAGAGTGAAGGAATGTGAGAAAGGGATCAAAATGGTTCCAAAAGTTGGACGTGGTGCCTGGAGGGGGAGATAGATGAGGACTAATATTTGGAGTGGTTGGTAGAAGCGGATGATATGGTCTTCAAAGGGAGGGAAAAAGCGAGGTTGTGCGAAAGCGGCATTGGGGCGCCAGAAGGAAGCCGACACCCCTTCCTTTCCTAGTGAATCTGGGGGCGGGGGGAGCGGATGAGGACCCCTCTGGGGTCATCGGGAGAGAGCCAGGTTTGGGTGATGGTGAGGAGGAGGAGGAGTGACTGAGACAGGAACAGGTCAAGGATGAAGAGGAGCTTCCCCGTGATGGAGCAGGAATTCCTCAGGCCACACTGGGCTGAGGCTGGAGGTGTGGGGAGGCGGCAGCTGGGGGCGGGAAGGCTCGAGGGGAGGGAAGAGGTTGTTTGGAAGTGAGCTGATGGGGGCCAGTGTTGGGGAAACAGGATAACAGCAAATGACTCTCCCCCCTTCAAAACCTTATTGAAGGCCCATCTCCTCCAAGAAGCCTTCCCTGATTAAGCCCCCCCTTCCTCTTCTCCCACTCCCTTCCGCGTCGCCCTGACTTACTCCTTTTGTTCATCTCCCCCGCAGCCCCACACCACTTATGTCCAGATCTGTCATTTATTGATTTCTATTAATGTCTGTCCCCCCCGCTAGAGACTGTCAGCTCTTTGTGGGCAGGGAACGTGCCTGTTATATTGTTGTATTGTCCTTCCCCAAGCACTTCGCACAGTGCTCCGCACACAGTAAGAGCTCAGGAAATACCACTGAATGAATGAATGATGCAAGGGATGTGCTGGGAATGGCAGAGGATGGGAAGGAGACAGGGAGGGGCTGATTGGAGAGTTTGGAGGAGTCAAAATAAGGGTAGGGAAGTTTAAGAGTCTAGGTGAGGTTAGTACAGTGCCCGGCACATAGTAAATGCTTATATATATAATATATTATGTATAGAAAACACCGTCATTATTATGATCAGCAGCAATAGCTGCTTAATCTGGTGGTTTCCCGAGGAAATTGTTGAATTTTAAGGCAGGTCCTGGAGAGGTAAAGAGGTGAGAGTTTAAGAGTAAACCTAAGGTGGGTGAGAAGGCAGATATGTAAAAATCCAGATTATTATCGCCTGGGCTGCAGGCAGCCACACCTGTTCTGCGTTCTCCCCTAGGGATTAAAGCCAGGCCACAGAGGAAAGGGGAAGATGAAGGAAGGAAAGAGGAAGGAATGATTCTCAATTCCTCAGAAATGAAATGCCAAGAGTCCTGGAGGGAGGAAGGTGAGCAGTGGTTTCCATGGTCCACATTGGTTTGTGACTTCTCAGAGGAGAGATCTCAGTGTTCTCTGGCTGGTCTCTGACCCAGGCTGAGAACTTGGGAGAGTAAAAAACCAATGAGTCAATCAGTTTTGTTTACTGAGTGTTTACTATGTACAAGACCACTATGCTAAACGCTTGGGAGAGTAGTAAATCAATGATATTCATTGAGCGCTTGCTGTGTGCAGAGCACTGTACTGAGCACTTGGGAGAGGATAGTACAACGTTAAATAGACCCAGCCCCTGCCCACATCAGAATTAGCAGACACATTCCCTGCCCCTAATGAGCTACTAGTATAGACACTTATTCGGATCTGGGTGAAAATCCCTGGGAAGATGTGGCTTCCGTTGGTCTAGAGAGAAGCAACATGGCCTAGTGGATAGATCCCGGACCTGGGTTCTAATCCCACTTGTCTGCTGTGATCTTGGACAAGTCACTTCTTATGTGGGCCTCAATTCCTTCAACTGTAAAATGGGGATTAAGACTGGGAGCCCCACGTGGGCCATGGACTATGTCCAACCAGGTTAACTTGGATCTACCCCAGCGTTTAGTACGGTGCCTGGCACATAGCAACCGCTTAACAAATACGGTAAAATGAACTTTGAAGATCATGTAGGAGAACCTGCAGTTCAACCTAGCCCCTCTCAATGGCGTCGTGAAGTGAACAGGAGCAGCACAGAGCAACATTATGGGCCGTGGGTGGCCTGGAACTTCCCTCCGACCTTAGCTGCATTAACATGGTCTTTTCAGCATCCACGGGCTTGAGTTAGTTGGCGTAGGCAGAAAACCGTCTCCTAAATCAAACGCCCAGTGCCTGGGGGAAATCTTACAGGGGCTTGTGGCTCCCTGGAGGAATATGAATCTTCAGACCGCCGGATGAATTACCTCAAACCATCCGGGGACAACCAAGTATTTCTGTCTGAGTTGGATTTTTGTGATGCAGGGGGAAATCATTCTTGGTTTTTTCAGCCAAGACTCGGTTTCAACAGATGTGAGCGAAAATCACCTCCTCACAACTAGTGGAAAGGTGTCATGGAAACCAGCGTTTCGTCGCTTTGTGTCCTTCATCCTCTGGAGTGAAATGGGAGGGTGCCTCTTATTTCCCACCGTTTTTTAACGCTCACGTGCTCAATGATCGAAAACTGCCAGAGTCGGGTCGGTGGAAGGACTCAGACTGTTTCTGATGGGGGTTTCCATAGAGATCGGGGCTTGTGTGTGTTTGGGATTAAGTCCACTGCTAAGGAATAGCATGGGTACCTGTGAGATCGGGCTGCTGGAGCCTTAGATTGCAATATCACAGCCTCATTCATTCATTGCTTAATCTGCCAATCCATCCGTCCATCTGCCAATCCATCCGTCTATCCAACCATCCACCCAACTATCTACCCATCACACATTTATCCATCCTTCCACCCACCCACCTACCTTCCACCCACCATCCACCAATCCATCCATTCAACCAACCTTCTTCTCTGCACAGTGTAGACTGAAAGCTAATTCCACAGTGTCCTAAGTGCTCAATAAAGTGTTCTGCACAAATTAGGTGCCCCGTACATTCTATGGCTTGTTGATTTAAATGAACAGACCTCACGAAAGATAGCAAGGAAAAATTTCAGGTGCAATTTTCATAATCACCCTAAGATGGCAGGGTTTATTTGGAAAAAAGAATTTACGATTTACTGTTGAAAACCGCAAGGTTTGGGGGTTTTGTGTGAGAGGTCAGCGATGGGATAGTTGAGATGGAGGAATTAGTGAGGATTGGCGTTAGAGGAGCGAACTGTGCCAGCTGGGCTGGAGTAGGAGAGCACCCAACTGAGTTGGGAGGGTGGGAGCTGTTTTGAGGGCTTCAAAGCTGATGGTGATGAGTTGTTGTTTTTGTTTTGTCTAAAAAGCTTAAAGTGCCTTTCTGAGGGGACCCACCCTCTGATCACACCACAGACCCCGAAACTCAAGGTTTGTCTGAACTCGGTCTCTGAGTCCAAACCGTGGGACCCAGCGAAGGAGGGAAACTGAGGCATAAAAAGATGGATATGCCACACACTAAGACATCCGGGATCTGATAGAGGTCAGGATGGGGAAGACGCCACCCAGAAACCAGATCAATAGCCACGTCTAATTCTCATAAAACGATGCAAGGTCCTGTTGGGTGACCTAAGAACATTTTATACACCACAAGTATAAAAATCAATATGAAATCAATCAATCAATGGTATTTAATGATTCTTCTAATCATAAAGGTGGTATTTAAGTGCTTACTGTGTGCCAGGAGCTGTACTAAGCGCTGGGGTGGATACAAGCAAATCGGGTTGGACAGTCCCTGTCCCACGTGATGCTCACAGTCTCAATCCCCATTTTACAGATGAGGTAACTAAGGTACAGAGAAGTGAAATGACTCACCCAAGGTCACACAGCAGGCAAATGGTGGAGTCTGGATTAGAATTTTTGACCCACCTACTTCCAGGCCAGTGCTCTATCCAAAACACCATGCTGCTTCTGTGTGTGCAGAGCACTTTATGAAACTCCTCTGGAAATACAATGTCATAGATGTAGTAGGCATGATACCTGCGCTCAAGTAGCTTTCAGTCTACTAAGTGCAGATCACTATACTGAGTGCTTTGAAGAGGACAATAGAGTTAGTAGACATGACGATGATAGGGATGGCATTTGCTAAACGTTTACTGTGTGTCACGCATTGTTCTAAGCACGGGGATAAATACAGAGTAATCAGGTTATCCCACATGGGGCTCACAGTCTTAATCCCCATTTTACAGATGAGGTCACTAAGGCACAGAGAAGTTAAGTGACTTGCCCAAAATCACACAGCTGACAAGTGGCAGAGTCAGGATTAGAACCCACGACCTCTGACTCCCAAGCCCGTGCTCTTTCTACTGAGCCACACTGCTTCTCGTGATCCCTACCCTCAAGGAGCTGCCATTCTACTGGGTGCAGAACACTGAACTGAGCACTTTGGCGAGGACCATAGAGTTTGTAAATACAGTCCCTGCCCACAAGGAGCTTCCAGTCTATATATATATTGTGGCATTGGAATTCTTGCGACTCAATGAATCGGAGCTTTTTTTTTTTCCATCCCCCCTCCTCGCCTCTTAACAGCAACTTTATCTGTAAAATGGGGATTAAGCCCCTAAGCCCCATGTGGGACAGCCGTTGTGTCCAATGTAATTGGCAAATATGATTAGTATCTACCCCAGCACTTAAAAGGGTACTTCATTAATTCAATTGCATATATCTAGTGCTTACTGTATGCAGAGCCCTGTGCTAAGGGCTCAAGAGAGTCCAATATAACAAACAGACTCATTCCCTGCCAATACAAGCTTACTATCTAGAGGGGGAGATAGACGTTAATATAAATAAGTGACAGATATTAACTTAAGTGCTGTGAGGCTGGGAGGGGAGATGAATAAAGGGAGGAAGTCAGGGTAATGCAGAAGGGCGTTGAAGGAAAGGAAAAGAAGCCTTAGTCAGGGAAAGCCTTTTGAAGGAGATGTGCCTTCAATAAGGCTTTGAAGAGGGGGAGAGTGATTTTTCTATTGAGTTTGAGGAGGGAGGGCGTTCCAGGCCAGAAGGAGGACGTGGGCGAGAGGTAGGCGACTAGAGGAGTCTCAAGGAGAAGGTTGGCATTAGAGGAGCGAAATGCGCGGGCCGGGTCGTAGCAGGAGAGTAGCGAGGTGAAGTCGGAGGGAGCGACGGGATTGTGCTTTAAAGCAAGTGGTGAAGAGTTTTTGTTTGATGCAGAGGTGGATGAGCAACCACTGGAAGGTCTTGAGGAGTGGGGAAACATGGACTGAACATTTTGTAAAACAATGACTTGACACATAGTGAACGTTTAAGAAACACCATCATTCTTTATTATTATTACTGACAGGTGGAAAAGTCACTCAAAATCGCAGTGAGCCCCAATCTCACGGAAGAAATAAAATAAGAGCCCGGGGCGTTCAAGGGAGGAAATGGGGAAAAGCGATTGAATTCCGGCTGGAATGACAACCAGTGGACATTTTGGCTCTTGAAAGCTGAAGGGGCCCGGGGGGCGGAGAATGCTCTTAATTCCCCCAAGGACCCCATCTATCTGACCGAATCTGAAATGAAACCCTCCTGGGATTTACGCCAAGGAACCTTTTCCAGTCACCCTGAACGCGGCTCATGTTGCTTTCATATGGGTAGGGGGAAAGAGGGGCTTTCCCCCACGGAGGTGGGTGTCTACTATTAACCCTTGGGGGGGTTTCACGGGGGCAAAGCAGGAGGAAACCGAAACCCCCTCCCAAAATTTGGTGTCAGGGTTTGCTCTGGATTTAAGGCCTTCCGGATAGGGATGCTGATGGTGGTTTCACATCAGTCGTCTGTTAATTAAGTTGCAGTGAGTGCTTACTTGTGCAGAGCACTGTACTGAGCACTTGGGAGACTACCAATTATTATAGTTTATTGTTATTTAGAGAACAATAAACTGGCATGTTCCCTGCCCACAATGAGTTGAGTAGCCTAATGGAAAGAGCCCAGGCCTGAGAGTCACAAGGTCATGAGATTCAATCCCAACTCTGCCGCTTGTCTGCTGTGTGACCTTGGGTCAGTCACTTCACTTCTCAGTTCCCTTATCTGTAAAATGGGGATTAAGACTGTGAGGGCAATGTGGGATAGGGACTGTGTCCAACCTTATTATTTTGTATCTTCCCTAGCAGTAAGTAAGGTCCCTGGCACATTGTAAACACTTAAGAAATTATTTATTAAGCACTTACTGTTTCTCTGGGTTTATGAGGACCACGAAGAGTTTACATCTTAAAGGGCAAGACAGACACGAAATAAATTGTAGATTAATCAGTGCTATTTACTGAGCGTTTACTATGCAGAACACTGTACTGAGCGCTTGGGAGAGTCCAATACAACAGAGTTGGTAGGCACGTTCCCAGCCCACGAGGAGCCACAGTTTGGGGGCTGTAGAAGTCCCCCTAGCTCAGCAGCTCCAGAGTTCAGTCAGAAGCCACTCTGTAAACAGCACCGGACATTCTGGAGCCTTGGAAGTATTGATCTGCTTTTCCCACTCTTCCCTGGTCAATAATCCTGCTCATCAAAGCGATTCAGAAACCCAGAACGGGAGGGGGCACCTAAAGGAGAGAGAGACAGCGAGGCTGTGCTAATTAAACCAGGATTAAAACAATCCAAGATCCTTGTCAAATCCCTGGAAGGCAAGCTCAGTTTCCTCTGGTGACCACCCTTTTAATCTTTCTTCTAACTCCTTCTTATCTCCCTCTTATCCTTCCTGCCTCTGACCCAAGCTGCTCACATCTGTGCACCTTAGCGTAGAGAAGTGGTGTGGCCTAATGGAAAGAGCCCAGACTCGGGAGTCAGAGGATCTGGGTTCTAATTCTGACTCTATTTGTTGCCTAGTGCTCTTTTCACTAGTCCCTGGCTAGTAAAATAACCCTTATGTTCATCCTTCATAGAAGGACTATACCAACTCTGTTATAGTGCACTCTCCCAAGCCCTTAGTACACGGCTCTGCCCATAGCCAACTGTCAGCACCTTTAGGGCAGAGATTGTGGCTACTAACTCTGTCTCTCCCAAGCGCTCAGTACACTCCTCCACACACAGTAAGCGTTCAGTAAATTCGATTGATTCCTTCAGGAGGCGAACTTCAATATGGTGAAGAAACCATTTTTAGCAAGTGCTGTCGAAGCATTCCTCCCTTTAGCCCAGGTCTACAGGTAATCAGTCAGTAAGTCAGTTGAAATTACTGAGTGCTTACCGTGTACAGAGCACTGTACTAAGCGCTTGGGAGAATGTGATATGAGGCACACATTTTCTGTCCACAATGATCTTCACAGTCTAGAGGGCGGGGACAAACAATAATAGAAATAAATAAATTACAGGCGTGGACACTAAGTGCTAGGGGGATGAATCAAGGGAGCGAGTCAAGGTGATGCAGAAAGGAGTGGGAGAAGAGAAAAGGAAGGAGAGAGGACAAAGGTGGAGGAGGAGGATGATTCCACGCCTGGGGAGTTTTGGAAACTCCAAATGAGGTGAATGAAATCCCCTCCTGACCTCAATTTCTGTCCTGCTGAAATTCCTTTATTCATTCACTCATGTGATTGTATTTATTGAGCGCTTACTATGTGCACAGCACTGTACTAAGCGCTTGGGAAAGGACAATATAGCAATAAATACATTCCCCGCCCACAATGAGCTTACAGCCTAGAGCGGGAGACAGACATTAATAGAAATAAATATACTCTCACTGGGCCTCAGTTTCCTCATCTGTAAAATGGGGATCGACTACCTGATCACCCTCCTGCTAAGGCTGAATTCCCCAAGTGGGACGGGGATTGTGTCTGACCCGATGATTTTGTATCCAGCCCATGGACTTTTAAAAAGGCTACTAGAAAGCTGTATTTTTAAGGTGCTTACTATATGTGAAGCACCATATTAAGCCCTTGGGAGAGTTCAGTACAGTAGAGTTTCCACTCACGCTTTCTGTGTGACCTTGGCCAAGTCACTTGGCTTCTCTGGGCCTCGGTTTCCTCCTCTGTGAAAAATGGATGTTAAGAGTATGCGCTCCATGTAGGACAGGGACTAACCTGGTTAACTTAAAACTACCCCAGCACTAAGAACAGTGCTTTGTACATAGCAAGCGGTTAAAAAGTACCATAATTATCGTTCTTTTCGGGATGCCTTAGGATGATGAGGGTTTTGGCTTTCTTCAAGAAAATTCCCTTACACTGAGCCCTGTGTGGGACAGGGATTGTGTTCAACCAGATTATTTTCCATTTCCCGTATCACTTAGCACAGCACTTGGCATACAGTAAGTGCTTAATAAATACCATTAACGACAATGGTTACCTGTGCTCTGTGGAACTGCAAGTTAGTTTTTATTGAGCACCTACTGTGGGCAGAGTACTGACCTCCCCCCAGAGTTTAGCACAGGGCTCTGCACATAGCGTGAGAAGCAACACGACCTAGTTGATAAAGCGCAGACCTAGGAGCCAAAGGATCTGGGTTCTAATCTAATGAATATCATTTAGGAAAAACAAAAATCCTTTCGATCTCCATTTTCTAGTCCCTTCATTGCTGTTAGTTAACACTGAAGGGGTTCTTTTATCATTTGGGGTTTTGGAAGACGGGTTTCTTCTGAAACTGAGATCTAAAAGAAACATCAGAAAATATGGTCTATAAAAGAAAGGCCGAGAGGAGAAACCAGTTGAACAGAAAAGAGGAGAGGTGTGTGGCGGGGAGCAGAGGGAAAGGGATGATTAAGTCCGGCACCAAATCCTGTTGGTTCTACCTTCACATCATGGCCAAAATCCACCCTGTGCTCTCCATCCAAACTACTACCATGTTAATCTGAGCACTTATTCTATCCCACCTTAATTACCATATCAGCCTCCTCGCTGACCTCCCAGCCTCCCATCTCTCTCCACTCCAGGCCATACTTCACTATCCTGCCCGGATTCTTTTTCGACAGAAACGTTCAGGCCATGTCTCCCCTCTCCTCGAGACCCTCCAGTAGTGGCTCATCCACCTCCACTTCAAACAGAAACTCCTCACCTTTGGCTTTAAAGCCCCCAATCACCTTGCCCCTTCCTACCTCACCTCGCTACTCGCTTAACACAGTCCAGCCCATACACATCACTCCTCTATTGCCAACCTTCTCACTCTGCCTCTATCTCGCCGTCCTCACCTTGCCCACATCCTCCCTCTGGCCTGGAACGCCCTCCCAGTCCCCATATGCCAGACCACCACTCTACCCACCTTCAAAGACAGATTACGATCACATCTCCTCCGAGAAGCCTTCCCTGACTAAGCTCTCTTTCCCCAGCCCCCTCTCTGGTCTGTGTCTACTATGCACTGAGTAGACTTAAGTCCCTTTTGAGCACTAAATAATCAACCCACCCTCATCCCACAGCTCTCGTGTCCGTACCCGTCATCTCTTTCTATTAATGTCTGTCTCCCACTCTAGACTGTAAACTCCTTGCAGACAAGGGACGTGTCTACCGACTCTGTTAATATTGTGTCATCGGCGGTATTTATGGAGCGCTTACTGTGTGCAGAGCGCTCTACTAAACACTCGGGAAAGTACAATACAACAGAGTTGGTAGACACATCCCCTACCCACAAGGAGCTGACAGGGAAGAAGTCTCGCCCGTGCTGTTTCTCTGAGCTCTCTTAGCTCTATCTAGCTTGCTCCTGACCGTTATCTTAAACACATACAGCCAACACTGTAGGCTTCTCTCATAGCCTTTACCTTCTTATTTACTAATAATTATGGTACTTTTTAAGCATTTACTATGTGGTAAGCTCTCGGGTAGAGACGAGTTAATCGTGTTGGACACATGGGGATCACACTCTTGATTCATTCCATCATATTTATTGAGCACCTACTGCGCGCAGGGATTTTACACTCTTAAATCCCCATTTTACAGATGAGGTCACTGAGGCCCTGAGAAGTGAAGTGACCTGCCCAAGGTCACACAGCAGGCATGTGGCAGAACTGGGATTAGAACCCAGGTCCTCCTGACTCCCAGGCTCTGCTTGGCTTAGAGGGGCTGCCCTGCCTCTTTAAAAATCCTAAACCGGGCTATGTTGGTGGTGGGTTCCTTTTTTTCCCCCTTTTTTGTTTTAAATTGATAAGGGGCATGATTTTTCACAGATGGTTGGGAAGAGGATTACAGGATAATAGGCAGCAGAAAAATAGCAGAGGGTCAAGTGGAAGGTATCTTTTCCATTAATCTCATAAACCACCCTAAAAGGACACGATATCGGTCCGAGAATGCATCGATTCGGGTTTGAATCTATTCTTTGGCTTCCTATGTGGAAAACAAAGACTTCTCCTCCACAGTGGGGGTGGGCAATTTGGTTGCTAGGCAACACCATCCCGGTGCTTTTCAGCAAACCCCGGGTTCCCGTTGCATTTTCTACCATTATTCACCATTAAAGGCTCTCAGCCCCTGGTGCCCTGATTTAAAACTCGGTCTAAAGAGGAGAAGAGGCGGAGAGCCACTGAAGTGGCAGAGGGAGGAAGGAGGCCAGGAGAAATGAGAGAAATTTAGAGAAAAATGGATTAAGGAACCATAGGCATGGCAAAAGAGCATCACCCTTGGTTATGTTTTGTCTTTTTATTTTTTTTAAGGTATTAGCGCTTACTATGTGCCAAGCACTGTTCTAAGTGCTGGGGTATATACAAGTTAATCAGGTTGGACACAGTCCGTGTCCCACATGAGGCTCGTGGCCTTAATCCCATTTTACAGATGAGAGAACTGAGGCACAGAGAAATGAAGTAACTTTTTTATGATATTTGTTAAGCACTGACTAGGTGCTTACCTAAGCACTGGTGCTTACTAAGCACTGGGGTAGATACAAGTTAATCACGTTAGACACAATCCATGTCCCATGTGGAGCTCAGTTTTAATCCCCATTTTATAAATGAAGGAACTGAGGCCCAAAGAAGTGAAATGACTTGCTAGTGGTCACACAGCAGACCAGTGGCGAAGCTGGGATGAGAACCCAGTTCCTTCTGACTCCCCTGTTCTATTCATGCCACTGCAAAAGTAAAGACATAAATCTAACATGGATGATGAGTAGAGGAGTGACATGATAATTATGGCATTTGTTAAGATTGCACGTGGGCTAAGCAGTCGTTTAGATAATAGGCACACGGCACATATACATAGATTTCTGTTCCTTCTCCAAGCTGTAAATTTCATGTCTGTCTCCCCCAAAATCAATTAATCAATTCCTTTTATTGAGCATTTACTATGTGCAAAGCACTGTACTAAGTGCTATACATCAGAGTTAAGACACGTTCCCTCCCCATAACGAGCTTACAGTCTAGAGGGGCAGACAGACATTAATACGAATAAATAATTTATAATAATCCTTCAATCATATTTGAGTCCTTACTGTGTGAGGAGCACTGCAGTAAGCGCTTGGGAGAGTACAACAATAGAATGACATATTCCCTCACCCCAATGAGCTGACAGTCTTGAGTGGGGAAGACAGACATGAATATAAATATATTACGGATATGTACATAAGTGGGAGAGGGCTGAACAAAGAAAAAAATCAGGGCAACACAGAGGAAAGGGGGCTTATTCAGGAAAGGCCTCTTGGAGGAGATGGGCCCTCAGTAAGGCTTTGATGTGGAGGGAGAGTCACTGTCTGTGGGATTCGAGGAGGGAGGGTGTTGAGGCCAGAGGCAGACTCGAGCAAGGGGTCTGCAGCGAAATAGACGAGACGGAGGCACAGTGAGAAAGTTGCCATTAGAGGAGCTAAGTGTGTTGGCTGGTTGGAGTAGGAAAGCAATTTATAATATACAATTTAAAGATAGATATGTAAGTGGTGTGGGTTGGGCGTGGGGAGAATATAAGGTCTTCGTGGGCAACTTGATTGTACTGTCCTCCCCAAGTGCTTAGTACAGTGCTCTGCACACTGTGGCCTTCCATCTCCTTAAGGACAGGAATCGTGTCTACCAACTCTGTTACCCTGTTCCCACTCCTCAAGACCCTCCAGTGGTAGGCCTTCCCAGACTGAACACCCCCCCTTTCCCTCTGCTCCCCGTCCTTTCCCCTCCCCCCCCCCCCGCTCTTCCCCCTTCCCCTCCCCCCAGCACTGTGCTCATTTGTATCTATTATTCATTACCCTATTTATTTTGTTAATGAGATGACCATTCCCTTGATTCTATTTATCCTGATAATGTTGTCTTGTTTTGGTTTTGTCCTGATTCGCTTTGCCGTCTGACTCCCCCGGTTAGACTGTGAGCCCGTCACTGGGCAGGGACTGTCTCTATCTGTTGCCAAATTGTACATTCCAAGTGCTTAGTACAGTGCTCTGCACATAGTAAGCGCTCAGTAAATACTATTGAATGAATGAATGAACTCATCCACCTCTGCTTCAAACAAACTCCTCACCGTCGGCTTTAAAGCCCTCAATCACCTCACCTCCTCCTACCTCACCTCGTTGCTTTCCTATTCCTACTCTACTACTCTCCTACACACGCTCACTGTAATGCCAACCGACTCACTGTACCTCGATCTCCTGTATCTCACCGCCAACCTCTTGCCCACATCTTGCCCCTGGCCTGCTACGCCCTCCCTCCCTATATCCGACAGACAATGGCACTCCCCACTTGCAAAACCTAATCGAAGCCACATCTCCTCCAAGAGGCCTTCCCTGTCTGTTCCTTCCTTTCCTCTGCTCTCACACCCTTCTGCGTTGCCCTGATTTGCTCCCTTTATTCACCCCTTTCTCAAACCCACAGCACTTAGGTCCGTATCCTCAATCTACTAATTTATATCAATGCCTATCTCCCCTTCTAGACTCTAAGCTCGCTGTGGTCAGGGAATATGTCTACCATCTCTGTTTTATGGTCCTCTCCCAAGCACTTAGTTCAATGCTTTGCACATGGTAAGTGCTCAATAAATTCAATTGATTGTTCAGAACATTGTACTAAGCGCATGTTAGAATACCATACAGCAGAGTCGGTAGACACATTCCCTACCTAAAAGGAGTTTACATTCTAGCGGGGTAGGCACACATCATCAATATCGTCATCATCATCATCAGTGGTATTTTTTGAGCACATACTGTGTGCGGAGCACTGGACTAAGCACTTGGGAGAGGACAATAAAAGAGTCAATAGTCGTTCCCTGCACACAACTAACTCACAGTCGAGAGGGCGAGACAGGCATTAAAATAAACTAGAGATGGAGGCAGTGCCATTTTCCATTCAGAATAGAAGGTGAAGCCAGTAGACTCTGTAAGAGGCGGGAGGTAAGCTGAGATCCTCCCAATTTCAGTCTTTTTTTCTCTCAAGTGCTTATTATAGATATTGTAAAGCCTCTGTCATTTCCACTCACTACTCTCTTCTTTCTTCCAGTGCATTTCAGTGTGTCCTTCTGAAAACTCACACACACATGACGGCCTTACTCACTAGCTCATGTAATACCTCCCTTTGTCTGCTGCATGAGCTTGGGCGTGTCACTTTACTTCTCTGTGCCTCAGTTACCTCATCTATGAAAGGGGGATTAAGACAAGTGGAGGAGCCAGGATTAGAACCTAGGTCCTTCCGAAGCTCAGGTTCTACCCGCTAGACCATGCTGCTTCTTGTTTGTTTCTGTTCAATAGTAATAATTTTGGTTCCAAATCCACAAGTACTTATGCCATCCATTTTATTCATCCCTTTCCCGACCCCGTCCATCCCTATCCATCTTTCTAATTCAAGCCAATCTATTGAGGAAGAAAAGGGTAGTATGGGGAACACAAATGAAAGTGAACTGAGAAATGCTTCTGAAACTTGCCTGACTAGAGTCCACTGAGGAGTTGTCAGGTTAGACAGTTCGGATGGAATTTTCTTTGGGATCTGATTTCTCCATGAAGTATTTTCTTCTCCTGAGGAGCTGTCCCCAAGTCCCTGCTGTTTTCAAGGGGAAGTAGTAATCAACCTTGGTGGAAAACTGTTTGTTCCAGTTAATCTATCAATCAATCAGTGGTATTTATTGTGCACTTACTATGTACAGAATACTAAGCATTTCGGAGAGGACAATACAATAATATAATAGTTGGTAAGCTATCATCTCCTGTCCCCAAGATTAAAGCCACCCTGATTCCTTCCTTTACCCTTCCCTGTTGTTCTTTCTCCTTCCCTCCTTTTCTCCTTCACTCACTTCATTCTCTCCTTCCTTCTCTCCCTCTCTCCCTTCCTTTGTTTCTCTCCATTTCCCTCCATTTTTTCCTCCTTCCTTTTCTCCTTCCCTCCCTTTTCTTCCCCTCTCACCCTCTCAATTTCCCTTCACTTGTCCCTTCTTCTTTCTTTCTCTCCTTCCCTCTCTCCTCCTCCCTCCTTTTCCACCTCCACCTCTTCCTCTCAATTTCCCTCCAATCCTGCTTCCTTCTCTCCTTCCCTCTCTCCTCTTCTCCCTCCCTTTCTGCCTCCATTTCTTCCTCTCAATTTCCCTCCATTCTTCCCCTCCCTCTTCCCTTTCTGCTTCCCTCCCTCTTTCCCTTTTAAGTCATTCAGTCATATTTATTGTGGGCTTCCTGTGTGCAGTTCACTATAAGTACAATAAAACAGACACATTCCCTGCCCATACGGAGCTTACAGTCTAGAGGGAGAGAGATATTTAATATGCATAAATAAAATTACAGATATGGACATAAGTGCTGTGGGGCTGGGCGGGAGAGGTGAATAAAGGGAACGAGTCAAAGTGATGCAGAAGGGAGTGGAAGAAGAAAGGAAGACAGTCAGGGAAGGCCTCTTGGAGGAGTTGTATCTTCAATAAAGCTTCGAAGCTGGGGAGAGTCAATGTCTGTCAGATATGAAGAGGGAGGGCGTTCCAGGCCTCCAGAGGCAGGATGTGGACGAGAGGTTGGCGGCGAGACAGATGAGATCGAGGTAAAGTGAGTAGGTTGGCATTACAGGAGCAATGTGTGTGGGCTGGATTGTAGTAGGAGAACAGTGAGGTGAGACAGGACGGGGCAAGGTGATTGAGGGTTTTAAAGCCGACGGTGAGGCGTTTCTGTTTGATGCGGAGATGGATGGGCAATCACTGAAGGTTTTTGAGGAGTGGGGTAACATGGCTGAACGTTTTTGTAGAAAAACAATCCAGGCAGCAGAGTGAAGTCTGGACTGGAGTGGGGAGACACAGGAGGCAGGGAGGTCAGTGAGGAGGCTCATCCAGTAATCAAGGCAGGATAGGATAAATGATTTGATTAACATGGTAGCATTTGGGTTGGAGAGGATCTATCCATCAATCCATCCTATTTATCGAGCGCTTACTGTGTTCATAACACACTTTATTCTCTCTTCCTTGCTCTCCATTCTCCCTCTCTCTTCTCCTTTCTTCCCTCAAAGTTGTTGCATTAACATCTCCTTTAATAACTGAACCTGCCCCTGAAGGTTGGGAGCAATCATCTTCACCTCTTACCTCCCAGAGTAGAGTGCTGGCTTCCCTGTGCTTCCGGATGTCTTTTCTCCCCCAGTTCATTAGCCTTTCGTCCCAGTTTTCAGGAAACTGGAAAACAGCAGCAGTATCAGAGATTAGCTTGGGTAAATAGCTGAGCCAAAAGCCGATTGACCCAGGGGAGGGTGGCTAGTTGGTGGATCCCAGATGAAGCGCCTTTTTAACGAAGCCTCGGAGAGGAGACGGATTCTGGGCGTCAGTGCCCGGAATGCGGGGATGGAAACACAATTCCCTTTGCCACGGAAACCACTGAGGGGCTGCCATCTGGATACAGTACCCGCCGAATACCTGTTGTGGGCGGGGAATGTGTCTGTTTATTGTTCTGTTGTCCTCTCCCAAGCGCTTAGTCCAGTGCTCAGCATGCAGTAAGTGCTCGATAAAGGCGATTGAATGAACAAGGGAAAAAGCAGGGTCACTACCTGTCCCACTGATTGAGGAAATGAAAGACGACCCTTCATCTTCATCGTCGTCATCCTCATCGATGGTATTTATGTGCAGAGCACTGGACTAAGCGCTTGGGAGAGGCAGAGTTGGCAGATGCATTCCCTGCCCGTAACGAGCCTTTGTTAATATTAATCTTAATTCCCCCGACAGAATTCCAGAGGCAGCATGGCCTGATAGAAAGAGCCCGAGCCTAGGAGTCAGAGGACCTGGGTTCTATTCCTGGCTCTGCCCCTTGTCTGCTGTGAGACCTTGGCCAAGCTACTTCACTTCTCTGGGCCTCAGTTTCCTCATCTGTAAACCGGGGATTTCATATTGATTGAGGGCTTACTGTATGCAGAGCATTGTACTAAGCCCTTGGCAACTCCCTGTCATCCATGTGCCTCACAATCTATGTTATCCCCATTTTGCGGAGGAGGAAACTGAGGCTCAGAGAAGTGAAGAGACTTGTCCAAGGTCACACAAGAGGCCCGTGGCAGAGTCAGGACTCAAACCCGGGTCCTCGACCTCTCCGATGTGTGCTTTCCCCCCCATCTTAAAAGCACTCGATGTGAATGCTGATTCCCAAGCCCACGAGTTAAAAGCCTTTCCACCCGCTCATCAAATTACCCCGGTTCCTTGTTAATCTGGTCGCAGGGAAACAAAATACACTCTACAGTCTTTGATTTTATCAGACCTAGAAACCACACGTCTCTATGTTCTTACCCGTTGCTCCTTACCTAGAATCCTCTCGCCGCCGCCCCCCCCCCCGCCAGAGACCACGGTCAGCCTTGGGTGGTCGTCTGCTATCTGATTTCACCTACAATTTCCAAGACTCCATTTGCCTTTCCTTGGCAGGGACAAACAATACTAATACTCCTTCTTACTATTCTCCCCGAGTGCTTGATGGCTAACATCAAGAATAAATTCACGTGGAAGCTGCAGGGCCTAGTGGATAGAGCCTGGACCTGGGAGACAGAGAACCTGGGTTCTAATCCTGACTCCACCTCTTGCCTGCTGTGGGACTTTGGGCTAGTCACTTGGTTTCTCTGTGCCCCAGTTTTCTCACCGGCAAAATGGGGATTCCTTCCAGGTTCTCTTTCCTACTTAGACAGTGAGCCCCATGTGGGACAGGAACTGTATTTGGCTTGGCTTGTCTGTATCTTCCTTGGCCCTTAGAATAGTAAACCCTTAACAGATAGTATTCAAAATTATAATCTTGGTATTTAAGTGCTTTCTGTGGACTATGGACTGGGGTAGAAACAAAATTATCAGGTTGGACACAGTCCCTGTCCCATATGGGGCTCATAGTCCTAAAGGACAGGGAGAACACTCTTCATTCTCCATTTTAGAGATGAGAAAACGGAGGCATAGAGGAAGGAAAATGACTTCCCCAAGGTCACACATCCTCCCTCTGGCCTGAAGCTCCCTCCCCTTCCACAAATATAGACTTCTTTTTCCCCACCTTCAGACATTATAAAAATCGCATCTCCTCTAAGTGGCCTTCCCCAGTTAAATCCTCATTTTCCCCTACTCCCTCTCCCTTCTGAGTCACCCTAACACTTGAATCTAATCCCTTTAAGTCTATGATATTCACCCCACCTTCATCTCCACCGATCCTTCCTTTATGTTAATCTCTGTCTCCCCCTCTAGCCTTTAAGTTCCTTGTAGCCAGGGGACACGTCAACCAACAATATTGGAGGGCACCCTCCAGGCTGTAAGCTCACTGTGGGCAGGGAATGTTTCTGTTGATTGTTATATTATACTCTCCAAAGTGCTTAGTTCAGTGCTCTTCACCCAGTAAGCGCTTAATAAAAATCATTGATTCATTAATTGATATGACAGTGCTTTGCACAAGGAAGGCATCCAGTAAATATCGATTCCCCTATGAGGATATGGAACCATCCACTTAAGACTAAGCCGTCCTTTCCTCGTTTCCCACTCCCTTCTGCGTCACCCTGACTTGCTCCCTTTATTCATCCCCCCTCCCACTCCCACACGATTTCTAACCTATTTGTTTATATTCATGTCTGTCTTCCCCTCTTGGATGTAAGTTCTTTGTGGACAGGGAATGAGTCTGTTTATTGTTGTATTGTTAACAAAGAGTTTTTAGACACAACCCCTGCCTTCAGGTAGCTTCCAGTCTACTGTGTGCAGAGCACCGGATTGGGTCACTGGGCGGAAGTTAGGGGCGGAGAGGGGAGAATCGCGGTGCTGGTTTCCCTGTGCTGGGTCGCTCAGAGTCAGAAATGGAGAGGGACTGTCGGTCGGTCCGTGGTGGGTCCTGGGAGAGAGTCAGGGATGAATAAGAGAGAGTCAGGGGTGTTGGCTGACCCCTGTACTCATCAGTACTAAGTTTCTTGCTTACTTGTGTAAAATGAAGAAAAAAGACTCCCCCCAAATGATTGTATGGTCACTGAGGAGAGTGAGGGGTGTTAGATCGTCCGTGCCGCGTCACTGGGGAGAGTCAGAGATGGAGAGGGGAGAGTCAGGCATGAAAAATGGTCTGTGCTGGATCATTGGGGAAATCTCAGGGTCGGAGAGGGGAGAGTCAAGGGTATGGGATGACTCATCCAGGTAGGCATTCACCAAGACAACCAGCACACTTTTTTTGTTGGTTTGTTTTTCTGTACTCACTAAGTGCTTACTAGGGGCCAGACACTGTATTCAGCTCTGGAGTAGATCCAAGCTAATCAGGTTGGGCGCTGTCCATGCTCCACATGGGGTTCACGATCTCAATTCCCATTTTATAGGCAAGATAACTGAGGCACGGAGAAGTGAAGTGACTCATCCAAGGTCACACAGAGTGGCACCCTGTTGCAGAGAAGCCCCCCGTTGGCCTGTCGAAGACAGAGTCGGAGGCTGCGTGGGCAGAGGAGTTGACCCAGGTATGGCACGAGTCCTTGCTTTATTCTCTTAAGGGTCCTTTTAATAAAATCTCAGATCATAGAGATTCCGCTGGGAAGTTCAGTGAACATTCAGTCAATCTAACGAGTAAGCAAGCAGTGGTATTTATTGAGCATTTACTATGTGCACAGCACTGTACTAAGCACTTGGGGGAGAGTCCCATACAACAGAATTAGCAGAAACATTCTCCTCCCAGAATGAGCTTACAATCTAGAGGGAGAGCCAGACAATGATATGAATGAGTAATTTTTAAAGTATAATTTAAACATATGTACACAAGTTCTCTAGACTGTGAGCTCGTGTTGGGCAGGGAATGTGTTCATTGTCACATTGTACTCTTCCTAGCACTTAGTACAGCGCTTTGCTTAGAGTAAGTACTCAATAAATACAAAAGAATGAAGGTACTGTCACGGGGTTGAGCCGAATATCAAATATCCAAAGGCCAAAGAACCAAGTGCATGGATGAGGCAGGAGGGAGAGGGAGTAGGGAAAGAGAGGGCTTAATCGGAGAAGGTCTCTTGGAGGAGGTGTGACTCGAGTAAGGCTTTGAGGTGGGGAGAGTGGTGGTCAGGCGTGTATGGCGTAGTGGGTAGAGCGTGGGCCTGAGAGTCAGAAGGCCATGGGTTCTAATCTTGCTCCGCCACTTGTCTGTTGCATGACCTCGGGCGAGTCACTTCACTTCTCTGTGCCTCAGTGACCTCATCTGTAAAATGGAGATTGAGAATGTGAGACAGGGAACTGTGTCCAACCAGATTTGCTTGTATCCACCCCACGCTTAGTACAGTGCCCGGACATAGTAAGCACTTAACAAATGCCATAATTATTATTATTGCTATTATTAATATTATGGAGGGGGAGGACGGGGGAAAAGATAAATGAGATCAAGGTTCAGTGAGTAAGTTGGCATTAGAGGAATGGAGTGTAGTAGGAAATCAGCTCGGTGGGCTAGAAACAGATGAACATGAGTACCTAGACTAAAATGCCTTTAAAGCCCTCTATCAGCTCATTTTCTCTAGCTTCTGAGAAAATGAATGGAATTGGAAAGTCCCCTTTTCTAGCGGAACCTTTGAAATCCATCTTCAAAGTGGCCAAAACATGGTCAGTGATGCAATGACATTTTTTTCCCACTTCTGGTGGGTTTTAGGGGAGTATCAGAACGTATTTGGCCACATGAACCCACAAACGGGAAGTTGGGAAGCTGTTGACTAAACATGGCCATATGGTCGGGCTTCAAACCACGTGTCACAGAGCAGCTTCCCGGAACAGTTCGGGAACTGGAGTTTTGCCTACTCAAGGCCCTCGAGGTAGTAAGAATCCCAAAATAATATTTGGTTTTTTCTATTATTTAATTATTTAATATTTGTTAAGTGCTAACTCTGTGTCAAACACTGTTCTAAGCTTTGGGGTAGGTACAAGTTAATTAGAGCAGACACAGTCCTAGTAGGAGGAAACAGTGAACGTGTCTACCAGCTCTGTCCTATTGTACGCTCCCAAGAGCATAGTACAGAGCTCTGCACACAGTAAGTGCTCAGTGGATACCTTTGACTTGAATAAAAGCATCAGAAATCATCTGTAGAACGAACACTCCCTCCCCTGCAAAAAAAACCAAAAACCTCACACAAGGGGAATCATGTCCAACTTTAGAAAATACTGTGATGTTCATCCAGTTTTGGTAGGAACACACAATGCAACTTGTTCATTTGGTTGTATATATTGAGTGCTTACTGCGTGCAGAGCACTGTATTCAACGCTTGGGAAGGTACAATCCAACAATGAACAGACACATTTCCCTCCCACAATGAGCTTACAGTCTAGAGGACAAGCTTATTTATATCTTGTATCTATCCCAGCCCTTGCCAAAGTATATATTTATCTATGTATAATGTGTATATTATACGTAGATCTTTGATTAAAGAGAGAATCGGTTGAACAGAAAATGATTTTCTCTCATTACTACATTTAGAACTATTTTCACAGCAGTGTCCCCCTCTAGATTGTAAGCTTGTCGAGGACAGGAATCATGTCTACAAACTCTGTTGAACTGTTCTCTCCCAAGAACTTAGTTAAGGGTTCTGTACAGAGTAAGCAAACAATAAATACCATTGATTGGTAGCATCAGAAATCATCCGTAAAATCTATTTTTAAAAAAAGCCAGGGACAGTTATCTTGCCTAGAAACAGTACAGGATGTTGGCATAGAGTTCTGGTCTGCTGTATGACCTTGGGTAAGACATTTCTCTGTGCCTCAGTTTCCTCATCTGTGAAATGGGGATTCAGTGCCTGTTTTCTCTCCTACTTAGACGGTGGGACAGGGTCTGTGTCTAACCTTATTAACTTGTATCTTCCCCAGCGCTTAGCATAGTGTTTGACATAGAGTGAGCACCTAACAAATACCACATTTATTATCATTATTATTAGTTGTAGTACTATTATCATTATAAATTCTACTCTGGGTCTCAGTTACCCCATTTGTAAAATGCGCATGAAATCCCCTAACTTAGCCTTTAAGCTGCACGTGGGACAAGGACATTGTCCATCCTGATGACCTTGTATCTACCCCAGCACTTAGAACACTGTTTGGCAAATAGTAATTAATCCCAGCTCAACCTCTTTGATTCATTCAGTTGTATTTATTGAGCACTTAATATGTTCAGAACACTGGACTAAGCACTTGGAGAGTACAGTTCAGCAAGAAAGAGAGACAATCCCTGCCCACACCGGGCTCACAGTATAGAAGCGGGGAGACAGTCATCAAAACAAGTAAACAGGCATCAATATAAGTGAATAGAATTATAGATATATACACATCAGAACTAGTAAACAGGCAATAATATAAATAAATGACATGATAGATATGTACATTTATACACAAGTGATGTGGGTCGGGGGGTAGAGCAAAGGGAGTGAATCGGGGTGACGGAGAGGGGAGGGGGAGCTGAGGAAAAGGGGGGCTTAGTCTGGGAAGGCCTCGTGGAGGAGCTGAGCCTTCAGTAGGGCTTTGAAGGGGGGAAATGTGGTTGTTTGGCAGATTTGAGGAGGGAGGGCGTTCCAGGCCAGAGGTAGGACACGGGCCGGGGGTCGACGGTGGGCCGGGCGAGAACGAGGCCCAGTGAGGAGGTGAGAGGCGGCAGAGGAGTGGAGTGTGCGGGCTGGCGTGTAGAAGGAGAGAAGGGAGGTGAGGTAGGAGGGGGCGAGGGAATGGACGGCTTTGAAGCCAAGAGTGAGAAGGTTTGGCTTCATACGGAGGTCGGTAGGCAACCACTGGAGGTTTTTGACGAGGGCAGGTGACATGCCCAGAGCCTTTCTGTAGACACATGATCCGGGCAGCAGAGTGAAGTATAGAGTGAAGTGGGGAGAGACGGGAGGCTGGGAGGTCAGCAAGGAGGCTGATGCAGGTCATCCAGTCGGGATAGGACGAGGGATTGTACTAAGGTGGTAACCGTTTGGTTGGAGAGGAAATGGACACTTTGCTGTGTGATTTTAGGCAAGTCATTTCACTTCTCTGGGCCTCATTGACCTCATCTGTAAGATGGGGATTAAAGCTGTGAGCCCCAGATGGGTCGGACTGTGTCCAACCGGATTAGTTTGGATCCAGCCCTTGACACCTAGTAAGCACTTACCAAATACCATCATCACCGCTCACCTCCTCCCGGTCGGTATTTGCTTTTGACACGCATTTCAAGTTTGCTTTCTTCTTGCCGATTCGGTCGTTTGAAGTCCAAGGGCCGCCAGAAGAATTCTCTGGAAGGAATTTCAAAATGCTGAAGCACTGCACGAAGGAAATTTAAAGGACTATAATCACTCCGCAATTTTCTCTCCCCAGAAATTAGTGCTTTCCCCAAACTGATGAGTAAGCTTCGTCTCTACTGAAGTTTTCCACTCGTTTTCCGTTTTATGAAACGTAAGACTCGAGTTACATCGGGAAACGTTTTTCTTTAATACGGTTAATCTTATTTCGGTTTTTTTTTTTTTAGGGGGAAAAGTACTGGCGAAGGGCGTTCTCTAAGGTTCTTGAGTTTAATGATGAACACAATTTAGTAATGAAAATACAGCGTCATTGAGGCTTTTGTCATTCATTCAATCGTATTTATCGAGCGCTGTGTTCGGAGCACTGTACTAAGCGATTGGATTGCACAATTCAGCTAGATCGTTCACTGTAGGCAGGAATTGTATCGATATTCTGTTGTATTCTCCCAAGCGCTTAGCACTGTGTTCTGCACGCAGTAGACTGGAAGCTCCTTGAGGGCAGAAATTGTCTACTAACTGTTGTATTCTCTCAAGCACTTATTAGGGTGCTCTGCACACAGTAGACTGTAAGATTCTTGACCCCAATCATGCCTACCAACCCTACTGAACTCTCCCAAGCGCTCAATACAGTGCCCTGTATATAGTAGACTGGAAGCTTTCTGAAGGCTGGGATTGTGAAGGCTGGGATTAGAGAAGCAGCGTGGCTCAGTGGAAAAGGCACGGGCTTTGGAGTCAGAGGTCATGAGTTTGAATTCCAGCTCTGCCACTTGTCAGCTGTGTGACTGTGGGCAAGTCACTTCACTTCTCTGGGCCTCAGTGACCTCATCTGTAAAATGGGGATTAAGACTGTGAGCCTCACGTGGGACATCCTGATTCCCGTGTCTCCCCCAGTGCTTAGAACAGTGCTCGGCACATAGTAAGCGCTTAACAAATACCAACATTATTATTATTATTATTGTGTCTGCTAACTCTACTGTACTCTTCCAAGCTCTTAGTACAGTGTTCTGCACACAAAAGATGCTCACTGAAATACCACTGATTGATATAATCTTGGAAGATTTGCGTTCTGAATTCTAATCCCGGCTCTGCCACTTGCCTGCGGGGTGACCTTTGGCAAGTCACTTCACTTTTTTGTGCCCCACTTGCCTCATCTGCCAAATGGGGATTCAATCCTTGTTCTCCCTCCTCCTTAGGCTATGAGCCCCCTGGGGTTCCCATGCCCAACCTGATTATCCTGTATCCACCCCAGCGCTTAGTACAGGGCTTGACATCTCTTCCCGCCTTCAAAGCCTTATTGAGGTCATATCCCATGTCTGCTGTGTGACCTTGGGTGAGTCACTTCACTTCTCTGGGCCTCAGTGACCTTACCTGAAAAATGGGGATTACGAGTGTGAGTCCCATGTGGGACAGAGGCAGGATTAGAACCCACATCCTCTGACTCCCAAGCCCGGGCTCTTGCCACTAAGCCATGCGGCTTCTTACTTAAATTTATGCTGGGAAGCAACATGGAAGGCTGGATAGAGCACGGGCCTGCAAGTCAGAAGGTGGTGGGTTCAAATCCAGGCTCCGCCACTTGTCTGCTGTGTGACCTTGAGCGAGTCACTTGCCTTCTCTGGGCCTCAGTTCCCTCATCTGTAAAATGGGGATTAAGACTGTGAGGCCCAAGTGGGACAGGGACCTTTGCTTCTATCTACCCCAGCGCTTAGTCCGGTGCTTGGCATATAGTAAGAGCTTTAACAAATACCATTATTATTATTACTTCATCATTATTATTTCTCAACTCGCTCTGCTCAGAAAAAGGCTATTCTACTTCAGACGACCGGAGGCCGCCGCTTTAAATCTGCTCCTCCTGGACCCTTTTTTAAAAAATGGTATTTATTTAATTGCATTTACTGAGCTCTTACTGTGTGCAGAGCACTGGACTAAACGCTGGGGGAGTCCAATAGAACAATCAAAAGATACATTCCCTGCCCACAAGGAGCTTACAGTCTACAGGACGAGCTGGTGCCAGGCCCTGTACTAAGTGCTGGAGCAGATAAAAGATCAATCTATTAATAGATTGTATTCATTAATTGTATTCATTATTGTATTTATAAATTGTATTTGTTTATTTATTAATAATTATGATCTGTAGTCTTTGTTAAGCACTTGCTGTGTTCAGAGGCACTCTACTACGTACCGGGGCAGATACAGCCAAATCAGGTTGGACATATTCTCTGTCCCACATGGGGCCCACAGTCTTAATCCCCATTTTACAGGTGAGGAAGCTGAGGCCCAGGGAAGTGAAGCGACTTGCCCAGGGTCACACAGCAAACAAGTGGTGGAGCCGGAATTAGAACCCACAGGCTTCTCACTCCCGGGCCCTCGCTCTATCCACTATGCCATGCTACTTCCTTGTGCGCAGACACTGTACTACGCGCTTGGAAAAGTCCCCTATAATGGTAAATCAGACAGAAAATCAAGTTGGACACAGTCCCTGGCCCACCTGAGGCTCACAGTCTTAATCCCCATTTTCCAAATGAGGGAATTGAGGCACGGAGAAGTGAAGTGATTTACCCAAGGTCGCACAGAGAGGCAGTGTGGTCTTGTGGCTCGACCCCGGGACCTGGGAATCAGAAGCACCTGGGTTCTAATCCTGGCTCCATCACTTGTCTGCTTGGTGGCCTTGGGCAAGCCACTTCACTTCTCTGGACCTCTGTTTCCTCAACTAAAAATAGGGATTAACTCTTCCTCTCTCTTACTGGTTGGTGGCCCAGGCAGGGCAGGAGCTGTTTCCCAACCGATTATCTTGTAGCTACCCCAGTGCTCATTTGAACCCAGATCCTCTGGCTCCCAGACCCGTGCTGGTCCACTAGGCCACACCGCTTCCCTCGGCTTGGCCCCGCCAACCCCTCCCTCCAGTGGCCTGGCTCGTGGCGTCTCCTCCGCTCCTCCTTCATTAAAGTCCAAACCGGTGGGTCGGCCGGTGACCCCCGCGGCCTGACCTCTGACCCCCACGGCAGAGAGTGGGAGAGGCGGGGATCGTTTGGTCCATCGGAAGGGGAAGGGGTCGGGGGCCCAGGCCAGGCCTGAATGGAGGCGCGTGGATCCCCTGCGCCCCGGGGCCGCCGTCACCATGGCGATGGCATCCGGCGCAAACCCCCATTTCCCACCCCGTTCGGAGACCCTGGAGAGGGCGAGGACCTGCCCTGAATGCCAATTGCTCCCTCCAGCCCAGCCACAGAGAGATGAACACACACGCACACACAAATCCCGCTTGCAGAGACACACACACACACCCAAAGCCCCTCCCGAAGACACAGATAAACATCCACCCACACCCAAATCCCCTTCCACACACATCCACACGCACCCAAAGCCCCGCAAACACACACACACTCACATACACCCAAATCTCCCCTCGGGCACACACACATTCACACACACCCAAAGCCCCACAAACATATGCACCCAAATCCCCCCTCAGGCACACAAGCATTACCCTGTATGTACCCCAGCGCTTAGAACAGTGCGTGGCACATAGTAAGCGCTTAACAAATACCAACATTATTATTGACATTATTATCCACACGCACTCAAATCCTCCCCATAGACAGACACACACACACACATCCCCCTGGCACACCCAAATTCACACACAGACACATCCACATCCACTCAATTCCACGCCCACCCATCTACACACACCCAAATACATGCAAATGTACTTGGTCCATCTACCAGAAACTTGCCGAACCAACCATGTCCAAACTGATTTGCTCGTATGCACCCCGGCGCTTAGTACGGTCCCTGACACAAAGTAAGTGATTAACAAATAACATTATTATTATTAGATATACAGATATATATCTTCAAATGCCCAGTCCCTGTTCCACAGTGGGGCTCCCAGGCTAAAAACTACAAGCTGCGAGTCCCCTGCCCTCAAGCCAATCCTTCCACCCCTTGTGTTGCTGAGCCCATAAATTTCACTTGAACCCCATATTCTGACAGAGCCCACGCCTCAGCCCTCATTTCTCAGCTTCACTTTGGGCTTTAAATGTGACTTTCGGCAGGCGAAAGACAGAAAGCGATAGGCATCGAGTGACAGGCTCGGGAAGAGGTATTCATTCGTTCATTCAATCGTATTTACTGAGCACTTAGTGTGTGCAGAGTGCTGTACTAAGCGCTGGGAGAGGCCAAGAGAACCATAAACAACCCCATTCCCTGCCCACCACGAGCTTAGGGGGGAGAGGGAAATTAATATAAATAAATTACAGAGAGATTGTGCAGGAGGCAGAGCAGTGAGGAGGGAGAGAGGGCAGATTTTTGCAAGGATACTGTAAGGTTAGAGCTCCACGTGCGACATAGAATGTCCATCTTGCTCAACTTGAATCTAGCCCAGTGCTTAATACAGTACCTGGCATGAAGTTAGCGCTTAACAAATACCATTAAAAAGAAAAGGAACCATTTTTTCTTCTATTTCCTTCACCACAGAGAAGTGATGCATCAGGAATCAAAACCCAGGTCCTTCTGACTCCCAGGCCCGGGGTCTTTCCACTAGACCACGCTAAGCTCGTCACCTAGACTGTAAACTCATTCATTCATTCATTCAATCGTATTTATTGAGCGCTTACTATGTGCAGAGCACTGTACTAAGCACTTGGAATGGACAATTTGGCAACAGATAGCGACCATCCCTGCCCAATAATGGGCTCATTGTGAGCTCACGTCATTAGTTATATTAATAATTATGTCTGTATCCCTCTCTAATAATAATACTAATGTCAGTATTTGTTAAGCGCTTACTATGTGCAGAGCACTGTTCTAAGCGGTGGGGTAGATACAGGGTAATCAGGTTGTCCCATGTGAGGGTCACAGTTAATCCCCATTTTACAGATGAGATAACTGAGGCACAGCGAAGTTGTGACTTGCCCACGGTCACACGGCTGCCAAGTGGCAGAGGCGGGATTCGAACCCGTGACCTCTGACTCTCAAGCCCGGGCTCTTTCCACTGAGCCACGCTGCTTCTCTATACTGTCAGCTTGTTGTGAGCAGGGACTATGTCTGCTTATTGTTCCACTGGACTCTCCCAAGTGCTCTGTCCGGTGTTTTGCACATAGTAAGCGCTCGATAAATACGACCGACTGACTGACTTCTCCTTGACAGCAGTTGATGAGCCTTGTCTTCTGAACCAGGGTACGAGTGTGCTGGTTTCAATTAAATTCTGAATACTATACCCATACTTTCTTCTCAATTTATAAATAGACAGGGTCAGATTTCCTTAGACAAAACATAAACGGCTCCCACGCGAGGTATATCGTGCTGCGGTTCGGATTTATTTATTTTTAAATAACAAGTGGCCGGGAAACAGCTAGGAGAGCTTTCCAAATATTTTCAGGTCCTTTTTTTTTTTCCTGAAAAACAGGAAATCCGGTTGCTATCTCTGGACCGACTAAATTGTGAGTCTCGTTTTGAATTTCTAATGCGACAGCGAGAAGTCTCTCCAGCAGTGTAAGTGCACTGTGGGCAGGGCATGCGTCTGTTCTATTGTAATATGGGTTCTCCTGAGCGTTTAGTACAGTGTTCTTTGCATGATAAGTGTTTAATAAGTACCATCGGTCGATTGGTTTTCTCTAAGAGATTGGAAGCTCCTTGAGGGCAGAAATCATATCTATTAACTCTGTTGTCCTCTCCCAAGCGCTCAGTACAATGTTCTGCACACAGTGGACTGTCATCTCCCTGTAGACAGGGCTCGTATATATTGTCAATCGATGATATTTATTGGATGCTTATAGTGTGCAGAGCACTGTACTAAAAGCTTGGAGAGTCCAGAGTGGGTAGACAGGATCCCTGCCCACAAGGAGTTTACCATCTAGAGGGGGAGAGAGACAGGAAAAGAAATAACAGATAGGGGAAAGGAATGTTCAAATAATTCAAGCATAAGAATAATATTAATGGTATTTGTTAAGCTCTTACTATGTGCCAAGCTCTGTTCTAAGCGCTGGGATGTAAATTGGTTCGTATAAAAGCACAAGGAGAGGTCACGAGTGCAGAAGTGCCAGGGGTAGCAAGAAATACCTCTAAGTTTGATTGCTAAAAATGATGATAATGGTATTTAAGGGCTTAATAGGTGCCAAACACTGTTCTCAGCACCAAAGCAGATCCAAGAATTCAGGTCGAACACAATCCCTGTCCCTCGTGGGACTCAGAGCCGAAGTAGGAGGGAGAACAGGTAGTGAAACCCTATTTCACAGATGAGGGACCTAAAGCCCAGGGAAGTGAAGTGACCTGCCCGAAATCATACAGGCAGGCACGTGGTGGAGTCAGAATTAGAACCCAGCTCCCTCTGACTCCCAGGCCGGGGATCTTTCCACTAGGCCACCACTCTTCCCCTCAAATCACCCCTAAACTCGCCTCTTCTTTGTCCCCTCAGGACAAATTGTGGTCCAGAGGCTCGGCTCCCCCCATGCCCTGCGCCCGGCTGATTCTCTCACTAGAAACGAGTTTTCCCAGTTGGTCTTTTCAGGAATGTTTATTTTATCTTGCATGAAATACTAGATGGTTTGTCATGTTTGCTCAAATCCCCCGGGACCGGATCCAATCCAAATATTTCCACCCCGAGTGGCAGATCGTCAGCTCGGTGCCAGCTGCATTGTTGGCGGGATGAACTACGGAGAGGAGCCCGTCAGCCCTGCCAACTCCCCCGGGGCAGAGTTGCCGGCGGCGGGGTGGGAAGCAGGGAAGCCTTGCGGGTAGCGCGAGGGACTGTCAGTCAGTCGATAGTATTTACCGAGTGCTTACTCTGTGCAGGACACTGGACCGAGTGCTAGGGAGAGGACAGTGTGACAATATAGCCAACACATTCCCTGCCTGCAACGAGCTTACGGTCTAGAGGTGGAGAGGCAGACGTTGATAGAAGTAAATAAATGACGCAGACGGACAGGCCCGTCAATGGGCGGGGATCGTCTCTATCTGTTGCCGAATTGTACATTCCAAGCGCTTAGTACAGTGCCCTGCACGTAGTAAGCTCTCGATAAACACTATTGAATAAGTGGTGTGGGGCTGGGAGGGGGGATGAATCAAGGGGGACGCAGAAGGCAGTGGGAGAAAAGGAAAAGAGGGTTTAGTCAGGGAAGGCCTCTTGGAGGATATGTACCTTCAGTAAGACTTTGAATAATAATGTTGGTATTGTTAAGCGCTTACTATGTGCAGAGCACTGTTTTAAGCACTGGGGTAGATAGAGGATAACCAGGTTGTCCCACGTGAGGCTCACAGTCTTAATCCCCATTTTACAGATGAGGTCACTGAGGTACAGAGAAGTGAAGTGACTTGCCCACAGTCATACAGCTGCCAAGCGGCGGAGCTGGGATTCGAACCCATGGCCTCTGACTCCCAAGCCCTGGCTCTTGCCACTGAGCCACGCTGCTTCTCTAGAGGAGCAGAGTGTGGGGGCTGGGCAGGAGTAGGAGTGTGGGGGCAAAGGGATTGCTGACTTCTACCCCTAGTGTGGAAAGACCACAGGTCTGGGAATCAGAGGACCTGGGTTCTCATCCCGGCTCCGCCGCTTGTCTGCTGGGCCACCTCGGCCAAGTCCCTTCACCTCTCTGGGCCTCAGTTCCTTCATTTGTAGAATGGGGATTAAGACCGTGAGCCTCACGTGGGACAGGGGCTGGATCCAACCTGATTAACTTGGATCTACCCCAGCATGTAGTAGAATGCCTGGCACACCGTAAACACTTAATAAATGCCATTTAAAAAAAAATGGAAGTGCAGAAATACCATTTCTAATTCCTGCTATGTGACCTTGGGCAAATGACTTAATTAGTGGTATTTATTAGTGTGTGCGGAGCACTGGATTAATGCTTGGGAGTGTCATTCATTCAGTCGTATTTATTGAGCACTTACTGCGTGCAGAGCACTGTACTAAGCACTTAGAAAGTGCAATTCAGCAATAAAGAGAGACAATCCCTGCCCACACCGGGCTTTCAGCAGAGTTGGTAGACACATTCCCTGTCCACGGGGAGTTTACGGTCTTGAGGAGGAACCAGGCATTAAAATGAATTATAGATGTGGACATAAGTGCTTTGGATCTGAAGGAGGGGTGAATAAAAGGAGCAAACGCGGAACGGAGTGGGAGAAGAGGAAATGAGGATGTAGTCAGTGAAGGCTTCTTCGAGGAGAGTTTAACCTCTTTGGATCTCAGTTTCCTCATCTATAAAACAGAGATAAGAAGTCTGTTCTCCCTCCCTCTTAGATTGCATATCATCCCACCTAGGGCAGGGACTCTGTCTAATCTATGGAAAAATCAATCAATCAAACATATTTATTGAGCACTTACTCTGTGCAGAGCACTGCCTTCCCAATCTTCACCCCTATTTTCCAGATGAGGGAACCGAGGCCCAGAGAAGCAAAGCAACTCGCCCGAGGTCACCCAGCAGATTAGAACCCTGGTCCTCCTCACTCCCAGGCCCGGGCTCTTTCCGCTGGGCCACACTGCTTCTCGATGGATCGACTGTGCCAGTTTCCCCCACTCGTCGCGAAGCTCCTTGAGTGCCCGTCCATCTCGGGGGAGAAGCTTGCGAACAAAATGCAGGAAATAGGGAAGATTTTGGTCTGCTATTCTCCCACGCAAAACAAACGGTCGCGTGGGAATCCTGAACCTGGAATGGGCTCTCTTCCCCTCATCACACCGGGAGCAGAGCTAAGCTTCCAGAAATAACCCCATGGCTAGGAACCACACTAAAGTAATTGCAGTATATATCCAATATGTGTCGGGATCCTGGCTAAAAAAAGCTTCCCCGTTCATCCCACGGCAAGGCCCCTCATTCCTTCCTTTCCACCGGATCACGTTCTCGTGGATTAAATTTGGGGAGTCCTCGAAGAATGAGGGGTTTGGGTTCGCGGACAACCTTGTGTTGTGGGAAAAACCACGCTGTAGTAACCCTTGATTTGGAGGGAATTCATGGGTGGGGTGGATGACGTTTTTTCCGATGGAAATGGCTGTATTTTTGTGACACACACTGAAAAAATGGTTTAGCTCCTTCTTACTTGTTTTTGTAATGATATTTGTCGTATTGATTGAGTGTTTACTGTGTGCGGGGCACTGAACTAAGTGCTTGGGAGAGTACAGTATAGCAGACACAATCCCTTCCCGCAATGACTTAGAATCTATGTTAAGCGCTTACTATGTGCCAGGCACTGGACTAAGTATTGCGGTGGATACAGGATAATTCGGTTGGACACAGTCCTGTCCCACCTGGGGCTCCCAGTCTTAATCCCCATTTTACGGATGAGGGAACTGAGGCCCAGAGAAGTGAAAGGACTTGACCAAGATCACCCATCAGACAAGTGGCGGAACCAGGATAAGAGCCCATGACTTCTGACTCGCAAGCCCGGCCTCTTTCCACTAAGCCACGCTGCTTCCAGCTATTCCTTCTGACCAATTGGATCACACTGTCGGGAATTAAATTTCATTCATTGATTCATCCGATCGTATTTATTGAGCGCCTACTGTGTGCAGAGCACTGTACGAACTGCTCGGAAAGTACAATTCAGCAGTAAAGGGAGACAATCCCTGCCCACAACAGGCTTAGAGTCCTCGGAGAACACGGGGGTCGGGTTCTCGAACAACCTTGTTCGGTGGGGAAAATGGTGTTGTTGTAACCCTTCCTTTGGTGGGAATTGATGGGTCGGGGAAGATTTTTTTTTCAAAGGAAATGCTTATATTTTTAATAATAATAATGATGGTGGAGTTTCTTAAGCACTTACTATATGCCAGACACTGTACTAAACGCTAGGGTGGATACAAGACCATCAGGTTGGACATTGTAGAGAAGCAGCCTGGCTCAGCGGAAAGAGCACGGGTTTAGGTGTCAGGGGTCAGGGACAATCCTGGCTCTGCCACCTGTCACCTGTGTGACTTTGGGCAAGTCACTTCACTTCTCTGTGCCTCCGTTACCTCATCTGTAAAATGGGGATGCAGACTGTGAGCCTCATGTGTGACAACCTGATGACCCTGTATCTACCCCAGTGCTTAGAACAGTGCCTAACAAATACCGACCTTATTATTATTATTATAATTACCACTGGTGGAAAGGTTTAGCTCCTTTTTTTTAATGATATTTGTTTAGCACTCATTATGTGCCGGGCACTCGATTAAGCACTGGGGTAGATCCAAGCTAATCAAGTCGTATACAATCCATGTCCCACATGGGGCTCCCCGTCTTTATCCCCATTTTACAGATGAAGGAACTGAGGCCCAGGGAAGCGAAGTGACTTGTCTGCGGTCACACAGCAGACAAGTGGCGGAGCTGGGATTATCCATTCATTCGTTCAATCGTATTTATCGAGTGCTTACTATATGCAGAGCACTGTACTAAGCGCTTGGAATGTACAATTATGTACAATTAGAACCCAGGCCCTTCTGACTCCCAGGCCCGGGGCTCTAGCCACCACTTTGGGCTTCTTGGGGCTGCTGGGTGGAAGCGGGGAGGGTGGAGGATGGTAATGGCGAGGGGGGAGATGAAAATGAGCCTCTCTGGATGAATCGCTGACAAACACCTTCTCTGATCACAGGTCTTTTGAGCTCTTAATTATGGGGTTTTCAATCCCCATGGAGGGGGGGAGTTTGTAGACAACAATACAGGTCTTCTCACACACACCCCGTACCCCTCCCCAACGTACACACGCACACATCTCCTGCCCAGGAAATACCAGGCTCACCCCCTCGGAAGCATAAATTGGTCCTGGGCAGGGACCGAGTCCACCAACTCTGCTGTCTTGTCCTCTCCCAAGCGCTTAGTACAGTACCCTGCACACAGGACCCACTCAATAAATACCCCCGATCGACGGATTGAGCCGCCGTTTCTGTCATCAGGTCAGCTACTGCCGTCCCGATCCGAACGGAACCGCCCCCCACCTTGGAATCTTCCTGTAACGACCCCAGCTTTTAGTACAGGGTTTGGGACATTCGTTCATTCGTTCATTTTCATTCAGTAGTATTTATTGAGCGCTCACTGAGTGCAGCACTTGGGAAAATACAGTACAACAATAAACAGTGACATTCCCTGCCGGCAAGGAGCTTATAGTCTAGCAGCGTGGCTCAGTGGAAAGAGCCTGGACTTCAGAGTCAGAGGTCATGAGTTCGACTCCCGGCCCTGCCACTTGTCAGCTGTGTGACTGTGGGCGAGTCGCTTCACTTCTCTGTGCCTCAGTTCCCTCATCTGTAAAATGGGGATTAACCGTGAGCCTCACGTGGGACCACCTGATGACCCTGTATCTACCCCAGCGCTTAGAACGGTGCTCGGCACATAGTAAGCGCTTAACAGATACCAACGTTATTATTAGAGTGGGGGAGGCGGACATCGATAGAAATAAATAAAATGACAGCCATGTACATAAGTGCTGGGGAGCGGGGAGGAAGAGCGAAGGGAGCAAGTCAGGATGAAGCAGAAGGGAGTGGGAGAAGAGGAAAAGTGGGAAGTCTGGGAAGGCCTCTTGGAGGAGATGGGCCTTCAGTAGGGCTTTGGAGCGGGGGAGAGTCATCGTGGGTTGGATTTGCGGAGGGAGGGTCTTCCAGGCCAGAGGCGGGACGTGGGCCAGGGGTCGGCGGCGAAAGAGACGAGATGGAGGCCCAGGGAGAAGGTCGGCATTAGAGGAGCGGAGTGAGGGGGCCGGGCTGCACAAGGAGAGGAGCGAGGTGAGGTAGGAGGGGCGCATGGGGACGGACGGCTCTAAAGCCCGTGGTGAGGAGATTTTGTTGGCTAGAGAGGTTGATGAACACTAGGAAGTGCTTGATTGACACCATAATTAGACGCGGTCAGGGAAAATTGCTCGACCTGCCAGTAATCCCTTCAGCTCTGATGGGCTAAGACGGATTTAAGGCAGAGAAAGGGTGACAAAGACCAGTGGCTAGAGCCCAGGCCTGGGAGGCAGAATAATAATAATAATAATGATGTTGGTATTTGTTAAGCGCTTACTGTGTGCCGCGCACTGTTCTAAGCGCTGGGGTAGATACAGGGTAATCAGGTTGTCCCACGTGAGGCTCACACTTAATCCCCATTTTCCAGATGAGGTCACTGAGGCCCAGAGAAGTGAAGTGACTTGCCCACGGTCACACAGCTGACGAGTGGCAGAGCCGGGATTCGAACTCATGATCTCTGACTCCCAAGCCCATGCTCTTTCCACTGAGCCACACCGCTTCTCAATAATAATAATAATAATGGCATTCGTTAAGCACTTACTACGTGCCAAGCCCTGCGCTGAAGAACCTGGGTTCTAATCCGGGCTCGCCACTTGTCTACTGAGTAAGTCACTTCACTTCTTGGGTGTCCCTTCGTCTGCAAATGGGGGTGAAGACTGTGAGCCACTCGTGGGACCTGGACCGGGTCCAACCTGCCTAGCTGAGTCCAGCGCTTAGTACGGTGCCTCGCACACAGTACGAACTTAACCATACCATAAAAGAAACCTGACTAGCTTGCATCTACCCTCCCATAATTATTTTTATCATCACAGTCCCTGGTAAAAGCTTATCAAGTACCGTTAGAAAAACCCTGTACTAAGCACTGAGGTAGATACAAGCTAATCAGGTTGGATACAGTCCGTGTCCCACGTGGGGCTCACAATATTAATTCCTGTGTTATAGATGAGGTGACTGAGGCCCAGAGAAGTAAAATACAGTGTATGGGGACATTGATTCATTCATTCATTTTCATTCAATGGTATTTGAGCGCATACTGTGTGCGGAGCACTGCACTAAGCAAGGTCACCCAGAAGACAAGTCGGCAGAGGCGGAATTAGAACCCAGGTCCTCTGACTCCCAGGTCCACCTTATTTCCCGTAGGCCATGCTGCTTCTCCTTAGGCGCCGGAGGGTGGAAAAAATGTTTATTCCTGATCAGGATGGCATGCATTCAGTTTTGCTGTTGTTGTTTTTTTAATGATATTTGTTAAAAAATAAATGGTGGTATTTGTTAAGCGCCTACTATGAGCAAACCACTGTTCTAAGCGCTGGGGGGTACAAGGTGATTAGGAAGTCCCACACGGGGCTCACAGTTTTAATCCCCATTTTACAGATGAGGTAACTGAGGCACAGAGAAGGGAAGTGACTTGCCCAAAGTCACACAACTGGTAAGCGGCAGAGCCGGGATTAGAACCCACGACCTCTGACTCCCAAGCCCGCGCTCTTTCCACTGAGCCACGCTACACTTACTATGTACTAAGCACTGTAATAATAATAATAATAATAACGTTGGTATCTGTTAAGCGCTTACTATGTGCCGAGCACTGGTCTAAGCTCTGGGGTTGATAGAGGGTAATCAGGTTGTCCCATGTGAGGCTCCCGTTCTTAATCCCCACTGTACAGATGAGGTCACGGAGGCACCGAGAAGTGAAGTGACTGGCCCAAAGTCACACAGCTGACAGGTGGCGGAGCCGAGATTAGAACCCACGACCTCTGACTCCCAAGCCCGGGCTCTTTCCACTGAGCCACGCTGCTTAAATGCTTTAAGAGCGTGAGCCCCAGGTGGCACATGGACTGAGTCCAACCTAATTAATTTGTACTCTCTCCGGTGTTTAGAACAATGCTTGGCACATAGTAAGGGTTTAATGGGTACCATAATAATCATAATCAAATACCACAATTATTGTTGCTATTTTAAATCGATCGTTTTTATTTACAAATCTATAAGTCAATCATATTTATTGAGCACTTACTATGTGCAGAGCGGTAGACCACCTTGCTTTTCTCCCGTCTCCTGCCCTCGGCAGCCTGAGTTTTTTAGTGGAAAGAGCTTGAGTCTGGGAGTCAGAAGGTCCCGGGTTCTAATCCCACCTCCCTTACTAACATTACCATTATTAGTAAATGGGATTAAGGATTCCAGACCCCCCCCCCCAGGGCAATCAAATCCAAGACGGGAGAAGGGAGCCATAGTGCTGGACACGTGCTCCGCCTCGTGTCTGTTGTGTGACTTTGGGCAAGTCACTTCCCTTCTCCGGGCCTCAGTTGCCTCATCTGTAAAACGAGGATAAAGAGCGTGAGCCCCACGTGAACCAGGGACTGTGTCCAACCGGATTACCGGTAGCTGAGCTTGGCACACGGCAAGAGCTTAACGGGTACCATATGTATTTATTATTATTATTGGGTCAGTGAAATCTTTCGAGACCAAAGGTGGGATGGTTGCGGGGGATCGGACCCGTCCAACGGCCACTGGCCATTGGTCTACCTCTGTTGACCGACAAACAGTGCGTCGAATCCAAGCGTCCCCACCGCGCCCCGCTCATTTAGGCTGAGGGAAGATTCCAACAAAGAGCGCATTATTGATCCGGGGACAGACGGGCAAGGGCCGCAGCTGCTAGATGAAAGGAGAGCAGAATCCAAGCCAGCTGCATCAGCTGCCGGAGTTGGACAGGAGCCAGATGGGGGACCGGCCCCTCAAACGCCCCCCTCCTCTTAACTCGGCGAACCCCTCCCGGAATCGGAGAACCGAGTAGGAAGGTCGAGAGGGAAGCTCCCTGTCTTGGGCGGGGAAATCTGCCCGTTTGTTGTTCCACTGGACTCTCCCCAGCGCTTAGTACGGTGCTCTGCAAGCAGGAAGCGCTCAATAAATACAACGACGGATGGTTGGATGGATAGAGGGAGCACAGCCTAGGGGGAAGAGAGCAAGATTGGAAGCTAGGAAATCTGGGTTCGAGTCCCCTCTCGGCCACGGGCCTGGAAAATGGGAATTAGGACAGCGGGAATGGGAATTAAGACTAAGTCCGTGTGGGACAGGGACTGTGTCCGACCCGATGACCTAGTATCCATCCCAGCGCTTAGTAGAGTGCTGGACACGTGCTTAGAAATACCATTGTTAGTAAATATGATTAATATGAGTAAGGAATCCAGGCTCACCCTGCCAGGGCCATCAAATCCAAGACTGGAGAAGGGAGCCAAAGGAGGCTCGGTGACTATGGCAACGAAGGTACCGGCCGTAACCCAGGTGACCGTGGTAACCAAGGTAACGGGGTGAGAAGCAACATCGTCTGGCGGATAGAGCCCGGGCACGGGAGTCAGAGGACCTGGGTTCTAATCCCGGCTCCGCCACTCGTCCGCTGCGTGACCTTGGGCAGTTGGCTTCATTTCTCCGGGCCTCCGTCTCCTCAGCTGCCAAATGAGGATTCAAACCCTGTTCTCCCTTCTACTTAGGCCCTGAGCCTCATGAGGGACCTGATGATCTGGCATTTACCCCATAGTAAGTGCATAACAAATACCATAATGATTCTACTCGACTTCTCTTAGGCTGTCAAGTCACCTCCGACCCGTAGCGACTCCACGGACACCTCACAGAACGCCACACTTGCATCTGCGGTCGTTCTGGTAGTGGAGCCACAGAGGTTTCTTAGTAAAAATACAGAAGTGCCTTCCTCTGCGCAGAAAACTCAAGTCTCCGCCCTCGCCCCTCGTCCGTGGGAGTTTCGACTTAATAATAAAAATGTCGGTATTTGTTAAGCGCTTACTATGTGCCGAGCACTGTTCTAAGCGCTGGGGGAGATACAGGGGAATCAGGTTGTCCCACGTGAGGCTCACACTCTTCACCCCCATTTTACAGATGAGGGAACTGAAGCACAGAGAAGTGAAGTGACTTGCCCACGGTCACACAGCTGACAAGTGGCCGAGCCGGAATTCGAACCCACGACAGCAGATGGCCTTCCACTCGCTAGCCACTGGCCAAGCTAGGAATGGAACGGATGGGCCTCTGCTTGACTCCCGTAGCCGAGGCCGGTTGAGTCCTGGAAACTCTCCAGGTGCCATCCTGAGAGGGGAATGAGACTAGTAATATTAGTGTTGCTATTTGTTAAGTGCTTACTATGTGCAGAGCACTGTTCTAAGCGCTGGGGTAGATAGACGGTAATGAGGTTGTCCCGCGTGAGGCTCACAGTCTTCATCCCCATTTTACAGATGAGGTCACTGAGGCACCAACAAGTGAAGTGACTTGCCCACAGTCACATGGCTGTCAAGTGGCTATTAGAGCTATTGATAATAATTATGAAAGACCTCTTGAGGAGGCGTCATTTGTACTAAGACTTGACATAGCACGTTACACTTCCCACAACAGTACGATTCCTGCCATCTCTTGGAGGAGATAATAAGAATAATAATAATAATGTTGATATTTGTTAAGCGCTTACGATGTGCAGAGCACTGTTCTAAGCACTGGGGGAGATACGGGGTAATCAGGTTGTCCCATTTTACAGATGAGGTAACTGAGGCACCGAGAAGTGAAGTGACTCGCCCACAGTCACACAACTGACAAGTGGCAGAGCCGGCAATCGAACCCATGACCTCTGACTCCGAAGCCCGGGCTCTGTCCGCTGAGCCGCGCTGCTTCCCCTAGGTGCGATGGGAGGTGTGATGTTTAGGAAGACGTGACGTGTAATAAGCGCGTAACAAATACCATTATATTACGAATCCTCCCACTGGTAATAATTATGCGAGACCTCTTAATAAAAATAATAATAATGAGGATGATGGTATTTGTCGAGCCCTTACTATATGCCGGGCACTGATCTAAGCGCTGGGGTGGATGCAAGTTAATTGGTTTGGACACGGTCCCTGTCCCACATGGGGCTCACAGTCCTCATCCCCATTTTACAGGTGAGGGAACTGAGGCCCAGAGAGGTAAGGTGACTTGCCCAAGATCTCACAGCAGACACGCGGGATTAGAACCCGTGATCTTCTGACTCCCAAGCCCGTGCCCCGGGGGTCTACTACGCCGGGCTGTTTCTCTAGGTTTTGAGCTGTGTCCATCGGCTAACCTCGTATCTAGCCCAGTGCTTAGAACAGCGCAGGACACATGGTAAGCACTTAACAGACACCGTTAAAAAAGAATATAGACGGTGCTCAGATCGTCGTGATCACGGAATCCCCCTAGACTTTATCCTCTCCGCTACCGCGCTTCCTCGACACGAAATCCCTCCAATCGAGATTCCCCGAGGTGCCCGAAGATTGCTGCCGTGATTGAAGATTGTGGGGATTTCACCCCAAGTGTTCTCCCAAACGCTCCGCGGTCCTTTCCCACGGCACAGGGACACCCACACACACCTCCCCGCAGCGCTGTGCTTGCCACTTGGACTTGGGAAAGAAAGCAATCTGCCGCTTCGGCTTTTCTGGGCGGAAAAGCAGATCAGCTCTTGTGATTCTCCCGGTGACGTCACGGATCCCTCTGGATCCGTTGGGCATTTTCATTCCAGATGACATGGCTGGGCTGCAGGCCTGGCAACATCTGCTGGGGAAAATCTTGGGCTAAGAAATTCCCTCCCCTCGCTTTTCTGGGGGATTTCTTTTTTTCCAGAGAGACCGTTGGGAGTACGTTGATTTTTATCCAGGAAATGTTCGATGAATAATAATACTAGTCCTACCAATCGTTGGGCCGTAACCACTGCTGTTACTATTATCGATCGATGGTAATTTTTGAGTGCTTACTGTGTGCAGAGCACTGCACTGAACACTGGGGAGAGTAAACTGTAAGAGAGTCGGTAGAAAGGTTCCCTGCCCACAATGAGCGTACAGTCTGCCTGACGTTTTACTACTTCTACTAGCCCGTCGTTGGGCAGGGATCGTCTCTATCTGTTGCCGAACTGTACGTTCCAAGCGCTCAGTGCGGTGACCTGCACATAGTAAGCGCTCAGGAGGTACGATCGAACGAGTGAACGAATATTACTGTCGCGGCTACTCTTCCGGCTACCGCTAATAATAATGATGGGATTTGTTAAGCGCTTTACTGTGTGCCGAGCACTGTTCTAAGCTCTGGGGGGGATACAAGGTCTTCAGACCGTCCTCACCGTGGGGCTCCCGTTCTTCATCCCCATTTTCCAGACGAGGTCACCGAGGCCCAGAGAAGTGAAGTGACCTGCCCAAAGTCACCCAGCTGACAAGCGGCGGAGGCGGGATTAGAACCCACGACCTCCGACTCTCCAGCCCGGGCTCTTGCCACTGAGCCACGCTGCTGCTTCTGCTCCCATTATCAATCAGCTTAGTACAGTGCTAAGAGTTTAGTGCAGTGCTCTGCTGACGGTAAGTGCTCGATCAATACGACTGAGTGAATGACTGAATAAAATACAATTGAATGAATCAGTGGTATTTATTGAGCACCTGCCATGTGCAGAGCAGTGTCCTAAGCGCTTGGGAGAGTACAATATAAGAGCTGGTAGACAAGTTTCCTCCCCGCAACGAGCTCAACGGTCTAGAGGGGGAGACGGACATTAATATAAACAAATTATGGATATGGAGTTAAGTGTTGAGGGGTGAGTAAAGGAAGCAAGTCAGGGCAACAAAACTTATTTTTTTATTGTCCCACAAAACACAAATACCACAATAATTGTTGTTGTTATTATTTTTATTTCCCAAAGCTTGGTCTTCCTTCGACAGCCACCTTCAAGGAGACCTTCACTGAGGACTCCTCCGTCACCGCCTCTGCCCCTCGATGGCAATCCACTACACTTTGCCCGGAGTTTAGCCAAGTCTTACTATTTTTTGAGCACCCACTGTGTGGCGAACACTACGCTACATGTTTGGGGGGGTTTTTTAATGGTATTTGTTAAGCGCTCACTATGTGCCAGGTACCGGACTAAGCGCCGAGGTAGAGCCAAGCTAGGTCGGATCGGTCACGTCCGTGTCCCACGGCGGATTCCCAGTTTTCATCCCCATTTTCCAGTCGGGGGAACCGAGGCCCGGGGAAGTGAAGCGACTCGCCCGAGGTCACACGGTAGACGAGCGGCCGAGCGGCGATCAGAACCCGGATCCTTCTGACTCCCAGGGCCCGGGCCCCATCCACTAGGCCACGCTGCTTCTCAAGTGCTAGAGACTGTACAGGAAATAGGATGCCCGAGAAAGCAGACACAACCGATTCACCAGTCAGTGATATTTACTGAGCACCTTCCCTGTGCGGAGCGCTGTACAGAGCGTCTGGGAGAGTTGGTAGACAACGATCCCTGCCCCCAACAAGCTTGCAATCTAGAAGAAGGGACAGACATTAAAATAAGTGCTGTGGAGCTGAGGGAGGGGTGAAGAAGAAGCGCTCTAGACTGTAAACTCACTGTGGGCAGAGAATGCGACTGTTAATCGGGGTATTGAACTTTCCCGGGCGTTAAATGCAGCTCTCTGCACACAGTAAGCGCTCAATAAGGACAGCTGAATGAATGACAGGTGCAATTGAAAGCTCCCCTCCTCCAGGAGGCCTTCCCAGACTGAGCCCCCTTTCCCTCTGCTCCTCCCCTCCCCGTCGTCGCGACTCCCTCCCTCTGCTCTGCCCCCCCATCCCACAGCGCTTATTCTATTTATTATTCTATTTATTTCATTAACGATGTGCATATACCTCTAATTCTATTGCTATTGATGCTTTTGATACCCGTCTGCTTGTTTGGTTCTGTTGTCTCTCTCCCCCCCTTCTAGACCGCGAGCCCGTGGTCGGGCAGGGATGGTCTCTCTCTGTTGCCGAATTGTACCGTCCAAGCGCTCGGTACGGTGCTCTGCACAAAGTGAGCGCTCAATAAATATGAATGAATGACAGATCCGACGCAAAGGTGTCAGAGAAGGAAGCTATTGATCTCCCACAGTGTGCGGAGCCTTGTTCTAAGCACTTGGCAGAGTCCAGTAGAGGGAGTGGAAAGAACCCAGGACTGGAAGTCAGAGGACCTGGGATCCCGCAGCAGGCAAGTGGCGGAGGCAGGATTAGAACCCAGGACTCTCAGGCCCGGGCTCTTTCCATTACGCCGCGCCGCCTCTTCCTGGATTTGGTTTTTGTTCAGTTCATAAAAATCTAGCCTTTCTCCTGAGGCAATTGGGAAAGGAAGCCCGGCTATCAGGACGGGAGGCAGCGTGGCGCGGCGGAAAGAGCCCAGGCCCCGATTCCGATAGCGGCTCTGCCACTTGCCCGCCTGCTGTGTGACCTGGGGCAAGCCGCTTCGCTTCTCTGGGCCTCAGTTTCCTCATCTCTCAAGCGGGCACCGTGTACCTGCTCTCGCTCCCTCTTCAACCGAGAAGCACGTGTGGGTCCGGGGCTGTGTTACGGCTGTTGGCTTTATGAATAACGCTAACAGTAATGATGGTAATTCATTCAATAGTATTTAGTGAGCGCTTACTACGCGCGGAGCGCTGCGGTGATAATAATAATAATACAGATGGTATGTGCAAAGCACTTAGTATGCGTCGAGCACTGCTCTGAACGCTGGGGTAGATTCGAGGTAATTAAGTTCGACACCATCCCTGTCCCACGAGGGGCTCGCAGTCTTCATCCCCATTTTACAGATGAGGGAACTGGGCCACAGTGTCTATGCCAGTAATAATAATAATAATAATAGTCATTTTGGTATTTCTTAAACGCTTGCATGTGCCAGACACTGGTCTAAGCGCTGGGGTACTGTGGTTGGACACAGTCCCCGTCCCCCATGGGGCTGACAGTCTTAATCCCCATTTTAAAGATGAGAGAACCGAGACCCAGAGAAGCTAAATGACTTGCCCAAGGTCACACAGCAGACGAGTGACAGAAGCTGGGATTGTTTGGCACTTAGAAAACACTTCATAAATGCTAATATTAGAATTACCTGGGCCACTGATCGATCAAAGGGAATCTCACTAGTTTCCATTCAGTTTTTTTTCCAGTCATTCCACCTCTGCACACTAGCGGCAGATTATTTAAATTCACGCTCGGCCTTCGATTTAGGAGAGAAGCGGTGTGGCCTAGGAGGAAAGAGCCCAGGCCTGGGATCTGAGAGTCAGGGGACCTGGGTTCTAATCCCGGCTCCGCCGCTTGTCTCCTGCGGGACCTCGGGCAAGTCACTTCTCCTTTCGGCCTCAGTTACCCTATCTGTATAACGGGGATTAAGACCGCGGGCCCCTAGTGGAACACGGACTGGGTCCAACCCGATCGGCTTGTGTCGTCGGTCAGTGTCAAGAGCCCGGGCTTGGGGGTCGGAAGTCGTGGGTTCTAATCCCGGCTCCGCCACCTGTCGGCCGTGTGACTTTGGGCAAGTCGCTTCACTTCTCTGGGCCTCAGGGACCTCCTCTGGAAAATGGGGGTTGAGATTGGGAGCCCCACGTGGCACCGCCCGATGACCTCGTATCTACCCCAGCGCCTACCATTCATTCATTCCAGAGTATTTACGGAGCGCTTCATTAACAAAATAAATAGGGTAATGAAAATATATACAGTTGAGCGGACGGGTACAGTGCAGGACGGCAACAGATAGAGACAGTCCCTGCCCTTGGACGGGTTTACGGTCTAATCGGAGGAGACGGACAGACGAGAAGGCTTCCGGGCCTTTGTAGCTATAATACTAATAATAATAATAATAATGATGGTATTTAAGTGCTTACTGTGTGCCCAGCTCTGTTCTAAGCGCTGGGGAAAATACAAGGTAATCAGGTTGTCCCACGTCATAATCTCCATTTTCCAGATGAGGTCACGGAGGCCCAGAGAAGTCCAGTGACTTGCCCAAAGTCGCCCAGCTGATACGTGGCGGAGGGGGGATTCGAACCCACGACCCCTGACTCCCAAACCCGGGCTCTTTCCACTGAGCCACGCTGCTTCTCAATCCATGGTATTTACTGAGCGCTTACTATGAGCGGAGCACTGTCCTAAGCACTTGGGGAAGAACATTACATAGCCATCAGTGGTGCCTATTGCGGGCAGAGCACTGTACCGACTGCTTGGAAGAGTAGGATAGATCCGATAGATTAGGGAAGCAGCGTGGCCCAGTGGAAAGAGCCCGGGTTTGGGAGTCAGAGGTGGTGGGTTCGAATCCCGGCTCGGCCACTCGTCAGCTGGGTGACCGTGGGCGAGTCGCTTCACTTCTCTGCGCCTCAGTTCCCTCATCTGGAAAACGGGGATTGACCGTGAGCCTCACGTGGGACGACCCGATGACCCTGTATCTACTCCAGCGCTTAGAACAGTGCTCAGCACGTAGTAAGCGCTTAACAGATACCAATTTTATTTATAATAATAATAATAATAATAATAATAATAATGGACCCGACCCCTGCCCTCAAGGAGCTTCCAGACTACACTGTGTGCAGAGCACTGTGCTAGGTGTTTCGGGGTGGATAATAGATAGTAGACACGGCTCCCTGGTCCCAGAGAGTTTCCAAGCCACTGTGCGCAGAGCACTGTATTCATTCATTCGGTCGTATCTATTGAGCGCTTCTTGCGCAGAGCACTGTACTGAGCGCTTGCAAAGTACAGTACAGCAATTGAAGTAGGTGCGGGGGAGAGTATAGTAGGAAGCGGCGTGGCTCAGTGGAAAGAGGCCGGGCTTGGGAGTCAGAGGTCGTGGGTTCGAATCCCACCACTGCCCCTCGTCAGCTGTGGGACTGTGGGCAAGTCCCTTCACTTCTCGGCGTCTCAGTGTCCTCATCTGTAAAATGGGAATTAAAACTGTGAGCCCCACCTGGGACAACCTGGTGACCTCGTAAACGTCCCCCAGCGCTCAGAACAGTGCTTGGCACATAGTAAGCGCTCAACAAATACTATTATCATTCGTAGTAGTAGTAATAGTAGACGCCCCGCCCCTTCCCTGCCATAGGCCGGTCTCGACCAATCAGGACAGGCCCCGCCCCCATCGTAGGCCCGGCCCCCGCAGGCTCCGCCCCTTCACGGCCACAGGCCGGTCTCGACCAATCAGGACAGGCCCCTCCCCCATCGTAGGCCCCGCCCCCGCAGGCTCCGCCCCTTCACGGCCACAGGCCGGTCTCGACCAATCAGGACACGCCCCCTCTGGCCCCGCCCCCTCTGGCCCCGCCCCTTCGGGGGGTCACAGGCCGGTCTCGACCAATCAGGATACGACGCCGGCCCCGCCCCATCATAACCCCGCCCCCTTCGGGCCCCGCCCCCTGTCGTCGCCCTCCCACCGGCCCCGCCCCCACCACCCCGACAGCTCGACCCCGCCCTCGGGCCCCGCCCCCAGCACTCCGACAAATCCGCTCCCTCCTCTTCTGGCCACGCCCCGTCAGGCCACGCCCCTCAGGGGCCCTCCCAGCCCCCTCCCCTCCGCCGGTCGGGTCCCGCCCCTTCAGGCCCCGCCCCTCGGGCCCCGCCCCCTCACGTGCCCTCCCAGCTCCTCCCATTCCAACAGTTCGGCCCCGCCCCTTCAGGCCCCGCCCCCACCACCCCGGCCAATCCAGTCCCTCCCCTCGGGCCCCGCCCCCTTCAGGCCCCCCCACACCCCGCGAGCCACGCCCCCACCACGCCGGCCAATCCGACCCCCTCCCCTCGGGCTCCGCCCCCGCCAGGCCCCGCCCCCTCCACCCCGGCCAATCCGGTCCCTCCCCTCGGGCCCCGCCCCCACCAGGCCCCGCCCCTCCAGGCCCCGCCCCTCCAGGCCCAGCCCCCGGCCAATCAGGTCCCTCCTTTCGGGCCCCGCCCCGTCCAGGCCCCGCCCCGTCCAGGCCCCTCCCCCATCCCCGGCCAATCCGGTCCCTCCCCTGGGGCCCCGCCCCCTCCGGCCCCACCACCCCCACCCCCCCCGGGCGCCGGCGCCCCCTATCGTCCGTCCCCTCCCATCCCGTCCCGTCCCGTCCCGTCCCGTCTCGTCTCGTCTCGTCTCGTCTCGTCCCCTCCCCTCCCCTCCCCTCCGCTCCCCTCCGCTCCGGCGGGCGGTCGGGCGCCCATTGGCGGGCGGGCGGGGATGGGCGTGTCCGCGCGGGCCGGGGGCGCGGGGCGCGGGGCGGACGGCGGCTCTGGCGGCGGCTCTGGCTTCGGCGGCGGGTCGGGGCTCGGGAGGTCGGCCATGGCCCAGGGCAGCCTGCTGCAGGGGAAGCCGTTCTACTGCCGCGAGTGGCTGTTCCACCGGCTGCAGCACTGCCTGCAGGAGAAGGCGGCGGCGGGGGGGGGCGGCGGGCCCGGCGGCGGCGGCGGCGGCGGCGGCGGGGGGAGCGGGGGCTCGGGCTCGGGCTCGGGCTCGGCGGGGGCCTGGGGCGTGCTGCTGGTGGGCGGCCCGGGCAGCGGCAAGACGGCGCTGTGCTCGGAGCTGCTGTGGCCCAGCTCGGCGGCGGGCCTGCAGCGCGGCCTGCACCGCCAGGCCCTGGCCTTCCACTTCTGCCAGGCCCAGGACGCCGACACGCTGGCGCCCGCCGGCTTCATCCGCGGCCTGGTGGCCCAGATCCGCCGCGGGGGGCTCCTCCCGGGCTACGAGGACCGGCTGCGGGAGCCCGCCCTGCAGACCCTGCTCAGCCCCGGACAGTGCGAGCGGAGCCCGGCGGAGGCCTTCAAGAGGTGCGGCCGGCCGGGGGGGGGGGGGCGGCGGGAGGGGGCCTCGGTCGGGAGGGGCGGGGCCGGGGGGGGGGCAGGCTGGCCTGGGGGGGTCTGGGCGGGAGGATGGAGGGGCCGGGGGGAACCAGGGGGCAGGGGCTGGGGGGTCCAGGGAGGGAGGGGGTGAAGGCCGGGGGTCCAAGCCGGCCAGAGCCGGGGCGGCCCCCCCGCCCCCCCCCAATCCCGGGGGTCGGCCGGGCTGGAGACGACAGCTGGCGGTGGAGCCGGATTAGAAAGGCCCGCCCGGCCCAGAGGGACCAGAGAAGGCCAGGCCGGTGGGAGGCGGGGACCCCCATCCATCCCTCCATCCCTCCATCCCTCCATCCCTCCATCCATCCCTCCATCCCTCCATCCCTCCATCCCTCCATCCCTCCCTCCCTCCCTCCGTCCTCCCCACCCACCCCAACTCCCAACGAGGACCGGCCAGAAAATCCCACAGACCTCCAAGAGCTTGGGGCTTCTTCCTTCCCATTTCTGGGGGGTGGGTGAGCCTCCTTCGCCCCCGTCCCCCCTTCCCCAACTTCTCCATCTCCCCCCTCCGCCCTCTTTCCCTTCCCTCGCTGCCCTTTCCATCTTCAACTTCTATAGCGCAAAGTACGTTCTTGCTCCTATCGCCCGTTATACGTTACGCGGGATGTATCTGTCTTCTCCTCGAGACTCGAAGCTGGCTACGGGCAGGGAGCGGGTGCGCGGCCAAGTCTTTGGTGTCGGGGAGCGAGGGCTTCGCGGATACCGTCGATTGATTGCGGGGTGCTGTATTAAGCGCCCCGGAGGACGGCGGTATGACGGAGTTTGGCCGCCCCCGGCCGGCTGACGGCCCGGTGGGGGAGGCGGGCGTCAATCGAGATGAATCTGTGACCGGTACGGAGCTGAGGGCCGTGGGGGGTGAATAAAGGGGCAGAATCCAAGCGCGAGACCGTGAGTCCGTCGCCGGGCAGGGGTGGTCGCCGTCCGTGGCCGGATCGTACCTTCCGAGCGCTCGGTGCGGTGCTCCGCGCCTCGTGAGCGCTCAACGGATGCCGAGGAGCCAACGACACGGAAGGAAGTGGGAGAGGAGGACAGGAGGGCTTAGTCGGGGAAGGCCTCCCGGAGGAGGCGGGCCTTCGGTAGGGATTCGAAGCGAGGGGGAGGATGGTCTGTCCCATAGGAGGAGGGAGGGCGGGACGGGGGCCGGAGGTCGGCGGCGAGGTGGCCGAGGTCGAGGGACGGTGAGTAGGTTTGGCGTCGGAGAGGCCGGAATGAATGGAGTGAACGCCTCTGAGATTCTCTCGTTCGGTGGTATTTGATGATAATATCGGTGGTATTTGTTCAGCGCTTACTGCGTGCAAAGGACTGTTCTGAGCGCCGGGGGGATACGGGGCGATCCGGTGGTCCCACGAGGGGCTCACGGTTTTTCATCCCCATTTTACAGGTGAGGTAACCGAGGCACAGAGAAGTGACTTAGCCACAGTCACACAGCTAGCAAGTGGCGGAGCCGGGATTCGAACCCCTGACCTCTGACTCCCAAGCCCGGGCTCTTTCCACTGAGCCGCGCTGCTTCTCCTCTCTGCTTAACGAGCGCTAATTGTGTGCAGAGCGCTCTATTAAGCGCTTGGACAGTAGAACAGAGTCGGTAAGCACATTCCCTGCCCACAGTCAATCGACGGGTGCTATGTATCGAGTGCTTACCGAGTGCGGAGCGCTGTGCTAAGCGCTCGAGAGAGGATTCTAGAACGGTCAACAGACAGAGTCCCTGCCCTCGGCCGGCCGACGGTCTGGAGGCGTCGGGCTGCGGGTCTGGAAGACCTTCGGGAGGCAGGCCCCGGGTCCTTCTCCTGTAAATCCCCAAGGCACTGACGCCCGCGGCTTTAAATTCGGCCGTATAAACTATGTATTTATTCATTTTGATGTCTCTCTCTCCCTCTAGACCGGCAGCCCTCCAGGGGCAGGGAACGCGTCCGCTAATTCTGGTGCTTTGGACTCTCCCAAGCGCTTAGTTCGGTGCTCTGCGCAGGGTAACGCGCTCATTAACTACCATGGATGGGGATAATGATGATGATGATTATGGAATTTGTTAAGCGCTTACTCTGGGCCAGAGACTGTTCTGAGCACTGGGGTAGATTAGAGGTAATCAGGTTGTCCCACATGGGGCTCACGGGTTTAATCCCCATTTTCCAGATGAGGTAAGTGAGGCTCAGAGAGTTTGAGTGGCCTGCTCAGGGTCACACGGCAGACGAGGGGCAGAGTCGGAATTAGAACCCACGACCTCTGACTCCCCAACCCGGGCTCTTTCCACTCCCCTGTAGACTATAAATTCGTCGAAGGCAGGGACCGTGTTGGATCAGTCTGTTGAATTAGGCTCTCCCGAGCGCTCTACTAGACCGTGAGCCGGTCAGTGGGCCGGGATCGTCTCTGTCTGTTGCCGAATTGTCCATTCCGAGCGCTTAGTACAGTGCTCTGCACATCGTGAGCGCTCGATAAGTACAGTTGGATGAATGAATGAGTGCGCACGGTATGTGCTCAGTGACTACCTCTGAGGTCAGTCAGTCATATCTTTGAGTGCTTATTGCGTGCGGAGCCCTGTACTAAGCACTCGGGAGAGGACAGGATAACAGTGAACATCCCCTGCCCACAGTGAGCTCACAGGCTAGAGGAGGAGACGGACATTAATTGAAATAAATGAGAGATTTGGGCAGGGGATGAGAGGGAGAGAGTCTGGGCGACGCAGAAGGGAGCGGGAGGAGAGGAAATGGGGGCTTAGTCAGGGAAGGCTTCTTGGAGGAGATGGGCCTGCAATAAGGTTTTGAAGAGAGGGGAAGAGTGGTGGTCTGGGGGATTTGAGGAGGGAGGACGAGCCGGGCCAGAGGCGGGACGTGGGCGAGGGGTCGGCGGCCAGGTGGACGAGATGGAGGCCCGGTGAGAAGGTCGGCGGTAGGGGAGCAAAGTGTGCGGGCCGGGCTGGAGTTGGAGAGGAGCGCGGTGAGGTCGGAGGGGCCGAGGGGACTGAGGGCTTTAAAGCCGACGGCGAGGAGTTTCTGTTCGACGCGGAGCTGGACGGGCGACCGCTGGAGGTTCTCGAGAAGCGGGGAAACCCGGGTCGAAGGCTTGTGTCGAAAAACGATCCGCGCCGTGAGGTCGGCCGGGAGGCCCGTGGAGTGATGGAGGTGGGACGGGATGAGCGATGGGATTAACGTGGCGGCAGGGGGGACGGCGAGGAAAAGGCGGGTTTTAGCGTTGTCGCGAAGTTCCGGTCGACGGGGTTCAGTGACGGATTGAATTGTGAGTTGAATGCGAGAGAGGAGTCAAGGATAACACCAAGGTTAGGGGCTGGTGAGGCGGGTAGGGTGGCGGTGCCGTCTACAGGGATGGGAAAGTCAGTGGAGGGCGGACGGGGTTTGGGTTCTGACTTGGACGGGTTAATTTTGAGGTGACGGAAGGACATCCAAATAGAGATGTCTCGAAGGCAGGAGGAAATGGGAGACTGGAGAGAGGGAGAGGGAGAGGGGCTGGCCATGGAGACTGGGGAATCGTCCGCGAATGAGTTCCCCGAGGGAGTGGGTGTAGAGGGCGAAGAGAAACGGGACCCGGAACTGAACCTTGAGGGTTCGGGATGAGGCCGGCGATTAACGTCTGGCCCCCCATCTAGACTCTAAGTTTGTTATGGGTAGGGGAGGTGTCTGCTAATTCTGTTGCATTGGACACTGCGAGCGCTCAATACAGTGTGCTGCGTATAGTGCGCGCTCAGTGACTACCGTTGAGGAGGACTGTCTTGTTTTTGTCGGTCCGTCTCCCCCGATTAGACCGTAAGCCCGTCGGTGGGCAGGGATCGTCTCTATCTGTTGCCGAATTGTACCTTCCAAGCGCTTAGTACGGTGCTCTGCACATAGTCGGCGCTCGATAAATACTACTGAATGAATGTCTGTCTCCCCCTGTAGACTCTAAGATCACGGTGGACAGGCTACGTGACTGCTAATTCTGTTGTAGTGGACTCTCCCAAGAGCTTAGGACAGTGCTCCGCACATAGTACGCACTCAGTACCTTTAATGAGGATGATGATGAAGAATGTCTGTCTCCCCTTGTAAGCTTATTATTGGCAGAGAATAATAATAATAATAATGTTGGTATTTGTTAAGCGCTTACTATGTGCGGAGCACTGTTCTAAGCGCAGGGGTAGATACAGAGTCATCGGGTTGTCCCTCGTGAAGCTCACAGTTTTCATCCCCATTTTGGATGAGGTCACTGAGGCACAGAGAAGAGAAGTGACTTGCCCACGGTCAGCCAGCTGACAAGGGGCAGAGTCGGGATTCGAACCCATGACCTCTGACTCACAAGCCCTGGCTCTTGCCGCTGAGCCACGCTGCTTCTCTAGCAGCGCACTAGCAGAATGAATCCGCTAGTTCTGTTGTCGACTCTGAAGCGCCTAGTACAGTGCTCTGCACGTAGTATGCGCTCAATAACTTCCATTGAAGAGGTTGATGATGAATATCTGTCTCCCCCTGAAGACTGTAAGATCATTATGGGCAGGAAAGATGGCTGCTAATTCTGCTGTGGTGGACTCTCCCAAGCGTTTAGTACAGTGCTCTGCACATAGTATGCGTTCAATAACTAGCGTCGATGAGAAAGGTGATTCATGTCCATCTCCCCCTCTAGACTGTAAGCGTGTTGTGGGCAGGGAAGGGGGTCTATGAATTCTGTTCTGTTGTCTTCTCCCAAGCGCTTAGTACAGTGCTGTGCACATAGGTAGCGCTCAATAAATACCACTGATTGATGGATCGAGATCCAGCCGCGGAGTGGCCCTGAAAGCTGGAGAAAAAAGCAGAGCAAAACCCTGCTGTGTGACCTTGGGCGAATCACTTCCCTCCTCTGGGCCTCAGGTCCCTCATCTGTAAAATGGGGATTTCGATTATGAGCCCCACATGGGACAGGGACCGCGTCCAGCCCGATTTGCTCGTATCCACCCCAGCCCTTAGTACAGTGCCTGGCACATAATAAGCGCTTAAAACATACCGTCGTCGTCATTAAAAATCCCTTGGCCACCGTGCAACTTTGTGCAAGTCATCTCACTTCTCATTTCCTTCAGCTGTCAAACGGGTTTAAGACCGTGACAACCTGAGTAGCTTGTACCTATCCCAGCGTTTAGTACAGTGCCTGGCACAGAGTAAGCGCCTAAAGAATGCCGTTTAAAAAAAGGGGGACAGGGATTGTGTCTGACTCTAGTCTGTAAGCTGGTTGTGGGCAAGGAACATCTGTTGTGTGGTTCTGTTGTCCTCTTCCAAACGCTCAGTACAGTGCTCGGCAAACAGTGAGCGCTCAGGACGTACGGCTGACCGACTGAAGATGACGGACCGCCAAAGCGTGCTGCTCGTACAGGCCGTGTCCCTCGTACGGTAGACCCCATGGAAACAACTTCGAGAAGCGTCGGCCTCCCGTCCGCTCGTCAGCTCCGGAGCCCGAAGAATAATGGGAGAGTACCCGGCAGTGGACCTGGGAAAGGGGGAATCCCGCATTTGGGAGACTCCTCAGGGAGGAGGCGTCTGGCTTGCCTGCCCGCGTGGAATAGTCAAGCACTCGGTACACACTGATTGAGGAGCCGGTAGCTATAATAATAATAATTGTGGTATTTGCTAGGCACTGACCGTGTGCCAAGCTCTGGACCAAGCCCTGGGGTGGATACAAGCAAATCGGGTTGGGCACGACGGTCCCTGTCATTCATTCATTCATTCAATAGTATTTATTGAGCGCTTACTATGTGCAGAGCACTGTACTAAGGGCTTGGAATGGACAAATCGGTAACAGATAGAGACAGTCCCTGCCCTTTGATGGGCTTACAGTCTAATCGGGGGAGATGGACAGACAAGAACTATGTGGGACTCCCAGATTCGATGCCCCTTTTTCAGATGAGGTAACTGAGGTGCAGGGAAGTGACTTGTCCAACGTCACAAGGCAGACGAGTGGCGTAGCCGGGATTAGAACCCATGACCTTATGACGCCCAGGTCCGGGCTGTATCCGCTACACCTGCTGCTTTCCTTTGGTCCCTGACGTCACGGAGCCGACAGTCTGCCGTGCGCAGAGCACTGGACTGAACGCTTGGGAGAGTCCAGTACAGTCAATAGACACGGTCCCAGCCCTCAAAGAGATGACAATCTACTGTGGGCAGAGCACTGGACTGAGCTTTGGGGAGAGAACGAAAATTAGTAGGCGTGATCCTGCCCTCAAGGAACATCTAGTCTACTCTGTGCACAGCACTGGGGAGAGGACGGTAGAATTAGTAGCCACGATCCCTGTCCTTCAAGGAGCTGACAGTCTACTATGTGCACATCGCCCTACGGAGCTCTTGGGAGAGGACAGTATCGATCATATTTATTGAGCGCTTACTGTATGCAGGGCATTGTACTGAGCCCTTGGAAGAGTTCAAAAGAATATAACGGACACATTCCCTGCCCACAGCAAGCTTACTGTCTAGAGGGGGAGACGGACATTAAGAAAAATAAATAAGTTGCGGATGTGAGCGTCAGTCGTCAGGGAGGAGAGGTGAATAAAGGGAGAAAATCAACGTGATGCAGAAGGGAGAGGGAAGGAAGGTTTAGTCAGGGAAGGCCTCTGGGAGGAGATGGACCTCGATAAGGCTTTGAAGTGGGGGAGAGTCACTGTCCGTCGGACATGAGGAGGGAGGGCGTTCCGGGCCGGAGGCGGGATGGAGGGACAGCGAGAAGCGTGGCGTTAGAGGATGAAAGTTTGTGGGTTGGGTGGCGGTAGGAGAGTAGCTAGATTTAGTAGACATGATCCCTGCCCTCAAGGAGCTTCCAGTCCACTGCCTGCAGACCGCTGCCCTGAGCGCCGGGGAGAGGAGATGGCTGCAGAGTTGGTAGGCAAGCTCCCTGCCCACGAAGAGCTGACAGCCTAGCGGGGCGGGCGTGCAGGTTCGCAACTCAGTTGCAGGTAAGAGGGAGAGATGGAGTCCCAAGATAAGGTATATTCGGTTCTCTTCAGAGCTTGGGTGGTCCCGAAGTGCTGAGCGAATCAGAAAAGGGGAGGGAGGGTGGCAGGAGGGTAATAAAAGGGTCTTCTCTGCCCTCCCCACCCGGGGGAAATTATCAACTCACACAAGATGTACGTGCTTGCCCATTTTGCCCGCCCAAAGGCCCGTAGCGTCCCGCCACCGCCTAAAGCAACCTGCCGCCTTTTCCGTCCGCTGGGCGATGACGGTTTCTGCGGCCTGGGGAGAGGCGGCGCCCTCCCCCGTCCCTCAGGCGCCGCTCAGTCGGGTGACCTTGGGCAAGTCATCTCGTGCCCCGGGCCTCAGTTTCCTCATCTGTCAAGTGGGGATCCGGTACCTCCTCTCCTTCCCCGCTGGGAGCTTCGCGGGGTTGACCGGGAGCAGGAGGGGCCTGGGGTTCTAACCCTAGCACCGCCGCTCGCCCGTCGTGCGACCCCGGGCGGGTCGCTTCGCTTCTCGGTTCCTTTAGCTGTAAAATCGGATTAAGACCGTGACCATCCCTATTGGCTCGTATCTATCCCAGCGCTTAGTACAGTATCTGGCACATAGAGAAGCAGCGTGGCTCAGTGGTAAGAGCACGAGCTTTGGAGTCAGAGATCGTGGGTTCAAATCCCGGCTCGGCCACTTGTCAGCTGACTGTGGGCAAGTCACTTAACTTCTCGGTGCTTCAGTTACCTCATCTGTAAAATGGGGATTAAGACTGTGAGCCCCACGTGGGACGACCCGATTCCCCTCTGTCTACCCCAGCACTTAGAACAGTGCTCGGCACATAGTAAGCGCTTAACAGATACCAACATTCTTCTTCTTATTATTACATAGTAAACGACTGACGAATGCCGAAAGGATAATAACAAAAGGGTGGGATAGGGATCGTGTCTGACTCTAGACTGCAAATTCACTGTGGGGTGGGAATGTCTGTTAGGCCGTTGTACTCTCCAAGCGCTTAGTGCAGTGTTCTGTACACAGTAAGTGATCAGTAATTGTGATCGACTGATTGTCCTGTATCAACTGCGGCATTTGACATGATCATCCCTTACCAGAAACCACCAGAGGAGAAGGCCAGACCTTTCTGGACTATTCTTACCATGGAAAAGAATGTCATCTTCATGGTTTTTTGGGTTGATTTTTTTTGTGGGGGCATTTAAGTGCTTGCTACGTGCCGGGCACTGTACTATAAGCCCGCTGGGGGCAGGGATTGTTCCTCTTTATTTCTGAATTGTACTCTCCAAGCACTTAGTACAGTGCTCCGCACGCAGTAAGCGCTCAATAAATACGATTGAATAAATGAATACTATGTGCCGGGAGAGATCTAAGATAATCGGGTCGGACCCAGTCCCTGTCCTACGTGGGGCTCACCATCTCAAGGGAAGGAGAATAGCTATTTTATAGGTATTGATTGATCCCCTTTTTCCAGATGAGGAAACTGAGATCTCGGGGTTCTAATCCTGACTCTACCACTTCCTTGCTGCGTGACCTTGGGCATGTCACTTAACTTTCCTGTGCCTCCGTTCCTCAACTGTAAAGTGGGGACTAAATGCCTGTTCTTCCTCCTCCTTAGACTCTGACCCCCATGCGGGACAGGGACCGCGTCCAACCTAATTAACTCGTACCTATTCCAGCAGTTAGAACAGCGTTTGACACGTAGTAAGTGTTTAACAGATACCACTGAGGAAGAAGAAGACCCAGAGAAGTGACTCGTCCAGGGTCACGCAGCAGACAAATGACAGTGAGCACTGTTGAGGAGAAAGAGATATCTCCTGGGAATCTGGACAGATTCATGGCAGAAGTATCGGCCTCTGGCCAGCTGATCCTACAACTCGTTGTGGGCAGGGAACCTATCTGTTTATTGTTCTCTTGTCCTCTCCCAAGCGCTTAGTACAGTGCTGTGTACTCACTAAATATGATGAAATGAATTTCCCCGAGGAGTAGGTCACTGGACCACCTGTTGGCAGAAGCCAGCGTGCCCTAGTGGATAGAGCCCGGGCCTGGGAGTCAGAAAGACCTGGGCTCTAATCCTGGATCCTCCACTTATTTGCTCTGGGACCTTGGGCCGGTCACTTCACTGCTCTGGGCCTCAGTTTCCTCACTTGTAAAATGGGGGTGAAGACGGCGAGCCCCATGCGGGACAAGGAACTCTGTCTAACCTGATCAGCTTGTATCGACCCCTGCGCTTAGCACAGTGCCTGGCACTTAGTAAGCACTTAACAAGTACCACTATTATTATAATAATGATAATAATAATGTTGGTGTTTGTTAAGTGCTTACTATGTGCTGAGCACTGTTCTAAGCGCTGGGGTAGATACAGGGTAATCAGGTTGTCCCCTGTGAGGCTCACAGTTAATCCCCATTTTACAGATGAAGTCACTGAGGCCCAGAGAAGTGAAGTGACTTGCCCACAGTCACATAGCTGACCAGTGGCAGAGCTGGGATTTGAACCGATGACCTCTGACTCCCAAGCCCGTGCTCTTTCCACTGAGCCTCGCTGCTTCTCTGTTATTCTCCATCCTGCTTAGACTTGGGAGCTCCATATGGGACAGGGACTTTGTCCAACCTGATGAGCTCGTATCCACCCCAGCGCTTAGTACAGTGTAGGTGCTTAACAAATCCCATAAAATAAAAATCAAAGGCCCTGGACCCTCTTTTGGCAAAAGTCAGCCCTGTTGAGAGGTTGGTGAAATTCCACTGTGCGCAGGGAATGGGTTCCCCCACCCATCCTTTCCCGAGCGCTTAGTACAGTGCTCTGCCCTCAGGAAGCTCTCACTCCTGGTTCCGCCACTCGTCTGCCGGGTGACCTCGGGCAGGTCGCTTGACTTCCCTGAGCCTCAGTTCCCTCATCTATAAAATGGGGATTAAGGTTGTGAGCTCCATGTGGGGCATGGAGTGTGTCCAACCTGATTAGCGTGTATCTACCCCAGCGCTGAGTACAGTGCCTGGCACAAAGTAAGCGCTTAGCAAGTGCCGGTTAAAAAAAAGTAAGAACTTAGAGAGGCTAAGAGACTCACCCAAGGTCACGAAGCAAGTCGGAGGCTGGACTGAGGCTGGAACCCAGATCTTCTAATGCCCAACCCCGCCCCATCTTCCACTTCAGCGATTTAATGCGACTCCGCGAAGAATCGTGGGCTGGAAATGGACTTTACCTGGGGGTGGTGGTTACCGTTTCCTCAAATCTCCAATCAGTCAATCACTCAATGGTATTTATTGAGCACTTGCTGTGCGCAGAGCACCGTACTAAGCGTTTGGGAGAGTACGATACGACAAGAGTTGGAAGATCCATTCACTGCCCACAAGGAGCTGACAGACTACAGGGGGAAACAGAGATGAATAGAAGTAAATAAATTAAGTTCTCCAAATGGCAAAACTCAGGATGATATTACAGCAGAGAAACTCGGAAAGGAGCCAAGAAACACAGATCCCAGGGAAAGACGGCCAGACTTCACGGGGCGATTGATTTTTAGCTGTAGGAAAATGGGAGGAGAAAAAAAAGCAGTTGGTCAAGTACGAAAGGGAGCCACGCTCCAATCTTCCCCGTCCCCGATATCGTGTGTAGAAATAGCTGCCCGCTTATCAAAGGAATTCCTCTCGGACCTGCGGTTAGAAAAGCCTGGTCTGCTTCTTCACAAGTCACCAGTGAAGTTGTGCTATAGTTTTGTCTCTGAATTTATCACGCTCTCGTTATGCGGCCCCTAAACAAAGCAGTGTTGTGTTTGTCCTTTGAAAGGGCCACTCCGTTCCCCAAAATGCAGTGTTTTGCAGCCATGAGTCATAAATTGAAGACTGATAGGCAGTTTCTGAAAGACCGCCTTATCTCAAAACTGAATGAAAAGTGACCCTTGAGAACGGCCAAAATTCTCTTTCAGAGACTACAAGAAATTCTCTATCCAAAAATTTCAGTTGGCCCAAAATTTGGCTTTCAGCAAGATGTCGATTATTTTATTATTTTTTTTATGGTATTTGTTAAGTTCCTACTGTGTGCCAGGCACTGTACTAAACGCTTAGGTGAATACCAAGTAAGCAGGTTGGACTCGGTCCGTGGCCCACTCGGGGCTCACAGGCTCAATCCCCATTTTCCAGATGAGGTAACTGAGGCCCAGAGAAGTGACTTGTCCAGGCTCACACTGTGGACAAGTGGCGGAGCTGGGATCAGAACCCAGATCCTTCTGACTCCCAGGCCCAGCCTCTATCCGTTAGGCCATGCCGCCCCTCATTATTCAGCTCTCTCTGCTATTTTTCCTTGGGACAAAACTCTTCCTCCGTGAAAGTTGTCGTTGTCTTATGTCGTCGAGTCGTCTGCTAGCGATGTCACGGACACATCTCTCCCAGAACGCCCCACCTCCATCAGCAATCGTTCCGGTAGTGGATCCGGAGAGTTTTCTGGGGAAAAATACGGAATTGGTTTACCGTTGCCTCCTTCCGCACGATAAACTTGAGTCTCCGCCCTCGACTCTCTCCCGTGCCGCTGCTGCCCAGCACCGGGGAGTCTTAACTTGTAGCAGATTGCGTGCCTCTCGCCACCAAGCTGGGAATAATAATAATGTTGGTATTTGTTAAGCGCTTACTGTGTGCAGAGCACTGTTCTAAGCGCTGGGGGAATGGAACGGGTAGGCCTTTGCTTCACTCTCCCTCCCGAAATCGTGACTGGTAGAGGACTGGAAACTCTCCAGGTGCCTCCCCGAGAGGGGTCCTCCGTGAAATACCACTCCTTTTTCAATCGATCCATCACTGGCATTTATTAAGCTCTGACTGTGTTCAGAGCTCTGTACTAAGCTCTTGGGAGAGGACAGTGTAGCAGCATGGGTAGATAGATTCCTTGCCCGCAGTAAGCTCATTTCACCGTTAATATTAATAATTGCAGTATTAAATGCATTAATACATTAAATGCAATTAAATGCAATTGCAATTAAATGCAATTAATACCCCCAGACTCACCGGTAAGGGAGGAGGCGTCGGCTTCCTCCTCTCGCCCCGATGCCGCTTCCGCACTATCCCTCCTCCCCCCTCCCTCTCCTTCCCCTCCTTCGAAGCCCATATCGTTCGCCTCTACCACCCACTCCAGTTACTTGTCGCCGTCATCTACCGCCCTCCCGGTCCCACCTCCGACTTCTTCAACCACCTTGACCCCTTTCTCACCTTCCTTCTCTCCTTCTCTCTGCCCACTCTGATCCTTGGAGACTTCAACATCCATACGGATGTACCCGACGACTCCTCTGCCGCCCGCCTGCTATCCCTCCTCGACTCTGCCGACCTCCTCCTCCACCATACCGCGCCCACTCACCGACTCGGTCACACCCTCGATCTTGTCATCTCCTACCGCTGCACTATCTCCTCACTCACCGACTCTGAAATCCCTCTCTCGGACCATAACCTTCTCACCTGCCTCATCTCTCACACTCCCTCCCCCTGCAAATCTTTGCTACTGCCCCACAGAGACCTCCGCTCTCTCGATCCCATCCGTCTTTCCAATAGCATCTCGCCTCACCTTGCCGCCCTGTCCTCTCTTCCCACTCTCGACGATCAGGTCTCCGCTCTCAACTCCACCCTCTCTACTCATCTCGACTCTCTCGCCCCCCTTTCCCTCCGCCGCTCTCGCGCCACTAACCCACAGCCCTGGATCGCCTCCTCCGTCCGCCTCCTACGCTCCTATGCTCGAGCTGCTGAGCGCCGCTGGCGAAAGTCCAAGCACCAAGCCGACCTCACACACTTCAAATTTATCCTTTCCTGCCTTAACTCTGCCCTCTCCTCCGCCAGGCAAAGCTTCTTCTCCTCCCTTATCGACACCCATGCCCGTCACCCCCGCCGATAGTTCCGGACCTTTAACTCTCTCCTTAGGCCCCCGTTCCTCCCCCTCCCCCATCTCTCACCCCTAATGATCTGGCCACCTATTTCCTCATGAAAATCAACACGATCAGGTCTGAGCTCCCCAAAGTCACCCCTCCGCCTCTCCCCTCCCCCCCAACGACCCCCTCCCCTACTTTCCCATCCTTCCCTGCAGTATCCCCAGAGGAGATCTCCTCCCTCCTCACAAGTGCCACCCCCTCCACCTGCGCCTCGGACCCCATTCCCTCTCACCTTCTTAAAACCGTCGCCCCTGCCCTCCTCCCTTCCTTAACTTCTATTTTTAACCACTCGATCTCCAAGGGCTCCTTCCCCTCTGCCTTCAAACACGCCCACGTCTCCCCCATCCTAAAAAAAACCCGCTCTTGACCCCACTTCCCCCTCCAGTTATCGTCCTATCTCCCTACGACCCTTCCTTTCCAAAATCTTAGAACGAGTCGTCTACAATCGATGCCTAGAATTCCTTAACTCCCATTCTCTCCTAGACCCCCTCCAATCTGGCTTCCGTCCCCTCCACTCTACCGAGACTGCTCTCTCTAAGGTCACCCGTGACCTCCTTCTTGCCAAATCCGATGGCTCCTACTCCATTCTGATCCTCCTTGACCTCTCTGCTGCCTTTGACACTGTCGACCATCCCCTCCTCCTCCGTACCTTATCTCACCTTGGCTTCACGGACTCTGTCCTCTCCCGGTTCTCCTCTTACCTCTCTGGCCGATCATTCTCGGTCTCCTACGCCGGAGCCTCCTCCCCCTCCCATCCTTTAACTGTCGGAGTTCCTCAAGGGTCAGTTCTTGGCCCTCTTCTGTTCTCCATTTACACTCACTCCCTCGGTGAACTCATCCGCTCTCACGGCTTCGACTACCATCTCTACGCAGATGACACGCGGATCTACATCTCCGCCCCTGTCCTCTCCCCCTCCCTTCAGGCTCGCATCTCCTCCCGCCTCCGGGACGTCTCCACCTGGATGTCGGCCCGCCACCTAAAACTCAACATGAGCGAGACTGAGCTCCTCATCTTCCCTCCCAAGCCTGGTCCGCTCCCAGACTTCTCCGTCACCGTGGATGGCACGACCGTCCTTCCCGTCCCGCAGGCCCACAATCTCGGTGTCATCCTTGACTCGTCCCTCTCGTTCACCCCACGCATCCTATCCGTTACCGAGACCTGCCGGTTTCACCTCTACAATATCGCCAAGATCCGCCCTTTCCTCTCCACCCAAACGGCTACCTTACTATTACGGGCTCTCGTTATATCCCGGCTAGACTACTGTGTCGGCCTTCTCTCCGACCTCCCTTCCTCCTCTCTCGCCCCGCTCCGGTCTATTCTTCACTCCGCCGCCCGGCTCATCTTCCCGCAGAAACGATCTGGGCATGTCACTCCCCTTCTTAAACAACTCCAGTGGTTGCCTATCGACCTCCGCTCCAAACAAAAACTCCTCACTCTAGGCTTCGAGGCTCTCCATCACCTTGCCCCTTCCTACCTCTCCTCCCTTCTCTCTTTCTACCGCCCACCCCGCACGCTCCGCTCCTCTGCCGCCCACCTCCTCGCCGTCCCTCGGTCTCGCCTATCCCGCCGTCGACCCCTGGGTCACGTCCTCCCGCGGTCCTGGAACGCCCTCCCTCCTCACCTCCACCAAACTGATTCTCTTTCCCTCTTCAAAACCTTACTTAAAAATCACCTCCTCCAAGAGGCCTTCCCAGACTGAGCTCCTCTTCCCCCTCTACTCCCTCTGCCATCCCCCCTTTACCTCTCCGCAGCTAAAGCCTCATTTTCCCCTTTTCCCTCTGCTCCTCCACCTCTCCCTTCCCATCCCCACGGCACCGTACCCGTCCGCTCAACTGTATATATTTTCGTTACCCTATTTATTTTGTTAATGAATTGTACATCGCCTTGATTCTATTTAGTTGCCATTGTTTTTATGAGATGTTCTTCCCCTTGACGCTGTTTAGTGCCATTGTTCTTGTCTGTCCGTCTCCCCCGATTAGACTGTAAGCCCGTCAAACGGCAGGGACTGTCTCTATCTGTTGCCGACTTGTTCATCCCAAGCGCTTAGTACAGTGCTCTGCACATAGTAAGCGCTCAATAAATACTATTGAATGAATGAATAAATGCATTCTCTCTGCCAAGCATTCATTCATTCAATCGTGTTTATTGAGTGCTTACTGTGTGCAGAGCACTGTACTAAGCGCTTGGAAAGTGCAATTCGGCAACAAATAGGGATAATCCCTTCCCAACAGTGCTGGGGTATAGACACGGATCAGACACAGCCCCTGTCCCACATGGGTCTCATGGTGTAGAAGGGAATAAGGATTGAATTCCCATTTCACAACTAAGGGAACTGAGGCCAAGGAAGTGAAGTGAGTTGCCCACACTCACACTGCAGCTAAGTGGCGGAGCCGGGAACAGAACCCAGGACTCCTTATTTCCAGCTGCTGGCCCTGGTAATTTATTTATATTGACATCTTCCCCTCTAGACTGTAAGTTCATTAAGGGAAGGGAACATGTCCTTTTATTGTATTACACTCCCCTAAGCACATAGTACAGTGCTCTGCTTGCAGTAAGCGCTCAATAAATAAGATTGCCTGACCGACTGGTGGCCATCCTGTCTGCTAACTCTTTTGTACTCTCTCAAGCGCGTAGACCAGCGCTCTGCACACGGTAAATAGCGCCGGTTGGTTCTTGTAGATCGGGAGGGAGGGAGAGGACAGGACTGCAGTGCTGGATGGTAACTTTAGTCGGCGGATGGAAGCTTAGAGACGTGGAGAAGTTAAGGAGCGAAGACAAAGAAGGATGGGAGAATTGGGAGAAGCGGACAAGTACTAAACACCAGAAATCGTTCAAGGGTGAAATCAGTCCTAGATCTGGACAAAAGTGCCGTGAGACGGAGGGAGGGATGAATAAAAGGAGCGGATGAGGGTGACGCGGAAGGGACTGAGAGGAAAGGAAAGGAGGATTTAGTCAGGGAAGGCCTCTTGGAGGAGATGGGCCTGCAGTAAGGCTTTTGAAGGTGGGGAGAGTCATTGTCTGTTGGATTTGGAGAGGGAGAGGGTTCCAGGCCAGAGGCAGGATGTGGGCGAGATAGATGAGATTGAGGTACAGTGAGGAGGTTGGCATTAGAGGAGCAAAGTGTGAGGGCTGGGTTAGAGTAGAAGAGCAGCGAGGTGAAGTAGGAGGGGGCAAGGAGACTGAGGGTTTTAAAGCCGGCGATGAGGCGTTTCTGTTTGATGAGGAAGTGGAATCATTCATCCAGTCGTATTTATTGAGCATTTAGTGTGTGCAGAGCACTGTACTAAGTACTTGGAAAGTAGACTTTGGCAACAAATAGAGACAATCCCTCCCCAACAACAGGCCCATAGTCTAGGGTGGGTGAGACAGACAAGAAAACAAAACAGACAGACAGGCATCAATAGCATCAATACAAATAGACAGAATTATAGAGAGATACACATCATTAATAAAATAAGTAGAATAATAAATATGTACATATATGCACAAGTGCTGTGGGGAGGGAGGTAGAGCAGAGGGAGGAAGCCGGGGCAATGGGGAGGGGACGAGGAACAGGGGAAAAGGGGGGCTCAGACTGGGAAGGCCTCCTGGAGGAGGTGAGATCCCAGCAGGGCTTTGGAAGGGGGAAGTGTGCTAGTTTGGCGGAGGTGAGGGAGGGCGTTCCGGGCCAGAGCCAGGACGTGGGCCAAGGGTCGATGGCGGGACAGGCGAGGACGAGGCACGGATATTTTTTTGGAAAATGATCCGGGTAGCCAAGCGTCGACCGCAGTGAGGAGAGTCAGGAGGCAGGGAGGTCAGCGACAAGGCTGATGCAGTAGTCAAGGCAGGGTGGGATAAGTGCTCGGATTTAACGTGGTAGCGGTATCGGTTGGAGAGGAAGGGGCGGATTTTAGCCGTGCTGTGAAGGTTAAACTGACAGGATTTGGTGACCTGTTGAATAGGTGGATTGAATACGAGAGATGAGTTGAAGATAACACCAAGGTTTTGGGCTTGTGAGACAGAAAGGATGGTGGTGCCGTCTGCAGCGATGGGAGAGTCAGGGGAAGGGCGAACTTGGGGTGGGAAGGTAAGGTCTGTTTTGGACATGTTAAGTTAAAGGCGATGGGAGGGCATTGAAGTAGAGGTGTCTTAAAGGAAGGAGGAAATGCGAGGCCGGAGGGACGGAGAGTACAATACAACAGAATGGGCAGGCACATTCCCGCCCCTAACCAGTTTCTAGTATAGAGTCACTTTATCAGATCTGGATTCCCTCTGAAATTCACTGGGAAGATGTGGCTTCCGTTGATCCAGGGAGAAGCAGCGTGGCCAGTGGCTAGGGCCTGGGAGTCAGAGGACCTGGGTTCTAATCCCCGTTCCAACGCTTGTCTGCCGTGTTACCTTAGGCAAATTGCTTCGCTTCTCCGAGCCTCAGTTCCCTCATCGGTACAATGGGGATTAAGACTGTGAAGATCAGGGGGTAGACCGTTTTGGGTGGGAAGATAAGGAGTTCTGTTTTGGAGCTTTTAAGTTCGAGGCGTCGGTGGGACGTTGAGGTAGAGATGTCTTGAAGACAGGAGGAAATGTGAGACTCGCAGAGAGGGTGGGAGAGCAGGGCTGGAGATGGGGATGGGGAAATCGTTCGCATAAAAGTGGGAGTAGAATCCATGGGAGGGAATGAGTTCTCCAAGGGAGTGGATGGAGATGGAGAAGAGAAGGGGACCCACAGCTGAAGCGTGAGGGACCCCCACAGTTGGGGGGTACGAGGACGAGGAGGGGCCCGCCAAGGAGACCGAGAAGGAGCGGCCAGAGAGATGAGAGGAGAACAGGAGAGGACAGTGTCAGTGAAGCCGAGGTCGAATAACGTTTCCGGGAGAAGGGGATGGTCCGTGGCGTCGAAGGCGGCCGAGCTGTCGAGGAGGATCGGGACGGAATAGAGGCCGTTGGATTTGGCAAGAAGATCATCGGTGACCTTTGAGAGGGCAGTCTCGGTGGAGTGAAGAGGACGGAAGCCAGATCGGAGGGGGTCAAGCAGAGAGTTGGAGGAGAGGAATTAGAGACAGCAGGTGTAGATGATTAGCTCTAGGAGTTTGGAGAGGAATGGTAGGAGGGAGATGGGGCTGTAACCGGAGGGAATCGTAGGGTCAAGGGAGGGGTTTTTTAGGGTACGGGTGGCATGAGCGTTTTTGAAAGCAGTGGAGAAGAAGCCATCGGAGAGCAAACAGTTGAAGGTGGTGGTTGAGGAGGGGAAAAAGGAGGGGGGTGTGGTTTGATAAGGTGAAAAGGGTTAGGGTCGGATGTGCAGGTGGAGGGGGTGGATTTTAAGAGAAGGCAGGGGATCTCCTCTTGAGATACTGCTGGGAAAGATGGGAGAGTTGAAAAAGGGGCAAGAGGAGGGCAGGAACTGGAGAGGAGCAGGAGAGATTTTATGGCAACCGTGCCTGATAGTTTCAATTTTCTCAAAAAGGTAGGTGGCCTGGTCATTGGAGACAAGGGATGGGAGAGATGGGGGGGCCAGGGGTTTGAGGAGGGAGTTAAAAGTCTGGTATAGCTGGTGAAGATGTTGGGCAGGGAGGTCAATCAAGATGGAGAAATAATTTTGCCACACAGAGGGAGTGGGGAGAGAGCGAGTTGAGTTCTGTAGAGAGGGAGGCGTCGAGGGCGTCGATTTGGTCATCATGGGAAGGTAGTTGGGGGATGGAGGCCAAAGGAAGCATAGGGAATTGAGAAAATCGGATGGGGTCAAAAGATCGGAGCTTTGCGTTGGGGAAAAGGACAGGTCTGTGGGGCTGTGGCGTGTGGGAGAGCAGGTAAATGAGAAAGTTGTGGTCAGCAGGATTTCACAGTTGGTGAGGGTACGTAGTAAGCGCTTAAGAAATACCGTTAAAAAAAAAAAGACCACCCTAAGCACTTGGGTGAGTTGCCGAATTGTACTTTGCCGGCGCTTACTCCAGTGCCTTTCACACAGTCAGTGCTCAATAAATACGATTGAATGAATGAAGGAGAGGACAGTCCAACAGAGTTCTTAGACTCGGTCCTTGCCCTCAAGGAGCTTCGAGGCTACTGTGTGCCGAGCACTGTACTGAGCACTTGAGAGAGTTCAAGGGAGCTAGTAGCCACGATCCCTGCCCTCAACCAAGAGACACTGTACTGCTTGCAGAGCACTGGACCGAGCCCTTGGGAGGTCAGAACTAGTCCTCTGGACTGTGAGCTTGTTGTGGGCGGGCAATATGTCTGTTATTTTGTACTCTCCCAAGCGCTTAGTACAGTGCTTTGCCCAGAGTAAATGTTCAGTAAGTACGATTGATTGAATGAATGAATGAAAGGACAACAGAGTTAGTACACGTGTTCCGCGACCTCAAGGAGCTTCTAATCTCCATGGGCAGAGCCCTGTACTGAATGCTTTGGAGAGAAGAGTTAGTAGAGTTAGGAGACACGATCCCCGCCCTCAAGGAGCCTCCAGTCTACTGTTCCTTCACTCATATTTATTGAGCGCTTACTATGTGCGAAGCGCTGTACTAAGGGTTTGGAAGAGTACTCTGCGCTGAGCACTGTATTGAGCACTTGGGAGAGGACAGTAGAATCAGAAGACAGGTCCCTTGCCCTCAAGGAGCTTCCGGTCTGCTGTGCGCTGAGCACTGTGCTGAGCGTTTGGAAGGGGGAAATAGAGGCAGTAGAGAAGATCCCCCTGCCCTTAAGGAGCTTCCACTGAAGCAGGGGAAAGAGTTACCGTCAAGGCGGTCCCGCTTTGACGTCTGCATAAGGAAGCGCGTTTGGAAAGCTCACGTGTGTTTGTGTGTGCATTCCAGGTGTGTCCTGCTGCCCCTTTTGGGGATGAAGCCCCCCGAGCAGAGCCTCTTCTTGCTGGTGGACTCGGTGGACGAGGGATGCAACGTGTGCGAGGGCGAGCAGGCGTCGGCCGGTCTGGCGGGGACGGTGGCCGAGCTGCTGGCCGATCACCACGACCTCTTCCCGCCCTGGCTGCTGCTCCTCTGCTCCGCACGCAAGCAGAGCAAGGCCGTCACCAAGATGTTCACCGGTCAGTCCGCGGCCCGGCCCACCCCCACCCCCCACCCGCCCAAAGAGAGCGCCCCCGCCCCCTCACGGAACCGGCGACGGGGCGCGCCCCGTCCGTCCCCATTTTGCAGATGAGGGAACCGAGGCCCGGAGAAAGGAAGAGTGGGCCGTCCGAGGTCCCGGCGGCGGGGCCGGTAATAGAACACAGACCGCCCTCTGTTCGACCTCATTTTACAGAAGAGGAAACTGAGGCCCGGAGGAAGGTATAGAGGTAGAGCGGTCCACCCGAGGTCCCAGCGGCAGAGCTGGGATTAGAACCCAGGCCGCCCTCTGTCCGGCCCCATTTTACAGTAGAGGAAACTGAGGCCCAGAGAAAGGTCGAGTGATCCGCGTAAGGTCCCTCCGGCAGAACCGGGAATAGAACCCAGGCCGCCCTTTCTCCGGCCCCATTTTACAGATGGGAGAACCGAGGCCCAGAGCAAGGTAGAGGGACCCTCCCAAGGTCCCTGAGGCAGAGCGGGATTCGAACCCAGGCCGTACTCTCTCCACCCCCATTTTACAGATGAGGGAACTGAGGTTGGGAGAAAGGAAGAGTGACCCGCCCAGGGTCCCAGCGGCAGGGCCGGGATTAGAACACAGACCGCCCTCTGTCCGGCCCCATTTTACAGAAGAGGAAACTGAGGCCCGGAGGAAGGTATAGAGATAGAGTGATCCGTCCAAGGTCCCGGAGGCAAAGCTGGGATTAGAACCCAGGCCTCCCTCTATGTGGCCACATTTTACAAAAGAGGAAGCTGAGGCCCAGAGAGAGATAGAGTGATCCGCATAAGGTCCCCCCGGCAGAACTGGTATTAGAACCCAGGCCGCCCTTTTTCCCGCCCCATTTTACAGATGGGGGAACCGAGGCCCAGACCCTCCCAAGGGCCCTGAGGCAGAACCGGGATTCGAACCCAGGCCGTACCCTCTCCACCCCCATTTTATAGATGAGGGAACTGAAGCCCGGGGAAAGGAAGAGTGAGCCTCCCAGGGTCCCCCCCCCGGCAGGTCGGTGGCGGAGCCGGGATTAGAACCCAGGCCACGTGAATCCCAGCCCTGCCCTCTTTCTGCTAGGCCACGCTCTCTCCCCTCGTGCCCAGTGCTTATACACTGAGTAGGGTGAATCTCTTATCTTTATACGTCCCCCTACCTGGCCTATATTTTACTCTCTGTTACCCGCGACTCGACTGTCAGATCCTTGAAAGCGGGGATTCTGTCTGCTAACCCCCCTGTGTTCTCCCCAGCCCAGCGTGGCCTAATACATCAATAATATCTATCGAGCGCTTACCGTGTGCAGAGCACTGTACCAAGCATTTGGGAGAATACAAATATGACAGAGACATTCCCTGCCCACAACGAGCTTACAGTCGAGAGGAGCCCAGAAGAAAGAACTCGGTCCTGGGAGTCAGAGGAGCTGTGTTCTAATCCCGACTCTACCTACTGCTCGCCGCGTGCCCTCGGGCGAGTCAGTTTCGCGTCGCTGGGCCTCAGTTCCCTCAACCGTGAAATGGGGAATTCAGTACTTGTTCTCCCTCCTTCTTAGCCTGTGAACCCTCTGTGGGGCAGGGGCCGGGTCCAACTCAATTAACTTGTAACCGCCCCAGCGCTTAGAGCGGTGCCTGACACATGGTATACGCTGAAGAGACAGCTTCAGAAAGACAAACCATCAGGTCCTTGAGGGCAAGGACCAATAAATGCCGGGGGGCTGAGGGTGGGGTGAATGCCTAGTGCCCAAAGGCCACAGATCCAAGTACACAGACGACGCAGAAAGGAAAGAGGACCTAATCGGGGAAGGCATCCTGGAGGAGATGTGGCTCTGAAGGCGGGGAGGGCGGCGGTCTGGCGTTGATAATGGTAACGATAATTATGGTATCCGTTAAGCGCTTACTATTTGCCGGGCACTGTACTAAGCACTGGGGTAGATACAAGCTAATCGGGTTGGACACAGTCCCCGTCCCACCTGGGGCTCACGGTTTTCATCCCCATTTTACAGATGAGGTCGACTGAGGCCCAGAGAAGTGAAGTGACTTGCCCAAGGTCACACAGCAGACAATTGACAGACCCGCAGGTGATTCGGACTCTCAGGCCTGCGTTCTGTCGGCTAGGCCGGGATTCAAGCGGTCACTGTGTCGCGGGCGCTGTCCTGAGCACTGGGGTAGATTCGAGGTCATCGGGCTAAACCCGGTCCGCGACCCCCACGGGCCTCGCGGTCTTCATCCCCATTGTACCGTTGAGGTAACTGAGGTCCAGAAGAGTGAAGTTTGTATTTTTCCTCTGTGGGATTTGTGAAGCGCGTTGTGCGCGCCAGGCCCCGTACCGAGCTCTGGGGAAGCCCCCGGCTCGTGAGGTTGGGACACGGTCCAGTCCCACGCGGGGCTCACCGTCTTCACCCCCGTTTTCCCGCTGAGGGAACCGAGGCCCGCAAAAGTAGAGCGACCGGCCCGAGGTCGGCTCAGCGGACGGAGCCCCGGGGACCCGGGTCCCCGTCCCGGCTCCGCTACCCGTCCGCCGCGTGACCTCGGCCCCGTCACCTCCCTTCCCCGGGCCTCGGTCCCCCCCGTCCGTCAAAGAGGGATTAAGGAGACGGTGAGCCCCGCGCGGGACGGGGACGGTGTCCAACCCGGCGAGCCGGCGTCGGCCCCGGCGCCCGGTGCGCCGTCGGCGCTTCGCGGATCCCCCCGGTCCCGATTATCGTGGCCGCGGAGCCGGGACGAGGACCCCCCGGGGCCCCCCCGGCTGGGTCCGCCGGCGTCCCCCGACTGACGGCTCCGTCCGTCCCCCCCGCCAGGTTTCCGTAAGATCAGCCTGGACGACCTGCGCAAGGCCTACGTGGTGAAGGACATCCAGCAGTACATCCTGTACCGGCTGGACCTGGAGGAGGCCCTCCGGCAGCACCTGACCAAGGACACGGCCGAGATGCTCAACCAGCTGCACATCAAGAGCAGCGGCTGCTTCCTCTACCTGGAGCGCGTGCTGGACGGCGTGGTGGACAACTCCATCCTCCTGCAGGAGATCCGGGACATCCCGGGCACCCTCAACGGGCTCTACCTCTGGCTGTGCCAACGGCTCTTCGTCCGCAAGCAGTTCGCCCGGGTGCAGCCCATCCTCAACGTCCTCCTGGCGGCCTGCCGCCCGCTGACCCCGGCCGAGCTCTACCGGGCGGTGTGGACCAAGAACACGGCCCTGACGGCCGAGGGCTTCCAGCGCAAGCTGGACGGGCTGTCCAAGCTGCTGGTGGACGGGCTGGGGGGCACCAAGCTGCTGTTCCACCACAGCTTCGCCGAGTGGCTGCTGGACGTGAAGCACTGCACGCAGAAGTACCTGTGCAACGCGGCCGAGGGCCACCGCATGCTGGCGGTCAGCTACGGCTGCCGGGCCGGCGAGCTGGGCCCGCTGGGGGCGAGGGAGCTGGCCCGCCACCTGGTGCGCTCCAACCTGCGGCTGGCGCCGGCCGAGCTGGCCTCGTGGGTGGTGTGGAGCGGGGCGCCCGTGCGGGACGCCCTGGAGGCCCCGGGCCCGCCGCCGCCCCCGGGGGGCGGGGGCGCGGGGGAGGAGGAGGAGGAGGAGCAGGTGCGCCAGCTGCTGGTCCGGGCCGGGGCCCGGGTGGCCGGGGGCCAGGAGAACGGGGAGGAGGGGGGCGAGGAGGAGGACGAGGAGGAGGAGGAGGAGGAGGAGCGGGAGGACGGGGAGGCGGCGGAAGGCCGCAGCCCGCTGACGGCGGCGGCCCGGGCCGGCCGCCTGGAGGCGGTGGAGCGGCTGCTGGCCCGCGGGGCCGACCCCGAGCGGGAGGACGGGCGCGGGCAGACGGCGCTGACCCTGGCGGCCCGGCGGGGCCACGCCGAGGTCCTGGCCCGCCTGGCGGCGGCCGGGGCCGACGTGAACCGCACGGACCGGGAGGGCTGGACGGCCCTGCGGGCGGCGGCCCGGGGCGGCCACGGGGCGGCGGTGGAGGCCCTGCTGCGGGCCGGGGCCCGGGCGGACGGGGCGGACGCGGCCGGGCGGACGGCCCTGCGGGCGGCGGCCTGGGGCGGCCACGGGGAGGTGGTCCTGACCCTGCTGCGGGCCGGGGCCCGGGTCAACCGGGCGGACGACGAGGGCCGCACGGCCCTGATCGCCGCCTCCTACATGGGGCACGGCGAGGTGGTCCGCCACCTGCTGGACCACGGGGCCGAGGTGGACCACGAGGACGCCGACGGGCGGACGGCCCTGGCGGTGGCGGCCCTGGGCGGGCCGGGCGGGAGGGGCCACGCGGCGGCCGCCGCCCTGCTGGTGGAGCGCGGGGCGGCCGTGGACCACCGGGACCGCGAGGGGGCCACCCCCCTGCTGGCGGCCGCCCGCGAGGGCCACGCCGACGTGGTGGCCCTGCTGCTGGCCCACGGGGCCGACGCCGACGGGGCGGACGGCGCCGGGCGGACCCCGCTGCTGGCGGCCGCCGCGGCCGGCCGGGCCCCGGCCGTGCGGGCCCTGCTGGCCTGGGGGGCGGCCCCGGGGGGCGTGGACGCCGAGGGCCGCTCGGTCCTCAGCCTGGCGGCGGCCCGGGGGGACGCCGAAGCGGTGCGGGCCCTGCTGGCCCGCGGGCTGGACGGGAACCACCGGGACGCGGCCGGCTGGACCCCCCTGCACCTGGCCGCCTTCGAGGGCCACCGGCCCGTCTGCCAGGCCCTGCTGGAGCACGGGGCCCGGGCGGACGCGGCCGACGGCGACGGCCGGGTCCCCGCCCTGCTGGCCGCCCAGGAGGGCCACTGCTCCTGCCTGGGCCTGCTGCTGGAGCACGCGGCCGACGCCGACCGGCCCGGGGCCGACGGGCGCAACGCCCTGCGGGCCGCCGCCCTGGAGGGCCACCGGGAGGCGGTGGCCCTGCTCCTGGCCCACGGGGCGGACGCCGACCGCCGCGACGCCGACGGGCGGCCCACCCTCTACGTCCTGGCCCTGGAGAACCGGCTGGCCATGGCCCGCCTGCTCCTGGAGGGCGGGGCCGACGTGGAGGCCGGCGACCCCGAGGGCCGCACGGCCCTGCACGTGGCCAGCTGGCAGGGCCACGCCGAGATGGCCCGCCTCCTGGCCGCCCACGGGGCGGACGTCAACGCCGCCGACCGCGAGCGGCGCTCGGCCCTGCAGTCGGCCGCCTGGCAGGGCCACGCCGCCGTGGTGGAGCTGCTGCTGGACCTGGGGGCCGCCGTGGACCACGCCTGCAACCAGGGGGCCACGGCCCTGGGCATCGCCGCCCAGGAGGGCCACGCCGACGTGGTCCGGGCCCTGCTGGAGCGCGGGGCCGACCCCAACCACGCCGACCAGCTGGGCCGCACCGCCCTGCGCGTGGCCGCCAAGCACGGCCACGGGCCCGTCCTGCGCCTCCTGGAGCGCTTCGGGGCCGCGGCCGCCGGGCCCCCGGCCCCCCGGCCGGCCCCGGCCGGCAGCCCCCCGGCCTCCGGCTCCCCCGACTCCACCGCCGACCGGCCCCGCTCCTCGCCCTCGGACGCCTCGTCGCTGCGCACCTCCTCCTCGGCCCGGACCGCCCCGCCCGACGGGGGCCCGGACGCCCCCCGCCCGCCCTCGCTGCCCCGCCCCCGCCGGCCGGCCCGGTCCCCGCCCTCCCCCGGGGCCGGCCCCCACCCGCCGCCCCCGCCCCCGCCCCCGCCGCCCCCGGGCCGGAAGAAGGGCCGGCCGGGGGCCGCCCCGCCGGTCCTGGAGTACGAGATGACCCAGCTGGACCGGCCGGCCGGCCGGGACCGCCCCGCCCCCGCCCCTCCGCCCCTCGGCGAGCAGAAGAGGCGCAACGGGATCATGACCAACCCCAACTACCACCTGCAAGGGGCCCAGGTGTTCCTGGCCCGCGGGGCCGGCCCCCGGCCCGGCCCGGACGGCCCCCCGGCCCCGGACCCCGACCTGAGCCTCAAGCAGGCCCTCAAGCTGCAGATCGAGGGCGCGGACCTCGGCTTCAACTACAAGAAGGAGACCCCTCTGTGAAGTCGGGTGAGGGGGCGGGGGAGGGCGGGCGTGGGGTCCCGGGACCCACTCGGTTGGACGGGGTCGCGGGCGGTCTCCCCTCCCACCCCCAGGCGCGGTCGGAGAGGGCGGCCCGACCGAGGGGATGGAGCCCGACCCCGGGAGGCGGGAGGCCCCGAGTTCTTGTCCCGGCTCCGCCGCTTGTCTGCTGGGCCGCCTTGGCCAAGTCTCTTCACTTCCCTGGGCCTTAGCGACCTCATCTGGAAAATTCGGGATTAAGGCCGCGCGCCCCATGTGGGACGTGGACGGTGTCCAACCCGACTAGCTCGGATCTCCCCCAGTACTAAGTACGTTTGCCGGCACCGAGGTAAGCGCTTAACAGGTACCACGGTCGTTATAATGACTGCAGCAGAGCCCGGGCCCCGGAGCCAGGAGGACCCGGGTTCTCATCCCAGCTCCACCTCTCGACCTCTGGGTGACCTCGGACAAATCACTTTTTCTTTTTATGGTATCTTTCGATCGCAACCGTGTGCCAGGCACTGCTCTAGAGCACTGAGGTGGATCCAAGCTGCTGAGTTTGGACGCTCTCCCCGCCCCACGTGAGACTCACAGTCTTGATCCCCGTTTGGCACACGAGGTCACTGCAGCACAGGGAGGTTAAGTGACTCACCCAATCTGTTAAGCATTCACTATGTGCCAAGCACTGTAGTGAGCGCCGGGGGAGAGCCAGGCTACTCGGGTTGGACCCAGCCGCTGTCCCACACGGTGCTCACCATCTCCACACCCACATTCTTCGCCCTTAATGAGCTTATGGTCTAGGGAGGGAGACAGACGTTGTTAGGAACAAAGGAATAGTTTATAATATGGACTCCGTGCAGCAGAGTGAAGTCTGGACTGGAGTGCGGAGTGACAGGAGGCAGGGAGGTCAGAGAGGAGGCGGATAGAGTGGTCAGGGCGGGAGAGGAGGAGTGTTTGGATCGACATGGTAGCCGTTTGGAGAGCAAACGGCGGATTTTAGCGAGGTTGCGGAGGTAGAACCGGCAGGATCTGGTGACAGATTGAATCTGTGGGTGGAGTGAGAGAGATGAATCTAGGACAACGTCAAGGTTATGGGATCGGGCGGTTGGGAGGATAGCGGTGCGGTCTACGGTTATGACAAGGATGGGGAGGACCGGGTTTGGGTGGGTAGATAAGGCGTTTAGTTTGGGTCATGTTAAATTTGAGATAATAGTAAGAATGTTGGTATTTGTTAAGCACTCACTATGTACAGAGCACCGTTCTAAGCGCTGGGGTAGATACAGGGTGATCAGCTTATCCCACGTGAGGATCACAGTGCTGAGATGTCAGCGGGCCATCGAAGTAGAGATGTCTCAAAGGCAGGAGGAATTGGGAGACTGCAGAGAGGACGAGAGATCGGGGTTGGACCTCCGGGCCACGTCCTCCCGCGGTCCCGGCACGCCCTCCCTCCTCACCTCCGCCAAACTGATTCTCTTCCCCTCTTCAAAACCCTACTTAGAACTCACCTCCTCCGAGAGGCCTTCCCAGACTGAGCTCCTCTTCTCCCTCTGCCACCCCCCCTTTACCTCTCCGCAGCTAAACCCTCTTTTTCCCCTTTTCCCTCTGCTCCTCCACCTCTCCCTTCCCATCCCCACGGCACCGTACTCGTCCGCTCGACTGTATATATTTCCATCACCCTGTTTATTTTGTTAATGAATTGTACATCGCCTCGATTCTATTTAGTCGCCATCGTTTTTACGAGATGTTCTTCCCCTCGACTCTATCGCCATCGTTCTCGTCCGTCCGTCTCCCCCGATTAGACCGTAAGCCCGTCAAACGGCAGGGACCGTCTCTATCTGTTGCCGACTTGTTCATCCCAAGCGCTTAGTACAGTGCTCCGCACATAGTAAGCACTCAATAAATACTAATGAATGAATGAAAGATTTGGGAATCGTCTGCATAGAGGTGGGAGTTGAAGCCATGGGAGCGGATGAGTTCTCCAAGCGAGTGGGTGCAGATGGAGAATAGAAGGGGACCCCCCCCCCCACTGAGCCTTGAGGGTCCCCTCCTGTCAGAGGTTGGGAGGCAGAGAAGGAGCCAGCCAAGGAGACCGAGAAGGAGCGGCCGGAGAGCTAGGAGGAGGAGAACAGAGAGAGGACAGAGTCAGCGAAGCCGAGGTCGGATGACGTTTCCGGGAGAAAGGGGGCGGTCCACAGGGAAAAAGGCAGCCGAGAGGTCGAGAGGATTACAAGACGTCGGATTTAGCGTGAAGAAGGTCATTGGCGACCTTAGAGAGGGCGGTCCCTGTGGACGAAGGGGGCGGGAGCCAGGTCAGAGGGGATCTAGGAGAGAAAGCGGAGACAGTGAGAAGTTTGAGAGGGATGGTTGGGAGGCGGGGTGATAAGCGGAGGGAGGGTTTTTTAGGATAGGGGAGTCACGGGCATGTTTGCAAGCAGTGGGGAAGAAGCCTTGGAGAGTCAACGTTGGATGATGGCAGTTAGAGAGGGAAGAAGGGAGGAGGCGAACGTTTTCCAAAAGGTGTGAAGGGATAGAGCAGAAGCCCAGGTGGAGTGGGTAGATTTAGAGAAGAGACGAGAGATCTCATCTTGAGTCACCGCAGGCAACGTAAAGTCGAAGAGGGTGGAGGTGAGCGAAGAAGTTGTCCGTTTTGTTGAGGTATTCATCTTCTCATGCCACATTGGCTGCTAGGCCAGCCGGATAGAAAGGTGCTCCCCAGAGGCCATTCATTCACTCATTTATTGATTTATTGAGCTCTTACTCTGTGAAGAGCCCTCTACTAAGCGCTTGGAAAGTGCAAGACAGCAATAGAGAGAAACACTGCCTTGTCACAGTGCCTGCTGTCTCTGGCTTATGTCGGGTGAATTGGTTTGAGGTATTCCACGGGGCCAAGCCACGTGGGCTGCTCGGCCATCCAGATAGGAACAAGTGCTCCTCAGAGGCCCGGTGGCGTTGCGGGTGCCATCTTTGACTCATCTCTGTGAATCGGTTTGATGTATCGCTCCCCGCTGAGCCCCCCGGCTTCGCACCGTCTGCTGTGTGACCTTGGGCGAGTCACTTAACTTCTCTGTGCCTCGGTTACCTCATCGGTAAAACGGGGATCAAGCTTTTGAGCCCCGTGAGGGCCGTGGATTGTGTCCAACCTGATTACTTTGTATTTACTCCAGCGCTTAGAACTTTGCTGGGCACGTAGTAAGCACTTAAAAAAAAATTCCAGTTATTACGATTGTCGTTTTCTGATGAGACGTAGGTTTTGCCCTCACGACCTGAGGTCGTAGCGGTCGCTTACTTGCGACAGGTAACAGGGTCACTGCCCACGTTGTGTCTGTTCATCTGATCCAGTAGAGAAGGAGTGTGGTCTAGTGGGTAGAGCCCTCCTGGAAGTCAGAGGGATGTGGGTTCTAATCCCGGCTCCACCCCAGGTCTCCCGTGTGATCCTGTAAGTTAGTCAGTCGTATTGATCGAGCACTTACGTGCGGAGCACTCCACTACGTGCTGGGGAGAGTTCAGAATAACAATAGACATTCCCTGCCCATAATGAGCTAACAGTCTAGAGGGGGAGACGGGCATTGATATAAATAAATAAAATTACCGATACGGACGTGAGTGGTGTGGGGCTGGGAGTGGGAATGAAGAAAGGGAACAAGTCAGGGCGATGCAGAGGGATTAGGAGACGAGGGAAGGAGGGCTTCAGGGAAGACCTCTTGGAGGAGATGTGCTTTCAGCAAGGTTTTGAAGGAAGGGCAGAGTCATTGTTTGTAGGATATGAGAAGGGAGGACATTCCAGGCCAGAGGGAGGACGTGGGCAAGAGGTCGGCGGCGAGATAGGTGGGATGGAGGTAAAGTGAGAGGGTTGGCATTAGAGGAGCTGGGTTGTAGTAGGAGAGTAAGTGTGGTGAGGTAGGAGCAGGGAAGGTGATTGAGGGCGTTGGAGCAAGTGGTGATGAATCACTGTTTGACGTGGAAGTTGATAAGCAACCACTGGAAGTTCTTGGGGGGCGAGGAAACATGGACTGAAAAGTTTTGTGGGAAAATGATCCAGGCAGCAGAATGAAGTCTGGACTGGAGTGGGGAAAGACGGGAATCTGATATAGTAATCAAGGCGGGAGAGGATAAGTACTTGGACTAATATGGAAGCAGTTGGGATGGAAAGGGTGGATTTTTGTGATGTTATGAATTTAGCAATACCGAATTTAGTAGTGGATTGAAGACTTGAGTTGAACGAGAGAGGATAATGCCGTGATTGTGGGCTGGTGAGACAGAATCGGTGGCGGTGCCGTCTACAGTGTTGGGAAAGCCACGGGGAAGACAGGGTTTGGGTGGGAAGTTGAGGAGTTCTGTTTTAGACCTGATAAGTTTGAGGTGATGGCGGGACATCCAAGGAGAGATGTCTTGAAGGCAGAAGGAGATGTGTGACCGCGGAGAGGGAGAGATCAGGGCTGGAGATGGAGATTTGGGAATCGTCCGCATAGATGTGGGAGTTGAAGCCGTGGGAGCGAATGAGTTCTCCAAGGGAATGGGTGGAGAGGGAGAAGAGAAGGGGACCCAGAATTGAACCCTGAGGGACTCCCACAGCCACGGAGTGGGAGGCAGAGGAGGAGCCCGCCAAGGAGACGGAGAATGAGCGGCCAGAGAAATAGGACGAGAAACAAGAGAGGACGACGTCAGTGAAGCTGAAGATGGATAACGTTTCCAGGAGAAGGGGGTGGTGGACGGTGCCGAAGGCAGCCGAGTGGTCGGGGAGGATCAGGATGGAGTAGAGGCTGTTAGATTTGGCAAGAAAAAGATCGTCGGTGACCTTTGAGAGGGCGGTTTCTCTGGAGCGAAGGGGACGGAAGCCAGGTCGGAGGGGATCAAGGAGAGAATTGGAGGAGAAGAACTTGAGGGGCAAGTGTTCGGATAAGGTGCGAAGGATTACAGTCGGGTGCGCAGGTGGAGGGATGGATTTGGAGAGAAGGCGGGGATCTCCTCTTGAGATAGCGCTGGGAAAGGTGAAGAAGGGACAGGAGGCGGGAGGGATTGGGGAGGAGCCAGAGAGATTTTAGGGGGATCACTCCAGATAGTTTCAATTTTTTCAGTAAAGTAGGTGGCCAGGTCATTAAGGGCGAGGGATGGGGGAGACGGGGGGACAGGGGCTCTAAGGAAGGAGTTGCTAGTCACTTCACTTCTCTGGGCCTCAGGTCCCTCATCTGTAAAATGGGGGTGAAGACCGTGAGTCCCATTCATTCAATAATATTTATTGAGCGCTTACTATGTGCAGAGCACTGTACTAAGCGCTTGGAATGTCCAATTCAGCAACAGATAGAGACAATCCCTGCCCGGTGACGGACTTACAGTCTAATCGGGGAAGACGGACGGACAAAAACAAGACAACATGATCACGATAAATAGAATCGAGGGGATGTACACCTCATTAACGAAATAAATAGGGAAATAAAAATCTATCCAAATGAGCTGAGGGGAGGGGACGGGAGAGGGGGAGGAGCAGAGGGAAAGGGGGCTTAGCCGAGGGGAGGGGAAGAGGGGAAGAGGGAGACAGAGTTCAACCCGATTTGCTCGCATCCACCCCAGCGCTTAGTACAGTCCCTGGCACACGGTAAGCGCTTAACAACTGCCACAATTAGCAGAGGTGCTAGGGGAACCTTGCTGCCCGGCCACATGGAAAATTCCTGGAAAAAAATCCCTCCTGTGGAATTGTGAGTCTTTTGTACAGTTCTGCAGCTAACCGGGGAACGTATTTAATTCCGAGGCGGTTGGCAGATTGTCTTGATTAATGGCACTGAGCAGTTAGTACAGTGTTCCCTACACAGTGAGTGCTCAATAAAAACCATTTATTGATTGATCGATTGAGCTAGGCAAAGGTTCTCTCGCATCGTAAAATCTAATGAAATCAAGCAGTCGATAGGAAGCAGCACGGTCTAGTGGACAGGGCCCGGGCCTGGGAGTCAGAAGGACCTGGGTTCCAATCCCCGGCTCTGCCATTTGTCTGCCGTGGGATCTTGGGCGAGTCGCTTCACTTCTCTGGTATCTCAGTTCCCTCATCTATCCAATAGGGATGAAGACTGTGAGCCCCATGTGGGATACAGACTGTGTCCAACCTGATTAGCGTGTATCTCCCCCAACGCTTAGAACAGTGCCTAGCATATAGCAAGTGCTTAACAGATGCCATTTAAAAAAAACATTAACCAAGTGTCCTCTCTCCCCTCTTCCAACCCCAGTTTCCCCCATCTGCGAAGCAGAAGCCCACGTCGATGGCAGGCGTCCAGCACAGCGTCCAGCACAGCGTTCGTCGGTCCGCCCGGGAGACGAAGAGGGGCAGTCAGGCGGGCTGGCCTTCACGGGCCTTTTAGTTGCCATCCCGCGCCTCTCTGCGGAGGTAGTCTTTTCGGCGGAGCCCTCCCAACAGAGGAGATTTCATTTGTCTACTCTCCCCTCTCCCACCCGGAATGAGCACTTTTTTCATTTCCGTATCGTTACGATTATTTTTCTTCTCCGAGGCCGGGAGATGTAGCTCGCGTTTCCCCGCCGGACTCCGCCGGTCACCGGGCAAGGACGTTGCGATCGCCCGCCCGAGGAGGCCGCCTAAACCCGCCTCACGATCGAAGGGGTCCGGAAAGACCGGGACGTTTGTATTTATTTTCCGCGTCGGAGGCCAGGGGACGCCCGGGGCCGAACGTCGGGATCCCGGGCGCGTCGTCCCCGGAGAGGCGGTCGGAGCCGAGCGCCCGAAGTTCCGACGCATCCCTCCGGCACGGCGGTTCTCCGAGGCACCGGGACCGAAGCCCGCCCCGGCGGGTCATTTGCAAAATCAGTTCGTCGGTCGTTATTTATTGAGCGCCTGCTCTGGGCAGAGCACCGTACTGAGCGTTCCGGGGGAAAGTGCAACAGGCAAGCATGATCCCCGCCCTCAACAAGCTGACAGTCGACTGTGGGCAGAGCACTGTAGTGAGCGCTTGGAAGAAGACGGTAGAGTTAGAAGACATGATCCTTGCCCGCAGAGAGCCGTCGGTCTAGCTGAGGAGTCACCGGTGCCCGTTTCTTCCGTCATTCCAGTTGCTCTGAGTGACTGCAGTCAGAGATTGATGACCCCACGCCTCCCCACGGAGGGTAGCGAGGAAAAAGGATCGAACGGAGCGAGGAATGACAGCTCTCCGGAGAAACCCGGCCCACCCTCACCGCGGTCCCCCGGATCGGCGAGATGAGGGAGGTTTTGGGTATCGCGGCCGCCTCCCCGCCAATATTCCCCTCCTCCCCCCGCCCCAGATCACATTCCACCGGTCAGTCGGTCGATTAATGGTATTTATCGAGTGCCTCAGCTCTCTCAGGACCACCGCGGGGTTGAGGGGAAGGGATAGCCCACGTTAATTGTCGCCTTTACTCAGTGCTCCTCCCCGCCTCAAAAGCGTCTGACTCCCGGAGGCTCCGAATGACCCACCAGTCGACAGTGACCGAGGCTTCGAAGAAACAGTGCCAAGCCATCGAAGCGATTTGGACGACGGAGCTCATCGGGCAGCCCTTGGGGCCGGGCCCGGATATCGGGGGGCAGAGCCGAGCTGGAATCCGGGACGGTGGCGGGAGTCGGGTCGGCGACGACCGCCGGAAAGTTTGTTGTCACGGATCTCTGGGACCCGTGGGACGTCTAGAAATCCCTCAAGAGGGGGAGACCGGCTTTTAGAAAAAAGTACGGATACGACGCCGTTCTTCGTATTCCCGGATCTCCCGTCTCCCATCCGGGCGCTCAACTGTGGAAGGGGAAACTTGGGAAGTTGTCTTCGACTTAAAGAGACTCTACCGCCCAGCCGCCGTTTTTCTGTCGACCTCACGTAGTTGGAATTCTATTTATTTAATTTTATCGTGTTTCATTAGAAAAGCGCACCTTGGGGCCAAAAGGTAAAGAATGTGGGAGTGGGTTGTTTGGTTTTTTTTTTTTGGTATGTTCTGTTTTGTTGTTTAATTTGTTTTGTTACCGGGGAGCGAGGCTCCCATCACTTGAAACGGTTGGTGGGAACTTCAGAAGGAAAGAGAAAGAAGATCCGGAAATCCAAACGGAAATACGATTTTTTCCAAAGTATTCTTGTGGTTTGGGTTTTTTGTTTGGTTTTTTTCCTGTGGAAGAGCATGGGAACTACTGCTTCGGTCTTCATTCTCATAGGGGAGACGTCCCGCCTTGCTTCGACTCGCCGTGTGACTTCTCGGTCTCCCCGTCGCGTTAGCAACGACGTAATCAGTCCATCCTCTCCCCGTCGCGTTAACAATGATGAAATCAGTCCATCCATCGCTAGCGCCGACTGAGCGTCCACTGCGTGCGGAGTGCTGTAGTGAGCGCTTGGGAGAGGACGATAGAGTTAGTAGACCAGACTCCCTGGCCTCAAGGAGCTGACAGTCTATTGCGTGCAAAGCACTGAACTGAGCGCTCGGGGGTGGACAATAGAATTGGGGGACGAGATTCCCCGCCTTCGAGGAGCTTCCAGTCAAGGAGGAACAGCACTGTCAATCAGTAGTATTTACTCAACTCATTTGGTCTGCCAGCCACTGTACTAAGCATTTGGGAGGGCACTGTACTAAGCGCTTGGGAGAAGACAGTAGAGTTAGTAGCGTGAGAAGCAGCGTGGCTCAGTGGAAAGAGCCTGGGCTTGGGAGTCAGAGGTCACAGGTTCGAATCCCAGCTCTGCCACATGTCAGCTGGGTGACTGTGGGCAAGTCACTTAACTTCTCTGTGCCTCAGTTCCCTCATCTGTAAAATGAGGATTAAGACTGTAAGCCTCACGTGGGACAACCTGATGACCCTGTATCTACCCCAGCGCTTAGAACAGTGCTCTGCACATAGTAAGCGCTTAACAAATACCAACATTATTAGTAGCAGATATGATCCCTTCCCCTAAAGAAGCTTCCAGTCTACTGTGTGCAAGGTACTGGACTGAGCGCTTCGTAGAGTCCGGGAGAGGTAGTAGACCTGTTCCCTGCCGTCAAGGATCGTCCAGTCTAGTGCGGGAAGCCGGCGATCGGTCCAGGATATTTATTGAGCCCCTGCGGTGGGAGAGCACTGTACCAAGCCATCGGGCGAGCACGGCAGTTAGTAAGGCACGATCCCTGCCCTCGAGGAGCTTACGACCTAGCGGGGAAATTCGGGCATCTCCCCGAAATGGCAGCAGCCAACGTGATGACGACCATTTCTTTTTTCCTCGAAAGCCGCCCCTCTTCACGCCCACCCCAAAGCCCTCACCGCGTGCATCCCCCCCGCAAAACTCCAGAATGAACCGAAGTTCTGCAGGGCTCGGGCAGCGGTAACATCAGAACGCGATCGCACGTACTTGTCCTCGAGAGCCTTATGGTGCTTTCCCTTCGTCTCCTGAAATCCTCGTCGGAAGCGTCGTCGTTTCGAATCCAACTCCTCTTTTCCTCGGGATGATTTCTGCTATGCAAAAATGCCTCATACACTCAGCAACCTCCATCCACTCTTTTCGGCGACCTGGATTTGCGGGCGATTTTTGTTCGTTTCCGTGTTTGTCTTGTCCGTCTGTTCTTCACGGTTTGGGATTGTAAATAGCCGATAATGTACATTGAATTTGGCCTTGTCCAATTTTTTTATTTTGTCCCTTGTATCATATCGAGCGAAAAACCTTATGTATGTGAAAGTGCATAATAAATATATTTGCTTTTCAGCAGACGCCTTGGACTGTTAGGCTTTGATTTTGCCTCCCTCAGATGGTTAAAATTCTCCCTCCGACTTGGGCTGCGAACCCCATGGGGGATTCATTCCGTCGTATTTATTGAGCGCTTACTGGGTGCAGGACGCTGTACTAAGCGCTTGGGAGAGTACGCTATAACAATCAACAGACACGTTCCCTGCCCGCATCCAACCTAATTCACTTGTATCTACCCCAGCGCTTAGAACAGTGTTTGTCACATAGTAAGCGCCTAACAAATACCGTTAAAAATAATAGCCACTTTACCTATTCCCCGCTCACAAGGGACTTCTGCTCTAACAAGGGAGACCGAGGCAGATGTGAGCCGGACAGTCGGTTCGTTACGGTCGGGGAAAGCGTCTACCGATTCTGTTGTACGGCCCTCTCTCAAGCGCTTAGTACAGTGCTCTGCGCACAGCATTCAGTAAGTATCGTCGGTATTAGGAGAAGCAGCATGACTTAGTGGATGGAGCACCGGTCTGGGAGTCGGAAGGTCAGGGCTTCTAATCCCAGCTCCGCCTCGCGACTGCCTCGTGACCTTGGGTGAGTCACTTCACTCCTCTGGGCCTCAGTCACTTCATCTGGACAATGGGGATTGAGACTGCGAGCCCCATATGGGACAGGGACTGAGTTCAGCCTGACTTACTCGTATCCACCCGGGTGCCTGGTACGGTGCCTGGCACATAGTAAGCGCTTAACAAATACCACTGTTATTATCATGATTAGTCTTATTATCGAGAACCAGCTTGGCACAGTGGATAGAGCACAGAAGTGAGGGTCCCTTTGGAGATTTCAAGAACTGGTCCACCAGTCCAATTTTTGGGTACTTACTGTGTGCAGAGCGCTGTACTAAGCGTTTGTGAGAAATCTCCAGTCCGCTTCCTTGGGCTGTTCTCTGCGGTGTCCGAGGAAGTTCAGGAGCTGGCCAGTATAGTCCCTCAGTCGTATTTTTGAGCCCTTATCGTGGGCAGAGCACTGGACTAAACGCTTGGGAGAGTCCAACTGTACGAGTAGAGAAGCAACACGGCATAATGGATTGAACCCAGGCCTAGGAGTCTGAAGGTCATGGGTTCTAATCCCTACTCTTCCACTTGTCTGCTCTGTGACTTGGGGCAAGTCCCTTCACTTCTCTAGGCCTCAGTTACCTCAGCTGTAAAATGGGAGTTGAGACTCTGAGCCCCACGTAGAACAGGGACTCCGTTCAGCTCGATTTGCTCGCGTCCACCCCAACGCTTAGTACAGTGCCCGGCACATAGTAAGCGCTTAAGCTCTGTCATCATTATTAAGTACAAGTTTGCCATTTCCAGTGTAGCGGGGAATACGCTGAAGCAGACCGCATCCCAGGGAAAGCACGGAATCCTCTGTGCTTTAAAGTTTCTTTAAACGTTCTCCTCGAATTTGTCCAAACCCAGTCATTGCTGGAAACCACCCTCCCCTCCGCGGTTCACTCTTTCCTGATCCTGACGTTCGGCCCCAGAAGGAGAGTTTAAATTCCACCGGAAGCTTCTGCTGACGGGCAGGAGGTGATGAGGGGGAAAAGGATGGAGAGGAAGAGAGAAGGAATCGTTCAAGCTGCGGGAAGGACGCGAAATTCCACCTCCCCGTCCCACCGACACGGCGCTGTGGAAGGGTTCGACGGATCAAATGCCGGGAGGTGGAAATGCGAGGGATTCTCGGAATGGGGAGGAGGAAGGTGGGCAGAGCCCTCGGAAAGGGCAAGGAAGAGACGCTAACCTCTATCATTCGATCAGATGGTTTGAGAACCAGCCCGGCCTAATGGATAGAGCCCAGACCCGGGAGTCGGAAGCACCTGGGTTCTACTCCTGGCTCCGCCACTTGTCTGCTGGGTGACCCCGGGTAAGTCATTTCACCTCTCTGGGCCTCAGTTCCCTCATCTGCAAAATGGGAATAAAGACGGCGAGCCCCATGTGGGACGGGGACTGTGTCCGACCCGATTACCTTGCATCTCCCCCGGCGCCTAGTACGGCCTAGTGTTGCTTAACAAATAGCCTCAAGGAATTAATGGTGCTGCCCCACCATCTGAGTAGGAGGAAGATCGGGTATTGTACCCCCCACTTTACAGTCGAGGAAACCGAGGGCTAGAGAAGTGAAATGACTTGCCCAAGGTCACACACGGCGGGAAAGAGGCGGATCGAGGACTAGAACCCAGGTCCTCTGACTCCCGGGCCCAGGCTCTCTTCTCCCAGGCCAGGCCGCCTCCCTTCTCTCTTATAGAAGCAGCGTGTCCTAGGAGTTAGAGCCAGAGCCTGAGACCTAACGGGGCCTGGGTTCTAATCCAGGCTCTGCCACTTGTCTTTTTGGTGACCTTGGGCAAATGACTTCATTTCTCGGTGCCTCAGTTGCCTCATCTGAAAAATGGGGATGGAGATTGCGAGCCCCACGTGGCACAGGGGCCGTGGCCAACCGATAACCTCGTATCTACCCCGGCGCTTAGTGCTTGGCACGTAGAGAGGGCTTAACTAACGCCATCGCTATGACTATTATAATATGAAATACCATCCAAGATGTCACCGGGAACCCTCCGTTGCGCTCGGAAAAGTCTCTGAAGGGAATAAAGTTGCTAAACTTATTTCCGATCCACTTGCGCGAGCCCCTCCCTCTCTGATGCTTTGTGGATCGGGCGGGTTAGAGACTGTCACACACACACACCTGTCAAAATAACCCGCCGTATAATCCAGGGTAAATGGCACTTGTCGCCAACTGAGACTTTGGGTAATACACAAACACACACCATGAAGGCCAACAATCGACGCCTTTCTCTCTTCGTCAGACGGTGCTCGTTTCTCACGCCGGAGAAGCGAGGTTTCGCCCAAGCGGATGATTTAAAAGGCACGGGATAATAGAAGACAATCCATCACTGATTGTCTGACGGCTTCAGCTTTGGGCAAAACACGCTTATTCATAGCACGATAAAAACTATTGTTTGGGTTTTCCCCCGCCCCTGCCCCAAACAAAAAAAAAAAAAACTGGCATTCCCACCGCGAGAAGCAGTGTCGTCTAGTGGATAGAGCAAATTGTACATTCCAAGTGCTTAGTACAGTGCTGCGCACTTGGTAAGCGCTCAATAAATACTATTGAATGAATGAATAGAGCCCAGGCCTGGGAGTCAGAGGACCAGGGATCTAATGTCGACTCTGCCCATTGCTTGCTGTGAGACCTTGGGTGAGTCACTTCACTTCTCTGGGCTTCCGTTCTCTCGTCTGTAAAATGAGGATTAAGACTGTGAGCCCCTTGTGGGACATGGACTGCACCCAACCCGATTAGCTTGTATCTACCCCTGCTGTTCGTACGGTGCCTGGCACAGACTGAGCGCTTAAATATTATTAAAAAAAAAAATGCAGTTATGAAAGTAGACTCTACCAGTTCTCAGGCTGCACTGAGGTTAGTTACTGGTTTCATCTTCAAAGTGCTTTAGGAGTAAGGGGTGATTAAACCCCCGAGCTTCCTCCCGCCTCCCTTTGAAGTTTCTCAATATCAGTCCATTTTACAAGCTGGAGGGATGGGAGGGGAGGAAAGGGAACAAGTGCAAAGCTGAAGTAACTCGCCCAAGGCCCTAGAGAGGAGGAGTCTTTGGTTTCGGGTAGGGTCAGGCCAGAATCTAGCTGAGACACCATTTGGGCACGTTTCTGTCAGGAATCTGGAGGAAAACAGACCATCAGTGGGTGGTATTTACCGAGCTCCTTCGAAGAGCTTAGGAGTTGTTAGGCTTGTGCCCGGGGATGCGACCTGTCTTCTAAACTCAGCTCTGCCACTTGCCAGCTTGTGAGAGCGTGTGGGCAAGTCATTTCACCTCTCGGGGCCTCAGTTTCCTCAACCGTAAAATACGGATTGGATACCTGTTCTCCCTCTAATTTAGATTGTGAGCCCTAAGTGGGATGGGGACTGGATCTGACTTAATTATCTTCTATCTACCCCAGTGCTCCCCTCTCAATATCTCACCCGGAGAGTTTCCAGTGCTCTACCAGTCTCGACTCTGGGAGGAAGAGTCGAGCAGAGGCAGACCCATTTCGTTCCCAGCTTGGGCAGTGGCCAAGCGCGTGGCCGGCCATCCGCTACAAGTCAAAACTCCCCCCGTGCTGGGCAGCAGCGGTACCGGAGAGAGTCGAGGACGGAGACTCGAGTTGACTGCGCGGAAGGAGGCGACGGTAAATCACTTCTGGATTTTTCCCAAGAAAACTCTATGGATCGGCCACCGGGACGATTGCAGATGGAGGTGGGGCGTCCTGGGAGAGACGCGTCCGTGGCGTCGCTATGGGTCGGAGACGACTCGACGGCACAGACGAGACCCCTTTGCCGGCTCATCGTAAGTGCTTAACTAATACCACAGATATTATTTCTGAAGATATCACTATCTATCTGAAGATACCTGGAGAAATCTGGACATGAAGATGTCCTGAAGATAAGGACATTTTTCTTTGTCTTTGTTTACGGTGATGCACGTATGCCGATTCCGATTGTCAATCTCCATAGGATTGTTCCCAGGAAATCATCAGCCCCGGCCGAGAAGAGAAGATGTAGGCGGAGCAAAATATGCAGAGAAAGAACCATTCATAATTGTTTAAAAGTTACCAGCTGTTCAATTCCATGTATTTGTTATCTGGAAATTCCTCACTGAGAGGCCCCTTTGACACTGCTGTTCCTGAGCCCTTTTTACTTTATTTTATTTTTATGGTATTTGTTAAGCGCTTACTATGTTCCAGGCAGCGCACTAAAAGGAGGGGTAGATCCAAGCTAATGGGGTGAGACACAGTCCCTGTCCCACGTGGGCCTCACAGTCTTAATCCCCATTTTCTAGATGAGGTAACCGAGGCCCAGAGAAGTGCAGTGGCTTGCCCGAGGTAACCCAGAAGACAAGTGGCAGAGCCGGGATGAGAACCCAGGTCCTTCCGATTCCCAGGCCCGGACCTTACCTACCGGGCCACGCTACTTTCGCTCTGTGAGATTTGTTTTCTATAATACCCAAGAGCCGTAGCCCCACAAAATGGCAGAAAAATCTGTTCATGGTTCATATTGATCTGTAATTATCATTAATACTAACAATACTTATAAGGATGGTATTAATAAGTTCTTGTCCCAGTTTGGTGGGGAGAAAGAAGGAGGAGGGGCACAATGTAGAAGCAGTGTGGCCTAGTGGAAAGAGGCTGGGCCTGGTGTCGGAGACCCTGGGTTCTGAGCCTGGCTGTTCCTCCTGTGTCAACTTGGGCTAGTCATTTCACTTCTCTGTGCCTCAGTTCCCTTATCCGCAAAAGGGAGATGCAATCCCTGGCCTCCCTCCTACTTAGAGTGAGAGCCCCGTGATCTTGCATCTCCTCCAGCATTTAGTACGGTGCTTGGCACATAGTAAGCACTTAACCGGTACCTCGATTATTGTTACTCTGATTATTGTCATCTCTAAAGCGCTTACAGTGTGCCAATCACTCTGCTGAATGCTGGGGTAGATACCACATAAGCAGGTGGACACAGTCCTGTCCAACACGATCTAGAGGGGAGGGGGAGGGAGTTCCGGGTGACAAGCAGGCTGTGGGCGAGAGGACGACGAGATAGATGAGATGGAGGTTCAGTGAGTAGATTGACATTAGAGGAGTAAAGTGTGTGGGCTGGATTGTAGTAGAAGAGCAGTGAAGTGAGATAGGAGAGGCAAAATCATTGATTAAAGTCAGTCAATCATATTTTTTTGAGCACTTACTGAGTGCAGAGCACTGGACTGAGCGCTCGAAGGAGTACAAAATAACAATAAACAGACACATTTCCTGCCCCCGACGAGCTTATGGTCTACAGGAGGAGGCGGATAGTAATATAAATAAATGGGAGGTAGGGACGTAAGTGGTGTGGGGCTGGGAGGGGGGATGAATAAAGGGAGTAGGTCGGGGTGACACAGGAAGGAACGGGAGAAGAGGAAAGGAAGGCTGAGTCAGGGAAGGCCTCCTGGAGCAGATGGGCCTTCATTAGGACTTTGAAGGGGGCGGGGAGCGTCATTGTCTGTCGGCTATGAGGAGGGAGGGCGTTTCAGACTAGAGGCGGGATGTGAGCGAGAGGACGTCGCCGAGATAGATGATAGATAGATAGATAGATAGGCGTCAAGAAAACCAGAGGGTGAGGAACTTCTGTTGGATGCGGAGGCGGCTGGGCAACCACTGGAGGGGCTTGATGAGCCGGGAGACGTGGACCCAACGGTTCTGTAGAAAAACGATTCGAGCAGCAGAGTGCAATACGGACTGGAGTGAGGAGAGACAGGAGGCCGGAAGGTGAGCGAGGAGACTAATGCGGTAGTCAAGTCTTTGAGCGAAACAAGGATTTCGGACTCAGGAAGGAAACACCCACACGCTATTAGTTTCCTAATGAGGTCTCCGCTCCTGCCCCTGACTGATAAAGCAGGACCCAGGCTGCAGTCAGGAAACGCTCCTTCCGATGGTCCACAATAAACCTTTCATCCCAGAGCCGGCCATTCTGGACGACACCAGACCGGGGGTCTACTCTGTCTCCTCACCGACCCCTCGCCCTCATCCTGCCTCCGGCCTGGAACGCCCTCCCTCCTCAAATCCTACAATCGCTCTTCCCCCCCTTCAGGGTCTTATCGAAGGCCCGTCTCCTCCAAGGGGCCTTCCCCGAATGAGCCCAACTTTCCTCTTCTCACACTCCTCTCTGCATCGCCTTGACTTGCTCCCTTGATGCATTCCAGCCGCACCCCACTTATGTCCGTTATCTGTCGTTTATTTCTGTTAACGTCCGTCTGCCCCTCTAGACTGTAAGCTCCTTGTAGGCAGGGAATGTGTCTGCTTATTGTTGTGGCGTCCTCTCCCAAGTGCTTAGGACGGTGCTCTGCACACAGTAAGTGCTCAGTAAATACGATTGAATGAACGAACGGGCGGCTCTCGGGGAGCCGAGTGTCCACGGATCCTTCCAGAAGCCGCCTCAGGAGCCAGACATTACCGGATACTCAGTCCAGTGAGGGCGGAACTGTGCTTGGTGATTCACCAACACAGGATCGGGATTGGCTTCAGCACTTGCCCTTCCCATTTTCAATCCCGGACACTGTCATTAAAATATCAATCAATCAATCCATCAGTCGTATTTTACCGAACACTTACTATGTGCTGAGCACTGGACTAAGCGCTTGGGAGAGGACAAGAATATATTACTGGAGTTCAAAATGTCCCTTAGGGTTCAAACTCTCTCCCTCTCTCCTATCTCTCTACCTCTCTGTCTCTGCCTCTCTGCTTTAGTTTCTATCTCTGTTTCAGTCTCCCTGCCTCTATCTCTTCATCTCTGTCTCAGTCTTTGTCTCAGTCTCTGTGCCTCTCTCTCCATCTCCCTTTCTCCTGTCTCAGTCTCTCTCTCAGTCTCTCCGTCTCCCTCTCTCTGTCTCAGTCTCTGTCTCGGTCTCTCTGCCTCTCTCCCACTCCATTCCTGTTTCAGTCTCTGCCTCAGTCTCCCTGATTGTATCTCTCCATCTCAGTCTCTGTTTCAGTGTCTCTGCCTCTCTCTCCATCTCCCTCTCTCTGTCTCATTCTCTGTCTGCCTCAGTGTCTCTGCCTCTCTCCATCCCTGTTTCGGACTCCGCCTCAGTCTCTCTGCCTCCCTCTCTCCATCTCTCTCTCAGTCTCCATTAGACTTGCTTAGCCCGTCTTGATTTGTGTCAGTCTGTCTGTATGTCTGTCTCAGTCTCTGGCTTTCTTTGGCTCTGTCTCTGCTTCTGTTTTTTTGCTGTTGTTTGTTTGCTTTTTTTTTCTGTATTTGTTAAGCACCATTCTACATGCTGGGGTAGGTACAAGGGTGGACAAACCTGATTAGCTTTGTATTTAACCCAGCGCTTAGAACGGTGCTTGACACTTAGTATAAGCTTAACGCACCCCCCAAGCTGACTCGCCCCCTCTGCTCTACCCGCCTCCCTGCCCCACCGCACTTGTGTATATATGTATGCATCTCTAATTCTATTTATTTATATTAATGCCTCTTTATTTGTTCTGATGTGTATATATAATTCTATGAATTTATATCGATGCTATTGATGCCCGTTTACTTGTTTTAATGCCTGTCTCCCCCCCTTCTAGACTCTGAGCCCGTTGTGGGCAGGGATTGTCTGTCTTTGTTGCTGAATTGTACTTTTCAAGCACTTAGTACAGTGCTCTGCGCACAGTGAGCGCTCGATAAATACGATTGAATGACTGGATGAAGATGCCACCTATTTATTTATTTATTTATTTATTTATTTTTCTCTGTGCCTCAGTTCCCTCATCTACAAATTGGGGATTTAACCCCTCTTCCCCTTCCTACTTAGACTGGGAACCCCAGGTGGGACCTGATGATCTCCTATCCATCCCAGCGCTTAGTACAGTGCTTGGCACAGAGTAAGCCCTTAACAAATCCAACAGCTATTACTTAAAAATCCACAGGAATACGATGTTCGTCCGGCTTCAGATCGTTCCCGGATCCGGACCCGGCTTCCACGTGGAGACGATTTTCGAGCCCGGCCAAATTGGAAAAGCAGAACTTCTGTCTGGCGGCAGAAAAGCAGGGTGAAGTCAGAGGATAGAATTGCACGCTGTAGTTACCGTATCTGTAACCATGACAACATCCCACAACATCAGTCAATGGCTCCATTTAAGACGGTTAACCAATTCCCTCTCAGGATAGGGGGCGGAGGGGAAATGAACTTCACTCTGTTTCGGGGGGGGCCGGAAGGGGGGAACGTGGTAAAGCATGGAGAGGGAAGCGGGGTGGCCTAGTGGATCAGAAGGACCTGGGTTCTAGTCCCCACTCCGCCACCTGCCCGCTGGGTGACCTCGGCCAAGCCGCTTCACTTCTCTGGGCCTCAGTTCCCTCACCTGTAAAATGGGGGCGAAGACTATGAGCCCCAGGTGGGACGGGGACTGTGTCCAACCTGATTAGCCTGGATCTACCCCAGTGCTTAGTTCGGGGCCTGGCACATAGTAAGCGCTTTAACAAATACCGAAAAAACAGAAGGTAAAGTAGGTTAGCTGGGAGAGGGTCCAGAGTAGCTGATAAGTGCTCCATTTCTGCAAAAGGTCAGTCAATCAGTGGCATTTACTGAGCGCTTACAGTACAGAGGACTGTACTAAGCACTTGGGAGAGTACTCAGCAGAGTTAGAAGACACGTTCCCTGCCCACAAGGACCTTCTGGTCTAAAGGAGCCGAGGGTATTAGTAACAGCTCAGAAAACTTCTGTTCTGAACTTTTTCAGAAACCAATCGCACAGCAGCTATTTCCAAAGGTTCAGTCCTGAGAAACTATTTTCACTTTGTTTAAATTTTATTTTTAGGGTATGTGCCAGGCACTGTACTGAGCCCTGGAGTAGATTCAAGACAATCAGATGGGACACAGTCTTGTCCCACATGGGGCTTTCAGGTTGAATCCCCATTTTACAGAATTGAGGGTAACTGAGGCACAGACAAGTGAAATGACTTATCCAAGGTCACCCAGAAACCCAGGTCCTTCTGACTCCCATGCCCTGGCTCTTTCCACTGGACCACCTTGCTTCTCTAGGGTTAAAATTCCTAGCAAACGGAGGCTGAAATGGAAAGTCGGGATGTCTGGCTGAAATGCGAAGTAGCTTGTCCTGATGGAAAGACCCGGGGAGTCAGAGGACCTGGGTTCTAATCTTAGCTCTGCCCCTTTCCCGCTGTGTCACCTCGGGCAAGTCACTTAGCCGATCTCCGCCTCTGTTTCCGCATCTGGAAAATGGGAATCAAATACTTGTTCTTTCCTTCTCCTTTGTAGGCCATCTTATTTTCTTCTATCTAGGCTGTAAACTCCCTATGGACAGGGAACGAGTCTATCGACAGAATAATGCTTGGCACATAGTAAGCACTTAACAGATACCGTCGTCATCATCAACTCTGTTGTAGAGTACTCAGCCAAGCACATAATACAGTGCCCTGCACGTATTAAGCACTCGATAAATACCATTGTTTGATTAACTGATTGATCAATCTTTCCCAGCACTTGGTAAAATCATCCTTTATTGCTAAACAGCATTTTTCACAACAGAGACAATTAACTTCCAGGCAAAATAGCTGGTCGCACTCACAAACCAGAATTATCTTGCAAGGGAAAAGTGAGATTCACTAGAAAATCACCACGGATTTTTTAGAAGTTGGTGATCGCGGATTATTTGATTTTCAGATGAAGCAAACAAATGGGTTTTCCTAACTCGCCCCCTAGTCCGGTTTTCAGATTAAATATAGGAAGCCTGTTTTTAACGAGATGGGAGATGTGTTTTAAAGCGGTCATTTTGGGTCACGACTTGGGACAAACAGAAAATCCTTGAATAAACTCTCATGGAGCTGTTTTCCTTTATAACCCCTTGAACTGTTGAAGCGTATTGAAGTCAGGAAGCCAGTGAGATTGAATGCTGACTTCCTTAAGTGGATGGCGGGTCTAGTAGCATTTCTACAGGAAAAACACTAGCACTGGGAAGGAATTCTGCATCTCCTGAAATAGATGCAGTCGGTATTAGAGGCAAGTGCGTCAACCACTGAACGTGACTAGGCATTGGCAGCACGAAAACAATATCTTGGGATTTTATTCAGAATTAGCAGGAGTGTTTCAGAACAGTTGGCTCCCTCTAATGGAAGCTGCACCTCTGAAGCTGGGAAGCGAAAGGTCTTTTTTTTAATGGAATTTGTTGTGTTTTGTTTGTCTCTAATGATATTTGTCAGGCGCTCATATGGGCCAGACGCTGTAATAAGCGCTGCCGTACATTCAAACAAATCAGGTTGAACACAGTCCCTGCCCCACATGGGATTCAGAGTGTTGTTCTCCATTTTACTGATGAGAGAACAGAGGCACAGAAAAGGCAAGCGACTTGCCCGAGGTCACACAGCAGATAAGTGCCATAGTCGGGATTAGAACCCAGGTCCTTCTGACTCCAGCCCCATGCTCTAACCACTAGGCCATTACGTTGAGCGCTTACTATGTGCCAGCACTGTACTAAGTGCTGGGGTGGATGCGAGCTAATCGAATTGGACACAGTCTAGGTCCCACATGGGGCTCTCATTCTTAGTCTCCAGTTTTACAGATGAGGTAACGGAAGCCCAGAGAAATTGTTTTTTGTTTCGTTTCGTTTTAAATGGCATTTGTTAAGTGCTCACCGTGTTCCAGTCACTGAATGGAGCGTTGGGGTTAGAGAGAAGCAAATCAGGTTGGACACAGTCCCTGTCCCTCGTGGGACTCCCGCCCTTAATCCCCATTTTACAGATGAGGTCACTGAGGCGGGTAGAAATGAAGTGCCTTGCCTAAGGTCACACAAAGACAGGTGGAGGAGTTAGGATTAGAACCTAGGTCCTTCTAACTCCCAGGCCCGGGCTCTTTCCACTAGACCACCTTGCTGCTCACGTCACATTCTAGACTGTTGTTGGGTAGGGATTGTCTCTGTTGCTGAATTGTACTTTCCAAGCCCTTGGTACAGTGCTCTGCACACAGTGAGCGCTCAGTAAATACGAGTGAATGAAGGAATATCTTGGACTTCCCTCTGAAATAGAAGTCCACCTTCCAAAGCTGGCTTTAAAAAAATAAACCCGTCTCCTCAGTCGCTAGATTGCTATGCCACTACGTGGCCCAGATATTTTTCCCACTCATCTGGGAGGGACCGTGAGGCCTGGAATGGGGGACTCCGGGCCGGGCGTGGACTCCATCATTCTTTTCATTGTGCTTCCCATTTTCTGGGGTCCAAGAGAGACGCCATTTCCTATGAGTCCGTGAAGGACCCCATTATCTGTGAATCGCTGTGGGACTGCATTTCCTCTGAGCCTGTGAGGAAAAGCGTTTCCCGGGCGCCCCATGGGCGACTGTATTTCCTGTGAGTCTGTGAGGAAAAGCATTTCTTGAGCACAACTGACAGAACATACTTCCTGTGAGCCTGTGAGGAAAAGCATTTCCCGTGCACGCCGGAGGGACCATATTGCCCGTGAATCTGTGAAGACAAGTATCTCCTCAGCACCAGTGAGAGAACATGTGTCCTACGAACTTGTGAGGAAAAGCATTTCCTGAGCACCCCCGGGCACCGTTCAGCCGAGCACTGTTTAAGCGCTGGGGCAGATACGGTGTTATCAGGTTGGATGCAGTCCCTTGCCCTACTTGGGGCTTGCGGTCCGAATCCCTATTTTTCAGGTATCTGAGGCTTAGAGAAGTGAAGTGACGTGTTCAAGGTCTCACGGCAGTCAAGCGGTGGAGCCCGGATTAGAACCCATGACCTTCGGACTCCCAGGCCCGTGCCACGAGGCCACGCTGCTGTATTTCCTGTGAGTTTGTGAGGAAAAGCATTCCCTGTGCATCCTTGAGGGACAGTATTTCCTGTGTGCCCCTGAGGACCCATATTTCCTGTGAGTTTGTGAGGAAAAGCATTCCCTGAGAGACCATATTTTCTGTAAACCTGTGAGGAAAATTCTTTCCTGAGGACCTCTGAGGGACCATATTTCCTGAGAACCCGTGAGGGAAACCATTTCCTGTGTCTCCCACGTGCTTAATGCAGTGTCCTGCACACCGTAAGTGCTCAACGAATATGATCGATTGATTGACTTCCGCAAGACTACATTTCCTGTGCGCTTGTGAGGAAAAGCATTTCACGTGCATCCCCGAGAGACCATATTTCCTATGGGCTCATGAGGAAAAGCATTTCCTGTGCAGCCCTGAGGGACCGTATTTCCTGTGAGCCTGGAAGGAAAAGTAAAATGATTACAAGATGATTACCCTGTATCTACCCGAGGGCTTAGAACAGTGCTCTGCACGTAGTAAGCGCTTAACAAATACCAACACGATTATTCTTATTATTACTTAGGGACTGTATATCCTGTGTGCCTGTGAAGAAACACATTTCCTGACCACACCTGACAGACATCATTTCCTCAGAGAGTGGGGTTGAAAGGGAAACGACTCCAGGCCACTTAATAATAATAGTAATCATGTGAAGAAAAGCACCGGCTCGGCAACGCTGAGGGATTGTATTTCCTGTGAGCCGGCAAAAAGCACATTTCCTGAGCACACCTGAAAGACTTTATTTCCTGAGAGTGGGAGGGAAAGCACTCCGGGAGCACAGCTGACAGACTGCATTTCTGTGAGCCAGGGAGAAGTGAGCACTTCTGGGAACCCCTGAGGAACCACACTTCCTGTGAGGAAGAGCATTTCCTGAATACTCCTGAGGGACCATATTTCTTGTGAGTACAAGAGGAAAACTTTATTTCTTGTGCACTGTTGAGAGAACCCAATTAACCTAGAAGGTAGTGTCCTCCAAATCTGTATATGTCATGTAATTGTGTCATTATTATAGGTTTCATTGTTATAGATTTATATTTCTCTAGCCTGGAAGCTCCCTCGACACTGTAAATGCCTTGTGGGAAGTCAGTCAGTTGCGTTTATCGAGTGCTTACTGTGCTCAGAGCACTTTGGTAAGCATAGCACTGTAAGAGACACATTTTTTGCTCACGCGTTTACAGGCAAGAGGGGGAGACAGTAAGAGAAATAAACAAATGACGGGTATGGATTTAAGCACTGTGGGTTTGGGACGGAGGATGAATAAAAGGAGCAAGTCAGGGCGATGCAGGAGTGGAGGAAAAGGAAAAGAGGGCTTAGTCAGGGAAGGCCTCTTGGAGGAGATGTGCTTTCAGTAAGGCTTTGAAGACAGGGGAGAGTCATGGTCTGTCGGCTGTGAAGAGGGAGGGTATTCCAGGCCAGAGGCAGAAGGCGGGAGGCGACGAGTTCGAGGTACGGCGAGTAGGTTGGCATTAGAGGAGAGAAGGTGTGCGGGCTGGTTTAGAGTAGGAGAGCAGTGAGGTAGGAGGAGGTGAGCTGATGGAGGATTTTAAAGTGGAAGGTAAGGAGTTTGGGTTTTACTGCGGAGATGGACGGGCAAGGACCGGAAGTTTTTGAGGAGTGGGGAAGCGTGGCCTGAACTCTTTTGTAGAAAAATGATCCGGGCAACAGAATGAAGTACGGACCGGAGAGGGGAGAGAAAGGAGGCCGGGAGGTCAGGGAGGAGGTTGTTAGAGTAATCGAGGGGAGAAAAGATAAGGGCTTGGATTCAAGTGGTAGCAGTTTGGATGGAGAGGAAAGGGGGGATCTTAGCCACGTCGGGAAGGTGGAACCGACAGGATTTACCCGTGGAATATGTGGGTTGAGTAAGAAAGGAGTCGAGGCCCAAGAGCTGCCGAGGAGGTAAATGGCGAATCTGTCTCACTCGTGAACGAATTTAAGAAGTACTGAAAGTGGTCGAAGGCGAGCGGCTTCGGCCTTGCGGAGGAAGAGATATGAAAGAGGGGGATGCTCTCTAACGGTGTGGGACAGTCTACGTCGGTGAATAGACGTGGGGCCAGAGAATGTGGTTATCTGGCGGCTAAGACCCGCCTCCCCTCCTCTGCCTCTCCTTAGTAGCCTCTCCTCGTCCTCGGCCTCTTCTCCTTTGCTGCCTCCATCCTCCTCCTCCTCCTCCACCTCGGCCTCTCCTCCTTTCCTCAGTTTCCCTCCTCTTCCCCTCAGCCGCTCCTCCTTGTCTCCTTAGCCTCCCCCTTCTGCCTTCCCTTCTCTTCCTCAGCCTCTCCTCCACCTCCTCAGCCTCCCTTCCTCCCCCTTTGCCTCGCCTCGGTCTCCCTCCCCAGACCCATCTCCTCCAGCCTCTCCTCAGCCTCCCCTCCGCCTCTCGAAACACGACCGGTCCCGGGTCCCCCGGCTTGCCGGGGGCAGAGCCGGGACCAGGACCCAAGTCCCCCGACCCTTGTGACCGCTCAGTACAGTGCTCCGCACACCGTAAGTGCTCAATAAATGTGAAGCGATGAATTCTTTAGCCACAGCCGTACTGTGAGATGCCGCAGAATTCACCTTCCTCCCTCAAGTAGGTCCCTCAAGAGTGCGAGCAGGTCCCGGCAGACCCGAGCTTCAGAGCCTAGGAGACGGTCTCTTCGGTGTCCGTCGTCCCCCCTCGCTAACCTGCCCTGTGAAAGGTCGGATGGGAGAATCCCCGTTAGCACGTCGATCCAGAAGGACCGTTCCAGGGCGATACGGGTCGTGATGACCCTCTGTGCCTTTTCTAGACCGTAGGCTCAAGCTCACTGTGGGCAGGGATCGTGTATACCAACTCTGTACTCTCCCAAGCGCTCGATACAGTGCTCCGAACCGAGGAAGTACTCAATATATAACCGATCGACTCTACGGGGGACAGGGACGCCGCCCGCTCAGATTACCTTGAGTCTCCGCTTCTAGATGGTAAACTCTCTGTGGGCAGGGACCGTATCGGTTATTTTAGTACTTGGGACTCTCCCAAGCGCTCGGTGCGGTGCTTGGCGCACGGTAAGCGCGCAGTACCTGTTGCTGAGTATCTGTCGCCGAAGTGGACTTTCCGTGTGCTTAGGGCAGCGTTCTGCACCCGGGAAGTGCTCAGTAAATACGATCGAATGAATACCGTTGATTAATCGAGGGCGTGGCTCAGGATGAGTACGTGCCATCGGTATTATCGTGGCAAAGGTAGGATTCTGGTTCTTGATTCTTCCCGACGGGGAAAATCAGCCTGACTTCGGCTTCGCCGTCTGCAGCAATGTCGAACGTAGTAGCTTCCGGTGAGTGGTCGACAACTCAGATGCATTTTGGATTCCTCTCTTCCAGGGGGCTTGACCGGGGGGGCGGCGGGGGCGGTCTCGTCCGACGGGCTCGGTCGGGATCTGGGCTGGGGCGACTACCGGGGGGTTTGGCTGGGATTTGGTCCGGGGGCTTCCTTGCGTGAGATCCAGGAAGGAGAAAGAAGGAAGAATCGACCTCTCGGAAGGTCCCGCGACAGAGTCCGGGGATCCCGGGGGCTGCGGGTCTCGATTCCAGTGGAAGGTTGTAGGAACCCGTGGGACCCGGATCCTTCTGGAGCAGGGCCGCCGAACCGGGAAACCGAGAGCAGGGAAGTGAGGCGGCGTGGCTCGGTGGCGAGAGCCCGGGCCTGGGAGTCAGAGGTCACGGGTTCTAATCCCGGCTCCGCCGCTTGCCAGCTGTGTGACTTTGGGCAAGTCACTTAACTTCTCTCTGCCTCAGTTCCCTCATCTGTAAAATGGGGATTCAAACTGTGAGCCCCACGTGGGACAACCTGATCACCTTGTATCCCCCCAGCGCTTAGAACAGTGCTTTGCACATAGTAAGCGCTTAACAAATACTGCCATTATTATTATTATTATTATTAAGTGACTCGCCCCAGCTCAGATTAGGATCCAGATCTCCAGACACCCCAGATCTGTGATCTTTCACAGCCAGTCCTCTGTGAAGCTACTGAGAAGCAGCATGGCTCCGTGGAAAGAGCCCGGGCTTGGGAGTCAGAGGTCGTGGGTTCGAATCCCGCCTCTGCCACTTGTCAGTTGTGTGACTTTGGGCAAGTCACTTGGTTTCTCTGGGCCTCACTTACCCCCTCTCTAAAATGGGGATGAAGACTGTGAGCCCCACATGGGACAAGCTGATTCGGCATGGCTCAGTGGAAATAATAATAATGTCGGTATTTGTTAAGCGCTTACTATGTGCCGAGCACTGTTCTCAGCGCTGGGGTAGATGCAGGGTAATGTATACAGGCTCAGTGGAAAGAGCACGGGCTTGGGAGTCAGAGGTCATGGGTTCGAATCCCGGCTCCACTTGTGACAGACCCTATGTCCTGAGAACCCATGAGGGAAACTATTTCCTGTGTCGCCCAAGTACTTAATACAGTGTCCTGCACACAGTAAGTGCTCAACAGATATGATCGATTGACTCCCTGCAAGACTATATTTCCTGGGCACTTGTGAGAAAAAACATTTCACGTGCATCCTCGAGAGACCATGTTGTGTGACTGTGGGCAAGTCACCTAACTTCTCTGCGCCTCAGTTCCCTCATCTGTAAAATGGGGATTAACTGTGAGCCTCGTGTGGGACAACCTGATCACCCCGTATTATTATTATTATTATTATTGTTATGGTATTTAAGTGCTTACTATGTGTATCTCCCCCAGTGCTCAGAACAGTGCTCTGCACATAGTAAGTGCTTAACAAATACTAACATTATTACCTTGTATCTACCCTAGCACTTAGAACAGTGTTTGGCACATAGTAAGCGCTTAACAAATACCATTATTATTAGATCCTCTGGCTCTAAGCCCTCTAGATCTTCTAGACCCTCCAGATTCTAGAAGCAGTGTGGTCTGGAGGACAGAGCACGGGTCTGGGAGTCAGAAAGACTTGGGTTCTAATTCCAGCTCTGCCGATTACCTGCCGTGTGACCCTGGCAAGTCATTTCTCTGGGCCTCAGTTCTCTCACTTGTAAAATGGGGATTGAGACTGGAAGACTGTGTCCAACCTGATTTAGCTTGTATCTACCCAGAAGACCTGGGTTCTAATTCCAGCTCCGCAGATGGCCTGTTGTGTGACTGCGGGCAAGTCACTTGACTTCTCTGTGCCTCAGCTCCCTCATCTGCAAAATGGGGATTCGGTACCGGTGCTCCCACCTACTTGCTGGCGGGGATTGGGCCTACTGAGTCCTTTTTCCCCTCCCATACGTTCAGTTCAGTGTTCTACACATAATACGCGCTCAGTACGTGTGATTGATTAATACGGTTCGGGCGCCTGGTGGGGTTGGGTTTTGTCCTCGCTTGGGAGAGGACGATATTTTTGTCAATGCGAAACTCGACCGCACGTCGAGTTTTAGAAGCAGCCCGGCCTAGCGGGTAGAGCTCAGGCCTGGGAGTCAGAAGGACGGGGGTTCCCATCCCGGCTCCGTCGCTTGTCCGCCGTGTGACCTTGGGCGAATCACTTCACTTTTCTGGACCCCGTTTCCCTCATCTGTAAAACGGAGGTGAAGACTGTGAGCTCCATGTGGGACGGGGACTGACTGTGTCTAACCTGATTTGCTAGTATCCACCGCAGAGCTTAGTACAGTGCCTGGCACTGAGTGCTTAATAAAGACCACTATTGTTATTATTATTATTATTATTCTCATTATTTATTTATTTATTTATTTATTGTCCAGTCTGACCCTCTCCTCCACGCCAACGCCGCCGTCCCGCGCCCCCCGGACGGCCAGTCCCGGGCGGATTCCTCGCCGCCGGGCAGGGTGGAGGAGAGGACGTGGGCTCAGAGGGCGTGCAGTCCACAGGTGTTTTGGTAATCGGCGTAAAACTGCTTGAGCGAGGCGGGGATCCGGGGCGTCACGATGTCCAGGGCCTGGTCGAAGTGTCTCCTCATGATGGACTGGGCCCGGAGGTCTTCCTGGAGAGCCAGCAGGGCCGCCTCCCTGCAGACAGCTGCGATCTGCCCGAGGGAGGGAGGAAATGATTATAGCGGGAGGTCAAAGGATTATAGGGCCCATGTACGCCGTCTCCGTGCCCGGGGGAGGCGGCGATGATAAATCGTGATGTTGGTATTTGTTAGGCGCCTACTATGTGCGGAGCACGGTTCTGAGCGCTGGGGGAGACGCAGGGTCACGCGGCCTAACGGTTAGAGCCCGGGCCCGGGCGTCCTCCCGGCTCGGCCACCTGCCCGCCCGGTGACCTCGGGCGAGTCGCCTCACTGCTCCGAGCCTCAGTTTCCTCATCTGTAAAACGGAGATGCAGACCTGGAACCCCCCGTGTGTCCAGTCGGATTTGCCTGGATCTACCCCAGGGCTCAGTACAGAGCTTGGCACCTAGTAAGCACTTAACCAATGCCATTAAGGAACGAAAGTGCCGGGCTGAACGCTGGAAAAGATATGGACAGAGATACTGGACTCAGACCCCTGTCCCTCACAGTGCTCGTGGTATGAGAGAGAGGGACACGGGGTACCTTATCCCCCAGTTTGTTTTTACTTTTTTACGGTATTTTACTGCTTCCTATGTGCCAGGCACTGTACCAAGCGCAGGGGTGGATAGAAGATGATGGGGTTGGACACGGTCCACGTCCCACACGCGACTCACGGTCTCCGTCCCCATTTTCCAGGTGAGGTAACTCAAGGTCCCAGAACAGACAAGTGGCCCGGCGGGGATCAGAACCCGGGTTCTTCCGACTCCCAGGCCCGGGTTCTCTCCACTGGGCCACACTGCTTCTGACCGTACTGCCCTCTCTGAAGCACTCAGTACAGAGTACCGCACAAAGTGGGCGCTCAACAGACTCCTTGGACGGCTGTTGATTGATTGTGTGTGATACCGATTAAAACAATAATTATGGTATTTATTAAGCACATCCTAAGTGCCAGGCACTGTACTAAGCACCGGGGAGGAGACAGCAAACTGGGTTGGGCACAGTCCCGGTCGCACGTGGGGCTCACGGTCTCAACCCCCATTTTCCAGATGAGGGAACTGAAGCCCAGAGAGGTGAAGTGACTCGCCCTAGGTCACGCAGCAAAGCCGGGATTGGATCTGATTAGTTCGATGGGATCCGTGATCCGATCATCTTGCCTGCCCCCCCAGCGCTTAGCACGGAGATCGGCCCACGGCAGGCGCCCGCCCGGCCCCACCCCCGGCGTCGGTGCGAATCGACCCGTGCCGAGGGGCGGTGCCGGGGGTCCCGGTGTGGGGCGGAGGAAGAGGAGGAGGACGTGCGCGGGGGATGGGGCGCGCCTGGGTCCCCCGGCGCCGCCACGTTACCTCGGCGCCCGAGTAGCCGTCGGTGCGCTGCAGCAGGTGGTCGGGGCAGACGTCTCCCCCGACGGGCATGGAGCGCAGCTGCAGGGCCAGCACCTCCCGCCGGGTGCCCGCGTCGGGCAGAGGCACGTAGATGATCCGGTCGATCCGCCCGGGGCGGAGCAGGGCCTGTGGCCGACACGCGGCCCCCCGTCAGCCCCCGTCGCCCCCCGGGGCCGTGCTTCTCCGCGCTCCCCCCCCGGGCGGGCGGTGCGTGGGGCGCCCGAGCGGCTCGGCTGACCGAGGGCGAGACGGAGGCGGGTCGGCCGTCCCCTCCCGCCCCCGACGCCCCTGGAGGACCACGGCCCCGCGGGAAATCCCGGGAATGCCGTCGGGGCCGAGGGAAGGCCGGAAACGTCCCCGCCCGGTCCCCGGAGGGCACGGGCCGGAGCCAGCCCACCCCCTGCCCGGGCCCGCCGTGTGCCCGGACCTTATCGATCCGGTCCGGACGGTTGGTGGCCGCCAGGACGGTGACGCCGGTTAGTCGCTCCACGCCGTCCATCTCCGTCAGCAGCTGGGCCACCACACGGTCTGCCACGTTGCCGGCCCCCGAAGAGCTGTCGGTCACCGTAACCGTAACGATAGCGGTGACGACGGTAACGATGATGATAATAATAACAACTGGTATTTCTTAAGCGCCTACTCTGGGCCGGGCTCTGTACTGAGCGCTGGGGTGCCTACGGGCAAATCGGGTTGGACGGGGTCCCCGTTCCACGTGGGGCTCTCGGTCTCCATCCCCATTCGACAGATGAGGTGACCGAGGCACAGAGAAGCGAAGCGACTGCCCTCGAGGGGCTTCCAGTCTATTCCGTGCAGAACACTAGACTGAGCGCTTGGGAGAGGACGGTGGAGTCGGAAGTCACGACCCCTGCCCTCGGGAAGCTTCTAATCGGGAAGCGGTCCCCGAGGGCAGCCCGGGAACGAAAGAGAAGCGGCAGGGCCTGGGAGTCGGGAGGTCATGGATTCTAATCCCAGATTCACCCTCTGTCTGCTGTGTGACCCTGGGTGAGTCACCACCTCTCTGGGCCTCCGTTCCTTCATCTGACAAATGGGGATTGAGGCCGGGAGCCCCGGGTGGGACAGGGATCGTGCCCCACCCGATATCTCTGGATCCACCCGGGCACCTAGGTACCTGGCACCCAGCAAGCGCTTAACAAACGCCACAATGGTTATTAATTATCAGCTAATCGGCTGGCCCCGGGGCTCACTTCTCACCTGCCCCGTTCGACGGCCAAGGCGTCCAGCTCGTCGAAGAAGACGATGGCGGGAGCCACGGCTCGGGCCTTCCTGAAGATCTGGGACGGATCGACGGGGGTGAAGACGGGCCCCTCGAGACGGCCGCCCCGGGGTCCGCCGTCTCCCGCCCCCGCCGGGCGTCGGCCGAGCCGCCGAATCCTCGGAAGGGGCACCGCGGCCCAAGCCGGGAATACCTCCCTCCTCCCGCCGGCGCCTGGGGCGTCGTGGAAGCTGAGGGACCCGGGTTCGGAGAGCGAGACGGGCCCGGGAGAGAGAAGGGTCCGTCCTGAAGGCTGCTCGGCGGGCAGTGCTCGGGCCCTTCGCCCCCGGGGGAAACGCCAACCTCCCGGGCCGGGCCACGGACCCCTGGACGCCGTCCTCCGGCCCTGAGCCCCAAGTCCGCCAACCCCCTCACCTCTCTGACGGCCCGCTCCGATTCGCCCACGTATTTGCTCATCAGCTCGGGACCCTGCGGACGGAACAGACGGACCCGTGGCGGCCGCTGAGGCGAGCGGGCGGTCCCCTCCGCGCGGGGCCCGAGCCTCTCCAACACGCCAGTGGCGGACCCCCGACTCAGGAGGATCCCCCCCCCCGCCCCCCACAAACGCCCCAAGGCCACCGACACTGCCGCCCCAGTGCCCGGCACACGCACGGAAAAGTGAAGTGACCTGTCCGAGGTCGCACGGCAGGTGGGCGCAGGAGCCGGGGTTAGAACTGTGAGCCCGACGCCCGGGTTCTTTTCGCTAGGATGGGCTGCCTCCCCCCGGGAAGGAAGAGCCGCCCTCCCTTCCAAGCGCTTAGCACAGCGCTCCGCGCGCGGTAAGCGGTCGATAGATACCACGGACTGATCGATTTCGAGACTCGGGAATCTAGAACTCGGGACCCTCCGACTCCCAGGCCCGGAGCTTTCCGCTAGGCTGTGCTGCCTCCCTCCAGGGATGACGACGATAACGGTATTAAGCGCTTACTATGTGCCGAGCACGGTTCCAGAAAGGCAGAGGGAAGGAAAAGCTGTCCTCCCAGTGCTTAGTACGGTGCTCCGCACACGGTAAACGCTCGATAAATACCACGGATTGAGATTTTTGCGCCTCGCGCATCTACCGGAATCCCGCGTCCAAACCCCGAGGGGGAGGAAGACTCGCTCGGAAAAGATTCTGACGTAACCGAAGGGGAAGACCAAGTCGAGTCGAGCGCCCGTCCGGGGCTAGAAGGAGCCGGCACGGGCACGGACCGCGGCGGTCGGACCTCGGCCGGGGGCGCCGCACGCACACCGCCGAACCGCCGCTCGGAGATGAGGACCGCGGGCGGCCCAGCTGATGGAGAGGCAGAGGGAAACCGAGGGCTCAACGAGACTTCCTTCCCAGCCGACTCGGCGCCAAGGGGAAGCGCGCGGGCGGAGGCTGATTTAGGGGCCGAGGACCACCCAGCTCGGACCATTCGCGGGGCGGGAGGATCTGGGCCCGTCCCCGTTTCCACGTCGGCGAAAACGCTGACGTTGGCGGATGTTCCGTAGAATCAACAGATACCATTCCCGCCCTCCAGAAGCTTCCGGTTTACCGTGTGCAGGGCACCGGGCTGAGCGCTCAGAGTCCGGGAGACTCAGTGAGCGGACCCCATCCCGCCTTCGAGGAGCTGACGGTCTGCTGTCGGACTGGGACAATTTGGGATAATCCGGTAGGCGCGGTCACTGTGCGCGGGGCACCGGACCGAGGCAGTCGGTGGACACGGCTCCCGCCCTCAAAGAGCTTACGCGCCACCGCGTGCGGAGCGCTGTACCGAGCGCCCGGGCGAGTCCACGGCGTGGCGGGGATCTCCCGGCGGCGGGATCGGGGGGGCACCTTCACCGGGAGGGCGTCGCCCCAGCCCGGGGGCCCCCCGGTGCCCGCCCTCCGACCCGAGGGCCCGCCCGGGGAGGGCGGCCTCCCCACCTTGACCACCAGGAAGTTGAGGCGGCTCTCGTTGGCCAGGGCCTTGGCGATCATGGTCTTGCAGCAGCCCGGGGGTCCGTAGAGGAGGATGCCCTTGGGGGGCTCGATGCCCATGGTGGCGAAGGCCTCCGGGTGCTTCAGCGGCCACTCCACCGCCTGCCGCAGCTTCACTTTGACGTCCGCCAGCCCGCCTACGTCCGCCCAGGACACCTGGAACGGCCGCGGTCGCGTCGCCGCCGCCGCTCGGCTCCGACCCAACGGGGCGGGGACCGGGCTCCCCTCGGCCCCGACCACGGGGGGGGCTCCCGGGTCTGAGGGCGAGGGACCCGACCCCCGTTTCGCAGAGGAGGAAACCGAGGCCCGGAGAAGTGAGGCGACTCGGGCGAGGTCACCCAGCGGCCGGTGGGCCGGGCCGGGGTGAGAACCCCGCTCCTCTGACGTCCGGGCTCCTCCCGCTAGGCCACCCCGCTTTCTGATTGATCGATTGGGATGACTAGGAGGCCGGGGGGAGGGAGGAGGGGGGATTTCGGGAAGGCTTAGGAGGTGGGGGGGGCTGAGGGTCTGGCTCTGAATTGGGGGGAGGGCGGCCACGCCCCCCAGCCCATCACCACAGGTGGCCCCCCATCCCTTCTCAGAGGACCCGACCCCCATCCCATATCTCCGGGCCCGCCCCCCTCAACCCTTCACCACAGGCAGCCCCCCAGCCCGGTCCCCCTCGGCCCGCCCACCCCCCCATCACCAGGGGCAGACCCCCCCCCCCCCGTCCCGTCCCGTCCCGTCCCGTTCTCCTGGGCCCAACCGCCCCCGTCCACCACCCCGGGCGCCCCATCCCCACCCCCCCGAACCCCATCTCGCCCATCTGATCATACCACTCCCCCCCACCCCCGCCGCCCCCCAGCGTCGGGGGAAGTGTGGAACTGACCTTGGGCACGTCCACGGCCACCTCGCGCATAGCGCTGGGCCTCACGTCCCGCATCCCCCGCTGGAAGTCGCCGAAGGTCACGCGCACGGAGCCGGCCAGGTCCCGGTCCGGGATGTCCGGCGCCTCCCACAGCGCCCGACGCAGGGCCCGCAAGCCTGCCGGGACGCAAGCGCACACGAAAGCACGGTCCGCTCGGCTGCCCCGTCGATGCCCGCCGGGGAGGGGGCTTGCCCAAGCCCTCGCTCCCCGGCCGTGCACAGGGTAGACCGCGAGACCCTCGAGGGCGGGGGTCACGTCTCCCGACTGCGCCGTTCCCTCCCTGGCACTGGGTTCGGAGCTCTGAACGCGGCGGAAGGAACGAGGGCCGAGTCCGGGAAGGCCTCCTGGAGGAGACGGGCCTTCGGCGAGGCTCTGAAGAGGGGGGAGGGTCATGGTCGGTGGGCTCCGAGGAGGGAGGGGGTTTCGGGCCAGAGGCGGGACGGGGGCGCGGGGAGGAGGTCGGCATTACAGGAGCGGAGGGTGCGGGCCGGGCTGGGGTAGGAGAGTGGCGGGGTGAGGGAGGAGGGGGAGAGTGGGCCTAGGGGAAAGAGCCCAGGCCTGGAAGTCGAAGGACCCGGGTTCTAATCCCAGCTCGCCCCCTCCCCACCTGCCGTACGCCCTTCCCCGTGCCTCAGTCCCCTCATCTGCAAAATGGGGATTGGACCCCCGTTCTTCCTCCTCCCGAGACGGTCGGCCCCGTGTGGGGCAGGGACCGCGACCGCCCCGATTATCCGCTATCTACTCCGGCGCTTAGTACGGTTCCGGGCGCACGGGGGAGTGGGGCCTAGTGGAAAGAGACTGGGCGTGAGAGTCGGAGGGCCTGGGTTCTGATTCCGGCTCCGCCCCCCCGCCCGCCGTAGGACCTCGACCAAGTCGCTTCCCTTTTCTGCGCCTCGGTTTCCCGCAAAATGGAGATTGGCCCCGTTTTCCCTCCTCCCGAGGCCGCGAGCCCCACGCGGCCCGGGAACCTGGTCCGCTCTGATTGTCTCGTATCTACCCCGGCGCTTAGTACGGTGCCCGGTACGCGGAGGAGGAGGGTGGCCTGGTGGAAAGAGGACTGGGAGTCGGAGGACCTGGGTTCTAACTCCTGCCCCGTCCCTTGTCCGCTGCGCGACCGTGGGCAAGTCGTTTCCCTTCCCCGTGCCTCAGTTCCCTCATCTGCAACATGGGGACCCGACCCCCGTTCCGCTTCGTCCCGAGACCGCGAGCTCCGTGCGGGACAGGGACCGCCGTCTGCTCCGACTGGGCCGCGTCGGCCCCAGCGCGCCGCTTTAGCGCTCGGGACAGCGCTCGGCACGTGGCAAGCGCTTAACGGATACCGTGGCCGTCACTGTTGAGATGGTGACCGTTGAGCACCTACCACGCGCCGGACACCGTACTGAGCGTTGGCACGGCGTCCGGCCGCCCTCCCCCATCTCGCCCCCCAAGTGCGAGTCCCTCCCGGGGCCAGGGCACCCCGGAGGGGGGGCGGCGGGGAACGGACGGACCCAGGGGTCCGGGTCGAAGCGTCCCGCCCCACCTGCTTGGTCGCAGAGGGCCTTGAGGTCGGCTCCCACGTAGCCGTGGGCGGCGTCCGCCAGACGGGTCAGCTGGTCCGGGGTCAGGGTGTGGGGGACGGGCCGCAGCAGCTTCTGCAGGATGTCCAGCCGGGCCGGCGCCGAGGGGACCCCGATCTCCAGCTCCTTGTCGAAGCGGCCCGGCCGGCGCAGGGCCGGGTCCAGGGCCTGCGGACGGTTGGTGGCCCCGAGGACCAGCACGCGGCCCAGGCTCCCCTCCTGACCGCGGCGGGGAGGGAACACGCGCGGACGTCGGCCGGCGCCGACCCTCCAAGCCGACGTGTCCGTCACACCCTCCTACGGGTCCCTCCCCGCCGCGCGGTCAGGAGGAGCGGCGTGGCGGAGCGGCGAGAGCCCGGGCGGTCACGGGTTCCAATCCCGGCTGCGCCGCTCGCCCGCTGGGTGACCTCGGGCGGGTCGCTTGGCTTCTCTGGGCCTCGGAGAACGGGGACCGGGACCGCGAGCCCCAGGCGGGACGGGGACCGCGTCCGACCCCGTGGGCTCGTCTGCACCCCAGCCCGGCACGCCGTGGGCGCTTCATATCGGAATCATTACTGTTGCTATCGCAGCGCCGTGCGCACGGTAAGCGCTCGATCGATACCGTTGACCGAGCGGGCACCACCCCTGCCCTCGAGGAGCTGAGGGTCTTCTCTGCGGAGAGCACTCTATAGGCGACCCCCGCCCTGCGGAGCGACTCTGACCGCCCCATCCCTCCCGCCGGCATCCTACGACCGCCGCCGATACGTACGGAGCCGATCCCGTCCATCAGCGTGAGGAGCGAGGCCACCACTCTCTTCTCCACTTCGTTCTGCGCCTTTTCTCTCTTGGGACAGAGGGCGTCCAGCTCGTCGATGAACACGATGGACGGACTCCTGAAAGGAGAGGGCACGGGGCGTCGGTCCCCCCGCCGACCTGCGGGCCCCCTCCCCGTTCCCGAAGCTCCAGCTCATTTGGCTTCTCCTGTCTCTCCTCCTTCCTCCTCGCTGCGTCAAGTTCACCCCCTCCGCTAGACTGGAAGCTCCTTGAGGGTCAGGATCGTGTCTGCTAACTGCTCTCCCCTGCCAAGAGCTGTGTCCGGCGCTCGGCACCGAGTAGACTGGAAGCTCCTCGAGGACCGGGGTCGTGATTACTAACTCTCCCGTCCTCTCCCCAACGCTCAGTCCGGTGCTCCGCGCACCGCAGACCGGAAGCCTCCCGAGGGCAGGGATTGCGCCTGCCGACTCTACCGTCCTCCCCCGAGGGCTCTGCCCGGCGCGCGGCCGTGTCCCCGGCGGGTGACCCTGCCCACAGCGCCACGGAACCCGGGGACCGCCCCGATCCCGCGGCCGGATGCCCGAGGGGCTACAGACTGATAACGGGGGCCGGCTACCGGAGCGTCGCTTCGGCGAATATCTGTCGCAGTCTGGCTTCGGTCTCCCCGTAGAACCTGCAACCGTAAAGAGCGGACGGTCAAGGGTGGAACCCAGATCGCCCTCCGGATGGACGGTAACGATAACGATTACGGTAATAATAACCGTGGTATTTGTTAAGTGCTTACTAGGTGTCGGGCCCCGGGGTAGATCCAAGCTAACCAGGTTGGACCGAATCCCTGTCCCCCGTGGAGCCCACGGTCTTAATCCTCATTTTACAGACGAGGGAACCGAGGCACAGAGGAGTCAAGTGACCTGCCCGAAGTCGCACGGCAGATAAGTGGCGGGGGTGGGACGAGAACGCAGGTCCTCCTGCCTCCCAGGCCCGGGCTCTACCCACCCGAACGAGACCGGAAACCCTAACTGTTCACGACGTCCCCTAAGGACAGCGGATCCGAAGGTCCGGTCCCACAGGGTTCTATTCTCTGGTTGTTTATCGGAAGGATTTCTGGCCACGCCCGGCCCTTTCCTCTTTCCGAAAAGGAATTCAAATCCCGTCGGCCGCGGGATGCCCAACTCGAATCCCATCGGTCGGGGAGCGGCCAAGGGATCCAGAGCGCTCAACTAAGAACCCGCCGGACACGGAGCGACAGACTCCAATCCCACCGGACGGGCGGTACCCCTCAGATCCGATGGGATGTGCTCCGGCCGGATTCACATCCTGGTGGATCGGCAGTGCCGGATTCGAATCCTATGGGACGTGCAGCGCTGGGTTCGATTCCTCTTGGACGTACAGCGCCAGATTCGAATCTCTTTGGACGGGCAGTGCCAGGTTCAAATCCCACTGGGCTTGAAGTACCAGGTTTTTAATTGGCGGTGCTGGTGACGGGGCTTTTTGTAACGGTATTCGTTACGCGCCAGACACCGTGCTAAGCGCCCGGGCGGACAGAAGCCGATCGGATCGGACGCGGTCCCGGCCCCCCGTGGGGCTCCCGTTCTTCGTCCCCATTTTACAGATGAGGGAACCGAGGCCCGGAGAAGGGAGGCGACTTGCCCGAGGTGACCGGCCGAGGCGGAGGCGGGATGGGAGGGCCCCGGAGGGCCGGGCCCCTCTGCCCCCTCCCGCCCTGTCCCCGCCCGGCCCGGGACCTACCTGCTGATGATTTCCGGCCCGTTGATGACGGCCATGTGGGCCCCGGCCTGCGAGGCCAGCGCTCTGGCGATCATGGTCTTCCCCGTTCCGGGGGGGCCGTAGAGCAGCACGCCTCTCGGAGGGGGGATGCCTTTCGAGCACAACGGCAAGAACGGGAACTCATCATCTTTCCGGGCCCACGTCGCGGCCTCCCAAGCGCTCGGCACAGTGCCCCCCACGCGGCGGGCGCTCGATAAAAACGGCCGATCGGTCCTAAAAAGGGTTCGGCCCACGTCTCCCCGCTCCCGGAGACCCTCCGGCGGTGGCCCGGGGCCCCTCCGCGTCGGCTCGTAATGGCTCGATCCCCTCCTGCCTCGCCTGGCTGCTCTCCGACTCCGTCCCGGCCCGCACGCTTCCCTCCGCTAATGCCGACTCTCTCGCCGTCCCTCCGTCCCTCCGCCCAACCTCTCGCCCAGGTCCCACCACGGGCCCGAAACGCCCTCCCACCTCGAGTCCGACACCTAGCCTCCCCGCACTCGAAGGCTTATGGAAGGCCCGCCTCCCCCCAGAGGCCCTCCCTGACTTAGCCCTCCTTCCTCTTCTCCCGCTCCCTCCTGCTTCGCCCTCGCGCTTGGATTTCCTCCCTCGATTCACCCTTCCCTCGGCCCCGCCGCGCCTACTTCCCCGTCTGTGTCTTATTTTACCGTCTGTCGTCCCCTCTAGACCGTCAGCTCTAGACGTGTCCGCCCACCCGGTTGTACCGTCCTCTCCCAAGCGCTCAATCCGGTGCCCTGCACCCAGTCGGCGCTCATTAAGTGCCACCGGTCACTCGATCGATCGATGCGATACTCCTTTTGCCGTCGGTCAGCGCTTATTCGTTCGTTCGGCCGTATTTACTGAGCGCTGACTGTGTGCAGAGCGCCGGACTGAGTGCTCGGGAAGTACAATCGGCAACGGACAGAGATAATCCCTGCCCACCGGGGGCTCACGGGTGCAGAAAGGGACTTAGGTGCGGAAGCCCAGAAAATGATAACCATCGTGATCTTCGTCGAGGGCTTACTACGTGCGAGGCGCCGTACCGAGCGCCGAGGTGGACGCGATCAAATCGGGTAGGGCCCGGTCCCGCGAGGGGCTCGCGGTCTTCACCCCCCCCCATTAGACGGATGAGGTGACCGAGGCCCAGGGAAGGGAAGTGACTCGGCCGAGGTCACCCAGCTGCCCTCCCCGGGGGAGCCGGGTTCGAGGGGCGTCGCGGGAACCCACCGAAGCGACGGAAGAGCTCTGGCTGCCGCAGGGGGAGTTCGACGAGCTCCCGGATCTCCTGCAGCTGGCGGCCCAGGCCTCCGATGGAGTCGTAGGTGACGGGGGGCGGCCCGGCCCCGCCGTCCGGGCACCGCTCCAGCACCAGCCTGGTGCCCGCCGTCAGGCAGTAGAAGGTGTCTGAGGGGTCCAGGGCGCCCAGCGGTTCCTCGGCCGCCGGGCCGGGGTCGGGCCCGCCGGCCGGGCCGGCCGCCGGGGCCGATCCGGGGGCGGGCACGGTGGCCGGACCGCCCGTCGCGGACGGTCCGGGGCCGGGCCCGCAGGCCGGGCCGTCCGTCGCGGACGATCCGGGGCCGGGCCCGCAGGCCGGGCCGTCCGTCGCGGACGATCCGGGGCCGGGCGCGGTGGCCGGGCCGTCCGCCGCGGACCATCCGGGGCCGGGCGCGGTGGCCGGGCTGTCGGTCAGAGCCGACCCCGACCCGAGCGCCCGGCCCGGACCGTCCTCCCCGGCCGGCGCGGGGCTGCCCGGGGGCGGGCCGAGACCGTCCGCCCCCGCGGGCCCGGAGGGGGTCCCCGGGAGCGGGCCCGGGGACGCGGCCCCCCCGAGGTCGCTCAGGTCCAGCCGACCCAGGGGCAGAGACAGGTCCAGCGCCTCGGGGGAGGGGGTCTCCGGCGTCGCCCCCTCCAGCACGGCCCCGTCGGCCCCCCTGACCCGCGTGACCTTCAGGACGCACGTCCGGCCGTAGAAAGCCAGGTGCAGGGGCCAGCCGGGCGATACCACCTTGCCATCTGCAAAGCAACGGAGGGGGGACAGGGTCGGGGTCGTCAAAGGTTCCGCTCGTTCTGTTCGGTCTTTGTTCATATGCTATCTGATAAGCTCTTCCCACGTGCCAGGCACCGATCTAAGTGCTGAGATAGATAATGGTAATAACCGAGGTATCCGTCAGGCGGTTACTACGGGCCAGGCGCTGTACGAAGCCCTGGGGTGGATGGAAGCAAATCGGGTTGGACGCGGTGGGACTCGCAGTCTCCATCCCTGAAAGCAAGCGTCCCTTCTTTTACGGCATTAAGCACGGACCACGTTCCGGGCACTGTACTAAGCGCCGGGGCGGTGACAAGATAATCAGCTCGGACACGATCTGGGTCCCTCGTGGGCTCACGCTGCCTCTCCGTCCTTCGTCGTCTCCCGAGCGCTCGGCGCGGTGCTCTGCACGTGAGGGTCTCTGTCGAGCACCGTGTGACAGGCACCGTTCCAAGCGCTGAGGGGGCTCCGAACCGATCGGGTTGGACCCAATCCCCGTCCCGTACGGGGCTCGCGGTTTTAATCCTCATTTACAGCTGAGGGAGCTGAGGCCCAGAGAAGTGAGGTGACCTGCCCCCAGGTGACCCAGCGGACGCGGGGCGGGGACGAGAACCCAGGTCTTTGGGACTCCCAGGCCCAGGCTCGACCCACCGGGCCACGCCGCTTCTCCGGAGGAGGCGCTCGATACATAGCGCCGCCGGATTGGCCTTGCCCTCCGGGGGGGGGGCCGGGAGATTTGGGTCCTCGTCCCGGCTCGGTCGCCGGGGGCGGAGGGCGGAGGCCTCTGACTTAGGAACGGCCCAGGGCGGCCCGGCCCGGGGGGACGGGGGGAGTGAGGTGGCCGGGTCCCGCGGGTGACGTGACCAACCTCGGTCGCGGGCCGCGCCCCGGCTCGTTCTTGCCCTCCTGCCGGACGGATCGGAGTGGCGCCGGGCTCGCCTCGGGACGGGCCCGGGACCACCCCTTCACGCCACGCCTTTCCCCAGACCATCACGGCTCCGTGTCCGCTCCGGACCGGACCCCTCCCCGACCCCCGGGCAGGAGCGAGACCCCCCCCCCCCCGCGCCAGCCCGGGGGCCCCCTGGGCGTGGGAGGACCGGAGCGGGCTGGGGACGACGACCGGCAGCCGCGACCCCCGGAGACACGGTCTCGGGATCCCACTCCCCTCCCCGCCCGGGGGGCAAGAGAGCGAGCCCCCGCCTCACCCAGTTTCCTCAGAAGACAGCTCCTCAGCTCCTCCGGGTTCACGTCCGCATCTTCGTCCCTGGAGGAACAGAAAGGGAAATTCCGACCTTTCCACCGGGAGCGGTGAGCGAGCGCTTCCAAGAGGAGAGGTTCCGGCTAACTGGTTCTAATAATAATAACGTTGGTATTTGTTAAGCGCTTCCCATGTGCGGAGCGCCGTTCTAAGCGCCGGGGGAGGTACGGGGTCATCGGTTTGTCCCACGTGAGGCTCACGGTTAATCCCCGTTTTACAGAGGAGGGAACTGAGGCAAAGAGAAGTCAAGTGACTTGCCCACAGTCACACAGCTGACGAGGGGCAGAGAGGGTATTCGAACCCATAACCTCGGACTCCCAAGCCCGGGCTCTTTCCACCGAGCCACTCTACTTCTACGTGTGCACCGCCTTTCTTGGAAAAAAAAAAAAATGGTATTTGGAAAGTGCTTCTATGAGTCAAGCACTGGGGTAGATTTATTTATTTACTGGTATTCGTTAAGCGCTTACTGTAGATTTATTTATTTTTATTTAATGGCGTTTAAGCGCTTACTGTGTCAAGCACTGTTCTATGCAGTGGTGTAGATTCATTTATTTAACGGTACCTGTTGGGCGCTTACTATGTGTTAAGGACCGGTGTAGATTTATCTAATTAATGGCATTTGTTGAGCTCTTAGCTCGTACCAAGCGCGGTTCTAAGCATCGGGGTAGATTTATTTATTTTTATTTAGAGGCATTTAAGCGCTGTATCAACCACTGTTCTAAACACTGGGGTAGATTTATTTATTTAACGGTGTTCGTTACGCCCTTAGTATATGTCAAGCACTGGGGTAGATTTATTTATTTATGGGTATTTAAGCGCTTACTGAAGATTTATTTATTTTTATTTAACGGCATTTAAGCGCTTACTGGGTCAAGCGCTGTTCTAAGCACTGGAGTAGATGTATTTAATGGCATTTGTTAAGCGCCTACTGTGTGTCAAGCACTGGGGTAGATTTATTTTATTTAACGGTACCTGTTAAGCGCTCCTCGTGTGTCAAGCACTGTTCTCTCCCAGGCGCTTAGCACAATGCTCTGCGCACAGTGAGCGCTCAATAAATAGGACTGAATGAATGAGAGTGTTCCAAGCGCTGGGGTAGCTTCCTTGATTTAATGGTATTTGTCAGGTGCTTACTACGTATCGAGCCCCATTCCAGGGGCCGGGGTGGATTATTTAATGGTATTTAAGTGATGATGGTGTCAAGCCCTCTTCTAATCCCCGGGGTAGATTCATTTATGTATTTAAAGGTAATTGTTAAGCGCTTACTGTGTGTCAATCCCTGTTCTAAGCGCTGGGGTAGATTCACTTATTTAACAGTACGCGGTAAGGGCTTATTATGTGTCAAGCACTGCCCTAAGCGCTGGGGCAGACTGATTCATTTGTTTAATGCTATTTGCTAAGCGCTTACTCTGTGTCGAGCCCTATTCGAAGTGCTGGGTAGATTTATGTATTCACTGGCATTTGTTAAGCCCTTACTATGTATCGAGCCCTCGTCCGAGTGCTGGGGTGGAGTTATTCAGTTATTTATTCACTCAGCGGTATTTAAGTGCTGCCTGTGTCAAACGCCGTTCTAAGCCCTGGGGTAGAGTCATTTATTTGATGGTAATTAAGCGCTCACTATGTGTCCAGCACCGTTGTACGCGCTGCGATAGATTCATTCATTTAATGGTATTTAAGTTGGTATCTGTTCAGCGCTTACTATGTGCAGAGCACCGTTCTAAGCGCTGGGGTAGATACAGGGTCATCGGGTCGTCCTACGTGAGGTTCACGGTCAGTCCCCATTTTACAGATGAGGTAACTGAGGCACCGAGAAGTGAAGCGGGGAGTCGAACCCATGACCTCTGACTCCGAAGCCCGGGCTCTTTCCACTGAGCCGTTAAGTGCTTATTATGTGTCGGGCCCTGCTCTAAGCACCGGGGTAGATCACTTTATTTATCTAATTTTATCTGCCCAGCGCTTACTGTGTGGCAAGCACTGGGGTAAATTTATTTAATGGTAGTAAACGCTTACGGTGTATCAAGGACTATTCTAAGTGCTGGGGTAGATTGATTTATTGAATGGTATTTAAGTGCCTAGCGTGTCAAGCACTCTTCTAAGCACTGGGGGTGGATCCATTTCTTTATTGAGTGATATGTGCTAAGTGCTTACTAGGTGTCAAGCGTTATTTTTTAAGTGCTGAGGTAGATTTATTTAACGGTGTCCGTTAAGCGCCCGCTACGTTCTAAGCACCGTTCTAAGCGCTGGGGTAGACACACGTGGATTGGGTTGGGCACGGTCCCCGTCTCGCACGGCAGCGTGGCTCGGCGGAAGGAGCGTGGGCTTGGGAGTCGGAGGTCCCCTTTACCTCTCCGCAGCTTAAGCCTCATTTTCCCCTTTTCCCTCTGCTCCTCCACCTCTCCCTTCCCATCCCCACGGCACCGTACCCGTCCGCTCAACTGTATATATTTTCGTTACCCTATTTATTTTGTTAATGAATTGTACATCGCCTCGATTCTATTTAGTTGCCATCGGTTTTTACGAGACGTTCTTCCCCTCGACGCTGTTTAGTGCCATCGTTCTCGTCTGTCCGTCTCTCCCGATCAGACCGTAAGCCCGTCAAACGGCAGGGACCGTCTCTATCTGTTGCCGACTTGTTCATCCCAAGCGCTTAGTACAGTGCTCTGCACATAGTAAGCGCTCAATAAATACTATTGAATGAAAGGTCGTGAGTTCGAATCCCTGCCCCGCCACTTGTCAGCCGCGTGACTGGGGGCGAGTGGCTTCCCTTCTCTGGGCCTCAGTTACCTCATCTGTAAAACGGGGACTAAGACGGCGAGCCCCACGTGGGACGACCTGATTCCCCTGTGTCCACCCCCGCGCTTAGAACAGTGCTCTGCGCAGAGTAAGCGCGGAACAAATACCAACGCTATTGTTATTATTATGGGCTCGGGAGTCAGAGGTCGTGAGTTCGACTCCCGGCTCTGCCACTTGTCAGCCCCGGGACGGCGGGCGAGTCGCTTCCCTTCTCTGGGCCTCAGTTCCGTCATGTGAAAAATGGGGATTAACCGCGAGCCTCGCGTGGGACGACCCGATGACCCTGTATCTCCCCCGGCGCTCAGAACGGTGCTCGGCACACGGTAAGCGCTTAACGAATACCGACGTTATTATGATTATGGGGCTCACAGTCTAAAAGTAGGAGAGGGAAGAGGAGAACTAAGGCCCGGAGAAGTGAAGTGACTTGCCCGAGGTCACTTGGGGGGGGGGGGGGGGGGGGCGGGGGGGGCGGGGGGAAAACTAGGCAAGTGCAGGGAAAGGTGCTACCACAAGATGGAGCTCTTGCCTCATGATCAATCGGTCACATTTATTATTAATAATAATAATAATAATAATGATGATGGTATTCGTTAAGCGCTTACCATGGGCCGAGCACCGTTCTAAGCGCCGGGGGAGACACAGGGTCATCGGGTGGTCCCACGTGAGGCTCCCGGTCTTCATCCCCGTTTTCCAGATGAGGGAACGGAGGCCCAGAGAAGTGAAGTGACTCGCCCACCGTCACCCGGCCGACAAGTGGCAGAACCGGTGTCGAACCCATGCCCTCTGACTCTCAGGCCCGGGCCCTTGCCACTGAGCCGCGCTGCTTTAAGGATGGTATTTTTAATAATGATAATGATAATAACAACGTCGGTATTCGTTAAACTCTCACTACGCGCCGAGCACCGTTCTAAGCGCTGGGGGAGATAGAGGATAATCACGTCGTCCCACGCGAGGCTCCCGGTCTTCATCCCCATTTTCCAGATGAGGTCACCGAGGCACAGAGAAGTGAAGCGACTTGCCCACGGTCACGCAGCTGACAGGTGGCGGGGCCGGGGTCAGAACCCACGACCTCTGACTCCGCGCTCTTCCCACTGAGGCGCGCTGTTTCTCTAAAGCGCTCACCGTAGGTCAAGCCCCGTTGTAAGCGCCGGGGAGATCCGAGCCGGTCAGGTGGGCCGCGGTCTCTGTCCCACGTGGGGCTCACCCCCCTCATTTCCAGTTCACAGCTCAGTTAACGGAGGCCTAGAGCGGTGAAGGGCCTTGGCATTCAATGGTATTTACTGAGCGCTTACTGAGTGCACAGCATTCATTCACTAGTATTTACTGAGCGCTTACTGCGCGCAGAGCACTGTACTAAGCGCTCGGGCGACAGAGAGGGAAAAATCCCTGCCCGACAAGGGGCTCACGGTCTAGAAGCGGGGAGGCGGACCACGAGGCAAATCAAATAGGCAGCAACGGCGTCGCTGTAAATAGAATTATAGATCTATACGCATCATTAATAAAATAAATAGAATCGCCAATATGCGCATATAGAGACGAGCGCCGTGGGGTGGGGAGGGGAGGGGAGGAGGAGCAGAGGAAAAAATGGGGGGCTCGGCCTGGGAAGGCCTCCCGGGAGAGGCGGGCTCTCGGTAGGGCCTCGAAGGGGGGGAGTGAGCCAGGCTGGCGGATTTGAGGAGGGAGGGGGTTCCGGGCCAGAGGTGGGGCCTTTAATAATGACGACCATAACGATAACGATGACGCCGGCATCCGTTAAGCGCTCGCTACGTGCAGGGCACCGTTCTAAGCGCTGGGAGAGACACGGGGTCATCGGGTCGTCCCGCGGGAGGCTCACGGCCTTCATCCCCCTTTTACAGACGGGGCCCGGAGGGGCGGAGCGACTCGCCCACGGTCGCGCAGCTGACGGGTGGGAGGGCAGGGATTCGAACCCGTGACCTCTGACTCCCAAGCCCGGGCTCTCGCCACCGAGCCACGCGGTCTCTCTGCTTCCGGCCCGCGCGGGAGGGTTCGAAGGGGGGGCGGGGCCGCGGTCCGCGGGATTTGAGGAGGGAGGACCCCTGGGCCCGGAGGCCGGCGGCGCGGGACGGCGGCGTTCCGTTCACCAACCCGGCGCTGGTATGGACCGAGCGCTCGCTCCGCGCACGGCGCTCTGTCAAGCGCTCGGGAGGGGACCCTACGCCACTTGGGAGGCGCGGAGCACCGTGCTGAGAGCCGGGGGCGGACGGACGGGTTAATCGGGTGGGAGGCGGTCCCTGACCCGCGGGCCTCCCCTCTAAGAGGGAGCCAGAGTGGGTGTCGGATCCCCGGGCGAAGCAGCGGGGCTCCGTGGAAAGGGCCCGGGCTTGGGGGTCGGAGGTCGTGGGTTCGACTCCCGGCTCAGCCGGGTGACCGGGGGCCAGTCCCTTCGCTTCTCTGCGCCTCGGCGGCCTCGTCCGTCAAATGGGGATTGAAACCGTGAGCCCCACGCGGGACAACCCGATGACCCCGGGTCTCTCCCAGCCAGGGCTTAGAACGGCGCTCCGCACGTTCTAAGCGCTTAACCGATACCGACATTATTATTATCAGGGGCTTACTCTGTGCCACGCACGGTGCTAAGCGCCGGGGCGGGGCGGGGCGGGGGGGAGATAGGAACTAATCGGGTTGGACACCGCCCCCGTCCCACCTGGGGCTCGCGCTGGTCACCCCCGAGGCGCGGACGAGACGGGGGAGGCCCCGGGGAGAGAAGGGGAGTTGAGAACCCAGGGCTCCGGCCTCGCGGCGCCCCCGACTGACCTGAGCTCCAGCCGGACCTCGTGGGCCGGGAGGACGGGCCCCGTGAGGGGCCGCACGCCGACGCGCTCCTCCGGCTTGACGCGCAGACCGTCCCGCTGGGCCTCGCTGAGTCCGATCTTTCCGGCGGGGAAGCCGGCCACCGGCCAGGCCACGCACACCTGCCCGGGCGCACCGGCACGCGCGCGCCTCCGTCAGCCCGCCGGCCTCCCCGCCGCCGCCCGCGTCATTTCCCTAGACAAGCGTCGAGTCCGCGTCTGGCCGCTCCCGCGGACCCTCCCGCGGCGGCGGCGGCGGCCGGGACGCCTGGGCGTCCGGCAGAAACTCGGCGCCGTCGGCTTTAGGGTCGTCCGTCGGGTCGCCCCCCGCGACCTCACCTCGCCGCTCTCCTCCCGCGGCCCGGCCCGCGCTCTCCGCCCCTCCGACGCCGGCCTTCTCCCCGTCCCTCCATCTCGCCCCCGGCCCGCCCTCTTTAAATCCCCCAGGTCCGCTCCTTCCACACCTTCCTGACGCCCCTTCTCCTCCCAGAGGCCTTCCCTGACTGCACCCTCCTCTCGTCTCTCCCTCTCTCCCGCGTCCCCCCGACCCGCTCCCCGTTGCTTGCCGGACCGGCCTCGGCGAGCGCTCCCTGCGGGGCTCGGCACACGGCGGGCGCTCGGTAAACGCGACCCGGCGAATGAACGTCCGTTACGATAACGACAACGTCGGTATCCGTTAAGCGCTCACTAGGGGCCGAGCGGCGTTCTAGGCGCCGGGGAACCGGGTGGTCCCACGTGGGGCTCACGGTCTCAATCCCCGTTTGACGGACGAGGGGACCGAGGCGCCGAGAAGCCAAGCGACCGGCCCGAAGCCGCCCGGCCGACGGGTGGCCGAGCGGGCGTTCGGACCCATGACCTCCGCCTCCGAAGCCCCGGCTCTCTCCGCTGGGCCGCGCCGCCTCTCACCGGGCCGTCGGTTTACTTCCGCTAAACTCCCTCCCCCCCCCCCGCAGACCGTCGACTTATCGACGGGCAGGGAACGGGCCTCCTTCTGGCCCCGTCCCCTCCCGAGCGCTCGGTCCGGCGCTGGGCACCCGGGAAGCGCCCGGTGAATGAGAATGACGGCGCTATTTAAGCGCCGCCCGGGTCCCGGCCGAGGCGGAGACGAGCCAAGGGTCACGGTCCCCGTCGGAGGTCTCCGGTCGCCGTCCCTACGTCGGCTAAGGACCCGACGGGTTTCGAGGACCGTACGCAAGGCCCCCCGGCCGCCGGCGCCCCCGGCCCACCTCCTGCCTCCCCGGCGCGGTGGTGATCAGCACTGGCCGGCCCACGGGCAGGTCGGCCCGTTTCACGTAGTCGAGGCCCAGCCGGACGTGGAAGCTTCGGAAGGCCCGGGGGACGCGCTCGTCTCCTGCAACGGAAAGCACCCGCGGCTTTACGGCCGGTTTCCTCCCGCGCCATCCGTCAAGCGCCCGCCGGGGCAGTCGCCGAGCACTCGCCACGCGCCGGGCACCGTACGGGGGCGTCGGGCCGGACCCGATCCCCGTCCCGCACGGCCCTTGGGAATCCGTTAAGCTCTCGCTACGGGCCAGGCCTCCGGGATCGCACGGGATATCCGTCGAGCGCTCGCTACGCCTCAGATGAGGGAACCGAGGCCCGGGGAAGCCAAGTGGCCCGCTCGGGGTCCCGCGGCGGCCCAGCGGCGTGGCGGGATCAGAACCCAGGACCCCGTGAGCGGTAGGCCCGGGCTCCGCTAACGTCGGTATCCGTTAGGCGCCCGCTGTGGGCCGAGCACCGTTCGAAGCGCCGGGGTGGACACGGGGTCGTCGGGTCGTCCCACGTGGGGCTCCCGGGCGAGGGAACCGAGGCACCGGGAATGATAACGCTGACCGTGTCGGTATCCGTTAAGCGCTCACGACGGGCCGAGCACCGTCGTCAGCGCTGGGGGAGACCGAGGGTCATCGGGTCGTCCCACGCGAGGCTCACAGTCTCAATCCCCATTTTGCAGATGAGGGAACGGAGGCCCGGAGGAGGGAAGGGCCTCGCCCAAAGGCACCCGGCTTGAGGAGCGGCCGAGGCGGGATTCGAACCCGTGACCTCCGACTCCCAAGCCCGGGCTCTCCGCCGGATGGACGAGACGAGACGGGGACGAGAGGGGCGGGGAAGGAGCGGAATCCGGGCCCGCGAGTCGGAGGCCCTGGGTTCGAATCGCGCCTCGCCGTCCGTCCGTCCGTCCGTCCGTCCGCCGTGGGACTCGGCGCGGGTCGCTCGGCAGCCCCGGGCCTCGCTGTCACACCGGCCTGAGCGCGCGGGAGAGGACGACGGAGGCGGGAGACACGCCCGTGTGCGGAACGCTGGGCCAAGCGCTCCGACGCGCCCCTCGGCCCTGCGGGAGCTTCCTACCTTCCTGGGCGCAGGCGGCGACGGCCAGCAGGGGGGAGGGCGAGGGGGAGGGGCAGGGGGAGGACGAGGACGAGGGGCCCGGGGAGGACGGGGACGGGGACGAGGGGGAGGGGCCCCAGCGCGCCCGGCCCTTCTTCTTGGCCGCCATCGTCCTCTTGCTCCTTCTCCGCCGCAGCACGTGGCCGCCCGCCCCGCCCCTCCGCCCTTATTGGCCCGCTCTCCCCCGACGGCCCCGCCCCCTCGGCCCGGATCGCCGCTCCTATTGGTCCGTCCCTTCCGGCCGGACCCGCCGCTCTCTAGAGAGCTCGCCCCTCCCTCGGGCCCCGCCCCTCCTCTCCTATTGGCCCGGCCCCCCCGCGGGCCCCGCCCCTCCGCGCGGACCGCGGCCCCTATTGGCCCGCCCCTTCCTCCGGGCCCCGCCCCCTCCCCCCGCCCCTCGCCGCAGAGCCTTCTTGCCCTCCTCCCCCGCCCTGTTCCTGCCTCTCAGCGCTCAGCGCAGTGCTTGGCACACAGTGAGCGCTTAACGAAGACGATGGAGCCGCCCCCCGCCCCCCCCCGCCGCGCTTAGCACATAGTCAGGGCCTAAGGGCTGCCGGCCTCGGCCGGACCGGAAGTCGGCGCCCACCGGAAGTCTGCACGGGGGGGGGGGACGCTCCCGGCAGCCCTTGCGGCCTCGCCCCTCCCCTAGTGAGGCCCCGGGGGCGGGGGGGGGCGGGTCGAGGGTTCGAATCCCGACCCCGACACAATCGTCGTCGTCAACCTGTCGGCCTCTGTTAAAGCGCTTACGATAATCACAATTCCATCAATTGGGTATCCGTCAAGCGCTTACTCTCACGGCAGTTCCGTCATTTTGGCATTTAAGCGCTCACGCGGATACTAATAATTTTGGTATCCGTCGGGCGCCTACTCGAATGGCAATTCAATAACTCTGGTATTGAAGCGCTGACTATACTAACAACTTTGGTATTTAAGCGCTTACTGCAATAGTGATTTCGGGGTCGAGGTGCTGACTCCGATCATTTAATAGTGTCGGTATCTGTGGAGCGCCTACTCGGTGCCAAGCACTGTCCCGAGCGCTGGGGAGGACACGGGGCGATGGGGTCGCCCCACGTGAGGCTCACGGGTCTCAATCCCCGTTTTCCAGATGAGGTCCCTGAGGCCCGGAGAAGGGAAAGGACCCGCCCGCCCGGCGGGGCCGGAACCCGAACCCACGACCTCCGACCCCCAAGCCCGGACCCTTGCCCCCGAGCCACGCCGCTTCTCACTGTGAACGGGAATGAGAGACGCAAGGAAAAGCACTCTGTGCCGAGCACCGTGCCGAGTGCTGGGGCAGACGGGTCGATCCCCCGCAGAGCTCGCGCTCTTCGTCGTCCCCGCTTGGCGGAGGAGGTCGCCGAGGCCCAGGGGAGCGACCGGCCCGGGGTCACGCGGCGGAGCGGGGATTCGAACCCACCGCCTCGGACCGCCCAGCCCGGGCTCCGGCCGCCGAGCCACGCCGCTTCCACCTGTATATTAGAGATCACTTCCGTTCATGTCGGCTTCCTCCCCCGGCCCGGAATCTCGTGGGCAGGGAAGGCATCGACCCCCCTCGCGGGGGGCCGCGCCCGCCCCCGGCGCTCCCTAAGCAGCCCCGACGCGGCCCGCTCCCTCGGGGACAGAAGCGACGCGGTCTCTGCGATGGAGCCGGGGAGCCCGACTCGGTCGCGTTTATTGAACGCCTGCCGTGGGCGGGGCGCCGTACCGAGCGCCGGGAAGAGGACCGTGGAACGGTGACGACGACGGTGTTCGGGCCGAGCTCTCTTCTGCGCGCTGGGGGGCGGCGGGGGGGAGATACGGGGTCATCGCCTCGTCCCCCGTGGGGCTCGCGTCTCCGTCCCCCCGTCTTACGGACGGGGGAACCGAGGCTCAGAGGAGCCGAGCGACTCGCCCCGGCCGTCGGGTCGCGGAGCGGGGACCGGAGCCCGCCACCTCGGCACTCCCGAGCCCGGCCTCTCCCCGCCGCTCCCGGGGGTGGACGTGTCCCCTTCCCACGATGGGCTCACAGTGCGGGAGGGGAGACTTAAATAGAGATGAATAAATTAGAGGCGAGGACCTAAGCGCCGCAGGGCCGGGAGGGGGCGGAGGAGGGGAGAGGGGGGGCCTGATCGGGGAAGGCTCCTCGGAGGCGGCGGGACGGGAAATATCCGTCAGAGACTTCGAGGTCGAGGTCGGCCGGTCCGCCCCCTGCCGGCTTCGTGACCGCGGGCGAGTCCCACAACTCCCCGGGGCCTCGGTTTCCCTCCTTTGAGAGGGGATTCCCGACCCCCGTCGTCCCTCCCCCCCGGACGACGGGCCCCGGGCGGTCCCCGGGCACCGTGCGGCCGACCCCACCGGGCCGCCGTCCGCCCCGGAGCTCGGCGCCGAGCGAGCGCTCGTCCGTCCCGTCGGCCCGGTCGTCACCCGGGAGGCGGGGGGGGGTCTCGAGGACGACCTTTCGGGTCACGGTCCGGCGACGGCCTTTACCGGGCGTGAGCGCCGGGGGGTACGCGGGGACGAGAGACGCGCCGCCGGGGGGACGCCAGGGTACCGTTTTGGGCCCGTTGCGTGCGGCGGGGGGGGGGGTCCCGCCCGCTCCCCCGCCACCCGACCGCCGCGGCACCCGCCGCCTCCCGGCGGGCCTCCGCTACGGCGCCCCGTGCCCGGCGGGGGCTCGGGAGACGCCGCCGCCCGGGACGGAGGCCCGGCGGGCCCCTCGGCAAGGGAGCATCCAGGAGCCGCCCCCGGGGCTTCGGACGGCGCCCCTTTCCCAGGCCCGGGCGGCGGCGTCCACGCCAGAGCCGCGACGGAGGGGCAGACGGCGGCGGCGGCGACGTCCCGCTCTCCGACGGGCGGATCGGTCGGCCGGAGGGAGCCGGGGGAAGAGGCCCCGTTCCCGGGAGGGACGGCCTGGGGCGCCGTGCCGGACCTTCGGGGCGAGGGGGCCCCGTGCCGAAGGCTCGGGGCGAGGGGGTCCCGTGGACGGTCCCGGCCCCGGAGGGGCCGGCACGGGAAGACGGGCCACGGTCGGACGGGTCGGTCGAGGGCGCGCTGCGGGCGGGGCGCCGGACCCGACGCCCCGGCGGGGTCGCGTCGATTCGGGGGACGCGATCCCCGCCCTCGCAGGCCCGAGGATGCGGCGTGGGAGACGGAGGGCCGTCGGCGGGCGACGTCGGGGGAGCCCCGGCCGCGCGCGGAGCGCCGCGCGGGCCACGGGGGCGACGGCGCCGGCCCGGCCGCCCTCCCCGCCCCCGGGGAGCTCCCGGTCGAGAGTGGGACTTGCGGCGACGCGACGGTCGAGGCCGGGAGCCCCTCGCGGGCGGGGGGGCCGCGCCGTCCTCGCCCGACCGCTCGGTCCGGGGCCCCGCGGCTCCTCCGGCGCCCTCGGCCCGTCGCGGGCGGGGAGCGCGTTCTCTCCCCCTCTCCCCGGGAAGCGCTCGCTCCGACCCAACGAGCGGAGGAAGCCGGGTAGCGCTCCGCGCGCGAGAAGCGCGCGGGAGACGCCCTCTCTCACGTGACGCGGAGACGTCCGCGCTCGGTTTAAATACCAGACGGCGGGGCGGGGGGCGGTCGGCGGGGTCCCGTCGGTCGACCCGGGGGAGGCCGGGGGTCGGGCGGAGCGTCCCCCGGCCTCCTCCCGCCCTCCCCTCCTCCCCCCCCCCCCCGCGGAGTCCCGGGGGCCCCCGGCCGGACGCCCCCCGCCCCCGGGAGGACCCCGCGACCCGACGGAGACCGGGCGGGCGAAGGGAGAGGCGGAGGAGGCCGGGGCGGGCGCGGGGCCCGGCGGGCCCCTTTATCGGGGCGGGGGGCGGTCCGGGGCGTCAGGCCCAGCGTCCGCTGGAGGCGAGGCCGCGGCTGAAGGAGAAGCCCACGTCGGAGGCCTTGTACTTGCCCCAGGCCCCGAAGGGGACCACCACGGCCGTGCTGTTGTCCTCCGCGCCGAACTGGATCGCCTGTCGTCCCCGCCGAGACGGGGCGGGCGGACGGAGAGCGGGGGGGCGGGCGTCAGGGGGCGGGGGGCGCCCGGCCGGCGGGGACGCGGGCGGAGGGGGCGGGGGGGACCCGGCCGGGGGTCGGGGGGGGGTCACCCGGGGGGGGGGGGGGAGGCGGGCGGGATCGGCGGGGGGGGGCGGGGGAGGCCGGGGGGGCGGGGGTCACCTGGTCGGCGAGGACGCGGGCGGCGTCGGCGGGGCCGGGGGCCTGGCCGACGCAGTCGCAGATCTCCTGGCTGTTGACGGTGAAGTTGACGCCGTCGGTGGTCAGCACCAGGAACCCGTCGTCGCCGTGATTCAGCTGCCGTCCCCGGGGGCCGGGGAGGGGAAGGGGCGGGAAATGAGCGCGGCCCCCGCGCCGGCCCGTCCGACGCGGTCCCCGCCCCCGCGCCGGGGGCCGGGGCCCGGGGGGGGCGGGCCCCCATTTTACGGGGGATGAGGATGACCGTCCGAGGATTAAGGAGTCGTTACGTGCCCACGCCGCCCCGAGCACCGGGGGGGAGCTGAGGCGACGGGGCTGTGCCAGGCTCCCGGCCCTCGTCCCCATTTTGCGGACGGGGGAACCGAGGCCCAGAGAAGCGCCGTGACCCGCCCGGGGTCACGCAGCCGACCCCCTTCCGGCCCGCGAGCCCGTCGCCGGTCGGGGACGGTCTCCGTCCGTTGCCGGACCGGACCTCCCGGGCGGTCGGCGGGGCGCTCCGGAAACGGGCCCGGAGGAACGGAGGCGGCGGGGCCGGGATCGGAAGCCACGACCTCCGCCCCCCCGGGCCCGGGCCCTCCCCGCCGCGCCGCTTCTCCGACCCGACCTCCGGCCCGGCCGCTCGAGGGCCGGGATGGCGTGGGCCGACTCGGCCGTCCTCGGGGGTCCGCCCCCCGGCACCGTCGCCGTCCCCTCCCGGGCGCTTAGCCCGACGCCGCGCACGCGGGCCGGGCCTCTCTCACCATGATCCTTTTGGTCTCGGGCTCGGCGATCACCCCGCTGGCCTTGAGGTCGAGGTCGCCGATGCTGCGGGTCATGGCCAGCCGGCCGTTGACCAGGGGCTGCCCCAGGCTGTTCCAGGCCACGAACCCGCCGCTCCTCTTGATCCTGCCGGACGACGAGAGGGCCGGGGGTGGGGGCGGGGGGGCCGTGGGGGGCGGGGGGCGGCCGGGGCCGGCGGCGCGGGCCCGGCGGACCGTCCCCGGGAGAGAGGGGGGCGGGGGGGCGGGTACCTGGCCTTCTCGTCCTTCCTCTCGGGGGTGTGGTCGGTGGTCAGCTTGAGGGGCTTCCCGGCGCGGCAGAGGAGGGCGCGGCTGTCCCCGACGCTGCCCACCACCAGCTCGATGCCGTCCCGCAGCAGGGCCACCGTCGCCGTCGTGCCCGACGTCTGCCCGGCGCCTGGGGGGGGGGACGACGCCGCCCGCACGGGCGCGGGTCGGGGGCCGCCCGGGGGGACCGGGGTCCGCCCGCTCCGTCGTCCTCCCCCGAGCGCCCGGGAGCCCGGACGCTCCCTCGGGGCGGGGGGCTCGTCCGGCGACCCGGTCGGACCGTCCCCGCCCCGGCGCCCCGGACCGGGCTCCGCGTACGGAAGGGCGCTCGGCGGACGCCCCCCGTCGACGGAGCTCGGGGACGGTCGCCCTCGGGGACGCCCCACGGGAGCCCTTGGCCGACGGCTCCGGGCCCGGCCCCGAGGCGGATGAGAGAACCGTTTCGCTCGTCGCTCTCCCGGTTCCTTTCGGGGTTTTGTTAAAGGTATTCGACTCTTTTCCGTACGATGAGAACGCCGGCGCCTGTCGAGCGCTTACTACGCGCAGGGCACCGTTCTGAGCGCCGGGGGGGATGCGGGGTCATCGGGTCGTCCCCCGGGAGGCTCGCGGTCTTCATCCCCGTTTTACGGACGAGGGAACCGAGGCGCGGAGGGGCCGGACGAGCTGCCCGAGGCCGGGCGGCCGCCGAGGGGCGGGGCGGGGATTCGAACCCGCGGCCCCGGACCCCCGAGCCCGTCCCGCCCGCGCCGGGGCGGCTCCGGGCGGAGCCGTCCGGCCCCGACCCCCGTCCCGCGTGGGGCTCACGCTCTCGATCCCCGTTTTCCGGGTGAGGGGACCGAGGCCCGGAGAAGCCAAGCGACCCGCCCGGGCAGACCGGCGGCGGAGCGGGGACCCGAACCCGGGTCCTCCGCCTCGCGGGCTCCGCGCGCCCGGCCGCGCCGCTCCTCGAGCGGAGGGACCCGGCCGAGGTCCGCGGACGGAGGGGCGGCCGAGCCGGGGACGGGGATCGGGTCCTCCGGCCCCCGGGCCCGGGCCCTCTCCGCTAGGCCGCGCCGCTTCGCCGGGCGGAGGGAGTCCTCCGCGGACGTCTCTCGGGGAGGGAGCCCCCTACCGTCCTTGCGCGGCGGGTGGTCGTCGTCCGGCGTCCCCTCGGCCTCCCGCCGGGGGAGAGGGGTGGGAGCGGGGCGGGCGGGTCCGTTGGGGCCGGGTCCTAGGTGGCCCCCCGGGAATCTCGCGGCACACGGGGCTTTTGATAGCCCCGACCGCCCCCGCCCGCGGGCCGGGAGGAATCCCCGCCGGCTCCCCGCTCCTCCCCTCTCCCTCCCCGCGGGCCGAGGGAAACCGGAGCTTCCCAGCCCGGGGGGTTTGCGGTCTGGACAATTCCCAGACGGGAGACTCCCCCGGGGCCGGGCCCTCTCCGTCCCGGAGGACCTCCGCCGGTCTTGGAGTTTCCGGCCCGGTCCAGCGGGCTGGACGGCTTCCCCTCCACGGAGCCCCCGGTCCGAGGAAGCGGCGGTCTGGAGCCGTCCCCCCCCCCCCCCCCCCGGTCCGGACGGTCCGTTTTGGAGCACCCTCCCTCTTGGGGGTTGGGATCCGCAGGGTTTCTGTTCCGGAGGCGCCCCCCCGCCCCCCGATCTGACGGGTTTCCGTTTCCGGAGAGCCCCTGGCGTTTTATCGGCGTTGGGTTTCACGGCTTTTGCTCTGAGGAGTTTCTGGTCCGGAGAGAGGCCCCCTCTAGCCCGGTCGGGACGGTCGCCCGTCTGGAGAGCCCCAGATGTGAGGAGGTTCTGGTCCGCAGGGTCCCCGGGCCGGACGGTTTCTCTTCCGGAGAGCCCCCGGTCCGAGGACTTGGCGGTCGAGGGAGACGCCCCCGACGCCCGCTCCGGAGTTTCCGTTTCGGAGGGCCCTCGGTCGATCGGTTTCGGGTCCTGAGAGTCCCCGCGCTGGACCGTTTCCCTTCCGGAGGGCCCCCGATCCGAGGAGCGCGCGGTCTGGAGAGATTCCCCCGGCCCCAGTCCGGAGTCTCGGTTCTGGGGCGCCCCGGGTCCCGGAGTCTCCGATCCGGACCGTTTCCGTCTCCGGAGAATCCCCGGTCTGAGGAGCGTCCGTCTGGAGAGATCCCCCGTCACGATCCCCGTCCGGACGGTTTCGCGCGGGGAGAACCCCTGGTCTGAGGGGTTTCTGGTCTGGAGAGCCACCGGCCCGGACGGCTTCTCTCCCGGCGAGGCCCCGGTCCGGACGGTCCCTCTTCTGGAGGGTCCCGGGCCGGACGGTCGCCCTCCTGGACAGCCCCCGGTCCGAGGGGTTTCCGGTCTCGGACGGATCCATCCCGTCGGTCGATGGACTGGAAAACGACCCGGCTCACGGGTCTCCTCGGAAGGCTGGCTCCCTACCCCGATCCCCGCCTCGGCCCGGCGCGCGGGCAGAGACGGCCGCGCCCCGGAAAGGCCCGCGGAAAGGCCCGGGGGACCCGGGTTCCCGTCCCGGCTCCGCCGCTCGTCCGCCGGACAGGTCGCCCGGCTTCTCCGGACCTCCTCACCCGCGAGACGGGGATTCGATCCCCGTTCCTCCCCCCCCGCAGCTCAGAGCGGGAGCCCCACGCGAGGCCCGAGGACGCGCCGTCCGCCCCGGCGCTCGGCGCGGCGTCCGGCCGAGAGCGAACGGGGAACGGACGGCACGGCGACGGACGCCCCGAGCCGCTCCTTCGGCTCCCCGGAGCCCCCCGCCCGGCTCCCCGTCCCCACCGGGCCGGCCCACGCCCCCGCGGGGCCGGGCGGGCGCCGCCGACCCACCGTCCGCCGCCAGCCGAGCGCTCCGGGCAAACGCTCGGTCGATGTCCAGGAACGCCCCGGTCAGCACCGCTTCCAGGTCGTCGTCCTTAGCCAGGGAGTCCCTGCCGAAAAAGCCCCGGATGAGAGGCGGGCCGAGGCCGAGGCCTCGGCCCGAGAGGGGCCTCGAACCGCTGCCCGGCCTCGGCCTCTGCCCCGGCCCTCCTCGGCTCGGCCCCGAGCCAGGCTAACGGCGCCGGCGTTCTCCCCCCGGCCTCCGCCCTCCCGCTGGGGGACCCTCCCGGGCCTCCCCGGCCGCCCCGGGGACCCCGGCCCCCCCGGGGCCCCCGCCTCTCCTCGGGGCCCCGTCTCTCGGTCAGTCGTATTTACGGCGACGTCGCCCCCGGCGGCCCCGTCCCCCCCGGGGGAATCCCGTCCCTCCCGGGGACCGGCGTCTCCCGGGGACGCGGACCGTCCCGCCCGGGGGGGCCCGTCCGTCCCGGGGGCGGCCGTACAGGATGTGCTTCTCCATGTGGGTGTTGCAGAAGTCGGCGGCGGCGGGTCCCCCGTGCCCGTCGTAGACGGCGAAGTAGAGGAGGCGGTCGCCGAGGCGGGCCCGTCCGTAGCGGTCCTCGTTCTCCCGCCGCCTGCCGATCCGGCTGGCGCAGCCCACGTTGCGCAGGCTGAGGCCGGGGATGGGGCGGCCGTAGCGGATGCTGGGCGGCAGCAGGATGGGCTCGTCCAGCCGGTTGTCCCAGGCCCCGAAGGCGTCCCAGGCGGCCGGGGGCCGGGCGGGGGGCCGGGCCGGAGGCGGGTCCGGGGCCCGGGAGGCCGGGCGGCGCTGCGACGCGGAGCCCCGGCGGGCGCGGGGGGCCGGGGCCGGGGCCGGCGGCGGGCGGGAGGCCAGCAGGGCTCGCCGGCGGGCCTGGCTCCCCCCGCCCCGCGCCACCGACAGGAGGGCCGCCGCGGTCATCGCGCCGGCCCGGGGCCCCGCCGGTCTCGCGGGCCTGCGGCGGAGAGGGAGAGGGGTCGGGGAGGGACCGGGGGCGGGGAAGAGAGAGGGAGGGAATGAGACGGGCGGAAAAGACGGGGAGCGAATGGCCGGAGAGAGACGGGGGGCACGGAAGGGGCGGAGACGGGGGGGGGGGGGGCGAGGACGGAGCCGTAGGGAGGGAAAGGGAGAGCGCGAGAGGGGTAGGAGAGGGACAGAGGGGCCGAGAGAGAACGGGGAGAGACGGAGAGGGGCCGGGGGGGGACGGAGAGGAGGGAGAGGGGAGCGAGGGTGGAAGTTACCGCCCGCGGGAAAGGGCCGACGGGCCCCGCCCGTCCCCGTGAGCGGTGACCCCGGGCCCGGACGGAGACCCGTCGGACCGGCTGCTCCTCGGGGGGCGATGAGGTCGGGCCCGGTGCCCGTCCCCCGCGGGGCTCACATGCCCATTCTCCAGAGGAGGTCGCCGAGGCCCCGAGAAGGGAACCGAGCGGCCCGGGGTCACCCGGGGTCACCCGGGCGGAGGGGCCGGCGCCGGAACCCGGGTCCTCCTGACGGCCGGGCCCCGGCGCCGGCCCTCCGGCCCCGTGACCCGTCCCAAGCGCCCGGGCCGCTCCGCCCGGGGGGAGAGGGGACGAGACGGTCAACGGCCACCCCGTCTCCCCGTGACGGAAAAGCGAGCCGACGGAGGAGACCCGAAGCTCCTCGGGGGCGGGCGTCGTGGCGACCGACCCCGCGGTCCTCCCCCGAGCCCTCGGTACGGTGCCCCGCACGTGGCAGGCGCTCCGTAAACAGCATGACGACTCCCCCATTGGAGCGGAGGGGTCTACTGGGCGGGAAACGGGTCGCGTCGTCGTTCCCTAGTGCTTAAGAGACCCCGAACGCTTCCCTTCGTCCCCCGCTCCCTCGGATCCGTCGTCTCGTCATCTCCACCCACGTCCGTCCCGTCCCCGCCCCCCCCCGGACCGACCGTCGGCTCGCTCCGGGCCGGGGACGTGTCCGCCCGCTCCGCGCTCCCGTCGGTCGTCCGTTCGGTGACCTCTGTGGGGCGCCCGGCTCCGCGCGGAGCGCCGTACTAAGCGCTTGGGACGGACGGTAGGGCTCACCTCCTCCGGGAGGCCCCCCCGGACCGAGCCTCTCCCTCCCTGCCCTCTCCCCTCCCCTCCCCTGGGCACTCCGCTCGTTCGTACAGATTTCCATTACCCCGTTTATTCCGTCAACGAGGCGTCCCGCCCCTCGGTTCTACTTAGCGCGGTCCGAGTGGCCTCGGTCTCGTCCGTCCGTCTCCCCCGACGGGAGCGCGGGCCCGTGGGCGGGCGGGGACCGTCTCTGTCCGTCGCCGGACCGTCGGCGGGTACCGGTCGGCGTCCGTCGGGCGCCCGCCCCGTGCGGGGCGCCGTCCTCGGCGCCGGGGGAGGTACGGGGCCGTCGGTCTCCGTCCCCGTCCTCCGGTGGAGGGAACCGAGGCCCGGCGACGTCGAGCGACTTGCTCGTACCACGGAGGCGGTAGACGCCTTCCCCGGCCCGACGGGGGCCCGCGGTTTGGCGGGTGCGGGGCGCCGCGTCGAGCGCCCGGGTCTGGGAGTCGGAGGTCGTGGGTCCGCGTCCCCGCTCCGCCGCCCGTCCCCCGGGGGGGGGGGACTGCGGCCGAGTCACCTCGCCGGGCCCCGGTGGCCTCGTCTAACAGTCGTGATGACGATAACGACGCCGGTATCCGTTAAGCGCTCGCCGGGTGCGGAACGCGGTCCTAAGCGCCCGGGGGGGCCCCGGGGGGGGATCGGGTCGTCCCCCGTGGGGCCCCCGGTCTTCAGGCCCGTTTTCCGGATGAGGTCGGTGAGGCCCGGAGAAGCGAATCGGCCGGCCCACGGTCGGGCGGCCGACGGAGGGCCCGCGGGGGGGATCCGCACCCGTGACCTCCGACTCCAAAGCCGGGGCCCTCCCGTCGAATGGGGATTAGCCGTGCGCGGCCCCCCGTGGGGCGAGCGGATGAACCCCGTATCTCCCCCGGGGCTTCCGAGGGTGCCCCGCACCTGGCGGGCGCTTAGCCGATACCGACGTTATCGCTGCGGGCGCGTCACTGGGTTTCTCCGGGCCTCGGTGGCCTCATCCGTAAAATGGGGACGGAGACGGGGAGCCCCGCGTGGCCCAACCCGATGCCCTGGGATCTCCCCAGCCACGAGGGCGGGGCTCGGCACCTGGGAGGCGCTTAGCGAATACCACCATCGTCACGATTAGTATTATCAGTATTAGTATTATTACCGCTGTGCCTGTCAAGCACCGGCCCGAGCGGCGGGGAGAGGGAGGGAGGGCAGGCAGATGGCAAAGGTGGCCCACGGTCCCGGCCGGGCTGCCCCTGCCCCTGCCCCTGCCCCGGCCTCCTCTACCTGCCCCAACTGCCCCTGGGCCCGCCCCTCCCACGGATGCCCCCTGACTGCCCCTGCCCCCCCCCCCGCCCTTCACCTGGGCCGGGATCCGGAGGGCTGCGGGGGCTGCGGGGGGCGACGGCGGCGGGGCGGTCGGGGGGTTGGGGGCGGTCGGGGGGCTGGGGGCGGGGGGGGGGCTCCCTCCGGGGAGTGACGGGGCGCGCGGGCCAATGGGAAGGGGGGCGGGGCGGCGGCCAATGGGGGCGCGGCGGCCGAGCGAGCCCCCCCCCGAGGGGGCGGGGCTTCGGGGGCGGGGGCCAATGGCCGGGCCCCGGCCCGCCCGCGCCGGCCAATGGGCCGCCGGGGGGGGGAGGGAGGGCGGGGCCGAGCTGCGCACGCGCGGCCCGGGCCTCCTCTCTCTCTCCCTCCCTCCCTCCCTCCCTCCCCCGCCTCGGGGAGCCGGGCGGGGGGCGGGGCTGCGCGTGCGCGACCCGGGGCCCGCTCGCCTCCCCGCGCGTGCTCAGTAGAGGCCCCGCTTTGCCCGGGGAAGCCCGGGGGCCGCTTGGGCGCATGCTCAGTATGGGGAGGGGCCTAGGCGGGAGGGGAGTCGGTTTCACTCGAGGCGGGGAATCTGCGCATCGCCTCCTCCCCTCCCCCCCCCCCCCAGGACTGTCTATGCGGGGGGGGGGGGGGTCGCCCCCCCCTTTCCCCACCCCCCACGGCCCCCCGTCTGCTGGGTGACCTCGGGCCAGTCCCTTCCCTTCTCTGGGCCTCAGTCCCCCCATCCGTCAAACGGGGATGAAGCCCCGCGAGCCCCACCTGGGGCAGCAGCCGTGCCCAACCCCATGGGCTTCTAATGACGATCGTAACGATGGCATCTCTTAAGCGCTTACCGTGATGACGTCGGTAGCCGCGAGGCGCTTGCCAGACGCGCAGAGCGCTGCGCCGGGCGCTGCGGGAGATCCGGGGTGTCATCGGGCGGTCCCGCCTGAGACTCACGGTCTTCGTCCCCATTTCACAGATGAGGCCGCCGGGGCCCAGGGAAGTAGAGCGACTCGCCCACGGTCACCCGGCTGACGAGGGGCAGGGCTGGGATCGGGACCCGTGACCCCTGACTCCCAAGCCTGTGCTCCCTCCACCGGGCCACGCGGCTTCTCTGAGCGCTTTCTCAAGCGCGTATCCTAATAACGTCGGTATCTGCTAAGCGCTCGCTCCGTGCGGAGCGCCGTCGTAAGCGCCGGGGGAGACAGAGGGTCATCGGGTCGTCCCACGTGCGGCTCACGGGCCTCATCCCCATTTTGCAGATGAGGGAACCGAGGCCCGGGGAAGCGCGGCGACCCGCCCACGGTCACACGGCTGACAAGCGGCGGAGCCGGGATCGGGACCCGTGACCTCCGACTCCCGAGCCCGGGACCTTTCCGCCGAGTCGCGCTGCTTCTCCGTCCGCCCCGGCACCCGGTACGGGGCCGGGCCCGGGGTAGGCACCCGACGGACACCGTGAAGATAACCCCGAGGGACTCTCGCGGTTAGGAAAGAATAACGATAATACTGATAACGTTGGTGTCGGTCAAGCGCCTGCTATGTGCCGAGCACCGTTCTGAGCGCCGGGGTGGACCCGGGGGGAATCGGGTCGTCCCACGTGGGGCTCCCGGTCTTCGTCCCCGCTTTACGGATGAGGGGGCCGGGGCACCGAGAAGTGAAGTGACTCGCCCCAAGTCACACAGCTGGCAAGCGGGAAAAGCAGCGTGGCTCGGCGGCGAGAGCCCGGGCCTGGGAGTCGGAGGACGTGGGTTCCGACCCCGGCTGGGCCGCTTCCCTGCCGGGCGACCCCGGGCGAGCCGCTTGGCTTTCAGGGCCTCCGTCGCCTCATCTGGCCAACGGGGATGAAGGCCGGGAGCCCCGTGTGGGGCGAGCCGATCGGCCGGCGCCTCGCGTCACCGCCGCGGCGCTTGGCCCCTAGCGAGCGCTCGACGGATACCGCGCCGACGGATCGTCGTTAGGGGGCGGGGGGGCCGAGGAGGAGCCCCCTGAGAGAGACGGGGGACGAGCGGCCGGGGAGACGGGAGGAGGACCGGGAGAGGACGGCGTCAGGGCAGCCGAGGGGTCGGGGGAGGTGGGGATGAAGTAGGGGCCGTGGGATTTGGCAAGAAGGAGAGAACGGCGATCGTATCTGTTGAGCGCTTAACAATAACGTCGGCAGCGGTTAGGCGCCTGCCGGGCGCCGGGCGCCGTGCCGGGCGCCGGGGGACGCCGGGTCGTCGGGCCGTCCCACGTGGGGCTCACGGTCTTCGTCCCCGTTTTACAGAGGAGGCGACCGAGGCCCGGAGAAGTGAAGCGACTCGCCCAGAGGCACCCGGCTGGCAAGCGGCGGAGCCGGGATTCGAACCCATGACCTCTGACTCCCGAGGCCGGGCCCTTCCCCCTGAGCCGCGCTGCTTCTCGGCTGAGCGCCGGGCACCCCTCTGGGTCCCGGCGGAGACGGAAGGTCATCGGGTCGTCCCGCGCGGGGCTCCCGGCCGTCACCCCCATTTGACGGAGGAGGCGACCGAGGGGCCGATCCGAAGGCGCCATCGTCATAACTCCGCTAACCGTCCGACGATCGTCCCGGCACACGACTGACGGATGACGACGGCATCCGGTAGAGCGCCTCACCGGGTGCCGAGCGCTGTTCTGAGCGCCGGGGCGGATGCCGGGTCATCAGGCCGTCCCGCTCGGGGCTCACGGTCTCCATCCCCGTTTGACGGATGGGGGCACCGAGAAGTGAAGCGACCCGCCCGAGGTCACCCGGCCGCCGGGTGGCGGAGCCGGGATCAGAACCCACGACCTCTGACTCCTAAGCCCGGGGGGGCTTTCCACCGAGCCACGCTTACCCTGCGCCACGTGAACGCCGTACCGGGCGCTGGGGCGGACACGAGATCGTCGGGTCGGACCCGGTCCCCGCCCCCGGTGGGGCGCGCCGTCTCGGGGGGAGGGAGAAGGTGTATTTGGGAATGACGACGACCACGGTGGCATCTGTTAAGCGCTTACCGCGTGCCAGGCGCCGTACTGAGCGCCGGGGTGGATACCGGCAAATCGGGTCGGACGGAGTCCCCGTCCCCCTTCTCCCCGCTTTCCAGAGGAGGTCACCGGGGCCCAGAGAAGCGAAGCGACTTGCCCAGGGTCGCACGGTGCCTACCGGGTGCCGAGGGAGCACCGCACCCAACGCTTTGAGCTCGTGGTGGGCAGGGGCCGTCTCTCCTCATTACCGGATCGTACTTTCCCGGGCGCTCGGTACAGCGCTCTGCGCACAGTAAGCGCTCAGTAAACAGGACTGACTGGAGGAATAGAGGTTAACCAGGTTGGACACGGTCCCTGTCCCCCGTGGGGCTCCCGGTCTGAGCGGGAGGGAGAAAGGGGTATCGGGTACTATAACGATGGCCCCGGATAATGACGACGATGCCGGGATCCGTGAAGCGCCTACTAGGTGCAGAGCACCGTTCTGAGCGCCGGGGCGGACGCAGGGTCGTCGGGTCGTCCCGCGTGGGGCTCCCGGTCTTGGTCCCCATTTTCCGGAGGAGGGCGCCGAGGCCCGGAGAAGCGAGGCCACCCGCCCGGGGTCCCGCGGCTGACGGGCGGCGCAGCGGGGATCCGGACCCGCGACCCCCGACTCCCGAGCCCGGGCTCTTTCCGTTCGGCCACGCCGCTTCTCTAAGCACGTTATCCATTAAGCACGTGCTGTGGGCCGAGCACCGTTCTAAGCACCGGCAGTAGCTCCGTGTGTCCGTCCCTCGGGCAGCAGCGGGGCTCAGTGGAAAGAGCCCGGGTTTGGGAGTCGGGGGGCGGGGGTCCGGATCCCCGATCCGCCGCTCGTCAGCCGCGTGCCTGTGGGCCAGTCACTATTGTTCACTGCTCCGGGCCTCGGTGACCTCGCCTGGAAAACGGGGAAGAGGCCCGGGAGCCCCACCTGGGCCAACCCGACGGCCTCGTAGCTCCCCCGGGCGCTCACTCCGGGGCTTGGCGCAGAGTAAGCGCTTGACACCCACCGTCGTTTGTATTCTCATCACCGTCGGTCGTTCCGCCATCGGCGGTATTCATGGAGCGCTGACCGCGCGCGGAGCCCCGGGCTCGGCGCTCGGGGGAGCAGCGAGGCCTAGCGGCTACAGCCCGGGCCTGGGAGTCGGGAGGTCCTGGGTTCTAATCCCGACTCCGCCGCCTGGCCGCCGCGTGACTTTAGGTGAGGCGCTTCGCTTCTCTGGGCCTCAGTCCCCTCCTCTGTAAGACGGGGACGGAGACGGCGAGCCCCGGGCGGGCGGGCGGGCGGGCGGGGACGGCGTCCGACCCGACCTGCCGGGATCCACCGCGGCGCTCAGTGCGGTGCCCGGCGCGGAACAGGCGTCCAGCGGACACCGTCGTCATCACCGCTCACATTATCATCATCGAGGAGCAGCGCGGCTCGGCGGAGGGGGCCCGGGCTTGGGATTCGGAGGCCATGGGTTCGAATCCCGGCTCCGCCGCTTCTCAGCCGTGTGACCGTGGGCGGGTCGCTTGGCTCCTCTGGGCCCCGGTTCCCTCGTCGGGAAAACGGGGATGAGGGCCGTGAGCCCCACGCGGGACGACCCGGTGACCCCGCGTCTCCCCCGGCGCTTAGGACGGCGCTCTGCACCCGGTAAGCGCCTGACGGGTACCAACGTTATTATTACTATCATCGGTGATAAAATCCGCAGCGCTTAGTACAGCGCCTGGCGCCCAGTAAGCGCTTAACAAACACCACTACTGTTAATGATGAAATCCACCGCCGCGCTCGGCGCGGGGCCCGGCACGGGGAAAGCGCTTAGCACATACATCCGGTTACCGTTATCGTCGTCACTAAACCCCGCGGCGCTTAGTCCGGCGCCTGGCGCCTGGCACGCGCTTAACAGACACCTTTATTAGCATCGATGATAATAAAATCCACCGCGGCGCTCAGTACGGTGCCCGGCCCAGAGTGAGCCCTCCACGGATACCGTTATTATCAAGCGCGGCGCTCCGCACGGAGTGAGCGCTCCACGGACACTAGCGAACGGATGAACCGACGGTCGTCATCGATACTAAAATCCACCGCGGCGCCTAGCTTACCGGCGCCCAGCCTGTGCTCGACAAACACCGTCACTATTGTTATCATCATCGATGACGACAACGCGGTCCCCCCGAGTGAAGGGCTGCGGCCCCCGCCGGCGCGCAGTGAGGGCCGAGCGCTCGGCCGATCTGTCGCCCACCCGTCCGCTCCCAGCGCCTAGGCCGGTGCTCCGCACGTAAGTAAACGCTCGACCAACACTAACGATGATAACGTTGGCATCCGTTAAGCGCTTACTAGGTGCGGAGCACCGTTCTAGGCGCCGGGGTAGACGCGGGGGAATCGGGTCGTCCCGCGTGGGGCTCACGGTCTCCATCCCCGTTTGACAGATGAGGGAACTGAGGCCCAGAGGAGCGAAGCGACTCGCCCACGGTCACACGCAGTAGCCACACACACGCTCCCGGACGGACGGACGGAGGGAGGGAGGGAGGGAGGGAGGGAGGAGCGTCCAGGCCGCCCCCTCCCCCGCCCGCCAGGGGGGAGCCGGCTGCGGACGACGCTCGGGAAGCAGCCGGGCCCCACGGCCGGCGAGGCCGTTTCCCGCTTTCCCCGCCCCGTTTCGTTTCCCTTTCCCCGCCGCCCGGTTTCGGTTTCCGAGGTCGGGGTCCGCCCCCTCTCCCGGCTCCCCGCCCCCCGCCCCCGGAGAACGGCTCCGGCCCGACCCCTCCGCATCCTCCCGCCGGCGCCGCGCGGCGCCGCCACCGGCTCCCCGCCCGCAGCTCTGCCCACCGGGACGCCCGCGAGGTCTGTCTGTCTGTCCGTCTGTCTTGTCTGTCTTGTCTGTCTGTCACACGCGCACGCAGACGGGGACACACCGCGACACACCCGGGGACACGCCTAGAGTCGCACACTGACCCTTCGACACGCACACAGGCATACACCCCTACACACACTCTCACTCTGTCCCGCGTTCACCTGGACCGGTCCGCTTCAACACGCGCGCGCGCGCGCGCACACACACACACACACACACACGCCCCCCCCCCACCCCCTCTTTCGGCAGAGTCACGCGTCGACACTCGGGTACACACGGACGCACGCCGTCCCTCTGTCACCCGGCCCCCTAGGCCGGCACGCTTCAACACCCACCTCCGCGCACTGTCTCGGTCCCACGGACGGGCACGCCGCAACGGACACGTATACGCTCTCCCTCCCTCTCTTTCGTCGGAGTCCCACGTTGGCGCCCGAACGGTAACGATCCGGTCGCCGTTCAGCGCTTGCACGCTCACGCCCTCTCCCCGACGGAGGGACGCGCTTCCCAACGCCCGGACGCACGGAGACGCGCCCTCTCCCTCTCCCTCTTCCGTCGGTCGCAGGGGGACCCTTAGATGCGCACATCCTCTCCCTCTCCGACGCTCACGCTTGACACCGGCAGAGGCTTTCGCTCTCCCACGGGGTGTCGCGTTCACACGGGACCCGCTGAAATACAGACCGACACGCGCCCTCCCCCCTCTCTCTTTCCGTCTCTCCGTCGCGGTCACGCGTCGGCGCTCGAATGCGCACGGACGCGCGATCTCTCCCGTCCTCCGAGCCGCCGGATACGCACGGACGCACGCTCCCGCCCCGTCTCTCTCTGTCTCCCCGTCGGGCTCGCACGTTCACGTTTCAACACGCACACGGACCCGCGATCCCTCTCGGTCTCCGAGCCGCCGGATACGCACGCACGCACGCTCCCGCCCCCCCTCTCTTTCTCCGCCTTCATCCGAGTCACACGTGCCCGCTCGACTACCCACAGAGACGATCCCTCTCGGCCCCCGAGTCGGACGGACGCGCCTGAGGAGACGCACGGGGCCCGGCCCGGACGCGCCCGGGCCCGCGGACCCGCAGCCCGACCCCGCCGGGCCGGGGGCGATGGGCAGGACCGGCCGCAGGGGCCGGAGAGACGGCGCGGCCCCGGGCCCGGCCCGGCCCCTCCCTCGGCCGCAGCTGCTGGCGGGGGGCGGCCCCGCCCGGGGTCCCGGGGCGGCGGGCCGCGGCCGCCCCGTGCGGACCGCGTCGGCCACCTGGGCCTCGGGCCGGACCTCGTGGCGGCGGTGGCCGGGGGCGAGGCCGCCCTTTGGGACCTGCATCCGGACACCGGCCGGATCGGGGCCGTCGGTGAGTCGGGGCGAGCCGGGCCGCGGGGCGAGCCGGGGCGGGCGCGGGGAGGGGCGGGCCGGGGCCCCCGGGCGACCCCGGGCAGGCGACGACGGCCCCCCGGGCCCCGGTAGGCCTCGGGCCTCGTCCGGAGCCCCACGCGGGACGACCCGGTGACCTCTCCGTCCCGGCGCGTAGGAGGCGCCGGACGATAACGGTAACGTCGGTGTCCGCGAAGCGCCCGCTACGGGCCGGGCACCGTTCTGAGCTCTGGGGTAGACGCAGGGCGGTCGGGTCGTCCCGCGCGAGGCTCGCGGTCGGTCCCCGTTTTTCGGAGGAGGTGAGTGAGACACGGAGAAGTGAAGCGGCTCGCCCACGGTCACGCGGCTGACGGGCGGCGGAGCCGGGATCCGAACCCGTGACCTCCGACCCCCAAGCCCGGGCTCTTTCCACCCATCCACGCCGCTTAACAAATGCCGTCGCGATTATTTGGGAAGCGGGAGCGGAAGCCCCCCCACCCCCGGGGGTCTCCAGAACAGAGGGCGGGGCGGCCGGCGGCGGACCGCCGGGCGGGGCCGGGGCGGAGGCGGGGGGGCCCGGTGAGCGCTCGCCAGCCGCCCGGCGCCGGGCCGGATAGGGGACGGTCACGTTAGACACGGTCCCCGCCCCTCACGAGGCTCCCAAGTAGGAGGAAGGGGCGGAGGCCGCGCCGGCCCAATCGGTGAACGCCCCTCGAGGGCGGGGAGCGCGGCTACCGGATCCACCGGACCTTTCCGGACGCTTCCCGCGGGGCACGCGGTAGGCGCCCGCTAAGTAGCTTCCATCGACCGGGGCCTCGACGCCTGCCTGTTGGCGCTTCCCGAACCTCCCGGGGTTACCCGTCTCCCGCGCCCGACAGAGATCCTTCACTTCACTCCCCTTCCCTCCCCTCCGCCCGCCCCGGAGGAGGGTCCCGATCCCGGTCGACTGGCTGACGCGCGGCGTGGCCTGGCGCTTGGGGCCCGGGCCCGCGGGTCGGGGGGTGGCGGGTTCCGATCCCGGCCCCGGCCGCCCTTCCGGTCGCTTCGCCTCTCCGGGCCTCGGTTCCCTCGTCCGGGAAATGGGGATCGAGACGGTGAGCCCCGAGTGGGACGGCCCCGTGACCTCGGATCTGTCCCGGCGCCGAGAACGGCGCTTGGTCCGTACTGTCGAGTCGCCTCCGTTGCCAGGATTGTGCTCTCCGAGCGCCCGGTACGGTGCTCCGCGCACGGCGAGCGCTCGATGGATACGACTGAACGAACGAACGAACGGGTACCATCATTTTCCTTTTTCTCCAAACGGGTTATCGTGTATCTACCCCGGCGTTTCGGAACGGTGCCTGGCACGTCGTAAGCGCTGAGCAGATACCGTCCTTATGAGTTATTATCATCCTTCTACGGCTCCTTTTCCTCCTCTTCCTGTGCCCGTCCCACCCCTCCTCCTCCTCCTCCTTTCTCCTCCTCCTCCTCTCTCCTCCTTTCTCCTCCTCCTCCTCCTCCCCCCGCGCTCCTCCTCCAGTGCTCCTGCCCCCCGCCCTCCTCCCGTCCGGCGCTCCTGCCCCTGGCCTTCCTCCCTCTGGGCGGGGCGGGGGCGAGTTCGAAGGTCAGTTCCCGACGGTTCCTCCCCCAGAGACGCTGCGGTTGGAAAAGAGGAAGATCCGCTCCCTGCAGATAGGCTCCTCGCACGTGCTGCTCCTGACCGCCGACGGGAGGGTCTACCGCTACGACCGCAAGCTACCGCTCAGGTAGGAAGAGCGGGAAGGGAGGAGGAGGAGGAGGAGGAGGAGGGGAGAGGGGATGACCGCCGTCGCCCCCCGGATTAGAAGCCCGGCCCCGGATGATAACGACAATAACGATAACGACTGTGGCATTCGTTGGCGATGACGGTACCCGTTAAGCGCTCGCTACGCGCCGAGCACCGTCCTAAGCGCCGGGGGAGATCCGAGGTCGTCCCCCGTGGGGCTCGCCGTCCTCGTTCCCATTTTACGGACGAGGTCGCCGAGGCGTAGAGAGACGAAGCGGCTCGCCCGAGGTCACCCAGCGGACAAGTGGCGGAGCCGGGATCGGAACCCGCGTCCTCTCGACCCCCGGGCCCGGCCTCGTGCCGCTGAGCCGCGCCGAAGCCCCCGCGGCAGGTCGCTTTACCGGCTCCCTGCCCGGATCGAGAGCATTGTACTTGGCGAGCGCTCAGCGCAGCGCTCGGCACGCGGGGAGCGCTCGATAAATACGACCGACCGAATGAACGAGGAGGAGCGCGGCCTCGCGGAAAGAGCCTCGGGTCTGGGAGTCGGAGGACCCGGGTTCTGATCCCGGCTCCGCCACCCGTCCGCGGCGTGACCTCGGGCAAGCCGCTCGGCTTCTCCCGGCCGCGGTTCCCTCATCCGCAGAATGGGGATCGAGCAACCCCCGTTGGCCCTCCGATTTAGACGGGAAGCCCCACGGGGGACCCGGCGATCTCGCGTCCACCCCGGCGCTCGACGCGCAGCGGGCGCTTAACGGATGCCGCAGACGTCATTATCTTTATCGTCATCTGGAGGGGCCGGCGGACCTCACCCCGCCGGGGAGGCAGGTGGGAGGGCGGCCCCCCGGGCCCCACGAGGGTCGTCTTCCCTTCCAGACCCATCGACGGTCTGCGGGACAGAAGGGTCATCCAGGTGGCCTGCGGAGACCGCCACTCCATGGCGCTGACCCGAGGTGTGGCCCCCCCCCCCCCCCCGCCGCCGCGGCCGACCCGCCGCCCTCCGATCGCTCCGTCCCCGTCCACCATCAGTGGTATTTACCGAGCCCCCAGCGCGCGCGGAGCACCGTCCGAAGCGCTCGGGAGAGAACGGTAGAACCGTGTAGCGGACGTATCCCCGGCCCCCGGCGAGCCTACGGCCCGGAGGGGGAGTCGGCCGGTGACGGATGGAAACGGATGAGTTTCTGGAGTTCCTCGAGGAGCGGGGAAACGTGGACCGCGCGTTTTTACAGAGAAACGACCCGGCCAGCGGAGTCCGGCCTGGAGTGGGGCGAGGCGGGGAGGTCAGCGAGGAGGCCGACGCGGCGACGGAGGCGGGCCGAGCGGGGCCTCCGACGTCTCCGGGACCTGCTGTTTCCACAGACGGCGAGCTGTTCTCGTGGGGGGACGACGAGCACGGCCAGCTGGGGTTGGAGAGGGCGTGGGTCCCGTGCCCGGCTCCGCAGCGGGTGTGTGCCCTGGCGGGGGTCCCCCTGGCCCGGATGGAGGCCGGAGGGGCCCACAGCCTGGCCCTGTCCGCCACCGGCGCCGTCTTCGCCTGGGGAAGGAACGACCGGGGGCAGCTCGGCCTGGGACACGCCCAAGGTGAGGAGGGATGGGGGGAGGTCGCCCGGCTCCCCCGCCCGGGCCGCCGCGGTCAGAGGCCTCCCTTGCCCCTCCGGAGGACTCCGGGAACTCCGCGGGGGATCCCGGATCCGGGCGGCCCGGCCCGGCGGTAAGAGCCAGCTTGACACGTAGTAAGCCCTTGCCAAATAGTACTTCTCTTTCTTCTCCTCCGCCTCCTTGTTCTTGTTATTGTTGTTGTAGTTGTTTGTTGCTCTTGCGGTTGTTTTTGTTCTTGTTTTTCTTCCTCCTCCTCCTCCTGCTTCCGCTGCTGATTCTCCTTTTTCGGCTTCTGCTGCTGCTTCTTCCACTGCTGATTCTTCTTCTTCTTTTTCTGCTTCTGCTGCTGCTGCTGCTGCTGCCGCTGCTCCATCTTCTGCTTCTCCTTCTGCTCAAACTCCTCGTTCTTCTTTTTCCGCTTCTTTCTGCTGCTTCTGCTGCTTCTGCTCATTCTTTTTCTGCTTCTTCTGCTTCTGCTCATTTTCCTTTTGCTGCTGCTTCTGCTCATTCTCCTCCCCTTTTTCTGCTGCTTCTGCTGCTGTTTCTGCTCCTTCTCCTTGTGCTTTTTCTGCTTCTTCTGCTACTGCTGTTACTGCTTCTTCTGCTTCTGCTCCTTCTCCTTCTATTTCTGCTGCTTTTGCTTCTGCTGCTGCTGCTTCTGCTCATTCTCCTCCTCATTCTTTTTTTCTTCTGCTGCTGCTGCTTCTCCTTCTGCTCACTGTCCTTCTTCTGCTGCTTCTGCTCATTGTCCTCCTCCTTCTTCATTTTCTCCTCCTCCTGCTGCTGCTGCTGCTGCTGCTGTTATTATTGCTTCTTCTGCTTCTGCTCATTCTCCTCCTTCCTTTTCTGCTTATTCTTCTGCTTCTGCTGCTGCTTCTGCTCATTCTCTTCCTCATTCTTCTTTTTTTCTTCTGCTGCTGCTTCTGCTTCTACCTCTTCAGCTCATTCTTCCTTTTCTGCTTCTTCCGCTCCTTCTTCTTCTCCTTTTTCTGCTTCTTTCTGCTGCTGCTGCTGCTGCTGCTTCTGCTCCTTCTGCTTCTTCTCCTTCCTCATTTTCTGCTGCTTCTGCTGCTGCTTCTTCTCCTTCCCCTTTTTCTGTTGCTTCTGCTGCTGCTGCTTCTGCTCATTTTCCTTCTCCTTCTTATTTTTCGCTTGCTGCTTCTTCTGCTTCTTCCGTTCATTCTTCCCAGTCTTCTTTTTTTCTTCTGCCGCTGCTTCTCCTTATGCCCCTTCTCCTTTTTCTTCTTCTGCGGCTGCTGCTTCCGCTCCTTCTCCTTCTCCTTCTTCTGCTGCTGCTTCTCCTTCTGCTGCTGCTGCTCCTTCTTCTGCTCCTTCTCCTTTTTCTGCTGCTTCTGCTGCTGCTTTCGCTCCTTCTGCGGCGTCTCTGGCTCGGTCTCCTCCTCCTTCTCTTCCTGCTTCTTCCGCTGCTGCTGCCGCTTCAGCATCCGCTTCTTCGAGTCCCGCCCCCGCCGCCCCCGCTCCTTCCACTCCAGACCGTCTTCAGGCTGGGGCAATCCCTCTGCTATTTCTCAGGTGCTCGCTACGCGTCGGACACCTTACTGTGCGCCGGGCCCGGATCGAGTCAGTCCGGTTGGGCACCGTCCCAGCCCGACGTGGGGCTCGCGGTCCAAGGGGAAGGGAGGGCAGTTATCGAATCCCCGTTTTACGGAGGAGGAGACCGAGGCGCAGCGAAGCGACTCGCCCGGGGGTCTCGCGGCAGGTCGGGGCAGCATTAGAATACAGATCCCGGGACTCCCCGGGGCACGCTCTCGGCGTCAGGTCCCCTTGGGGCTGTCGCTCGTCGCCAGGCCACGCGCCCGGTGGGCCGTGGCTAAACAGCTAAAAGGAGGATGGCATTTCTGAAGCGCTTATCATGTGCCAGGCGCTGTGCTGAGCGCCGGGGTAGATCCAAGCTCATGGCGCTGGACAAGGTCCCTGTCCCCCGTGGGGATCGTGGCCCAAGTAGGAGGAAGAATAAGAATAATAACAGTTGCGCTACGGAAGCGCTCACTCGGTGCCGGGCACTGTACTAAGCGCCGCGTTAGATGTGAGCTCGTCGGGTCGGACCCAGTCCCCGTCCCCCGTGGGGCTCGCGCTCTTCAACCCCATTTGCCAGATGAGGGAACTGAGGCCCAGAGAAGAGAAGCGACTCGGCCCGGGTCCCGCGGGAGCCAGGGAGGGAACCCAGCTCTTCTGACTCCCCGGCCCGGGCTCCGGCCACTGGGCCGCACCGCCCCACCCCGCCTCCGGACCCGGAGTCGGCAGGACCGCCCCCCCCCCCCCCCCCCCCCGCCCCCGCGTCTGGAGAATCCCGGCTCGAGCCCCCGGAGTGGCGGTTCATTCGTCCACTCCGTCGTATCTACTGAGCGCTTCCCGTGTGCGGAGCACCGTACCGAGCGCCGGGAGGGGACGATACCGCGGTAAACGGACGCATTCCCTGCCCACGACGAGCTCACGGTCTAGAGCAAGAGAGCAAGGAGTCCTCCGAGCCCGAATCGAACCATTCGTGCATTCGGTAGTGTTCATCGGGCGCTCGCCACGCGCAGGGCACCGGACTGAGCGCCTGGAACGGACAGTTGGGCAACAGACGGGGACGATCGACGATCTAAGCGGCGGAGCGTAGCGGCCTGGGAGTCGGAGGGTCGGGGGTTCTCATCCCGGCTTCGCCGCCTGACTGCTGGGTGACCTTGGGCCAGTCACTTCCCTGGGCCCCGGTTCCCTCATCCGTGAAATGGGGACGGAGACGGTGAGCCCCACGTGGGACGGGGCGCCGCGTCCGACCCCATCTGCTCGTATCCACCTCAGCGCTGGGTACGGTGCCCCGCGCGCGGCCAGCGCTCGACAGATACGACCGGATGGATCACTGTTCACCAGTAGAGTCCTCCGCCCTATCAGCTCAGCTCTGGAAGGGGGCGGGGGGGCCCCGGGTCCGCGGGCGGGGTCCGGACGGCCGTCTTCCCCTCCCCAGACGTCCGCCGCCCCACCCCGGTCACGGCCCTGGAGAAGCAGACCATCGTGTCCGTGTCCTGCGGCGAGGAGCACACGGCCGTGCTCACCCAGGTCTCCCCCGGGGACGGGGGCGCGGCGGGGGAGGGCCGCGGCGGGAGGGGGAGGTCGGCGGTACGGGCCGAGCGCCCACCGTGCGCAGGGCGCTGGAGTGTGCGCCGGGAAGGGGACAGTGGGACAAGAAACGGGCACGTTCCCCGCCCACGAGAAGGGGCGAGAGGGGGAGACAGGCGATCTCCCGTAGAAATGAAAGAAATAAAGGACAGATCTGGACGTAAGAGGTGTGGGGCTGCGGCGGGGGGGGGGGGTGGATCAGGAGCGGGTCAGGGCGACGCAGGAGGGGGAGGGAGGTGAGGAGAGGAGGGGGTCAGTCAGGGAGGGCCTCTCGGAGGAGGCGGGCCCTCGGGGAGGCCACGGTCCGCGGGATCCGAGGCCGGGGGGCGTTCCGGGCCGGAGGCGGGAGGTGGGCGAGGGGTCAGAGGTGAGACGGGCCAGATGGAGGGACGGGGAGAAGGTCGGCGGGAGAGGGGCGGGGTGCGCGGGCCGGGCCGGGCCGGGGGAGAGCGGCCGGGTGAGGTCGGAGGGGGCGACCCGACGGGCGACTCTGAAGCCTATTATTTATTATTTATGGTATCTATGGAGCGCTCACCACGTGCGGAGCACCGTACCCAGCGCTCGGGACGGACAAGTCGGCAACGGACGGAGACGGTCCCCGCCGTCCGACGGGCCCGCGGTCCGATCGGGGGAGACGGACGGACGAGAACGACGGCGACGGATAGAGTCGGGGGGAAGAACGGCTCGTAAGAAAGGGGACGGGGCGGGTTTTAGCGACGCGACCGTCCCTCCCGCCCCCCAGGACGGGCTGGTGCTGACCTTCGGAGCCGGAACGCACGGGCAGCTGGGCCACAACTCCACCCGGAGCCAACCGCGTCCGCGCCTGGTGGCCGAGCTCTTCGGATCCAGGGCCGCTCAGATCGCCTGCGGGAGGTGAGGGGCCGGCCGGCCCGCCGGGGCCCCGCCGGGCGGCGACGCGGCCCCCCGCGCACGGGACGCCCGCCCCCGCCCGCCTCCGGCCGGTCTCGGGGCGACGGCGGGGTCGGCCACGCGTCCCTCCCACCCGCAGGAGCCACACGCTGATCCACGTGCCCGCGACGGGCCGGGTGTACTCGTGCGGCCGGGGGAACGGCGACCCCCGGCCTCGGTTGATCCCGCGGCCCCTCCCCGTCCGCGGCCCTCCCGACGCCGGGGAGCCGGGCGCAGGTGAGCGCGACTCGGGGCGCCCGGTTGGGCGGGGGGAGGCCGGGCGCCGCGCGACCCCGTCGGCGGAGCCGGGGCCCGGGAGGCGGGACGCCGGCGTTGGGAGCCCCCCGTCCCCCGCGTCGCCCGGGGGGGGGAGCAGCGCGGCTCTAGGGGCTCCGGCCCGGGCCCGGCAGTCGGGGGGGACCCGGGTTCCGACCCCGGCTCGGCCCCGGGCGGGCCGCTTCACTTCCCCGGGCCCCGGCGTCCTCCTCCGTCGGATGGGGACGGAGACCGTGGGCGTGAGACAGGGCCCGCGGCTGATCGGATTAATTCAAACCTACACTCCAGCGCCCGGAAGGGTGCCGGTCAGGCGGTAACGGGGATAACGACGATAACGACGATTCTGGTGTCGGTTGAGTGCTGGCCGCGGGCCGAGCGGTGTTGCGAGCGCTGGGGCGGATACGGGGCCGTCGGGTCCTCCCACGTGGGGCTCACGCTTCTCGTCCCCGTTTTCCGGACGAGGTGACGGAGGCCCGGGGAAGTCAGGTGACCTGCCCGAGGTCTCCCAGCAGACAGACGGCGGAGCCGGGATTCGAACCCACGTCCTCCGGACTCCCGAGCCCGGGCTCTTTCCACTGAGCCACGCTGAGGCCCCCGGGGCCCGTCGCTTTACCGCTCCCTGCCCGTATCGACCCAGTTGTACTTTCCGAGCGTCCGGCACAGCGCCCGGCACACAGTAGGCGCTCAGCAGATACGATCGAATGAATGAAGTGGCGGAGCCGGGATCAGAACGCACGTCCTCTGACTTCCGGGCCCGGGCTCTTTCCACTAAGTCACGCGGTAATAGTAATAATAATAATAATAATAATAATAATAATACTGATGAAAGAGAAGCTCCGTGGCTTAGCGGAAAGAGCCCGGGCCTGGGAGTCCGAGGTCAGGGGTTCGAATCCCGGCTCCTCCACCTGTCAGCTGCGTGACTGTGGGCAAGTCACTTCTCTGGGCCTCGGTTCCCTCCTCTGGAAAATGGGGATTAACCGTGAGCCTCACGTGGGACGACCCGATGACCCCCCTATCTCCCCCAGCGCTTAGAACAGCGCTCTGCACCTAGTAAGCGCTGAACAAATACCAACATTATTATTATTATTATTATTATTATTATCATCGTATCCTCTCCAGCGCTTAGAAGAGTGCCGGGCGCATAGTAAGCGCTTAACAAATGCCATCATTATCGCGATTAAGCTGTAAGCCTTTCAGTGGGCAGGGACCGTCTCTGTCTGTTGCCGATTTGTCCGTTCCAAGCGCTTAGTACAGTGCTCTGCACGTAGCGTTCACTAAATACTACCGAATGACCGAATGACCGATCATGTCGTCGGTTGTATCTTTGTGGTATTTTTTTAAGCCCTTACTACGTGCCAGACGCCGGCCTGAGCGCCGGGACGGATCCAGCCCATCGGGTCGGACCCAGTCCCGGTCCCACAGGGAGCTCCCGGTCTTCTGCCCCGTTTTCCAGATGAAGGGACTGAGGCCCAGAGAAGTGAAATGACCGGCCCGGGGTCACACACGGCAGTCAGGTGGCCCAGACGGGATCGGAACCCGGGCCTTTCCGACCCCGCCCCCCCCCCCCCAGGGCCCGGGCTCTAGCCCTGCTGCTTTTTGGGGTCGGGGGGCTGGGAAGAGACAGGTCCCTCGCCACCGGGCCACCGGACCTCTAGACCGCGAGCCCCTTCTGGGCCGCGAGCCCGTCGTCGGGCAGGGACCGTCCCTACCTGTTGCCGAATCGTAGTTTCCGAGCGCCCGGCCCGGCGCCGTGCCCGCGGCGGGCGCTCGGCAAATCCGACGGGACGAGCCTCTCTACGATGTGGCTTGACGATCCCCTCTCGCTCCCTCGCCAGAAATGGAGCTGAAAATGATTGCGGGAGGACCTCACAGCCTCTTCCTCTGGACCGCGAAAACGGTGAGGCGGAGATCCGCCGCTCCGTCGGCGGTACTCGTCGAGCGCTCGCGCCGCTCGGGGGTGGGGGGGGGGGGGCGGGCGATACCACGGAGTTGGTAGACACGGTCCCCGCCCCCGAGGGGCTTCGGGCCTAGATGGCGAGGACGGAATCGGTTAAGCGCTTCCTACGTGCCAAGCCTAGAGGGGGAGACGGGCGTGAATCATTCAGTGGATCGCATTTACTGAGCGCCTACCGCGGGCAGAGCGTTCTACCCAGCGCCAGGGAGAGGACGGGCCGACCGAGTCGGTCGACGCGTTCCCTCCCCGCGGCGAGCCTCCGATCCAGAGGGAGGGTCGGCCGAGGGGCGACGCTCTAGCGAGCCCCCGCCCGGCACCCAACGCCGACGGGGGCTTTCGTGAGGCAGCGGGAGGGCGGGGAGGGGCTCTCCGGGGGCGGGGGGGGCGCGCGGAGGGCCGGTGCCCGTCTAGGCCGGAGGGCGCCGGGCCCCGGGACGTCGCCCCGACCGGCTCCCGACTTTCCCTCCAGCACGGCTACGTGAACCCGAGCCCGCCGATCCCCACGGCGACGGCGGAGAAGGCCGAGAGGTGGAGCGCCGACGTGGGGACCGAGCGGTGGCGTGACACCAAAGAGTAGGTCTCCGTCCCTCCGGCGGTCCCACGGGGGTACTGAGCGAGCGGTCGCCGCGGGCCCGGCGCCGCACCGGGCGCTCGGGAGCGGGCGGGAGAGTCGGAGGGCGCATCCCCCGCCCTCGAGGAGCTGCCGGTCTAGCCGGGGAGACGGACGCAGCCGGTGGTGTTCACCGAGCGCCGACCGGGCGCCCGGAGAAGAGGACGGAGCAGCAGACGGGATCCCCGCCCGCGGCCAGCTTACCGTCCGACGATGACCATCACCGTGGCATCCGTTAAGCGCCGGCGACGTGCCGGGCAGCCTGCCGGGCGCCGGGGTAGATAGGAGGCGATCGCGTCGAACGCGGTCCCCGGCCCGCTTATCCGTCCGTTGGTTCGGTCGCGGAGCTCGCGGTCTCCATCCCCGTTTTACAGACGAGGCCCGGGGACGTCGGGCGGCTCCCCCCGGGTCACCCAGCAGCCGAGCGGCGGGGCGAGGATCAGCCCCCGGGTCGTCCCGACTCCCGGCCCAAGCCGTAGCCCCTCCAGCCCCTCTCCCCTCAGGGTTGGGAAGCAGGGCGGAGCAGTGAGGCCTGGTGGTCGGAGCCCCGGCCCGGGAGCCGGAGGGATCCGAGTTCTAATCCCCGCCCCGCCACCCGTCCGCTCGGCGACCTCGGGAATGGTCGCTTCCCTCCTCTGGGCCTCGCTTCCCTCGACCGGACGGTGGGGATTAAGACCGGGAGCCCCACGGGGGACGGGGACCGCGTCCGCCTCGACTGGCTCGTGTCCGCCCCGGCGCTCGGCACGGTGCCCGGCACGGGTCGGGCGCTTAACGGACGCCGCCGTTATCTATCATTTCCGTGTCTCCCCCGCAGCGACGTCAAGCTGATCTTCTCGTCCCCGGCCTGCGTCAACGGCAGCTTCTTGGAGAGCAGGTGCCGGGGAGGATCCGCGGGTCCTGACGGGAGCGGCTCCGACCCCCTCCCCTTCTTCCCCGTCACGGTCCTCATCCTCGCGATAGTCGTCAGAGCGCTCAGGGGAAGCAGGGCGGCTCGGTGGAAGGAGCCCGCGCCGGGGAGTCAGGGGTCGTGGGTTCTGATCCCGGCTCCGCCTCGCCTCGGCCGCGTGACTTTGGGCGGGTCGCTTCGCCTCCCCGGGCCTCGCCGCCCCGGTCTGTAAACTGGGGTTTAAGCCCGGGAGCCCCACGTGGGACCACCTGACCGCCCGGCATCCCCCCCCGGCGCTCAGAACGGTGCTCGGCACACGGGAAGCGCTTAACCAATACCACCGTCATCATCATCAGCGGGTAGAACCCGGGCCCGGGGGCCGGAAGGTGCCGGCTTCTCATCCCGGCTCCGCCGCCCGTCCGCCGCGTGACCTCGGGCCGGTCGCTTCGCCTCTCCGGGCCTCCGTTTCCTCACCCGTAAAACGGGGGCGGAGAGCGGGAGCCCCACGTGGGACGGGGACCGCGTCCAACCCCGTCGTGCGGATGAGGAAACCGAGGCCCGGAGAAGCGAAGCGACTCGCCCGAGGTCACGCGGCGGACGAGCGGCGGGGCCGGGATTAGAAGCCGGGTCCCTTCCGGCTCCCGGGCCCGGGCTCTCCCCGCTGGGCCACGCCGCTTCCCCGAGAGCCGATCGATCCAGCGGAGGAGGTCTGGATCGAGCGCTTACCGTGCGCGGAGCGCTGGGCTGAGCGCTCGGGAGAGGAGGGCGCGGGACAGTGGAACCGACGCATCCGCCGGGGTCGTCCCTCGGGCCGGAACGGTTCCGGCGGCCGCGCGGCCGCGTCCCCCGCCCCCCTGAGCCTCCCACCCACCTGGGGTTTCCTCGCAGGGGCCGGCGGGGGCGCGCGGCCGGCCGGGACCCGCTGGGCCTGGACATGGCGGCCGTGAGCCGGTTCTTCCGGACGGCGGCGGGGCAGCCTCCCGTCCTGGAGCTGGTGAGGGAGACGACGCGTCCGGGGGGGGCCGCGGCCCCTCACCCGCGCGTCTGCCAACCCCCCCCCCCCCCCCCCGGCCCCGGCCGGCCTGCCCCCCGCCCCGGTGACCTCCGGCCCCGAAGTCAGCCCGGGCTCCCCGTCCCCGCGGCTCGTTCCGTCGGGTCCCCCCGTCCCCCGGTGACGTCGGCCCGGGCCGGCCGCCTCCTCCCGGTCGGGACCCTCTTCCCTTTCTAACGATCCCTCCTTCCCCGCCCCCACCCGACGGCGCTCTCTGGGACCGCCGCCTCCCCCCGTCCGACCCCCACATCCCTCGCTCTCCTCCCGCCTCTGTGACTGCCCCCCTCCGTCTCCCCCTCTCTCGCCGCCTCGGTCTCCCCAGGTCCACAGGTCGTTGGCCAAGCTGCTGCCGTCCCTGCCGCCCCGTCCCGCGTCGGCGGAGTGCCTCCGAGCCTTCCTGATCGTCCCCGAGCTGCTGAGCCCCGCGGGCCAGACCTCCCTCCGCCTGGCGGGCCGGCTCGCCGGAGCCGTCTCGGCCCTCCGGCCGGAGGACCGCCGGATCCTCGGTAGGCGGGGGCTCGGGGCCGACCGGCCGCCGGGAGCCCCTCGGGAAGATCCGCCCCGGTCTTCCGGCGGCCCGAAGGGGAGAGGCGGCTCCCGCCCTCCTTGGCCGGACGGAGACGACGCTAACGGTCAGGATGCCGATGGGCGGTTCCGATGACGACGACGATGACGACGGTGGTTTCGATTAAGCCCCTGCCGCGCGTCGGGCGCCGTTCGTTCATTCGGCCGTATCTATCGAGCGCTTACCACGGGCCGAGCACCGTGCTCGGCGCTTGGAACGGACAGTTGGGCAACGGATCCTAAGCGCTGGGGGAGACCCGAGCTAACCGGGTCGGGCCAGGTCCCTGTCCCCCCGTGGGGCTCTCGGTCTTCACCCCCATTTTACAGACGAGGGAACCGAGGCCCAGAGAACGATAATCAGAGTATCTGTCAAGCGCCTCCTCTGCGCCCGGCAACCGTGCTGAGGACCGGGGCGGATCCGGGCGGATCGGGTGGGACGCGGCCCCCGTCCCCCGCGGGGCTCCCGGTCCTCCCCCCCCTTTTACGGATGAGGGATCCGGGGGCCCAGAGAAGCGAAGCGACTCGCCCACGGCCTCGAGCGGCGGAGCCGGGATTAGAACCCGGGTCCTTCTGACCCCCGGGCCACGCCGCTCCTCCGCCGGGCCGTCCTTTAGGGACGGGACGCCAAACCGAGCCGAGCGGGACCCCCGGTCCGCCGCGCCCCGCCGCCTCCGTGCCGCCTCCGGCGGCGTTAGACCCGCCGCGGGCAGGGAGGGTGTCGCTCGCCCCGGCGGCCGGTACGGCGGCCGACCGACGGGTACCGCGGCCGCTCCGGACGCCGGTCCCGCGGGGGCGGGGTGCCCCGTCCGAGCCCCCCGGCCCGGTTCGACGAGCCTTCTGCCCGTCTCTCCCGATGATGACGTCGGTATCCGTTGAGCGCTCACTAGGCGCAGAGCTCGTCTCTGAACCCGTGAGCTCGTTACGGGCAGGGAACGCGTCTGTTTATCCTCTTGTCCTCTCCCCAGCGCCCGGGACGGCGCTTTGCAACCGGGAGCGCTCGGTAGATAGGATCGAGTGATCGAGGACGTTCCGTCCCCCGTGATCGGGGAAAGCGTCCAGTGAGCGCTCGATAAATGGGACGGAACGAGCCACGACCCAAGTCCCCCGCGGGCCGGGAAAGCGACCGGTAAGCGCTCGCTAGATAGGACGGAACGAGCGATGACCCAAGTCCCCCCGCGGGCCGGGAAAGCGACCGGTAAGCGCTCGATACATAGGACGGAGTGAGTTTTGACGTAGTCCCCCGTGGACTGGGAGAGCCTCCAATACAGCGGCCTGGGGACCGTCTCTCTCTGTTTGCCGTCTTGTACTTTCCGAGGGCTTAGTCGGGCGCGGAGCGAGCGCGCGACAGATAGGGTGGGATGAATCTCCGTCCCTTCCTAGAGTCCGCGTGGGCCTCCCTGCCCCGGCGCCACTTCCAGAAGCTGGTGGAAACGTTCCGGGAAGCGGCCCGCGAGGAGGTGCGGTCACTGCCGCGGGAGGAGAGCCGGGCCGGCGCGACCGCCCCGCCCTCCACCGCCGCCCTGGAGATCCTGCAGACCCTCTACGAGGTCGGGACCGGGGGGGGGGGGCGGCGTCCGGGGGGGGGCGACGGGGAAGGCGGGCCTGGACCCGGGGCCGGGGGGCGAGGACCGCGGGGAGGGCGGCCCGGCGGACGGAGCCCGGGCCCGGGAGGCGCTCGTCCCTCCTCCGCGGGCCCGGGCCGGACGGCGACGGCGTCCGTCGGGCGCTTACCGTGCGCCGAGCGCCGTTCTCGGGGCGATCCGAGGCGGGGGGGTCCCCCGTGGGACTCCCGGTCTCGCCACCTGTCGGCTGTGTGCCCGCGGGCGAGTCGCTTCACCTCTCTGGGCCTCAGCTCCCTCCTCTGGAAAATGGGGACGGAGACCGCGAGCCCCCCGTGGGACGGCTCGATTCCCCCGTGTCCGCCCCGGCGCTTAGAACGGTGCCCTGCACCAAGTGAGCGCTTAACGGATACCGACGCTGTCGTCGTCGTTCATCCCCGTTTGACGGATGAGGGAACCGAGGCCCAGGGAGGTGACCGGCCCGAGGCCGCCCCGCTGACGGGGGGCGGAGCCGGGATCGGGACCCACGACTCCGACTCCCGGGCCCGGGCTCTCGCCGCGCCGCCTCCCCGGAGCCCGGAGGCCCGTCTCCGGGCGGGGAACGTCTCTGCTCGTCCCGTGGCGGCGTCCTCTCCCGAGCGCTCAGCACGGTGCCCCCGCACCGAGCGAGGACACCCCGAATCCGACGGACCGATGCCGGACCGGGGACCCCGTGCGGGCCGGGGACCGCGTCCCACCTGAGTAGTCCGTATCTACCGCGGCGCCGGGTACGGTGCCTGCCGCTCAGTAAGCGCTCAACGGGTACCCCCCAAAAAATAAACCTCCCACACCCCGGCGTCTCCGGGCCTCAGTCCCCTCATCCGTCGAATGGGGATTCGATCCCTCCCTCCCTCCCACTCACGTGGATGGTGAGCCCCGGGTGACCGGCGCCGACCTCATCATCCTCCCCGGCGCTCAGGACGGCGCCGGAGGCGTAGCGAAGCGCTCGGCAAACCCCCCACCTACCGTCGTCATCTCCGCAGTCCACTTAACCGTCCGTCTTCCCCTCCGGACCGCAGGCCCGCCGCGGGCCGGGGACGTGGCTGCCGACCGTCCCGTGGTACTCTCCCGAGCGTCTGGTACGGCGCTCTGCCCGCGGGAGGCGCCCGTCTGACACCGGTTTCTTCTCAGCGGCGCGGGCTGAGCGCCTAACGTGGGCCGAGCGCCGCACCCAACGCCGGGGTGGGTCCCGGCCCATCAGGCCCGACAGAGCCCTCGTCCCCCCCGGGCCTCACGGCCTCCGCCTCCGTCCGTCGGAGGAGGGGACCGAGGCCCGGAGACTCGAAGCGACTCGCCCCGGGTCGCACGGCAGACGAGCGGCGGAGCCGCGGGCGGAATGACGCCGCCGGGCACCGTTCCGAGCGCCGGACCCGGGTCCTCCCCACCCTCCGCCCCGGGCCGCGCCGCTCCTCCGCTACCGCTGACGGGGGCGGGGGGGGGGGGGTTCGATTTCCCGCAGGCCAGCTCCGACGCCGAGCCCGCCGTTCCGCACGGAGACTTCCACGTTCCCGAAATAGCGCAAGCGATCGAGCGTTCCCAGGCAAGGGTGACCCGACTCCCAGCTGTCTCCCTCCGGGATTCCTCTCCCGGGGCTCGACTCGCCCGCGTTTCCGTTCCCGAGACTTGCGTGCAGTCGGTCCCTCTCCTCCTCGCTGACCGACGGTATCGATCGCGCCCTTGCGACGACGACGATAACGAGGGCCCCCGTTAGGCGCCCGCCGGGTGCCCGGCCCCGTTGCGGGCGCCGGGGCAGATGTGAGGTAGTCGGGTGGTCCCGCGTGGGGCTCGCGGTCTTAGTCCCCGTTTTCCGGGCGAGGTGACTAAGGCCCGGTCAGGTGACTCGCCCACGGCCGACGCGGGGCGGCCCCGGGGTTCGAACTCACGACCCCCGCCTCCCGAGCCCGGGCTCTCGCCGCTGAGCCGCGCCGCTCTCTCTCTCTCTCTCTCTCTCTCCCGTCAGCGCTCCGTTTCCCGGAGGGGTCGGCGAGGATTCTCCACGGTGAGCCGCTACCGGGACGCCGAGGCCGCCGTGCCGCGGCGCGGTCGGGGCAGCCGGGGAGGTGGTCCCGGGATTGATTTATTCACTCGGTAGTATCTGTCGAGCGCTTACTGCGTGCGGGGCACCGTACCGGGCGCTCGGCATGGACAGGTCGGTGACCGACAGGGACGGTCCCCGCCCTTCGACGGGCCTACGGTCTATTTACCGAGCGCCCTTCGGCTCGAGAGACGCCGGGAGACCCGAGGGCCCCGTTGGGGCCTCCGGTCGTACTGACGGAGCGTCGCCCTGTGCGGGGCGCCGTCCCGAGCGCCGGGGAGAGCCCCGTCCCCCGCCGTCGGCGTCCAACCCAACCGCCCCGCGTCCGCCGCCGCGCTCGGGCCGGCGCCCGGCCCGGAAGAGGCGCCCGAGAGGCCACCGGTATCGTTTTCAACGTCGTCGTTAACGACGGCTTCCCTCTCCTCAGCTTACGCCTCTGTTGCACGTCTTGCCCAGATCTCCTTGTGCTTTTCGCCAGCGGGACAAGACCTTCCTTCACCGCTTGGAAATATCGAGCTCCGCCCCCCCGGTAAGTCGGTTGGATTTCGCCTTTCCCGGGGCGGGTCCACCCGTCGGCCCTCCCCGGCCCGGACGCGGGATCCCCGTCGGTTCCTCCGATCGTACTTCCCGAGCGCACGCCGTGGGCCGGGCCGACGAGCGGACGCGTTCCCCGCCCGCGACGAGCTGACGGTCCGGGGCGGGTTGGGGAGGACGGACGAGTGGCAGCGAGAGGTAGGTGAAGGCATTCTAGATCCGTAGAGATCCGTACGGAGGCGCCGTGGGGACGGGAGGGAGGAGGAAGGAAGGAAGGAGCGGGTAGGAGCGGAGGGGACCCGGGCGTCCGAGGGACGTGGGTTCCGACCCCGGCCGGGCGACCTCGGCCGCGTCGCCTCCCGTCTCCGGGCCTCGGCTCCCTCATCTGCGAAACGGGGATGGAGAGCGAGCGCGAGCCCCGCGCGGGACGGGGACCGTGGCGGACCCGCGTAGCTTCGAGGTAGTGTCCGTTCCGAGCGCTCGGTACGGTGCCCTGCACGGAGCGGGCGCTCGACGGGCACTACCGAATGAATAGCGCCCGGCCCGTAGCGAGGGCTCGATAAATACCGCGATTATCGTGGTGGTTATGATCGTCGTCCTCCGCCACCCCTCCCCGACCTCCTCCCGCTTCCCGCGGGCCTGGTTCGCACGCAGGAAGCGCTCGATCAATACGCTTGAACGGACGTACGGGGTCCCCGCTCTGAACAGGAGGGGGAACGGGGATCGGATCCCCGGTGGGCAGACGGGGGGACCGAGCGCCCAGGGAAGCGACGCGGTCGGGTCCCACCTGGGGCTCAGTCCGGCGCTCGGCACGTAGTAAGCGCTCGAAAGATGCCCCGAGGATCATTCTTCCCCGGGGCCCCCGCCGCTGGGCCATCACCCTCGACCGGACCGACCGACGACGTGCCCGTCAACGGTGGATCGACCCGCTGCCGGCTCCCGACCCGTTTTCTCCCTCCCCCCTCCCTTCCCCGTAGTGTTATACGATTACCGTCGGGAGAGAGGGACTTTTGGAAAACGTCCTGAGGCACCTGGAGGCCCTGAACCGCTCCGTCACCGTTCCCCGCCTCGACGTAAGTGCCCCGACCCCGTTTCGCTTCCGTTCCCAAGAGGGAGAGGGGAAGGCCGTCGGATCGCGGGGTGTCCGCGGGCTCCGCGAAGCGCCGCGTGCCGGCCGCCGTTCTCAGCCCTCGGGCGATCGGGATCCAGTCCCCGTCCCACGTGGGGCTCGCTCTCCATCCCCGTTGTACATCGGAGGGAACCGAGGTCCAGAGAGGTCGCTCGATCGCGCGCTCGCCGCGTGAGGAGCCGTGTGCCGAGCGCCCGGGAGAGGACAGTTTAACGAGGGAACCCGACACGCTCCCTGCCTTCCTTGGTTGGCGAAGGGACCCGTCCCGGGTCGGGCGGCGGAGCGGGGATCGGAAGCCGGAGCCTCCGGCTCCCAGGCCCGACCCACTAGGCCGCGCCGCCTCCCCGCCGGTTTTCTAAAGCCCCGGTTTCGCTCTCGCCCGCGGGGAGACGGGACCGGAGGGTCGTAGGCACGGAGTCTCCGCGGGAAGGTCGCGCATCCGCCCGGGGATCGACCGGCCCCGCGTCGCCGCGGGGATCTTTATTCACCTCTCGCCCGCCCGCCCTCCCTCCCGGGGGAGAAAGAAAGACCCGTAGACCGTCGGGGATTCCGTCGGCTTCCTCTTTTATTTCAGATCGTGTCATTTCAGCGTCGCATCCGGTCGACGAGCTCTTGCTCTCCCGTAGCTCTCCGGGCGGGCGAGCCGACCGGGCGCGGCCCGTCCGATCGGCCCTCCGACGCCCCGTCACGGTTGGGTTTCTCCGACGGTGTCGGGCGCCGTTCCGAGCGCCGGGGTAGACGGGGGATCTCCCGGCCGGGCGGGAGGGAGGCCGGGGGAGAGAGGCGCGGAGGAAGGGAAGCGACGTAGCCCAAGGGCCGCGCGGCGGGCGGGCGCCGGATCCGGGATCGGAACCCGGCCCTTCCCGCTACGCCCCGCCGCCTCCCCCCCCCCCCCCCCCCCGTCGACCGCGTCCGGTGGTCCTCCCCGGCGCGCGTCACGCCGCTCCGCGCGCGGCGGGCGCCCCGGGAACGCGGGGTCGCCGACCGACGGGGCTCCCTCTCTCCGGGGGAAGGTCGGCGGATCCGACGTTCTCCGGGCTCGCCCCCCCCCCCCCCCCCGATCCCTCGACGGGAGGAAGGGGGGCGCCGGCCGGGACCGGGGGAGCGCGGGAGCGGGGCGTCCCCGGCGGGGGGAGGGGGGCGCGGATGCCCCCGCGGGCGCTAGTTGTGGCGGAAGAGCTTGATGCCCATCCAGGCCCAGAGGCGGAAGAAGACGAAGACGGGCCCCACGAGGGGCAAGAGCAGGCTGTAGAAGCAGAGGCCGGCGGCGCCGGCGCAGCTGCGGGGGAAGGCCGGGTCCAGCCGGGCCGAGCCCAGCAGGCCCGCCAGGGACAGCAGGGGCACCAGCACCGTCAGGGCGGGCAACGACAGCGCCATGCCGGGCCGGCGGCCCGCGGGCGGGCTACGGGCGGGCCGGGGGCCGGGGCGCCGGCCGGGCGGCCCGCGGGGTGAGGTCGGGCACGCCGTCCACCACCGGGTAGGCGATGCCCAGCTCCTCGTTCACCAGCTCCCGGCTCGACTTCTCGTACCTAGGCGGGGACGACGAGGAGAGCGGTGGGATCTCTCATTAATACCCAGCACGACGTCGGTACCCCGTTAAGCGCTTCCTCCGTGCAGGGCGCCGCGCTAAGCGCGGGGGGCGGGGGGGGGGATACGGGGCAATCGGGTCGTCCCTCGTGAGGCTCCCGGTCTTCATCCCCATTTTCCAGATGAGGGAACCGAGGCCCAGGGAAGTGAGGCGATTTGCCCAGAGTCACCCCGCTGACGGGGGGCGGGGCCGGGATTCGGACCCGTGACCTTCGACTCCCAAGCCCGTGCTCCATCCGCTGAGCCGAGCTCGTGATGATAATTCACGATAACAATAACGGCGGCATCCGTCAGGCGCTCGCTACGACGGGCAGAGCGCCGTCCTAAGCGCCGGGGGAGATGCGGGGTCATCGGGCTGTCCCGCGGGGGGGGGCTCACGGTCTCCGTTTTACGGGTGGGGGAGCTGAGGCCCGGAGAGGGGAGGTGTCTCGCCCGCAGTCCCTCGGCTGACGGGGGGCAGGGCGGGGATTCGAACCCACGACCTCTGCCCGCCAAGCCCGGGTTCTTGCCACCGAGCCGCCGCCTCACGCGGCACGGGGACCGCGTCGACCCCGGCGCTCAGTCCGGCGCCCGGCGCCCGCTCAGCGCCGCCCGGCCCCTCTCCCCGAAACCCCTCCCCCCTCCCATCGGCGCCGACAACGGGGCCTTGCCCGTAACGAACGGGTGACGGACGCCGTCGTCAGCCTCGTGGTCCCCGAACCGCCTCCTTCCGCCCGACGGGGCCTTAACACGGGGCTTGGCACGTGGCGAGCGCTCCGCAGACGCCATCGTCGTCATCGCCCGTCAGCTGCGTGACCGCGGGCGAGTCGCTTCCCTTCGCTGGGCCTCGGTTCCCTCATCTGGAAAATGGGGATGAAGACCGGGAGCCCCACGTGGGACGACCCGATTCCCCCGCGTCTCCCCCGGCGCTTAGAACGGCGCTCTGCGCCCAGAAAGGGTTTAACAGATGCCAGGTTTATTATTATCATCATCATTATTATCATCATCATCGTCGCCTCTCCCCAAACTGCCTCCTCCCTCCCATCAGCGCTCGGCACAGAGTAAGTGTTTGGCAAATACCGTCATTAATATCATTATTATTATTATTACTATTATCACCCCTCCCCCAACCGCCTCCTTCCTCGTTCAGTGCTTAGAACAGTGCCTGGCACAGGGTAAGCGCTTAATACCGTTATTATTATTATTATCGTTACTGTTGTCGTTATCATCCCCTCTCCCCAAAGCGCCTCCTGGCTCCCCTCCGCGCTTGGAGCAGTGCTTGGCACGGAACAGGCGCTTCGCAAACTCCATCCTTGCTGCTGTTCTTCCCCGGCGGGGCCGCCCCCGGGGAGGAGCGCCCCCATTGGTCGGCCCAGGCCCCGCCCCCAGCGAGGAGGGCCGCGATTGGTCGATCCGGGCCCCGCCCCCGGGGAGGAGCGCGGCCATTGGCCGGCTCGGCCCCGGGCCCCGCCCCCGGGGAGGAGCGCCCCCATTGGTCGCCCCGACCCCCGGCCCCTCCCCGCTGACCTGAGCGGCTTCTTGGAGAGCGGGCACACCAGCAGGTCCAGCAGGGCGGCGTCCAACGTCTGCCCCCGGTCTTCGGCCTCGCCGCCCGCCCCGCCCCCCTCACCGCCCCCCTCACCGCCCCCCGACGACGACGACGACGACGAGGAGCGAGAGGAGGAGGAGGAAGGAGCGGAGCCCCAGCCCCGCCCCGCGGCCCGCAGCGCCCCGCGCAGTCGCAGCATCGCCCGCCGCCCGCGCGCTCCCCCGCCCTCGCGCCCCCTTCCACTTCCGGCGCCTCGCGCCCGCGCCCTGCCCGCCAATCACAGGCCGCCCTGGGCGCGAGGCCCCCTCCTCCCCTCGCGCCCCCTTCCACTTCCGGCGCCTCGCGCCCTGCCCGCCAATCACAGGCCGCCCTGGGCGCGAGGCCCCCTCCCCCTCCTCCCCTCCCGCGTCCCCTTCCACTTCCGGCGCCTCGCGCCCGCGCCCTGCCCGCCAATCACAGGCCGCCCTGGGCGCGAGGCCCCTGCTCCCCGCCCCCTCCTCCCCTCCCCTCCCCCCCTCCCGCGGCAGCGGGCCGGGGCTACTTACTGAGCGCTCGCCGCGGCTGCCAAGCCCTGCTCTAACCGCTGGGGGGACGGCAATCACCATCGCGGGGAATCGTGACGATGACGATGATGATCCTGGTTCGGCCCCTACGAGGGGCCAAGCCCTGCCGCAATAAGCATCATCAGAATGATGACGCATCTCGATGACGTTTCTCAATCGTGACGATGGCAGTGGTCAAGTGCTTACCCTGTGCCAAGCGCTGTTCTGAGCGCCGGAGTGATAATAATGACTAAGGAGGAGGAGGAGATTTGTCAAGCGCTTCCTGGGTGCCAAGCACTGTTCTAAGCGCTGGAATGATAATAATAATAATAATAACGAATAATGAAAATGAGATTTGTCGAGCACTTACCGTGTGCCCAACACTGTTCTAAGCACCGGCCTAATAGGAGTGACGAAGAATGATATCTGTTAAGCGCTTACTACGTGCCCGGCGCTGCTCTAAGCGCCGATGTAATAGCAGTAATAATTATAATGGCATTTGTTAAGCGCTTACTATGTGCAGAGCACCGTTCTGAGCGCTGGGGGGGATCCAGGGTGATGGGGTCGCGCCACACAGGGCTCACCGTCTTCATCCCCGTTTTACGGCTGAGGGCACGGAGGCCCAGAGAATAATAATAATAATGTTGGTATCCGTTAAGCGCTTACTCTGTGCAGAGCACTGTTCTAAGCGCTGGGGGAGAGACAGGGTCATCGGGTCGTCCCGCGGGAGGCTCACGGTCTTCATCCCCGTTTTACAGATAACCGAGGCCCGGGGAAGTGAAGTGACCCGCCCACGGTCACGCGGCTGCCGAGCGGCAGAGCCGGGATTCGAACCCATGACCTCCGACTGCCAAGCCCGGGCTCCCTTTCTTCATCCCCCTCCCCCAAGGCCCCCAGCACTCATGTCCCCCTCTGTCATTGATTGATTTCTATGAATTTCTAATCCGTTCTGTGCCCGTCCCCCTCCCCCTCCCCCCCCCGTCCCCAGTCCCGTTGTGCTCTCCCAAGCGCTTCGTCCGGCGGTCCGCACACGGGTCCGCACACGAGGAGCGCTTCGTCCGGTGCTCTGCGCGCAGGGAGCGCTCGGTAAGTACGACGGACTTATGGGTCGATTCCTCCCCAGGTGCGGTTCTCGGGGGAGCCGGGCAGCGGTCCGGGGCCGACCCAGGAGTTCTTCACGCTGGCCTTTCGGGAACTGTGCTCCCCTCACACGAGGATATTCAAGATCTTCCCGGACTCCCAGCTGCTCTGGTTCTCCGGAGAGGTAGGCGGGGAAACGAGGCGCCGGAGAAGATCGTGAGGGGCGGGGGGATGGCCTTCGTTCATTCGGTAGTATTCAGTGAGCGCTCACTATGTGCAGAGCACTGGACCGAGCCCTTGGAATGGACACATGGGTGACAGAGACGGTCCCCGCCCTTTGAGGGGCGCACGGTCTGATCGGGGGGAGACGGACGGACGAGAACAATAGCAGTGAATAGAATCGAGGGGATTCATTCATTCAGTAGTACTTATTGAGCGCTTACGGGGTGCGGAGCACTGGACCGAGCGCTTGGAATGGACAGATCGGTAACAGACAGAGACGGTCCCCGCCCTTTGACGGGCTCACGGTCCGATCGGGGGGAGACGGCCGGGCGAGAACAATAGCGATAGATAGAATGGAGGGGATTCATCCGTTCGGTAGTATTCATTGAGCGCTTACTGTGCGCGGAGCCCTGGACTAAGAGTTTGGATCGTACAGGTGGGTAACAGATAGAGACGGTCCCCGCCCCTTGACGGGCTCACGGTCTGATCCGGGGAGACGCGCAGACGAGAACGACGGCAGTAAATAGAATCGAGGGGAAGAACGTCTCACTGAAACGATAGCGGATAAATGGAATCAGGGCGACGTGCATCTCGTTAACCAAATAAATAGGGCGATGAAGATATATACGGTCGGTCTCGGGGGTGGCACGTTCCGCAGGAGGCCGCGCCCCGGGCCGGGGATGGCCGCAGACGTCCCGGGCGCCGGGCACGGAGCCGTGCCCGCGGGGCAGGGATCGGGGCCGCCCCGCCCGTTAGAGACCGGAAGCCCTCCGAGGCGAGGGGCGGCGGGCGGAGGGCGGGGAGCAGCGGCCCGAGGGACGGACGGCTTCCGTCCCCGCAGGCCCCGGCCCGGGCGCGCCCGGCCCACGTCGGGACCCTGTTGGGGTCGGCCTTGTTCAACGGGATGATCGCCGACGTCCCCTTCCCGCTGGCGCTCTACAAAAAGCTGCTGGGCGCCCACCCCACCCTGGACGACCTCCGGGAGCTCTGCCCGACCGAAGGGAGGTGAGCGCCGGGGGCCGGGCGGGCGGGCGGGCCGCCCCTCCGCGAGGAGGAGGCCGCGGGTTCGGGGCCCGGGACTTCGCTTCCCTGGTTTCCCTCATCTGGAAAACGGGGACGGAGGCCGTGAGCCCCCCCGGGGGACGGGGATCGTGTCCCGCCCGATTAGCTCGGATCTACCCCGGCGCTTAATACGGCGCCTGGCACGTGGTAGGCGCCGAACGGATGCCGTGAAAAAAATGCCGAGGGCTCCACGCCCGACTCGGTATCGCTGTCATCGTTACCGCCGTACTGTCGTTCTTACTGCCGTTATCGTCGTCGCCGTTATAAGTGCTTAGAACGGCGTCTCGCACACGGTCAGCGCTCGGTCGGTGTGACTGAATGAGACCCGATGGAATTTGATCGTGGTCGGGACTAGAATATCGTCATCGTCATCCTTCATATTTCTTCGTTATCATCGTTTTGCTCGCGACCCTTATTGCCGCTACGTTATCATCGTCACCGCTGTCCTTAGTTCATCGCGGATCATTATTCTCTCACTCGACCGTAACTACCGGGCGCTTGCCGTGGGCCAAGCACCGTACTAAGCGCCTGGGAGAGCACAGCGGACCGCGAGACGTAGTCCCCGCTCACACCGGGGTCACGGTCCCGGGGGGGGGCGGGGGGGGAGACGTTAATATAAAGAAATAAACAGCTAAATAAGTTGCAGATGTACAGAGATATTCTATATTATATTTTGGGCGCGATTATCACCGAGGATCCGATTTTCCCCGGCAGGACGTGCCAGCTCATCCTGAGGGAAGATGACGACGAGTATTTCCAGGATCTGATGCTTAATTTCACGGTGCGTCACCCCCCTCCCCGGGACCCCCCCCCGCCCCCCCACGGGAGCGTCTCTATCTGTCGCCGAACTGTACGTTCCAAGCGCTTAGTACAGTGCCCCGCGCGTAGTGAGCGCTCAGTAAATACGATGGAATGAATTACGCCCACCTGGTCAATATAGACTGCGAACTATAAATCCTGGGGAGGAATTCGACTCTTCATTCAGTTGTATTTACCGAGCGCTTACTGTGCGCAGAGCGCCGTACCGAGCGCTCGGAAACAGCGTCCGGGTTTTAATATTTGAAAGTCGAGGGAAGCAGGGCGGCCGAGTGGGTAGAGCCCGGGCCCGGGAGTCGGGAGGACCTGGGTTCTAATCCCGGCCCCGCCGCCCGTCGGCCCGGCGACTCTGGGCAAGTCGCTTGACTTCTGTGGGCCTCGGTGACCTCCTCTGGAAAACGGGGATGGAGCCCGGGAGCCCCGCGTGGGTCGGGGACCGGGCCCAACCCGATTGGCTCGCCTCCACCCCGGCGCTCAGAACAGCGCCTGGCGCGCAGTAAGCGCTTAACGGATATCGCCGTTAGCGTCATTACGATTGAGCGCCCGGCACGTACCACCGCTCGATCGGAGCCGAGGCAGGGTGACGGAGAGCGGGGTCGAGCTTTTGACCCCGACGGCGGGGCGGGCCGAGAACGCGCCGGTTACATCGTCCCGTCGCCCTCTCTCAAGCGCTCGGTACGGTGCTCCGCCCGCAGCGAGCGCTCAATAAATACCGCCCATCGACGGGCCGTGACTTCCCACCCTCAGATCGTGAAGGAACAGGCAGGATCCGTGACCTGCGTGGAGCTGAAGGAGGACGGGGCGAACCTTCCCGTCACCAGGCATAACAGGTCGGTCCCCCGCGTGTTGCCTTCCGGATCCTCCCGCCTCCCGGCCGGCGCTACCGCGCCGAGCGCCTAGGGGAGGCGGAGGGAGGGGCGGCAGGCGCCCTCCCCGCCTCCGAGGAGCCCCCGGGTCCACCGGGCGCAGAACGGCGGGCGGGATCCGGGGGGGAGCACCGGCCCGACGGGTGTCCGCGCCGTCCCCGCAGGGCGGAGTACGTGGCGGCCTACGTGGACTACGTCTTCAACGGTTCCGTGGACGAAGAGTTCGAAGCCTTCGCCCGGGGCTTCGCCGGGGCCTGCCCCACCCGCTGCTGGACGACCTTCCTCCCCGGGGAGTTGAGGGCCGTGGTCGACGGACACGTCCCCCGCGACTGGACGCGGCTCGAAAAGGTGCCGCCCCCGTCTCCCCGACCCCCCACACCCCCGTGGGTCCGCGCGGTCGTCTCTACCCACCGGGCGCTTGGGAGGGGACGGCGATAACCGGGATGACGATGGTATTCGTTCGGCGCTCGCTCCGTGCCGGGCGCCGGTCCGAGCTCCGTGACGGACGCCGGGGAAGCGGGCGGCCCCGCGGGGGGCTCACGCTCTCCGTCCCCGTTTGACAGATGAGGGGACCGAGGCCCCGAGAAATTCGTTCGTTCGTTCGGTCGCGTTCGTCGAGCGCCTGCTGCGTGCGGAGCGTTCGGAAAGTACACCCGGCAGCGGAGAGAGACCGTCCCTACCCGACGGCGGGCTCCCGGTCTAGAAGCGGGGAGACGGGCTAGAAACCGGGAGGCGGGCGTCGATGGCAGCGAAATGGACAGAGGGGATTATAGATATATACCCCGCGTGGATAAAATAAATAGAATAGTAAACATATACGTATATAGACAAGCGCAGTGGGGCGGGGAAGGGGGTGGAGCCAGCGGGAGGGAGTGGGGGCGACGGGGAGGGGAGGAGGAGCGGGGACAGAGGGGGGCCCGGTCCGGGAAGGCCTCCCGGAGGAGGGGAGCTCTCGGGAGGGCTCTGAGGGATGCCAGGGCTGCCGCGGAGGCCTCACCCCCGTCTCTGCCGCTCCCCCGTAGAGCGCCAAGTACCGGGACTACGAAGAGACGGACGACACCGTTCGGAATTTCTGGTCCGTGTTCCACGAACTCCAGGAGGAGATGAAGAAAAAGTTTCTCGGTAAGCCACCCGCCCCTTTCCGTACCAGCGACGGCGACCGCCGCGGTGGTGACGAGGGTAAAAACGAGCCCCCCCGAGGAGAAGGGGGCGGTTCGAGCTTTCCCTGGGGAGTTTTGGCTCTCGGCGCCCTCGGCGCGACGAGGGCGGGGTTCATCGGGCGCTCGCCGTGTGCCGAGCGCCGTACTCGACGCTGGGTGGAGATCATCGGGTCGGACGTAGTCCCTGTCCCGCGCGGGGCCCACTTTGGGAGTGATGATGATGATGATGATGATGGTGGTGGTATTTGTTAAGCGCTCACTTTGTGCCCGGCACTGTTCTGAGCGCTGGGGGAGATGCGGGGTTGTCCCCCGCGGGGCGCCCGGTCCTCGTCCCCATTTTACAGATGAGGGAACCGAGGCCCAGAGAAGCGAAGTGACTCGCCCAGAGTCACCCAGCTGCCAAGCGGCCGAGCCGGGATCAGAACCCCCGACCTCCGACTCCCAAGCCCGGGCTCTTTCCGCCGAGCCGCGCTGCCTCTCAGTAGGAGTGGGAGAAGTAGGAGGGAGGACAGGGTTTGATACAGCGCTTAGTACGGCGCGCTGCACCCAGTAAGCGCTCAGTAAATACGATTGAACGAATGAACGACCAGGGGTTGAGGGCCCCATTTTACAGATGAGGAGACCGAGGCCCGGAGAAGGGAGGCAACTTGCCCAAGGTCACACAGCAGGCAGACGTCAGCGAACCCAGGCCCCCGGAGTCCCCGGCCCGGTCTTCGTCTGGATCCCCACCCTGGGACCCTCGCGTTCATCGACCCAGTCGATCGCGTTCCTTGAGCGCTCGCCGCGTGCCGAGCGCTGTACTGAGCGCCTGGGAGAGTGCGCTGTGATAACGATGTAACGGACACATTCCCCGCCCACCGCGAGCGCGCCGTCTAGAGGAGGAGCCCGTCGCGGGCAGGGCACGTGTCTGCCGACCGGTCTGTTGGACTCCCCCAAGCGCTCGGCGCAGCGCTCGGCACGGGAAATCGTAGCGTGGCCCGGGGGATGGTCCGGTGCTCGGCTCGCCGGAGGCGCTCGATCAGTACCGGGAGAAGCGGCGTGGCCTAGTGGATGTCAGGAGGTCCCGGGTTCTAATCCCGGCCCGGCCGCTTGTCTGCCGTGTGACCTCGGGCGAGTCACTCGGCTTCTCTGAGGCTCGGTGACCTCAGCTGGAAAACGAGCCCCGGGTGGGCCGGGGACTGAGTCTGCCCCGGCGCTCGGTACGGTGCCCGGCACGTTGTCGGCGCTTAAGGAACGCCACCCCCGGTACCGCGGATTGCCGGACCGCGGGCGGGGAAGGCGTCCGCCGGCCCCGTCGTCTGGCCCGCGAGCTCTCAGCGCGCGGCGACGGCTCGATGACGACCGTCGACGGGCCGACGGCGTGGCGGCCGCGGCCCGGGCCTGGGAGGCGGCAGGTCCCGGGTTCCGATCGTCACTCCGCCGCGTGTCTGCGCCTCGGTGACCTCACCCGTGGAAAACGGGGATTAAGAAGGCGAAGCCGGCGTGGGACGGGGGTCGGGTCCGACCCCTGCTACCCTGCCGCTTAGTACGGCGCCTGGCCCGTAGTAAGCGCCTGACGAGCACCGTCGTGATCGTTTCGGATGGACCGGTGAGCCCTCTCTCCCCCGGCCCCTTCCCCGGGGCCCCCCCCCCCCCCCCCCCGCCCCCTCTCTCGCCAGCTTTCCTGACCGGCGCGGACCGGCTCCCGGCGTGGGAGTGGGAGCGCCTGGAGTTCTGGATCGTGGAGCGGGTGGAAGAGAGCCCCGACCTGTACCTCCCCGAGGCCCAGACCTGCCTGAGGAAGCTGCTGCTGCCCCGCTACAGCAGCCGCGAGGTGCTGCGGGACAGGCTGCTCCGCGTCCTCCAACACCCGCAGAGGTTCGGCTGCCTCTGAGCCGGGGCCGCGTCCCCCCGGCGCCCCCGGGGCCGAGCCGTCGCGGGCCGCGGGCGGAGAACGGAATCCGCGACGCTGCCGGGATCGTCTTCTCTCGTGCGGTAATAAAGAGGCGGCTGGCACGACACCGCGTGCCTCCCCGTGCCGTTCGCGTTTCCCGGCGTCGGCGCGTCCGCCGGCCCAGAGCGCCCCGTCGGGGGAGTCGGCTCCGAGTGGGAAAGGACGGCCTCCCTGGCGAGAGCCGGCCCGGAGAGTACCGTTGGCCGCCTCGTCGTACGGACGGAGCGCCGACCGTGTGCGGGGCACTGTGCCGAGCAGTCGGGGGGAGGCCGGTACGGCGCAGTCGGTCGGCCCGGCTCCTCCGAGCAGCCTTCCCGGGCCAAGCCCTCCTCTCCTCCTCCCCCTGTCCCTTGTGCGTCGCCCCGACCGGCTCCCTTCCTTCATCCCGATCCCCGACTCCCCGCGCGCTCTTTGGACGTTTCTATCCTTCATTTACTTCCCTCGAGGCCCGTCTCCCCGTCTGGACGGGAAGCTCAGCGTGGGCAGGGAACGTGTGCGTTTTTACGAGATGTTCTTCCCCTCGACGCTGTTTAGTGCCATCGTTCTCGTCTGTCCGTCTCCCCCGATCAGACCGTAAGCCCGTCAAACGGCAGGGACCGTCTCTATCTGTTGCCGACTTGTTCATCCCGAGCGCTTAGTACAGTGCTCTGCACATAGTAAGCGCTCAATAAATACTATTGAATGAATTATCGTACCGTCCTCTCTCTAGCGTTTCGGACGGTGCCCCGCGCGGGGTAAGCGCTCGGTAAATACCACCGAACGACTGAATTCCTCGGCTACAGTCACAGACCTGGAACTTGATTCCCCGGGGAGACCCTGATGGGGAAGAAGACTCTGACCTCACCCCGGAGAAATACAGTGGATCGGGCCCGGGCCTGGGAGTCAGAGGGTCACGGGTTCTGATCCCGGCTCCGCCGCCTGCCTGCCGCGGCACCTCGGGCAAGCCGCCCGACTCCTCCGGGTCTCGGTCACCTCGTCCGTAAAATGGGGATCGAGACCGTGAGCCCCTCGGTAATAACGATAGTGTTGGTACTCGTTAAGCGCTTACTAGGTGCAGAGCGCCGTCCTAAGCGCTGGGGGAGATACGGGGTCATCGGGTCGTCCCACGTGGGGTTCGCAGTCTTCGTCCCCGTTTTACAGACGAGGTAACTGAGGCACAGAGAAGTGAAGCGACTCGCCCACGGTCCCCCAGCCGACAAGTGGAGGAGCCGGGATTCGAACCCGTGACCTCCGACTCCCTAGCCCGGGCTCTTTCCACCGAGCCACGCCGCAGGGACCGTGTCCGACGCTGTTTGCTTTCGTCTCCCTTAGCGCCTTGCGCGTAGCGAGCGCTTCACGGATACCGTGATTGTCGCCGTTATCCCGGGCCCGATGGGTTTTGCCGACGCAGCGGCGGATGACGTCTCTCGCGTCGCCCTCCCGGTTGGCTTGGAGATACGCCGGGATGCTGGATTTCTCCTTCGGACGCAGCTTCCCGGCGTCCCCCGGCTCCGGCCTCCCGCCGCCCCGAGAACGGAGGAAAGTACGCGCCCGCCCGGAGAGGGCCGGCCTCGCTCTCCCGGGGGTCCGGCCCCTCTCCTCCCGGAGACTGGGGAGCGGCCTCGGGCCGGCGGCTGTTTTCCGGGATGCGACGAGCTTCCGACGACGACGGTAGACGCGCCCCTTCGTCCCCCCGGCGCCACCCGTTCGGGTCGGAGGTCCCCGTCCGCTGGGGCCTCGGCGGCCCGCCCGGCGCCCTCGGCGTGGCTGACGTCCGCGCGGTTGGTCCGGTCCCTCGAGTCTTGAGAAGCAGCGGGGCTCAGTGGAAAGAGCCCGGGCTTGGGAGTCAGAGGTGGCGGGCTCTAATCCCGACTCCGCCGCTTGCCGGCTGGGTGACTTTGACGAGTCGCTTCACTTCTCCGTGCCCCGGTTACCTCGTCTGTAAAACGAGGCTCGAATCCAAGCTCACCCAGTCCTCCCGATTGGACTGTCTAGGCTGGAAACCCGTCGAGGACAGGGGACGTATTTACCGACTCTGTTGCGTCGTACTCCGGCTCAGTGGAAAGCGCACGGGCTTAGGAGTCAGAGGTTACGGGCTCTGACCCCGGCTCGGCCACCTGTCAGCCGTGTGCCTTTGGGCGAGTCGCTTCACTTCTCTGGGCCTCGGTTCCCTCATCTGGAAAATGGGGATGAAGACTGTGAGCCCCACGTGGGACAACCTGATTACCCTGTATCCACCCCAGTGCTTTAGAACAGTGCTTGGCACATAGCAAGCGCCTAACAGATGTCATCATCATCATCATTATCAACAACAAGGTCCTCCGGCCTCTTCCGGATCTCGGCCGCACGCCTCGCCCGGCTCACGGTCTTCGCCCGGGAGACGTGGAAGATTCCAACGTTCCCTCTGGGCTCGCCGAGACCAGCAGGTGAGATAAAACGGTCATAATAATATTAAGAATAACGATCTTAGTGGTACTCGGTAAGCACGTGTCGTGTGCCAAGCCCGGCTCCGAGCGCCAGGGCAGCTACGAGTCCATCGGGTCGGACGCGGCCCCCGTCCCACAAGGGGCTCGCACTCCGATCCCCGTTCTGCAGAGGAGGGAACCGAGGCGCGGAGAAGCGAAGCGACTCGTCCGAGGCCGCCCAGCAGACGAGTGACCTTCTGCCTCCCCCTTGCGCCCCGTCCCCCGAGCCGTGCCGCTTCTCGGGGGGGGGGGGCGAACTCCCCCGGTTTTCTGGAAAATCTTCCTCCGGCGGCGACCGCGGACGGCTCCGATTCCACGGAGGTCAGAGCGGGAGGAGTCTCTGGACTCGTCCTCCCCGACTCCGCACGGGAAGTGACTCTTGGGCGCGCGCCAACGAAGCTCCGGGTGAGACGGGAATCCGGACCCAGGGTCTGTCCCACGTGGAGCTCCCGGCCTTCCTCCCCGTTTTACGGATGAGGTAACCGAGGCACAGAGAAGCGAAGCGGCCCGCCCGGGGTCACAGAGCAGACCCGCGGCGTCTCGGTCCATCCCCCGCGCCCTAAAGCCGGAAGGCTGTCCGACGGTGAGACCCGAGGCGGGTCCCGACCCCAGGGCGTCCTGGGAGGGGAGACCGAAGACCCCCGCGACGGACCCGCCGGGCGGCCTCGGGAGAGTCACGGGCCCCGCGGCCCGGGTGGCCGGGAGACGGGCCATCCGGCCGAACCGACCCCTGACCTAATCCGCTTCTCGGCCGACGCGGCCGCCGCGGCGCCGCTCAGTCCCGAACGCCTTCCCGTCCGCCGTTTCTATTTTCCGCGTCCGCCCCTCTACTCCGACCGCCGAGTTCCGGGGCCCGGACGGGGGAAACGCGCCCGGAGAAACGGCCCCGGAGCGAGGCGGGCTTCCGAGGAGCGGCGTGGCCTTGGGAAGGAGCCCGGGCCTGGCCGTCAGAGGCCCCGGGTTCCGATCCCGGCTCCGCCGGACGCCCGCCGTGGGACGTTGGGCGCGTCCTTCCCCTTCTCTGGGCCTGGCCTCTCCCTCCTGCTTAGACCGTGAGCCCGATACGGGACGGGACTCTGTCCAACCTGATCCACTTGTCTCTACCCCGGCTCTCAGAAGGGTGTCGAGCACGTAATAAGCGTTTGACGGGTAGCATAAAAAAAGTGTTCCGTGAGACGGGTGACACCCCGGCATCAGCGCTTACTACGGCGCTCGGAAGCATCAGCGCTTACTACGGCGCTCGGAACCCAGCAAGCGCAAAACGGATCACGTCGTCACTGTCCGTCGGCCCAAGATCTGCAAGGGCCATCGGCGGTCGCCCTCCGGCCAGCCTTAAAGCTGACCCGCCCTTCCCGTCTTTCCCCCCTTCCCCGCCTTTTCCCTGCCCTCCCCCCAGGTTCCTGCTTTTAGAGCCCCCCCCCCAGATCGGCCTCCTCTACCCATGTCTTACGCTAACAGCCCTTCCCTGGAATAGCGACAGTAACAACTGCGGCGTTTGTAAGTGCCTACCACATGCCAGACGCCGCACTGAGCGCCGGGGTGGGTAGGACCAAAATGGGTCGGACCCAGTCCCGGCCCACGTGGGGCTCACGGTCTTCACCCCCGTTTCACAGATGAGGTAACTGAGGCACAGAGAAGTCAAGTGCCTTGCCCAGAGCCACGCAGCAGACCAGTAGCAGAGCTGGGATTAGAACTCATGACCTTCCGACTCCGTGGCCCGGGCTCTAACCGCCCCCCCCCCCCCCCCCCCGTGGCCGCTAAACGGTCCTTTAGACTGTGAGCCCCTCGTCGGGCAGGGATCGTCTCTATCTGTTGCCGAATTGCCCGTTCCAAGCGCTCGGTACAGGGCCGCCCACACGGTAAGCGCTCAATAGATACGACCGAATGAGTGCCGAACGGGACAGGAGCAGGGAGGAAAGAAGCAGCGCGGCCTAAGGGAAAGGGTCCCGGGCCTGGAAGGTCAGAGGACCCGGGTCCCAACCCGGCCCCGCCACCCGTCCGCTGTGTGACCCCGGTGGGGTCGCCTCGCTTCTCCGGGCCTCCGTCGCCTCATCTGCGAGATGGGGGACGAAGAATGTGAGCGGACGGGGGGACGGGGACCGTGTCCGACCCACCCATCCCGGATCCGCCCCGGTGACCAAGCACAGCGTCTGGCGCGTGGAAAGCGCCGGACGAATGCCGTTTAAAAGGAAACAGACAAAAAGGGGAGACAGAGCGGGGAGGCCTCGCTAAGAACCTTGAGTTCATTCTCTCATCCGTTATTATTTATTGAATATCCTCGGTGTACTGAGCACGGGGAATCCTTAGGGGGTGGGCCAATGGGTGGCAGGTGTCTCTCGTTAAGGCTTTTTTTTTTTCCAGATCCTTTTAACCGTGGGCAACTGCAAATCCTCTTCTCCTTAATTGCCTTCTGCCTCTTCCTTCCTCGGTCCTGCAGGCCCACCCGCAGAAATGCTACCTGCTTTTAGGGGGGAAAAGGGCACTGCCCCCTTTAAAGCTCCAGAACCTTCTGCCCCTTTTTCTACCCCAGTTTGGGGCTGCGGAGGACAGTTGGAAGATGCCCCTCGGGGGGCTTCGGCGAGTAGAGCTTATGGGGTCTTTCGGGTTATTTTCCGTTCCGCCGTCAGATCGCTCTCGGGGTCCCGACGGTACCTCGGTTTGGACGGCTCGGGAGGGATCTGACGTGTTGCTTCTGCGGGGTAATTCAAGAGAGGGCTGACTGACGGGGAGGTGGCGGGCGGGGGGGCCGGTTTCATTCCGGATGATTCAGAAATGACTTTGGGGCTTGAGGGTGGCACAGAGTAGTTTCATTCGATCGTACGATGTGTCGAGCCTTTACGCTACGCAGAGTAGTGTCGGAAACCCTACGGTGGTGATGATCATTGTATTTAAGTGCTCGTCGTGTGCCAGGCGCCGTTTTAAGTGCTGGGATAATGATCGTATGTAAGTGCTTATTACATGCCAAGCACCGTTCCAAGTACCCCCCTAATAAAAATAAGGGTGGTATCTGTTAAGCGCTTATTTGGTGCTAAGCACTGTTACAAGTGCCGGGGGTAACGGCAATAATGACGATGGTATTCGTTAAGCGCTTACTAGGTGCTGTTGCGTGTAAAATGTCGCCGGTTGGCCCGCTCGGCGCGGTCAGTGAGAGGCGTGCGTGATTCGGAGGGTCTCCGGATGTTATTCTGCAGAACGGTCCCACACCGCGGCCCGGGAGGTGATGAGTGGAAGGCCCCGAGCCACTTCTCAGGTTACATTTATATCCCAGCAGTAGTCCCCCATTCTCACCCCTCTTCCACGGGCACATTTCCGTCCCCGACACCGAAGTCTTGATTCTCAGATAGAGTCACCTTAGGCCCCGGGACTCGTCGACACGGTCTCGTGGGTCAGCGGGAAAATTCAGCCGTTACGAAGGCTTCTCTAACCCAGAGGGACAACTTGAAAGTTAACTTTTCCCATTGACGCTGTAAGAGTCCTCTTCCCCGTTCTTCCAAATGGTGTTACCTCGCCCAAGGCCTGCACCTTTACTCTGGACGGTGCCAAGCACTAAGGGCTGAGGTAGTAACGATAGTAATGATGGTATCTGTTAGGCGCTCGGTACCCGCGGGGCACCGTGCTAAGTGGTGGGGTGATGGGAAGGTTTTTAAGCGCTTACTATGTGCCAAGCACTGTTCTAAAGTGCCGGGGTAATATAATGATGATGGTGTTCATGAAGCATTTAGGTGCCAGGCACAGTTCTAGTACCGGGGTGGATGAAAGGTAATGAGGTTGTCTCACGGTCTCACGGTTGAAGCAGCGTGGCGCAGTGGAAAGAGCACGGGCTTTGGAGTCAGGGCTCATGAGTTCGAATCCCAGCTCTGCCACTTGTCAGCTGTGTGACTGTGGGCGAGTCACTTAACTTCTCTGTGCCTCAGTTCCCTCATCTGTAAAATGGGGATTAAGACTGTGAGCCCCACGTGGGACTACCTGATTCCCCTGTGTTTACCCCAGCGCTTAGAACAGTGCTCTGCACGTAGTAAGCGCTTAACAAATACCAACATTTATTTTTTTTTTTTTTAAATCCCCATTTTACGGATGAGGGGACTGAGGCTGTAGTAATGATAACATCGTAATACTTGCTAAGTAATAAGAACATGATATCCGCTAAGCGCTCACTCCGTGCCAAAGCAGTTTCCTAAGCCCCGGGGTAGATGAAGGGACTGAGGCACAGAGAAGTGAAGTGGCTCGCCCCCCAGATCCCGCAGCAGACGAGGGGCCGAGCTGGGTTTAGAACCCAGGTCCTCTGACTCCCTTCCTCTCGGTGCCGAGCCACGCTGCTTGTCACTATCACAACGAACCGACGGGTTCCCTGCTCCCGACGGACCCGACGTGTTTTTACTGAGCGTGGTGATCGAGGGCCTCTCGGAATGGGCCGCTCTTGAGGGTTTCGCATTATTAACGATGGTGTTCCTTAAGCGCTTCCCGGGTGCCCGGCACCGTTCTAAGCGCTGCGGGGTTTGGGAGGGGAGACGCGATTCTGGGGTAAAGGTGGGGGGTGGGGGCTGTAATTGGGAGTTAGATTGGGGTCCCCCCAAATGCTTAGTGCGGTCATCTACCCGCAATAAACACTCCAGAAGTATGATTGAGATCGGGGGTGTATTGCTAGGCAGTGATTTTGGTCGATGTAGGGTGGGGGTAACGGAGAGCTCCTGTACCAACTTATCCAGGGAGGGCTGGAGAAAGCCAGAGGTCGGGGGGGGGGGGGGAGAGACCAGGGCTGGGTGGTCGCTGTCATTCATTCCCTCGTCTCTGTTGGGTGCTTACCGCGCGCGAAGCACCGTACTAAGCGCTTGGGTGAGTCGACTGCATTAATGACAGATGGGCGGGGGGGGGGGGGCCGAGGGACGGGTATGGGGAATGGGTGGGATTGGCTTGATGGGTCCGTACCGCCGCTGCGACGGTGACGTTGGTTAAACGCTTACTGCGTACCGAGCTCTCTCGAAAATGCGGGGTAGGGAGAAGATGATTGTAGACTGGACACGGATGCGTGTGGTTACCATCGTCCGTGGCCCGAAGTCGGATTCGGCTATGATCCTCATGCCCCGGAGGGGCAGGGCGGGCCCCAGGTGCCACAGGGTTTGGTTTCTGCCCAGTCTAGGATCCGGGACCCGAAGCGTCCCGTAGTTCTGTCGCCTCGACCCATCTCCGGAGCGGAGGTTCTCGAGGGGGTTCTGTCGGTGCGAAGCCCGTCTGGAGGGGGGACGACGGGTGCTCCGGCTCTAGAGATGAGGGCCTTGGGGGCGGGAGAGAGGGATGGGGTGCATGCTCCCTGTCTCCGCGTGTCTCTGCGATCTCCCCCCGGTGCTCTTATCGGCTCCCGGTCGGCTCGTATTTCCTACTCCGAGTCCCCAAGGCCACCGACCTACCTCAACCTCCAGGACCCCGTGCCTGGAATGTGCTAGGAGGAGGTGAGGAGCCGCTTCCGGAAGGCTCCTGCCGCCCCTTCCCGCCCGCATCGTCCACGCGGGGGACACCCACCCAGCCCCTCCCACACAACCGGAAACCTCCACCGCCCCTCCTCCGTCGTCGCTGCATCCAGAGCCGTCGGTCGATCCCGGAAACGTCGGAATCAGAGGGTCAGACTGTGAGCCGCCCCCGGGGCAGGACCCGAGACCCGCCGGGACAGGGGTCGGGGGGGGGGGGGGCAGTACCGTCGTGCGCCCCTCCGGGGCTCTTAAATTGGAAGCCACCCGAGGGCAGGGCGCGCCCACCTCGACCGACCGGGACCTCTCTCGTCGGGCTTCCCGGTTCCCCTGCCCCGAGATACGTCACCCGTCCGCCCCCGTGGGACTCCAGCACGGTCCCCCAGAAGCCCCAGAGATGAGTCGGGGCTCAGTAGCCGCACGCCCGTGGGGTAAACTGTAAGCTCGTTGTGGGCGGGGAACGTGAGGGTTGCACTAAGCACTTAGTACAGTGCTCCGCGCTCCGTAAAGGTGACTGATTGAGCGCCCCAACCCTGGCGGCGGCGGCGGCGGAAACTGAGTCCCCAGCAGTATCCACGTAGTACTTGGGCGCGGAGCACTGTGTCGATGGCCCGGGAGACCTGGGATGCCAAGCGCAAATCCTCCCTGAGCCGGAAACCTGCCTGCGGGATACCGGCTCGTCCCGGCTCCTACTCAAATGGGTGTAACTGATGTCCATTCAATGGAAATGGAACGCAAGGTCGGAGCGAGCGGCGAATCTGGCGATTCGTTGAATCGCGCTCTGTACACGCCAAGCGTTGAGTAAATGCAACCGACGGGCCGAAACGGGCGTCTCTCGCAACTGGGGCCCCTCACCCCCGTCCGGCTCTCCCTACGGCGCTCGGTCGGATCGCCTCCCTAACCGCTCTCGCTGTCTTCACGCGACATCGCCCCCCTTCGCTTTACGTCCCGATTCACTCTGGTTTTCCTCTTCCGCCCGTACTGCCGATTCAAGCTTACCTTGGGTTCAGCGTGCACCGTTTCTGGAATTCGCCATTCCCCCCGTGTGCGACTCCACCGTGACGTCTGTCACCTAGGCTGGCGGCTTGTTGAGGGCGGGGGCCGGGGATGAGACGTAGGGTCGAAGTCTCTGAAACGTTCATACGGTGGTGTTCTGGAGGGGGACGCTCCCCTCTCTAGTCTGTGAGCTGGTGGCGGGCGGGCGAGGCGGGTGTCTGTTTACGGTGCTCTGTCGTCCTCTCCCAGGGGCTCGGGCGCTCCGAACGCCGTAAGAGTCCAGATGCCATCGACTGACCGACCGCCTCGGGTGGTAATAATAACGACGACGCTGGTATCCGCTAAGGGCCTACTCTGTGCCGAGCGCCGTTCTAAGCGCGGGGGGAGATCCGGGGTCATCGGGTCGTCCCGCGTGAGGCTCACGGTGAATCCCCGGTTTCCAGATGAGGGAACCGAGGCCCAGAGAAGGGAAGCGACTCGCCCACGGCCACCCGGCTGACGAGCGGCGGAGCCGGAATTCGAACCCGTGACCCCCGACTCCCAAACCCGGGCTCTTGCCACTGAGCCCCGCTGCTTCCCAAGATAAAAGGTAGATAAAAGGTAATAAAAGGTTCCAGGAGCTAAGGTGAATAATAATAATAATAATAAAGGTCGGTATCCGTTAAGCGCTTATGTGCGGAGCACCGTTCTAAGCGCCGGAGGAGATCCGGGGTCATGGGGTCGTCCCACGTGAGGCTCACGGCGAACCCCCAGGTTCCAGGTGAGGGAACCGAGGCCCGGAGAAGTGAAGCGACTCGCCCAAGGTCACCCGGCCGCCGAGCGGCCGAGCCGGGTTTCGACCCCATGACCTCCGACTCCGAGGCCTGTGCCCTTCCCGCCGGATCCTCGTCCCCCCGGCGTACGTGCCTACGGTCCGCCGCATCCTCCCGGTCCCCGGATCGGATCGGAGCGGGGACGGAGTCGGTCGCGACGGGGCGGCACCGTCCCCGGCCGCCCCGGGAGGGGATCCGAGCGCACGCGCGTGCGTCCGCGCGTGTCCCGTGGGTGAGAGCGAGGGCCGCGACGGAGGGGCCGCCCCTCCGACGGGGAGACGGGCGCCGGAAAAGGGGGGTCCGGAGCTCGGGGCGGGTGCTCAGTACGCGCGCCTCGGCGGGGGCCGCGGGTGCACGCACGTGTGCCTGCCACATAGCCTCCGGCCCTCCCGGAGGAGCCGAACGAGGGGTGGGGAGGGCTAGCAGCACATCCTAGAGGGGCAAGATGCCAAGTCGGTCCTCGCGCTCCCGCAGGCCCCCGCGATGGGCCCGGTCCGGCCCCCTCTCCTCCTCCTCCTCCTCCTCCTCCTCCTCCTCCTCCTCTCTGCCCCCTTCCCCGGGCCCTGCGAGGCCAAATGTATCCGGATGGAAGAAAATGTGCCCGTTCTCCACGACTCCCGAATCTCCTCGAGCCACCGGCCCCGCCCCTCGGAAGGCTTGGGATCCGGGGCTACCCCGAGCAGCGGCGCGGCCCGGCGGAAGGAGCCCGGCCTTGGGAGCCGGAGATCGGAGGTTCGAATCCCAGCTCCGCCGCCGCTCGGCTGGGTGACTCGGGGCGGGTCGCTTCACTTCTCCGGGCCTCAGTTCCCTCCTCTGTCAAATGGGGACGAAGACCGAGGAGCAGCGTGGCTCAGGGGGAAGAGCACGGGCTTTGGAGTCAGAGGTCACGGGTTCGAATGCCAGCTCCGCCACCCGTCGGCCGTGTGACCGGGGGCGGGTCGCTTCGCTTCTCCGGTCCTCAGTTCCCTCCTCTGTCAAATGGGGACGAAGACCGTGAGCCCCACGTGGGACCGCCCGATTCCCCCGTGTCTCCCCCAGCGCTTAGAACGGTGCTCGGCGCAGGGTAAGCGCTTCACAGATACCAACGTTATTATCATTATTATTATTAAGACTGGGAGCCTCACGCGGGACCGCCTGCGGGGATTGTCTCCGTTAGCGATTTGTCCATTCCAAGCGCTTAGTCCCGTGCTCTGCACATAGTAAGCGCTCAATAGATACTACGGAAGGAAGGAAGGAAGGAAGGAATGACCCTGAATCTCCCCCATTGCTTAGTCCAGTGCTCTGCACACAGTAAGGGCTTCACAGATAGCAACGTGAGAGAAGCAGAGTAGCTCGGTGAAAAGAGCCCGGGCTGGGGAGTCACAGGTCGCGGGTTCGAATCCCGCCTCCGCCCCCCTTGTCAGCTGTGGGACTGTGGGCGGGTCACGTCCCTTCCCTGGGCCTCAGTTGCCTCGTCTGCAAAATGGGGGTGAAGACCGTGAGCCGACCCGACGACCCCGTCTCTCCCCCCCGCGCCTAGAACAGCGCTCGGCACATCGTAAGCGCTTAACAGATACCAACGTTATTAAGACGAAGGAGAGAAAGCACCGAAATCGATTCCGCAGTCCCGCCCCCCCGGGGGGCCCGTCCCATGGGCCAGAGGAGCTGTCACTCAACGAGCCGGGATCTCGGAGAGCGGCGATCGGGGGGGGGGCGGGGCCGTAAGGGGGCGGGGCCTCGGGGATCGACGCCCGATTGGGCGTTGGCTTCTGGGGGCGGGGCCTCGGGGGCGGGGGCGGAGCCTAAGTGGGCGAGGCCCCGGGGATCGACGCCCGATTGGCGGGGCCCTGGGGGGGAGGGGCGGAGCCTCTGGGATCGGAGCGCGATTGGGCGTTGCCTTCGGTGGGCGGGGCCCAGTGGGCGGAGCCCCTGAGTGGGCGGGGCCTCGGGGATCGACGCCCGATTGGGCGTTGGCTTCTGGGGGCGGGGCCTCGGGGGCGGGGCCTCGGGGGCGGAGCCTAAGTGGGCGGGGCCCCGGGGATCGACGCCCGATTGGCGGGGCCCGGGGGGGGAGGGGCGGAGCCTCTGGGATCGGAGCGCGATTGGGCGTTGCCTTCGGTGGGCGGGGCCCAGTGGGCGGAGCTCCTAAGTGGGCGGGGCCTCGGGGATCGACGCCCGATTGGGCGTTGGCTTCGGGGGCGGGGCCTCGGGGGCGGGGGCGGAGCCTAAGTGGGCGAGGCCCCGGAGATCGACGCCCGATTGGCGGGGCCCGGGGGGGGAGGGGCGGAGCCTCTGGGATCGGAGCGCGATTGGGCGTTGCCTTCGGTGGGCGGGGCCCAGTGGGCGGAGCCCCTGTGTGGGCGGGGCCTCGGGGATCGACGCCCGATTGGGCGTTGGCTTCTGGGGGCGGGGCCTCGGGGGCGGGGCCTCGGGGGCGGAGCCTAAGTGGGCGGGGCCCCGGGGATCGACGCCCGATTGGCGGGGCCCGGGGGGGGAGGGGCGGAGCCTCTGGGATCGGAGCGCGATTGGGCGTTGCCTTCGGGGGGCGGGGCCCGGGGTGGGCGGAGCCTGGGTGGGCGCGGGTGTCCGGGCGGCGGGAGGGCGGGTCCCCTGCCCCTGCTCCTGCTCCCCCTCCCCTTTCCTCCCCCACGCCCGCGGCCTGCAGCCCAGCGTCCCCCCGACCCCCCGACCCCCCGACCCCCCGACCCCCGGCCAGGTAAGAGCCCCGGCCCCGGCCCGCCCCCAGACATGGGTTTAGAGGAGCAGCTCGGCTCAGTGGAAAGAGCCCGCGCTTGGCAGGCAGAGGTCCTGGGTTCGAATCCCGCCTCCGCCGCTCGTCAGCTGGGGGACTTCCCTTCTCTAGGCCTCAGTTCTCCTCATCTGGAAAACGGGGAGGAAGGCCGGGAGCCCCACGGGGGGGCCCACCCGATGACTCCGCATCCTCCCCGACGCCGAGAACGGCGCTCGGCGCACAGTGAGCGCTTACCAGATGCCGTCAGTATCGTACGTAATTCTACGAAGAAGCAGACGACGCGCGAGCTCCCTTGACCCGCCTGCGCCCGAGGAGGCGACCGAGGGTGACCCCGGTGACCGAGGGGTGGGAGGGGTCGGGGGTGCGGGGCGGGGCGGGCAGAGGGCGGCGCGGAGCGTGGCGCCCGGGCCTCGTCGCCGGGGCGGCCCTCGTGCCCGCTGCCCCCCGTGAGGGGTGACCGTCGTGCCGGGTGACCCTCGCGAGGGGCGACCTCGTGCCCGGCGATCCGAACGAGGGGCGGCCCTGGGGCCCGGCGACCCTCGGGCCCGGCGACCCGGGCGGGCGGCGACCCTCCGATACGGTGACCCGCGCGAGGGGTGAGCGTCGTGAGCGAGGACTCTCGTACGTGGCGACCCACCTGAGGGATGACGTCTTCCTCACCCTATTTATTTCATTTTGTTTAACGAGGTGTACGTCACCCCGACTCCATTTATCTGCCACTGTTTTTACGAGAGGTTCTTCCCCCCCGACCCCATCCGTCGCCCTCGTGCCCGTCTGCCCGTCTGCCCCGATCAGACCGTGAGCCCGTCACGGGGCGGGGACGGCGGCCGTCCGTTGCCGACTCGTACGTTCCGGGCGCCTAGTCCGGCGCTCTGCACACAGTGAGCGCTCGATAAACACCGTCGAACGGATGACCGCCGTGCACGGCCTGAGGGTCACGCGGGCAGCCCCGGCAGCTGGCGGGGCGGACGCAGGGGTGCTCGGATGGCACGGGCCTCCCCACGGCTCCGCCGCCGGGGCCGGCCCGCTCCACGGGCCGGGGTCACCCCCGTCGGGCGTTTTTTTTATCATTACGTGCAAGGCGCCGTACTAGACGCTTGACTAGACGGTCCCTTGTCCCGAATGGGGCTCACGGTGCTCCTCCCCACCGTGCGGGAGCCTGGGCTGGTGGCCAGAGCCCGGGCGGGCCCGGGGGGGGCGGGAGGACCTGGGTTCCCGCCCCGGCCCTGCCGGGTGACCGTGGCCGACCCGCCTCGCATCTCCGGGCCTCGGTTCCCTCCTCTGTAAAATGGGGACCGAGGGCCTCACGTGGGACCGGGGCCGTGGCCGACCCGACGACCTCGAATCCGACCCGGCGCTTGAAACGGCGCCCGGCCCGTAGCGAGCGCTTGACAGCGGGGTGACCGAGGCCCAGCGGGGCGACTCGTCCGGGGTCCCGCGGCCCCTCGTCCGCGGGAAACGTCGTCTGGTCTTCCGTCGTCGTCCTCTCCCGGGTCTCGGTCCGGCGCTCTGCGTACGGCGAGCGCTCGGCAAACGCGACCGAGAGCGGACGAGGAGCCGGCAGGATCCGAACTCGGGTCCTTCTGACTTGCAGGCCCGGGCCGCGCCGCCCACTCTGACGTCCTCTCCCTTCTTGAAGGAAAGGAAACGCCCGGAAGAAAATAGCGCCGTTTTTCTTTCCCCCCGCCAGTGTTGGCGTGCAGTTGATTTGGCCCGGAGCGGGAATCGGACAGGGCCGCGGACACGGATGGCATCGTCTCGTTCCTGTGATGCCCCGGGTGGGCTGCCGGGGTTTTATTTCTCCTTCCAGAGGGGCGAGGGGCGAGGGGCGAGGGTCTCGCGGGCGGGCGGCGGCTCGCCCGGAAGACGGCCGCTCTTTACGGAGGGAGCGTGGGCGAGGCGCGCCGGAAAGACACCCGCTTCGGGTCGGGCGGATTTCCGTGGTCCGCGTGGAGATTTAAAAAATACAAAACGCGCTAAAGTGCACCGGTGCCCGTCCTGCCGCAGTGCGGGGGCCGGGGGAGACCGGGAGGGCCCCGGCTCTGGAATGGGAGGGGTCGCGCCCCGGGATGCGCCCTCCCCTCTCCGAGGGGGGGGGGAGGACCTAGAACGAGGACGAGGCCCCCCCCCCCGCCCCCCTCCCCGCCCTCCAAAATCCCCCCGGGGGGTCTGAGGGGAGAAAGCCCCGGGCAGAGGAGTGGGAGGGTTCGCTCCCCTGGATGTCCCTGCCCCCCGGTCGACCCCGGGGGGCGGGAGCCGAGAACGAGGGCCCCCTGCCCCCCTAGCAGTCTGAGGGGAACAACCCCAGCCCTGGAGTGGGAGAGGTCCCTCCCCCGCTCGGATACCCCCCGCAACGAGGGGGCGGGAGCTGAGAAGGAGGTCCTCCCGCCCCCGGTGCCAGAGGTCCGACGGGAAAACCCCCCGGCGGCACCACCGACCCGGCCCGGCGGACCCCGACCCTCTGGCCCACGGACCCCTCCGCCCGGGGCCGGCCGCCGGTCCTTAGGCGGCTCCGGCCTCTTCCCCTTGGCCTCGTTCACCCCCGCGCCGCCCCCCCCCCCCCCGGCGGCCCCCCGGGCCGAGAGCCCCCCCCGGGCCGGTCCCGGGCTCCCGGGGCCCGCCGCCCCGCACCCGCCCGGGGGAGGCCCGGGGGTCGGGTGGACGGCGGCGGGTCCCCCCGGGTCGCGTCCGCGCGCGTCGGCGGGTCCGCGGTCACGGGCCCTGGGCTCCCAGGCCTCTCTTGGTGACGAGGGCCTCCAGCAGCTTGAGCTCGGCCTTGAGGTGCTTGTAGCGGTCATAGTCCCGGCCCGCGGGGCCGCGGTCCTCCCTCTGGACCGTCCTGGCCCGAAACGGGGGGCTCCGTCAGGGCCCGTCCGCCCGGGCCCCGGACCCCCTCTCCGCACGCCTCCCCGCGACGGGCCGAGGGTCCGAGGCGCGAACGGCGGGGCCGGGGCCGGGAGGGGAGGACGCCGGCGGCGCCCCTAGTCGGACCCCTCCCTCGGGGGGCTCCGGGCTCGGAGGGGCGGGGAGGGCGGCGGGCCGACCCCGACCCCTCCTCGCCCGCGGGTCCCCGGCCTCGCTTTGCCCTGGGGAGCGCCGTCGTCTCCCCGCCGCCGTGGCCGTGGCCGCCGCCGGCCTCCCCGTCTCCCGGGCCCGTCTCCCCGGCCCGATCCCCGGTCCTCCTGGCTCTTCCCGGGGGGGCGGGTTCGACGGGGCGAGGGGAGCCCGGGGGAGGAGGGGGGCGTCCTACCTTCCGTTCCGTCTGAAGAAGAGATCCTCGAAGTCTCGCAGTTTCTTCCGGACCCTCCTCTTCTCTTCTCGCGCTTCCTGCAGCTGTTCCAGGAGCTCGGGCCTGGGGACCCCCGAGGAGGAGACCCGGGGAGGGGCCGTCATCACCCGAGAGACCGGCCGCGACCCGGCCGTCTCACACGCCGACCCCCCCGCCCCCTCCCTCGGACGACACCGTCCCGCCCGGCCGCCGACCTCCCACGGTCGCCGGTCACGCGCGGGCCTGCCGTCAGGCGGCCGCGGGCGGAGGGCTCGGGGCGGCGGAGAAACCGACTCGGGGTGACCTCTGGACCCCCCTCTCCGTCGCCCCGTCGCCCCCTCGGCCCAGGGGCCCGGCCTCGGTTGCCCCGGTGACCCTCCGGGCCCAGCCCTCGCCCCCTCGGGGGTCCCGCCCCACCCCGGCAGTAGCGGCGCGCCGTCTCCGCCTCCTAACCCGGCACCGTGCGGGGGGGCCCCGTCGGTGGCGTACACGGGGGCCGCGTGCAGGTTGGACAGGCGCCGGTCCCGGCCGCCGCCTCTCGGGGACGCCCTCTCGTCCGCAGCGGGGACCCCGTCGTCCACCCGGCCCTCCGGCCGGTCCGGGGTCGCGGGGACGGTGACCTCCGGGGTCTCCTTGCTCTCCTCTTCCTCCTCCTCCTCCTCCTCCTCCTCCTCGCCCTCCTCCTCCTCCGCTTCCTCCTCCTGAGGAGAGGCCAGTCATCCCCGGGGTCGGTGTCGTCGTCACCGAGCCCGGGCCCCGGGCCCCCCAGCACCCGTGAGGTCGACGAGGGGTCGGTCAGTCGGTGGTATTTACTGAGCGCCCACTGCGTGCGGAGCGCTGGACTAAGCATCTGGGAGAGGACGGGGGTCCGGCACGCCCCCCCGTGCCGGGGAAGCAGGTGGCGTCCGTGCTGACGGTTCGGATGGCTGCCTGCCCTCTTGATTCTGTTTCTCTCGATTCTGTCTATCGCTGTCCTTCTCGTCTGTCCGTCTCCCCCGGTTAATAACGTCGGGGTTTCTTAAGCGCTCACTGTGTGCCGAGCACCGTCCTGAGCGCTGGGGTAGACACGGGGGAATCGGGTCGTCCCACGTGGGGCTCGCGGTCTCCGTCCCCATTTTACAGATGAGGGAACTGAGGCCCAGAGACGTGAAGTGACTCGCCCGCAGTCACGCAGCCGACGGGTGGCGGAGCTGGGATTCGAACTCATGACCTCTGACCCCAAAGCCCGTGCTCTTTCCACCGAGCCACGCCGCCTCTGAGCCGTGAGCCCCTCGCAGGGCAGGGACCGTCTCTTTCTGTTACCCGTTTGTACCTTCCAAGCGCTCAGTACAGTGCTCCGCACCTAGTGAGCGCTCATGAATGCTGTTGAATGAACGAATGCCCGGCGGGTGACACCCCCCCCCCCCCCCGGACCGCCACAGCCCGACCCCTGACCTTCCACGGGGGAGAAAGGGGAGAACCGGCCCCCAAAACCCGCTTTTTTGGGTCCTCTCGGGGAAGCGGCGTGGCCTGCCGCAAAGAGCCCGGACCCGGGAGGCGGAGGACCGGGCTTCTGGTCCCAGCTGTGGCACGGCAGACGTGTCTGCTTCACTTCTCTGTGCCTCGGGTCCCTGATCTGTCAAATGGGGATGGAGACCGCGAGCCCCACGTGGGACGGGAAGCGCGTCCAGTGCGAGGGGCGGAGGTCGCGGTCCGTCTCTCTGGGAGGCGTCCATCGCCGAGGGGCCGGAGGGGGCGGGAAGGGCAAGGCCCGGGGGGGGGGGCGGGGGGGGGGCGGTTCACCTCCGTCTCCTTGAAGAAGAAAGCCGTTTCCCCTTCGATGATGGGCTGCAGCAGGGGGCTTCTGGGCTTGCCGGCGGGAGACCCCTGGGAGACGGGCGCCGACGAGCATCTTGCGCCGACCGCGATCCCCGGCCCGCCCCGGCCGCGCCGGACCCCGGGCCCGCCCGAGCGGGCGGACGCCGGACGCCCGGCCCGGGGAGGCCGCCCCTCGGCCCCCGCGGCCCACCCCTCACCCCCACCCCGCGCACGCCGCGCCCCGCCCCTCGTCCCCTTCCCCCGGGTCATTTTTCTGCAATAACGTTCGGTCCAGGTCGCCCACCCACCGCCGTACCCAACGGAGACTCGTCACCGCCGGCTTTCAAAGCCCTCCTGACTCGCTGCCTTTATTCGTTCCCCCCCCACCCGGCCCCACGCCGCTTATCCACAGTTTATTTATCTTTATTTTCCCCTTCCCCTCTAGACTGTAAGCTTGTTGTGGGCAGGGAACGCGTCTGTCCTGTCAGCCTGCCCTCTCCAGAGTACCCGTACGGTGCTCCGCGTACAGTGAGCGCCTCAGTAAATACGACGGAGAAGCGCTCAACGGAAACTCTAAAAGAGGGCCGCTTTTTTATTCCGTGTTTCCCCGGCACTTCGCCCCCAGAGGGTGCCCGGTAGACACCTCTGCCACTTGCTACTCGCGACAGACGAGGGGGCGGCCGGGGAACGGGAGAAAGTCAGAAGGGTGCAGTCGATCCAACGGTTACGTTTACTGAGCGTCTACTGCGTGCGGGGCGCCGTGCCAAGCACTTAGGAGAGCACAGTGCGACAGAATTGGCGGAAACGGTTCCCAGCCGCAGCCGGTCGGTCAGCGGTACTTATCGAGCGCTTACTGTTTGCCGAGCACCCGCACTGAATGCGTGAGAGAGCGCGCGGTACAACAGAATCGGCAGGCCCGTTCCCCGCCCCCGATATCAGTCGTCGGTATCTGAGCCCTTACTGCATGTAGAGCACTGTCCTAAGAGCGTGGGAGAGGACAATACGACAGATTTATCGGGCACGTCCCCTGCCCACGTTCAAGCAGTCGGTCAGTGGTGTTTACCGAGTGCTTACTGTGTGCGGGGCACCGTCCCGAGCGCTTGGGAGAGGGCAACACAACAGGAGTAGCCAAAACATCCCAGGGTCAGAGCCGGGGGAGAGAAGGCCCCCGGCAGACCCCGGAGGAGCCCGTGGGGTGGGGGTGGGCCACCGTCACTCACCAGGACCGGGACGGGGTCGGGCCGGGGCGAGATGCGCTTGACTCCGCGGTAACGGTCGCTCGGCGGCCTCGGGGGCGGACGCTCCGTCTCCGTCCCCTGGGGACGACGTCGGCCGTCAGAGGGGTCCCCGTCCTCCGGCCCGCGGGAGCGGGGGCCCCGGGGCGGCGTCCCCCGCCGCCCCCGTCCCCGCCACGGGCGGCCCGGGGCCCCCCAGGACCGGGCCGCCGATCGATCCGGGGCACGCGCCGGACGCTTACCGGGTGCCCGGCAGTCAGCCGGTCAACGGTATTTCCCGAGCGCTCGCTGGGTGCGGAGCACCGGATTAAGCGCTTGGGAGAGGACGAGAGAACAGTTAACAGACACGTTCCCTGGCCGCAGCGAGCTGCCAGACCAGAGGCCGGGCCCGCGGCCTGAAGGCACCGTACCGAGTGTCCGGGAGAGAACGCGAGAAGCGGCACGGCCTGGCGGCTAGAGCCGGGGCCTGGGGGTCGGAGGGCCCTCGTCCCGGCTCTGCTGCCCGTCTGCCGTGGAACCTGGGCCGAGTCGCCGGCGCCTCCGTGGGCCGCGTCTCCTCCGAGAGGCCTTCCCCGACTAAGCCCTCCTCTCCTCTTCTCCGACCCGCTTCCGCGTCGCCCGGCTCGCTCCCTTTCTTGACTTCCCCCGCCGGCCCCACGCCACTTAGGTCCGTATCCGTCCCTCACTTCTATTGATGTCTGTCTCTCCCTCTAATGATGATAACGTCGGTATTTGTTAAGCGCTCACTGTGTGCCGAGCACCGTCCTAAGCGCTGGGGTAGACGCAGGGGGAAACGGTCTTCATCCCCATTTTACACATGAGGGAACTGAGGCGCCGAGAAGTGAAGCGACTCGCCCGCGGTCACACAGCCGACGAGTGGCGGAGCTGGCATTCGAACTCACGAGCCCTGACTCCAAAGCCCGTGCTCTTTCCGCCGAGCCGCGCTGCTTCCCCTAATAACGACGTTGGTATTGGTTAAGCGCTTACTACGTGCCGAGCACCGTTCTAAGCGCCGGGGTAGATACGGGGTCGTCGGGTCGTCCCACGTGAGGCTCACGGTTAATCCCCATCTTACGGATGAGGTTACCGAGGCACAGAGAAGTGAAGCGACCCGCCCGCGGTCACGCAGCCGACGAGCGGCAGAGCCGGGATTCGAACTAGACCGGAAGCTCGCTGAGGGCAGGGAACGCGTCGGTTTGTCGTTCTGTCGGATTCTCCCAGGCGCTTAGTACGGCGCGCTGCGCACAGTAAGCGCTTTAATAGATAGGACTGCCTCGGTTCCCTCATCTGGAAAACGGGGGTTAAGACTGCGAGCCCCGCCTGGGCCAGGGACTGTGTCCAACCTGATTAGCTCGTATCCGCCCCGGGGCTCAGTCCAGTGCCTGGCACATAGCGGGCGCCTGACGAATACCGTAGACGAAGAGGAGAGGCCGGGGGCTGGGTCCCTGCCCTCCCGGAGCCGACGGCGCGGTGGGAGCCAGCGGCGTCGCGGGGGGAGCCGGAGCCGGTGCCAGCCTCCCCCGCCGCGACGGGGCAGCCGGGTGGGACGGCCGGGCCGGCACAGCCGGGACCGGGGGGATCCGTCCCGCGGGCCCGGAGGAGACGAAGCCCGCCGTTTTGGGTCATTTTCGTGCCGATGGGAAAAACCCACGTCTTTGTGAACCGGAAGCTCTCTGAGGGCAGAGAGCACGCCTACTGACTCTGTTGGACTCTCCCGAGTGCTCGGGACAGCGCTCCGCACTCCGCGGACCGGAGTCTCTTTGAGGGCGGGGATCCCGCCTTCTAAGGAAGCGATCACGGAGGCGTTCGCTTCCCCGTACCTACTGGACTCTCCCAGCGTCTACTGACTCCTTCGATCCCGCCCCGTCGGTTAGAGAAGCGGCGTGGCTTTGTGGAAGGAGCACGGGCTTGGGAGTCGGAGGTCGGATCCCGACTCCGCCACGTGTCCGCTGTGTGACCTTGGGCATGTCACTTAACTCTCTGTGCCTCAGTCACCTCATCCGTAAGAATGGGGATTCAAACACGTGAGCCCCTCAGGGGACAATCCGATTAACCCCGTATCCACCCCAGCGCTCAGAACGGTGCCCTGCACGTAGGAAGCGCTTAACGAATACCAACGTTATTACGAGTAGTAGTACGGCGCTCTGCGCCCGCCAGACTGGAAGCTCTCCGAGGGCACAGGTCACGTCTACCGACGGTCACCCTCCCCCCCCCCCCCCCCCAGTGCTCTGTACGGGCCGGACCCTAAGTCTCTGTGAGGGCCCCTATCCTGCGCGTTAACTGTTCCGTCCGCTCCCCAGTGCTTAGTTCAGTGCCGGGCACGTAGTAAACCGGAAGTCTCCCGGAGGGCAGCGATCTCCGTTGTATTCTCCCGGGTGCTTCGTACGGTGATCTGCGCAGAGGAGACTGGAAGCTCCCCGAAGGCAGGGACCGTTATCTACGGGCTCCGTCGTCCCCTTTCCTGCGCCGAGTTCAACGGTCCGCGCACGGACCGTCCGTAGGTCTCTTGTCTTCTAACTTCTACCGTCCTCTTCCAAGGGCTCAGTGCGGTGCTCTCCCCGGAGCGGACTGGAAACTCCTTGAGATCAGGCATCTCGTATGCCGACTGTACCGTATTCTCCCAAGTGCTCAGGACAGTGCCCTGCACAGAGCAAACAGTCGTCACGATGGCATTCGTTAGGCGCTCGCTATGTGCCGGGCGCCGTTCTCACGGCTGGGGTGGATAGAAGGTCCTCAGGTTGTCCCACGTGGGGCCCCCAGTCTTCATCCCCATTTTACAGATGAGGGAACTGAGGCCCAGACAAGTGAAGCGACTTGCCCAAAAGTCACCCAGCTGACGAGCGACGGGTCTGGGATTGGAACCCATGACCGCCGACCCCCGAGCCCGGGCCCTTTCCGTTAAGCCACGCTGCTTCTCAAGGGCAGGGATCGTATCTAACAACTGCAGTGTCCTCTCCCAGGCGCTCGGTACAGAGCTCCGCGCGTAGCAGACTGGAAGCCCCTTGAGGGCAGAGACCGCGTCTACTAAATCTGTCGTCCTCTCCCGAGCGTGGGATACAGTGTTGTGCACACAGTAGCCCGGAAGCTCCTTGAGAGCGGGGATTGTGTCCGTTAACTCTTCTTCTGTCCTCTCCCGGGTGTTCAGTACAGCGCCGTGCAAACCGTAGACTGGAAGCTCCTTGAGGGCGGGGAGAGTGCCTACTAACTGTACTGGTCTTTCCCAAGAATCCAGTGCAGTGCTCCGTACAGAGCGAGGGCTCCGTACCCACTAAGCGACTGCCCGCTGGGAGGCCCAGCGGGAGCGAGGCCGGGGGTTGAGGTCAGACGTGAGTGGAGCGGTCACCCCCGAGGAGGCGCGCGCGGGGTCGGCGGGGACAGCGGGCCCGGGAGCGGGGTTCGTCCGGCGGCCGGCCGCCCCCTTCCCGCCCCCGCCCCCCCGCCCCCCGCCCGCCCCCGGCACGCACCGGCCGGCCCAGGACGCCCTCGGAGCACAGCGGGCCTCTCCGGAGAGTCGCCTTCTCTGCCGCCGTCTGCTTCCGGCTCACGTCCTGCCGGGGGAGAGCACGGAAAGATTTCACCCGGGGGTTCGCCCGCCGGCCGGGCGTGCCCCCGGCCGCTCTCGCCACCCGCCGCCCTCGCCAAAGCTCGCCCGCTCCATGCCGCCGCCCTGGCACGCCGGCCTCTCAGAGCTCGGTCTAAGGGGACGGACCCGGGGGGCCGTGGGCCAGGAGAGACGGGGCTGGGCCGGGGGGAGGGTCTCTGAACCCTACAAGGTGGTCCCGGGGGGTCTGGGGGCCGCAGGAGACGGGCCCGCGGGAGTCGCGGGCCGGGAGAGGTGGCCCCCGAGGGTCCCCGAGCCAGAGGCGGTCATCCTGGGGATGCCGTGGGCCGAAAGGTACGGTCCGGGGGTCTTCGGATCGGAAGAGATGGTACCGAGGGTCTCTGGGCCGGAAGAGGTGGGCCGGGGGCGCCGGGGGCCGGAAGAGACGGCCTCGGGGCTCTCTGGGCCGGAAGGGATCCATTCAGTTCGATAGTATTTATCGAGCGCTTACTGTGTGCAGGGCACCCGACTAAGCACTTGGAAGGGACGATTCGGCAACAGAGAGAGACGGTCCCCGCCCAGCGACGGGCTCACGTTCTGAACGGAGACGGCCTCGGGAGTGTCTGGGCCAGAAGAGACGGTCCCAGTAGGATCGGTGGGCAGGAGGAGATGGTCGCAAGGGTCTGGGGGTCGGACGTAGCGAGGCTGGGGGTGCCGCGGGCCGGAAGAGACGGTCCCGGGGGGGGTCGGTGGGCCGGAAGAGATGGGCTTAGGGGACCGTGGGCCGGAAGCGGTCATCCCAGGGGGACTCTGGGCCGAGAGAGACGGTCCCGGGGGTTTCTGGGCCGGAGGAGGGGGTCCCGGAGGGTCGCTCGGCAGGAAGAGATGGTCCTGGAGTTCTCTGAGCCGGAAAAGAGGGTCCCCGGGGGGTCTCTGGGCCGGAAGAGATGGTCCCGGGGGGTCTTTCGGCCGGAAGATATGGTCCCGGGAGGGTCAGCGTGGGCCGTGAGAGGATGGTCCTGGGGGCGGCCAGTGGGCCGAAAGAGATAGTTCTCAGGGTCCGGTGGGCCAGGAGAGATGGGCCCGAGCGTCTTCGGGCCGCAGACGGTGATCCTAAAGGGTGCTACTGGCTGGAAGAGACGGTCTGGGTGGGTGGGTGGGGTCTCTGGGCCGGAAGAGACAGCCCCGGCAGTCTCCGGTCTGGAAGAGAGGGGGCCAGGGAGACTCTGGGCCGGGAGAGAGGGTCCTGGGGGCGGCCTCTGGGCGGAGAGATACGGTCCCGGGGGGTCATTTTTGAGGGGCGGCGCCCGCAACCTGGAACAACGACCCCCCCGCCCCCGCGTTCCCACGCTTCGCCCCCGTGGAATGAAACGTCCGGAGCTCCCAGCTCTGGAGGCGACCCGGGGACCCGGCGGGCATTCCGCCCCCCGGCCCCGCGCGGAGCCCGGGACCCAGTCGGCGGTCCATCTACAGCGTGGACCCGACGACCCTCGGGTCAAACTGAGCGCTGGGTGTATGGCGCTTATGCAGTCCCAGCCCTCGAGGAGCTGACGGCCTCACGTGTGCCCGGCCCCGTACGGAGCGCTCAGGAGACGACACGGGAGTGAGCAGACCCGATCCCCGCCCTCGAGGAGCCGAGAGCCTCGGGCGTGCAGAGCGCCGGACCGAGCGGTCGGGAGAGCGCGACAGAGTCGCGAGGCCTGATCCCCGCCCTCGGCGGGCCTGACCGTCCGTGGTACGGACGGAGCGCCGGCTCGGGGCGGAGCGGCAGACTGAGCGCTCGGGAGAGGAGGGCGGAGTCGGGCGGCGCGAGAGGAAGCGAGTCGCCCGAGGTCACGCATCGGACCCCGGGCGCGAACCCGGGTCTCCTGACCGGCCGACCCGGGTCCGGCCGCCGGGCCGCGCCGCCTCGCCGGCGGCGGGAGCGGACGCGCGTCGCCCCGACGGGAGGCGGCCGTCGTTTCCGGTCCGCGACCCGACCCCCGGCCCCACGCCCCTCACCTGGGCATCCCGGGAACGGCCGGTCGCGTCCCGCGGCGGCGTCCGGAGCGGGGAGAGGGCGGGCCCCGGAGCCGGCCGGCCGGGCCCGTCCGCCGCCTCGGGCCCCCGGGCCGTGCCCTCCCCCGCCGTCCCGGCCGTCCCGGCCGCCGTCCGCTCCAGCTGCGACCCGAAGCTCCGGGGGAGCGTGTGGCTGCGCCGACGCATCGGGGCCGGGGCCCAGTCCTCCTCCGACAGCCGCAGCCTGGAGTCTGGGCGGGGTCGGGGCCGAGGGGGCACGGTCAGGGCCGGAGGGACGGGCCCGGGCCCGGGCCCGGTCCTCCTTCGACGGCTGTATCCCCGGCGGAGCCGGGGGCGGGGGCGGAGCCCGGAGGGACGGGGCCGGGGGCCGGAGCCGGAGCCGGGGGGTGGGGGGGGGTCGGGGTCACGGTCGGGGGCGGGGCCGGGGGGGGGAGGGCGGCCGGAATCGGGGTCGGGGCTTCCGACCTTTCAGCTGCTTCCGGCACTTGGCGAGCTCGTGGGTCCAGCGGAGGACGTCGGGGTGGGCCGCCTTGTCGCTGTGGGCCGGCTGCGGAGGAGGGCGCGGAGTGAGACCCCGGCGGGCGGGCGGGGGTCAGCCGGGAGGGGTGAGGGGCTCCCATCCCATCTCCGGCCTCGACGGCGCCTCGCCCTCCCGTCCCTCCGGGGTTGGGGGCGCCGCCTGCCGGGGCCCCGCCCGCGGCACCGATGCCCGCGTCGGTTTCCCCTCCCCGGAATTGATCTTCCCGTCGGTCTCCCCCGACGGTAAGACGCTCGACAAGAGGGATTGCGTCTGACTCTCCTGTCCTCTCCCAAGCGCTCGGTCCAGTGGTCCGCAGGGCGGACGGGAAGCTCCTTGAGGTCAGAGGCCGTGTCCCACTGACCCCCCCGTCCTGTCCCAAGGGCTCCGTCCGGTGCTCCGAACCCAGCGGCCTCCACGTTCCCGGAGGGCAGGGGTCGCGCGGACTGACTGTCCCGGGTCCTCCCGCACGCGGGGTCCAGCGCTCCGCACGGGGGAGGCGCTCGCTCCGTCCTACCGAGGGCTCCTCCGGTCGGCCCTCCCGTCCCTCGGCCCCCGGGGAGGGGACGGCGGTCCCTCACCCTGTATTTCCGCTCTTCCTCGAACTGGTCCTCGAACCGTCTGATCTTCTCCTTGAGGCCCTGGATCCTGCGGGTCAGCTGGGCGGGCGACGGGTCCTCCCGCAGGTCTTCGCACGAGCCCACCGACCAACTCCGCCGCCTGCCCAGAGACCCCGGAGGGCTTCACGGGGGGGCGGCGGGCCGACGGTCGGGCCCCCCTCCCCCCCCCCCCCCCCGGGCCTGGGGGTAGGGACCGCCTCTCCCCCCCGCTACCGTCCTCCCTCGGGCGCTCGGCACAGCGCTCTGCACGCGGGAGACCGGCGGCTCCCGGAGGGCCCACCGTCGGACCGTGAGCCCGTGGTAGGGTCGGGTGGGGCACGGTTCCGTTGCCGAACTGTACTTTCCGAGCGCCCGGGACAGTGCTCCGCACGCGGCAGGCGCTCGCTAGATCCGCCTGAAGGGACGGATGAACCAGTGAGGACGGGGATCCCGTCTGCCGTCTCTGTCGGGCTCTCCCAGGTGTCCGGTCCAGTGCTCCGCACGCAGGAGAGCGGCGGCTCCTGGAGGGCGGGGACGGTGCGGGTCGAGGAACGACCCGGGGGTTGCCCTCCCTCCCTCCCTCCCGCCCGCCCTCCGCCGCCCGGCCCCTCCCCGCCGCCGCTCACCTCACGAAGGAGTGCGAGCTGGGGGGCGAGGGAGGGGCGTCGGGGTCGTCGAGGAAGCGCCGGCCGTGCCCGCAGGCCAGGGAGCGGGGGGACGGCAGGGGGTCGCCGTGGTCGTCCCGCAGCTGGCCCAGCAGACCCCCGGCCCGGGGGGGGGACCGAGCCTCGTCCGCCGCCTCCCCCTGCCACGGCGGCGACGCCCGGGCGGCCTCTGCGGACGCAAAGGGGGAGCTGGGGACGGGGGGGGGGGGCCGCCCGCTCCCCGGGGGGAGCCGGAAGCGGGGTCCTCCCGCCTCTGGGAGGGAGCTGGGAACGGGGGGCCGCCCGCCTGCCGTCGGGGAGGGAAGGGGGCGAGCGGCAGGCCCGGGAGAGGGAGCCGGTCCTCTCTTTTACACCCCGAGCCCTCTCCGATACCGACGGGGGTGGTTATTTCTCGAGCACGGCCCATATTCCGAGCGTCGCGCTAAGCCCGGGGGCGGCCGCGGTCGGACGGGTCTCCCCCTCGAGACCGTGAGCTCGCGCTGCGGGGGGGAACGTGCCTGTCTGTCGTCATGCCGGACTCCCCCAGGTCGGTCGGACCGAGAGCCGACCTGTCTGTCCCGAGCGCCCGGGACGGTGCTCTGCGCACGGTAAGCGCCCAGTAAGCGCTGTCGAATGAACGAATGAATGGCCTGGACACAGTGAGCGCTCAGTAAACATGGCCGAATGAATGAATCGGACCCCGTCCCTGTCCCACCTAGGGCTCACGGTCCAAGTAAGAGGTGGCCGCGGTGTTTCGTCCCTATTTCGCCGATGGGGGAACGGCGGCACAGAGAGGTCAAGTGACCGTCCCGAGGTCGCGCGGCAGACCGGAGCGGACGGGAGGCGGAGTGGGGATGAGGACCCAGGTCCTCTGACTCCCGGGCCCCGGGCTCTCTCCACGCGGCCGCCCCGCTCCTCGTTAATAAGAATAATAATAATAATCACCATGCTGGTATTTGTTAAGCGCGCGCTGTGTGCGGAGCGCCGTTCTGAGCGCCGGGGTAGATACGGGGTCGTCGGGTCGTCCCACGGGAGGCTCCCGGTTAATCCCCATTTTACAGTTGAGGTGACTGAGGCACAGAGAAGTGAAGTGACTCGCCCGCGGTCACACAGCTGACAAGTTCACTCATTCATTCAACGGTATTTATTGAGAGCTCACTACGTGCGGAGCACCGTACTGAGCGCTCGGAATGAACAAGTCGGCCCCAGACAGGTGGCAGAGCCGGGAGTCGAACCCATGACCTCCGACTCCGAAGGCCGGGCTCTTTCCGCCGAGCCGCGCCGCTTCGTTAAATGAAGCGACTCGCCCCAGGTCACCCAGCAGACGAGCGGCGGAGCCGGGATGAGGACCCTGGACTCCCGGCACCGGGCTCTAGCCAGTAGGCCCCGCTGCTCCTCGGTAATAATAACGTCGGTATTTAGTGAGGTCCCACAGAAGGCAAGCGGCGGAGCCGGGCTTAGAACCCGGGACCTCCGACTCCCAGGCCCGGGCCCTAGCCACTAGGCCGCTCGGCCCCTCCCTCTCCGAGAAGCCGGCCCGGCTGGGCGGCAGGGACGGTGGCCCTCGATCCCTGGCCTCGGCAGGTCGGAGCGGGGAGCGGGAATCGGAAGTCATCTGTCGGAGGAGGAGGAGGAGGGACTGTTGACGGTCAGGATCAAGGCTTCCGAGGCCTGGGAAAACCAGAGACAAAACACCAGGCCGGAGGCGAGGCCGCGGGGAAGGACGCCGATTCCGGTCCGGGGCGTTATCTGGGCGGAGGGAGGACCGTCTCGCCCCTGCCTCGTTCCTTCACCCTCGGAGGGTTTTTCCTCCTCAAAAAAATGACGACGGCGGAAAAAAACCCCCAAACGAAATGAGTTTTCAGGAGCCGTAGAGGGGTTTCCGACATCCCACCTCCTCTGGGAAGCTTTCCCCGACTGACCGGCACGGCTTAGTAGAGAAGCAGCACGGCTCAGTGGAAAGAGCCCAGGCTTGGGAGTCAGAGGTCATGGATTCGAATCCCGGCTCTGCCGCTCGTCAGCTGTGGGACCGTGGGCGAGTCACTTCACTTCTCTGGGCCCCAGCTGCCTCATCTGTAAAATGGGGATTAAGACTGCGAGCCCCAAGCGGGACAACCTGATTACCCTGTATCTACCCCAGCGCTTAGAACAGTGCCCTGCACACAGTAAGCGCTTAATAAATAGCAACGTTAACGTTAAGAGCCCGGGCTCGGAAGGGAGAGGACCCGGGTTCTAATTCCGGCTCTGCCCCGTGCCCGCTGCGTGACCTGGGGCAGGTCGCTCGACCTCTCCGGGCCCCGGGGACCTCATCTGTGAAACGGGCACGGAGACCGCGAGCCCCACGGGGGACGGGGGCCGCGTCCGACTCGCCCTGCTCGGATCCACCCCGGCGCTCGGTACGGCGCCCGGCACGGAGTAAGCGCTCGACGGATACCGTCCGCACTGGTGTCGTCGTCGTTCCGGCGCCCGGCCCTCGGTAAGGGCTCGGCGGATACGGTAAAAATAAGGACGGCGCAACCGGCCGACACGTTCCCTGCCCGTAACGAGCCCACGGTCCGGAGGGGGAGGCGGACGTTGATGTGAATGGATAAAGTCATTTATCGCGTATAAAGTATGATTCTAAATCTTCAGATGTAATGCCAGGTTGGGGACCGTGCCGGCTCCTCCGCAGCGGCGGAGCACCCGTCCGCCGACTCCGTCGCGCCGGACTCTCCCGAGCGCTCACTACAGTGCCCCGCACGCGGGAGGCGCTGGGTGAATACCGCCGAGTGACCCCAGGCCGAACCCGGAGACGCCACCCTTCCCCGTTCCGAGGTCCTGAGTGAATTATCCGGCCGGAGCCGAGGGCCCTGGGAACAGTAGGGAAGAGAGGCAGCGTGGCTCGGTGGAAAGAGCACGGGCTTTGGAGTCGGGGCTCATGAGTTCGAATCCCAGCTCTGCCACTTGTCGGCCGTGTGACCGTGGGCGAGTCACTTAACTTCTCCGCGCCTCAGTTCCCTCATCTGTAAAATGGGGATTAAGACCGTGAGCCCCACCTGGGACAACCTGATTGCCCTCTGTCTACCCCGGCGCTTAGAACGGTGCTCGGCACATAGTAAGCGCTTAACGAATACCAACATTATTATTATCATTATTATTATTAACAGTAGTGACGGGGTGTCCGGCGAGAACCTCTCCTCGTCGCCAGGCGCCGACATCCACGCCGATAACCGTGCTGTCTGGTAGGTGCTGAGAATGAGACTTAAACGCTGGTGTAGACGTTGATGACCGTCACGGTGATCGTGGTATTTAAGGGCTCGCTGTGCGGCGAATGCTGTACTGAGTCCGGGTGTCGTGATTGTTTTAAGTACGATAATAACAGTGATAATTGGGATGTTGGTTCACTGTCGATTCCGGACCAGACCGGATGTTAAGCGCCGGTGTAGATATTAATACCGATAATGACCGTGGCATCAAGGGCCCACCGAGCACCAGGCGCCGTACTGAGCGTCGGTATGTGCACCGGTAATAGCTGTGGGACCCTTGAGGCATCTACTGTGCGCCCAGCACCGGGCAAAGCGCTGGTGCGGCGTTCAGCGGGAAGAGCCCGGGCTGGGGAGTCGGAGGTCGCGGGTTCTAATCCCGGCTCCGCCGCTTATCGGCTGCGTGATCGGGGCGAGTCCCTTCGCCTCTCCGGGCCTCGGTTCCCTCCTGAGTAAAATGGGAGCCGGTCCCCGTCCCGCTAACATGGGACGGAGAAGGGCTACCGGAGCCCCATTTTCACAGGTCAGGTGACCTGGCCAGGGTCGCCCGGCGGGCCGCTGGCCGTGCTGGGATTATTAATGACAATAATAATGACGGTAACGGTGTCTGTTGGGCGCTTTACTGCGTGCTGTCGGACCACCCGCAGTCCCCGTCCCCCCCGTCCCCGCCCCCCGGGGATCCCCACGCCGAGCCCGGCGAGGGCAGCGCGGCGGGTGCGGGTACCTGGGCGGGGGGGCCGCTCCTCGGCCGGCCGGGGGGCCTCGGGCTCGCCGTGCCGTCCTCGCGGGGGTCGGTGGTCGCTCCGGGGGCGGTCCCCGGGGCGGGATCCGGGCGGGCCGGGGTCGGGCGGGCCGGGGGGCTCCGGGATCCTCGTGGCCGGAGGCTGCAACCGACGAGGGGTCAGAGGCCGGACCCGCCGGGTGGGGGCGGGAGGGGAGGCCTACCGGGGAGGGGGGCTTGGGAGAGGGTCCGGGTGGGATGAGGGCAAGGGGACGGGGAGGAGGGAAGGGGGAGGGTCGCTCGCCCGCCCGCCGCGGCCGCGGGCCCTCTCTGTGCCCCCTCCCCGCCCGGTGCCCCCTGCACAGCCGCGGCCTGGAGGGTCTGGGCCCGGTCTGCCCGCCGGGCACCGGGAGCGAAGAGACGGGAGGACGGGGAAGGGGCGAAGGGAGAGAAGGGAGCAGGAGGGGGTGCCCATATCTCTAATTCTACTTATTTACATCGATGCCACTGATGCCTGCCTACTTGTTTCGTTGTCTGTCTCCCCCCCCCGCGGACTCGGCCCGTTGTCGGGTAGGGAGCGTCTCCGTTAGTCGCCGAACCGTACTTTCCAAGCGCACGGGACGGTGCTCTGCACACGGTAAGCGCTCAGTAAATGTGACTGAATGAAGGGAAGGAAGGAAGGAAGAGGAGGGAAGGGGGGGGGGGAAAGAGAAGGGGAAAGGGAGAAGGAGGAGGGGAAAGAGAGGGAGAGGAGGTGCGGGGAGTAAGGGTAGAGGGGAAGGGGGAGGAAGGGGTGGAGGAAGAGGAGGAGACGGAGCACGAGGCTGTCTGCAAGGGATAATAATAATGATACTGATAATAACGTTGATATCTGTTAAGCGCTTACTATGTGCAGAGCACTGTTCTGAGCCCTGGGGGAGATCCAGGGTCATCGGGTCGTCCCACGTGAGGCTCACGGTCTTCGTCCCCATTTGACAGGTGAGGTCACTGAGGCAGAGAGAGGTTAAGTGACTTGCCCACAGTCACCCGGCTGACAAGGGATCTGTCCGGATGGGGACGGACCCGGCCGGTGGAGGTAGAAGCGGCGGGAGGCTGGCTCGGCGAGCCCCAGGGGACCCCCCCCCCCCCGGCCCCCCGGCTCCGGGGTGAGGGTCCCGGCTCGCTCATCTGTTATCTGTTACCGATTTGCACATACCAAGCGCATAGCACAGTGCTCTGCACGTAGCAAGCGCTCGATAAATACTACTGAATGAACTTGGGCCGTCAGCCCCACGTGGGACCCGAGGGTCTTGTCCCTACCCCGGGGCCGCTTTGCCCGGAGCGGGCGCTTAATAGATACCATCGGTAGGAGTAGCATTCGACAGGAGATTGGGCATCCGATCCCCATTTTGCGGATGAGGACGCTGAAGCCCAGGGAGGCCAAGTGACTTGCCCAGGGGCACGCCGCCGGCAAGCGGCCGAACCTAAATTAGAACCCGGGTCCTCTGACTCCCAAGGCCGGGCTCTTCTCGCTAGGTCACGGTGCTTCTGTCCCACCGCTCCGTGCCAAGCGCCGGGGAGATGACAGTAATAGGGGTATTGGACTTTACGGATCAAGCACCGTGCCGAGCACCGGGATAGACTGTCCGCCCGTCTCCCCCGAGTAGACCGTAAGCCCGTCAGAGGGCAGGACTGTCTCTATCTGTCACCCGTCTGTACATTCCAAGCGCTTAGTACAGTGCTCCGCACATAGTAAACGCTCGGTGAATACTACCGAATGAATGAATGAATGAATGACGGAAGCCAATCAAGTTGGACACAGTCCCTTATCCTTCGTGGGGCTCACAGTCCATTTTACAGATAAGGGAACTGAAAACAAAGCACTGAATGATAATAGTAATAATTCTGGTATTCGTTAAGCGCTTACTACGTGCCCAGCGCTGTTCCGAGCGCCGGGTAGATAGAAGGTGACCAGGTTGTCCTCCCACGTGGGGCTCCCAGTCTTCATCCCCCTTTTCCAGATGAGGTCACTGAGGCCCAGAGAAGTGAAGTCACAGTGACTCGCCCACAGTCACACAGCTGGTAAGCGGCAGAGCGGGGATTAGAACCCACGACCTCTGACTCCCAAGCCCGGACTCTTTCCGCTGAGTCACGCTGAAGTGACTTGTCCGGGGTGACACAGTCCAGGCTCCGCCCGAGGCTCAGGGGAAGTTTTACGGGGGGGGGTGGGGGGGGGGGGGCGCGGGGCGGACGGTGTGAAGATACCCAATGGTGACGTATTCGCGGGGGAAGGGCACGGCCTGGGTTCTAATCCCCCCTCCGCCACTCGCCTGCTGTGCGACCCCGGGCGAGTCCCTTCACTTCTCCGGGCCTCAGTCGCCTCCTCTGCAAAATGGGGATTAAGACCGTGAGTCCCATGTGGGACGGGGACTGTGTCCAACCTAGTGAGCTTGGATCGACCCCCTGCGCTCAGTACAGTGCCTGGCAGATGGGGATGGCCTAAACAAATACCATTTTAAAGAAAACAACACATATTCCCCCCTCTCTGCTTTTCAAATTGGAATCAGCCAAGATGAGACCAGGGGTCAGATCGTCTCCCCGTCCAGACAGCAGAGAATGTGGACTGGCTGGTTGTGAGCAGGGAACGTGGCTACCAACTCGGTCCTACCGTCCTCTCCCAAGCGCCCAGTACACGCGAGGAAGCGCTCAGTAGATACCGCTGATTGACTGATAGACCGTCAGCTCGTGGTGGGCAGGGAACGTGTCTCTCAACTCCTTTTCACCGTCCTTCTCCGAGCGCTGGGCCCGGGGCCGAGCACCGAGGAAGCGCTCGATAGCACTGATGATGCTAGTTTTTTTTTTTAAATTATTGGTCTTTTTGAGGAAAATGAGCGGCGTTACAGAAAGGACAACAAACTCCCGGCAAGGGAACCCAAAGGAAGTTGTGAAATAGGAAGAAGTTAGGCCGGATTACAAAGGCCAACACCAACAACTCCCAGGAAGTCTCTCGTTTTCCGGTTAATAACCGACCGAGGAACGATCGAAGGGAGGCAGGGTGGCCGGGCGGAAGGAACCCGCGTCTCAGCCTCGGCTCGTCCCCCCGGCCCGCCGCGGGACCCCGGGCGAGTCGCTTCACCTCTCCGGACCTCGTTTTCCACATCCGTCGGATGAGGATTGGGTCCGTTTTCTGCCTCCGCGTTAGACCGTCGGCCCCACGTGGGACGGGGACCGCTCGGTCCGACGATCGCGTACGTACCCCAGCGTTCAGTACGGTGCTCGGCGCGTAGAAACGAGAATAGTAATAATAACGGCACTTGTTAAGCGCTCTCACTAGGTGCAGAGCAGCGTTCCGAGCGCTGGGGGGCGGGGGGGGGGTACAGGGCGATCAGGCGGTCCCACCTGGGGCTCACGGTCTTGATCCCCATTTTACAGATGAGGCAACTGAGGCTCGGAGAAGCTGAGTGACTCGCCCAGAGTCACACGGCTGACGAGCGGCGGAGCCGGGATTAGAACCCGTGACCTCCGACTCCCAAGGCTGTGCTCTTTCCGCCGAGCCACGCTGCTTAACAGATGCTCCGACGGTGTGTAGGGAAGCAGGGTGGTCTGTCCTGGGAGTCGGAGGACCCGGGTTCCAATCCCGGCTCCGCCGCCCGTCTCCCGTGTGACTCGGGGCAAGTCGCTTCACTTCTCTGGGCTTGTGACCTCGTCCGTAAGATGGGAATTGGGTACCCGTTCCCCCTCCTACGGAGACCGCGAGCCCCGTGTGGGACCCGATTATACCGTACCTTCCGTAGCGCCTACAGCAGTGCGCGACACAGAGTAAAAGTGCTCGAAAGATGCCGTTTTTATCATTAAAACGTTCGGGAAACGATGAACCCCGAAGGATAACCCTCAGCTTAGGGACCCCACAGATCCCCAGCTCCAGACCAAGCGGGCCACGCCTCCAGACCCCAGATGATAAGAATGATCATCGTGGTACCTAAATGCTTCCTATGTGCCGGGCACCGTACTGAGCGCTGGGGCGGATAAAAGCGAGTCAGGTTAGACGCGGTCCCCGCCCGACGTGGGGCTCCCGATCTTGGTTCCCATCTGACAGATGAGGTCCCCGAGGCCCGGGAAGTGAAGTGACTCGCCCCCGGTCACACGGCGGGACCCGCGGCGGAGCCGGGCCGAGGAGGAGGAGGAGGAGGAGGAGGACAATGATCGCGGTATCGGTGCGGCGCTTCCTAGAGAGGCTGCGTGGCCCAGTGGAAAGAGCGCGGGCTTGGGAGTCGGAGGTCATGGGTTCGGATCCCGGCTCCGCCGCCGTCTGCCGCGTGACCTCGGGTGAGTCGCTTCGCCTCTCTGTGCCTCGGCGACCTCCTCGGTAAAAATGGGGATTAAAAGACGTGAGCCCCACGGGGGACAGCCCGACGACCCCGTGTCTACCCCAGCGCTTAGAACGGTGCCCGGCACGGAGGGAGCGCCTGACCGATACCCTGATTATCATTATACGGGAAGCACCGCCCCAAGCGCTCGGGTGGCCACGGGCGAATCCGGTCGGGCGCGGTCCGCGTCCCACGCGGGGCTCGCCGTTTCCATCCCCCCGTTTCGCGGAGGAGGTCACCGAGGTCCGGAGGAAGGAAGTGACCCGTCCGAGGTCACGCCGCCGAGCGGGCGGAGGAGGCAGGTCCCCGAGACTCCCCTCGGCCGCGCCGCCCCCCAGCCGGACGCGTCCGGGCCCAGCGCTCCCGGGTAGCGTCGGTTCCCTTACCGCGGGGCTGTCCTGGCGGTCGGTGGGCCCGCCTGGTCTGGCCCCGGGTCTGGCGCGTTCGGGATGCCGCTCGTCGGAGGGGCCCGTCCGGGGTTTTTCCGCTCCGGGGCCGGCCGCCACCGGCCCGTCCAGGTTCCCGGCCCCGCGGGGGACGTCCTCCTTGGCGACGAACCCCCTAGACGGACACGCGCTCTTCAGAAAGGGGTGGGGCGAAGGGCCAGGCCGGACCCCCGGGCTTCGGGGTCGGGATCTGTCGGCGGGAGGGTCGATCCCCGGGGGCCGGCGGCCGGCGCGCCCGTCAAGCGCCCGTCTCCTCCGAGAGGCCTTCCCCGACTAACCCCCCCCTTTCCTCTCCTCCCGCTCCCTTCCGCGTCGCCCTGCCCGGCCCCCTCGATCCCTTCCCCGGCCCCGCTCGGGTCCTCGTCTCTCGTCCATTTACTTCCGTCGCCACCCGTCTCCCCCCCCGGATGCCGACGATATCGGTATCCGTTAAGCGCTTACTCCGTGCCAAGCGCCGTTCTAAGCGCCGCGGTGGGGACGGGGTCACCGGGGTGGGGCTCCCGGTCTTCGTCCCCATTTTCCGGGCGAGGTCACCGGGGCCCGGAGAAGCCAGGTCACCCGGCTGACAGGCGGCGGAGGGGGGATCGGAACCCACGACCTCCGACTCCCGGGGCCGGGCCCCTCCCACCGAGCCGCGCCGCCTCCGTGGACGGGGGGCTCCCGGCGGACGGGGAACGCGTCCGCCGACCCCGCCGTACTGGACTCCCCCGGGCGCCCGATCGATATCGTTAAACGAACGCACGGGGTAAACAGGCCAAGACTCAGACCGGCGGCTCTGGGAGGGGAGGGGGTCCGCCCCGCCGACTCCATCGTCTCCTCCCAGGCGCTCGGCACGGGGCTCCGCGCCCGGCGGCTCCCCGAGGGCGGGGATTAAGGCTACCGACCCCGCCGCCTTCTCCCCGGGGGCCCGGCCCGGCGCTTCGCGCCCGGCGGACTCCGGGATCCCCGAAGGCAGCGACGGTCCCGTTCCTTCGTTGGGTGGTGTTTCCCGCGCGCCTGCCGGGGGCAGAGCACCGTCCCGAGCGCTCGGCACTGCCGTCCTCTCCCGGGCGAAGTCCGGCGCTCTGCGCGCAGTAAACCGGACGCCCCCGGAGAGCGAGGGATCGCGTCCTGCCCGTTCCGTCGTCCTCTCCCCGGCGCTCGGCCCGGCGGCCCCCGTCCCCGTCGTCTCCTCCCGCGCGTCGGGCACGGTGCCGCGCGCCCGAAAGACGGTCGGCCCTCGAGGGCGGGGACGGCGACTCCCGACCCCGTCGTCTCCTCCGGAGCGTGCGGCACGGCGCCGCGCGCCCGACCGTCGGAGGGCGGGGACGGCGACCGCCGACCCTACCGTCTCCTCCCGAGCGTGCGGCACGGCGCCGCGCGCCCGACCGACGGCTCCTCGAGGGCGGGGACGGCGACCGGTGACCCTACCGTCTCCTCCCGAGCGTGCGGCGCGGTGCCCTGCACCCGACGGACCGTCGGCTCCTCGAGGGCGGGGACGGCGACCGCCGTCCCTACCGTCTCCTCCCGAGCGTGTGGCGCGGTGCTCTGCACCCGACGGACCGTCGGCTCCTCGAGGGCGGGGACGGCGACCGCCGTCCCTACCGTCTCCTCCCGAGCGTGTGGCGCGGTGCTCTGCACCCGACGGACCGTCGGCTCCTCGAGGGCGGGGACGGCGACCGCCGACCCTACCGTCTGCTCCCCAGCGCCGAGCGCAGTGCTGCGCGCCCCGAAGGGCGGGGATGCGGGGGCCGTGGGCGGGAGCGGCGGGCGGGCGCCGCGACCGGCCCATCGACCGAGCCGATCGATCGATGGAAGGATCGATCGATCGATCGATCGATGGAGGGATCGATCGATGGAGGGATCGATCGATCGATCGATGGAGGGATCGATCGATCGATCGATGGAGGGATCGATCGATGGAGGGATCGATCGATCGATCGATGGAGGGATGATGGACGGGGGGAGGGAACGGGGGTCGGGGCCGGGTACCTGTGCGGCGGGGCGGCGTCCCGGGCCATGGCGGGGTCCGACCGACCGACCGTCCGTCCGTCCGTCCGCCCGTCCGCCTGCGGAGGCTGCGGCGGGGCCGCCGGGGCTCCCCATTGGCCGAGACGGACAGGGGGCGGGGCCGGGAGGGGGCGGGGCTCCGGCCGCGGGGCTCCCCATTGGCCGAGACGGACAGGGGGCGGGGCCGGGAGGGGGACGGGGCTGGCGCCAAGGAGGGCGGTGATTGGTTCCTGGAGGGGCGGGGGCCGCGCGATGGGCGGGGCCGGCGCTGCAGAGGGCGGTGATTGGTTCCTGGAGGGGGCGGGGGGGGTCTGGGCCGGGGGCGGGTCCCGGAGGGGGCGGGGCTTGCGCTGCAGGCTGGCGGTGGTCGGTTCCTGGAGGGGGCGGAGCCTAGGCGATGGGCGTGGCCTGGAGGTGGGCGTGGCGGACGCTGCAGACAGGAGGTGATTGGTTCCTGGAGGGGCGGGGCCTGCGGGAGGGGGCGGGGTCTAAGGGGGGCTGCAGGGGCGGGGCTTGCGATGCCGGCCAGCGGTGATCGGTTAAGAGGTGGGCGCCGTCTGGGGGCGGGGCTTACGCCGCAGGCGGGCGGTGATTGGTTCCCGGAGGGGCGGTGTCTATTTGATGGGCGGGGCCTGGGGGGCGGGGCTTGCGAGGCAGACGAGCGGTGATTGGTTCCCGGAGGGGCGGGGTCCGCACGGGGGGGCGGGGCCTGGAGGGGCGCGGTCTGGGATGTGGGAACAGAGCGGGTGGCCACGTTCCCTGCCCGCGAGCTGACAGTCTAACAATAATAATAATAATAATAATAATAAATAATGTTGGTATCCGTTAAGCGCTTACTACGGGCGGAGCACTGTTCTAAGCGCTGGGGGAGACACGGGGTCATCAGGTCGTCCCACGTGAGGCTCCCGGTCTTCATCCCCATTTGGCAGATGAGGGAACTGAGGCCCAGAGAAGGGAAGTGACTCGCCCAAGGTCACACAGCTGACGAGTGGCAGGGCCGGGATCCGAACCCACGACCTCTGACTCCCAAGCCCGGGCTGTTTCCAAATGGATGAATGCCCTTCACGAGTCTACAGTCTAGAGACGGGCTCGACGGGGACAGGTCAGAGCGAGAGGGTGAAGAGGAGAGAAGGGATGAGTCGGGGAAGGCCTCTTGGAGGAGAGGGACTCTCGATAAGACTTGGAAGGCGGAGACGGATCTTCCCAAGGATAGGTAAGGGATCCCCCTTTGGGGGAGGAGGGAACTGAGGCACGGAGACGCCGGGTGATTTATATTTTCATCACCCTGTTCACTCTGTCAACGAAACGTACGTCGCCTCGATTCTGTTTAGTCGCCGTCGTTCTGACGGGACGTTCTTCGCCTCGACTCTATCGCCGTCGTTCTCGTCCGTCCGCCTCCCCCGATCGGACCGCGGGCCCGTCGGACGGCGGGGACCGTCTCCGTCCGTTGCCGACTTGTCCGTCCCGAGCGCTTGGTACGGTGCTCTGCACGTGGTGAGCGCTCGATAGATACGACCGAATGAAGGCATTTACCCAAGGTCACGCAGCAGACGAGTGGCGGAGCTGGGATTAGAACCCAGGTCCTTACCTCCCGGGCCTAGGCTCTTTCCACTGAGCCGCCGTGACTCAGTGGGAAGAGCACGCACTTGGGAGTCAGAGGTGACGGGTTCGAATCCCCGCCCTGCCCCTTGTCAGCTGTGGGACTGCGGGCGAGTCACTTCCCTTCTCTGGGCCTCAGTGACCTCATCTGGAAAATGGGGATGAAGACTGTGAGCCCCACGTGGGACGACCCGATTACCTTGTGTCCCCCCCCCCCCCGCCCCAGCGCTTAGAACAGTGCCGCGCGCGTAGGAAGCGCTTAACAGATACCAACCTTATTATTAGGCCGCTCTGCTCTGTTCTCTAGAAAGCCCCCAGGGCTGTTGGCCGTAGTGATTTCTTCATAAATAATAAAAACCGGGGGATTTGTTGGGCCCCGATTCCGCGCCGGGCCCCGGGGTGGGGATGAGCCGTTAGGATCTGATCGGACACGCGCCCAGACCCCCGGAGGAACTCACGGTCCCGGGGCGGGGGCGGAGATGATTTCCCCGGGCTTTCCTCTGAATGGAACGTTGTCGGAAAGCGCCGAGAAGCGGCACGGCCTGGTGGAAAGAGCGAGGTCGTGGGTTCTAATTCCGGCCCCGCCGCTCAACCGCCTCGAGTCCTTAGACGAACCGCTTCAGTTCTCCGGGCCTCGGTTCCCTCATCTGCAAAATTAGGTGAGGGAACTCGATTAGACCGTGAGCCCGTCAGAGGGCAGGGACCGTCTCTATCCGCTTTGTACGTTCCAAGCGCTTACTTAGGACAGCGCTCTGCACAGAGTGAGCGCTCAATTAATACCACTGAATGAAAATGGGGGTTCAATCCCTGTGCATCCTCCTACTTGTAGTAGGAGCCCTGTGCGGGACATGCTGATCCGGTATCGATCCTAGGCGCTGGCGCTCAGTACGGCGCTTGACCCCTTGTATGTGCCGAACACGTACCACGATTATTAGTACTATTATTTTTGGAGGGTATACTGTGCGCCAGGCGCTCCGCCAAGCGCCGAGGTAGATTCAGGCTAATCGGGTTGGACAAGGTCTGTGTCCTACCCGGGACTCAGTCTTCACCCCCACGAAGTGACCGAGGCCCAGAGCAGCGCTTATTCCACCGCTCTGCCCACGGTAAACGCTCGGTAAATACAGTTGACTGAAGTCAAGTGACTTGCCCAAGTTCACCCGGCCGTCGAGTGGCAGAGCCGGGATTAATAATGATAATGACGGTATTCGTTAAGCACTTACTATATTCCAAGCGCTGGGGTAGATGGAGGGTGATGAGGTTGTCCCACGTGGCGCCCACAGTCTTGATCCCCATTTTACGGAAGAGGGAACTGAGGCGCAGAGAAGTGAAGTGACTTGCCCAAGGTCACACAGCTGGCGAGGGGCAGAGCGGGGATTAGAACCCACGACCTCTGACTCCCCAACCCGGGCTCTTTCCGCTGAGCCCCGCCGCTTTCTACTAAGCCGTGCTAGTGTCCTCTCTTGTACTGTATTGTGCTCTCCCGGTCACTTAGTACAGTGCTCTGCACACAGTAAGTGCTCGGTAAATACGATCGAATGAATGAATGATTGACTGAGCGCTTGGGAGAGCTCAATAGAGTCGGTCGACACGATCCCCGCCCGCAAGAATTCAGTGGGGACGACTGACATTGAAATAGATTCTGGGTGGGGGGGGAAATGAAGTCTGAGAATTCATTCGGTAGTATCTATCGAGCGCTTACTGTGTGCAGAGCACTGAGAATATTTCTAAGCCCCCCTTTCCTCTTCTCCCACTCCCTTCTGCGTCACCCTGACTTGCTCTCTTTATTCATCCCATCCTCCCAGTCCCACACCACTTAGGTCCAGATTTGTCATTTATTTATTTCTATCGATGTCTGTCTCCCCTCTAGCCTCTAAGCTCCTTGTGGGCGGGGAATGGGTTTGTTGTTATGTCGTCCCCCCCCCCAGACGCTTAGTACGGTGCTCTGCCCTCCGTAAGCGCTCGATAAAGACCACGGATTGACGAACTAGCCGCGGCTCCGGCACCTCGCGCTCTCGTCGGGCACGCAGCTGCTTCCTGGATCACCGGGAGGTCGGAGGGCTGGGTGAAAAGGCATACCGTGAACTCCGGCCCTCCTCCGGACCGAGTAACCGGTCGCACGGGTTAGAGCTACGGAGACCAAGTCAAGCGGAGAGTGATTGAATGAGTTCGATCGGGTACAGGGAACAGGCAGGGGAAATGAAAAGTAGTAATAAAGATTGCTTTTAGGGCCCTCGTTAAGCACTCGCTACGTGCCAGTTTCCATACTTAAGCGCTGGGGTAGATACAAGTCAGTCGGGTTGGACAGTCTATTAACCGACGGTATCCAGCGCTTGTTCGTTCATTCGTTCGTTCGTTCAACAGCATTTACTGAGCGCTTACTATGTGCAGAGCACTGTGCTAAGCGCTTGGGATGAACAGGTCGGCAACAGACAGAGACGGTCCCCGCCGTCCGACGGGCTCACGGTCCGATCGGGGGAGACGGACGGACGAGAACGACGGCGATAGATAGAGTCGAGGGGAAGAACGTCTCGTAAAAACGATGGCGACTAAATAGGATCGAGGCGATGTACAATTGTTACGTGCGGAGCACCGTACTGAGCACTTGGGAGAATACAAGAGAATTAGCGGACGAGTCTCCGGCCCATAGGGAACTTACAGTCTAGAGGGTGAGACAGACATTAATATCAATAAATAACGTATAAAAAATAAAGATGTGCGTTGGGCTGGGGTGAATATCAAACGTCCGAAGGGACGCAGCCCGTGTCGCACCGGGGACTCACGGTCTTGGCCCACGTCCTCCTTCTGGGCCTGGAATTCCCTTCCCCTTCGTATCCGGCGGTCCCCGTCTCTCCCCCCCCCTCCAAACCCTCTGAAAATCTCACCTCCTCCAAGAGGCCTTCCCTGACCGAGCCCTCATCTCCCCTAGTTGGCCTGCGCGTTTGGCTCTGGCCTCCTAGATGACTCGGTAGTCACCCCGGCCTCGCGCCACTTGTGTACTTATCCATTTGCCCCATCTGTAATTCATCCGAATGTCCGTGTCCCCCTCCGGACCAGAAGCTCCTTGTGGGCAGGGAGCGTGTCTCTTGGAGTCCACCGCTCCGTGCTCTACGCACAGCCGGGACTCAATAGGTACCGTCGACGGGGGAGGCGGGAGGCGGAGAGGGGCATAGAGCCCGGGTCTCCTGACTCGCAGGTCTGGGCTCTACCCACCGGGCCACACTCCATCTCAAGAGGAGGAGGGAACCGAGGAAGAACGATCTCCCCGGCTGACTGGCTTTGGGCACCGGAGGGACAGATAGCATAAGAACGGTCGATCCGTCGTATTTATTGAGCACTCGCTCTCCGCGGGGCACCGTAGTAAGCGCTCGGGAGAGTCCGGCACGGCAGAGCCGCTACGCGTTTTCTGCCGACAAGGAGCTTTCACTCGTGAGGGGTAAACGGTCAAGTGAAGAAATGGATAAAGGACCGTGGGGCCGAGGGATGAGTGACTAAAGGGGGCAAATCCAAATGCGAGGGAATGCAGAAGGGAGAGGGAGAAGAGGAAATGAGGGCTTAGTCGGGGAAGGCCTCCTGGAGGAGGTGGGATTTTAATAAGGCTTAGAAGGAGGGGAGAGTTGTGACCTTTGGGATGTCCAGAGGGAGGGTGCTAATTAATAATAATGTTAATAATAATGTTGGAATTTGTTAAGCGCTTACTACGTGCAGAGCACTGTTCTAAGCGCTGGGGGAGACACAGGGGAATCAGGTCGTCCCACGGGAGGCTCACGGTCTTCATCCCCATTTTACAGATGAGAGAACTGAGGCCCGGAGAAGTGAAGCGACTCGGCCACGGTCACACAGCTGACAAGGGGCGGGGGCGGGATCCGAACCCGTGACCTCTGATTCCCAAGCCCGGACTCTTTCGGTAAATACCCTCCCTCCGTGGGGGGATTGCGGGACGCGGGCGAGAGGTCGACGGCGAGATAGAGGAGATGGAGGTACGGTGAGTAGGTTGGGTTTAGAGGAGCGGAGTGCGCGGGCCGGGTTGGAGTAGCAGGGGCGTGAGGTGAGATGGGAGGGGACGAGGCGACCGAGGGCTTCGGAACCGGTGGCGGCGAGTTTGCGTTTGCCGCCGCAGGGGACGGGGAGTGGGGAAACGCGGACCCAACGTTTCCGGAGAACAAGGATCCGGGCAGCGGAGGGAAGCGCGGACCCGAGTGGGGAGCGAAAGGAAGGCCGGAGATCAGCGAGGAGGCCGATGCGGTTATCAAGGCGGGATGAGATAAGTGCTCGGGAGACCCGAAGATGGCTCGGCCAAGGTCACACGGACTGACAACCCCGGTCTGGTGACTCTCAGCTCCCCGGGCTCTTCCCGCTAGCTGCGCTGCCTCTCGGAGCCACCGACTCCCATATCCCACACGCCAGAGGGATTTATTGAGTGATAGTCGTTTCCTGGAAGGGAACGTTCAGCTCTTCCTTTCGGTGAAGCATCCACCCGTGACGAGGAGAAACGGGGGTCACGTGGAAGTCTCTGGAAGTCAGTTATCTGGGGGTTTTTTTAATGGTATCTGTCATCCATCGGCGGTATTTATTGACCCCCTTACTATGTGCAGAGCACTGGACTGAGCACCTGAGAGAGGACCGTTCCTCAGAATTGGCGGAAATGCTCTCTGCGCACCATCAATCAATCGGTGGTATTTATTGAGCGCTTACTGTGTGCGGAGCACTGGACTGAGCGCTCGGGAGAGGACAGTGCAGTAGAGTCGGCGGGTATGTTCCTTGCCTGCTACGAGCTCGCACTCGAGGTGGGGGAGCTCATGGTACGCCCTTACTATGCGCCAGACACTGTTTTAAGCGCGGGGGTTGGATACGGGATCATCAAGTTGGATGCAGTCCCTGTCCTACGTGGGGCTCCCGGTCTTAATGCCCATTTTACAGGTGAGGGAACTGACGCCCAGAGACGTGAAGTGATTTGCCCGAGGTCACCCAGCAGGCGAGTGGCAGGCAGGATTAGAATCCAGGTCCTCTGACTCCCGGCCCCCACCTCTGTGCACGTTGCTTCCCCGCTCCTCTCTCTCGGTACCAAGCGCTGGAGAAAGTTGGATAGAATTAATTGACATCATCACCGCTTGCCCTCAGGGAACCTAAAAACTATGGTGCGCCGAGCACTGTACTGAGCGCTTGGGAGTGGACAGTGGGGTGAGTAGATGTGATCCCTGCCCCCAGGGAGCTTCCGGTCTACTGTGTGCAGAGCACTGGGCCGAGCACTTGGAAGAATGCAGCTAGTGTCTACTAACGCTGACCTCAAGGAGTAAGCACTTCACCACCACAGATGTTAATTGATATTATTATTATTACAGCACCCAATGGGTGTTAGTCGGATTTATTTAGCCCTTACTGTACTCTCCCTAGTGCTTAGTACAGTGCTCTCCACACAGTGAGCACCCAATAAAGACCCTTGAACGAATGAGGGAATGAGAGGACAATATCATAATAACGATCTTGATCTCGCAGTGACCTCGCAGTCTAGAGAGGGTGACAAACATCAATCTAAGTAAATAAATGACAGAGATGGACGTACGTCATGTGGGGTTGGGTGGGGGGATGAATAAAGGGAGCAAGTCGGGGCGACGCAGAAGGCAGAAAGGGAAAGGAGGGCTTAGTCAGGGAAGGCCTCTCGGAGGAGACGGGCCTCGGGTAAGGCTTTGAAGCGGGGGAGAGTTATCGTCTGTCGGATATGAGGAGGGAGGCCGTTCCGGGCCGGAGGCGGGACGTGGGCGAGGGCTGAGTGGCGAGATAAATGAGATCGAGAGACAGTGAGAAGGTTGGTATTAGAGGAGCAGAGTGTGCCGGCTGGAATGTCTACAGTAGGAGAGCAGCGAGGTGAGGAAGGAGCCGGAGAGGGGATTGAGGGCTTTAAAGCCCACGGTGACGAGTGTCTGTTGGATGCGGAGGTGGAGGGGCAACCACTGGAGGGTCTTGAAGAATGGAGAATCGAGGCCTGAACGTTTTTCAACGATCCGGGCAGCAGAGTGAAGTGCCGGAGTGGAGAGACTGGAGTGGGGAGAGAGAGGAAGCTGGGAGGTCGGGAAGGAGGCTGATGAAGGCGGGAAACAGCGTGGCTCAGCGGAAAGAGCCCGGGCTTCGGAGTCAGAGGTCATGGGTTCGACTCCCGGCTCTGCCGCTCGTCAGCCCTGTGACCGTGGGCGAGTCACATAAACTTCTCTGTGCCTCAGTGACCTCATCTGGAAAATGGGGATTGACCGTGAGCCTCGCGTGGGACGACCTGATGACCAGAACAGTGCTCGGCACATAGTAAGCGCTTAAATACCAACATTATCAAACCGTGCGGGCGGAGTAGGATGAGTGACTGGATTTCGCGTGGTGGCCCTCTGGATGGAAAGGAAAGGTGTTGATCGATTAACTCCTTCTAGGGGGGCAGGGAGGGGTCCAGACGGTGAACCTGGGGGCCCTGGGGGCGGGTCTTTTCGGAATGCAATTCAAACACAAGGACAGAGCCCTGCTCAACTCTCTTCCGCCCCTGCAGAAAAACAAGGGAGGAGATCATTCTGCTCTCTGAACCTCCAGGAGCTTCCAGGCTAAGAAGCGAAATAGACCCAAGCTAATAATAGGAAGCAGCGTGGCCCAGTGGATAGAGCCTGGGCCTGGGAGTCAGAAGGAGCTGGGCTCTAATCCCGGCTCCCTCACTTGCCTTAGGCAGGTCACTTTGCTTCTCTGAGCCTCAGTTTCCTCAGCTGTCGAATGAGGTTTAAGACTGTGAGGCCCATGTGGAACAGGGACTCTGGCCAACCTATTTACCTTGTATCTACCGCAGCGCTCAGTACAGGGTCTGGCACATAGTAAGCACTTAACAGATACCACAGTTACTCTTAATAGGCTGTATTGAGTGCCTACTGCTAGCAGAATTCTTTTGGTTTTGTTAAGCACTTGCTTTGTGTCAAGCACTGTTTCTAAGCGCTGGGGTAGATACTGGAGTGTCAACTCACTGTGGGCAGGGAACGCGTCTGCCAACTCTGTTTTATTGTCCTCTCCCAAGTTCTTAGACCGGTGTCCTTCACACGGCAAGCGCTCGGTAAATACCACCGATAGGCAAGTTTATCAGATTGGGTGCAGTCCCTGTCCCACACAGGACTCCCACTCGAAATTGGAGGGAGGAGGATTTAATCGTCATTTTCCCGACGAGGGAACGGAGGCTCAGCGGAGCGAAGCGACCGGTCACCCGGCAGGCAAGAGGCGGAGCCGGGATTCGAATCCGGGTCCTCCGACTCCCGGGCCCGAGCTCCTTCAACTGGGCCTCGTTCCCATTCACCCCCGGTCCCATTCACCTCTGGACCCAGGAATTCTGGCCGAGGTGCGGAACAAACATGGAACAAGGGAATTTATCTGCAGCGGGGCCACTCCACAGGGGATTGCCCTTATGACCGCCAACTCCAGAAAGCGCCGGTTTGTAGATTAGGCGGCTCGTCGCAAGGGATAAAGGTTAAAGTTCCGCACCGCGGTGGAAACGGGTCAGGCTGGTCTGTCGTTCGATCGGTAGCATTTATAGAGCGCTTACTGTGTGCAGGGCAGTGTACTGAGCCCTTGGGGCGAGGACAACATGGCAATAAACAGACACCTTCCCTGCCCACGACGAGATTAGAGTCGGGAGGAGACAGACCCGAATGGAAATAAAAGACAGAGATGGACATAAGTGGTGTGGGGCCGGGAGGGGGGATGAATAAAGGGAACGAGTCAGGGTGCCGCAGAAGGGAGTGGAAGAAAAGGAAAAGAGGGCTTAGTCGGGGAAGACCTCTTGGAGGAAACGGGCCTTCAATAAAGCCGGAAAGGGAGAGAGCCATCGTCCGTCGGCTATGAGGAGGGAGGGCGTTCCAGGCCAGAGGCGGGACGTGGCGAGGGGTCGGCGAGATAGAGGAGATGGAGGGACAGGGAGAAGGTCGGCGTTAGAGGAGCCAAGCGTGCGTCTGAGTCGCAGGAGAGCTAGCGAGGCGAGGTAGGAGGGGATAAGGTGATCGAGTGCTTTAAAGCCGACGGCGAGGAGTTTCCGTTTGATGGGCAACTCCTGGAGGGTCTTAAGGAGTCGGGGGGGCGGATCATGGCCCGAAGGTTTGCGTAGAAAATCCGGGCAGCCGCGTGAAGTATGGACTGGAGTGGGGAGCGACAAGAGTCGGGGAGGTCAGCAAGGAGGCTGGTACGGTGATCACGTAATCGGTACAATAACAAATTTTAAAAAAGGAATTATCTTGTTTCCAGGACATAGTGAACGTGGATTGGACATCTTCAAGCGTCTGAGCGGTGTCTCTGACACAGCCAATCTCAACCCACTCCCCTGCTTTTACCCACAAACGAGAAGACTTGGAGTCAAAAACCAGGGTTGATTTTTATTGCAAACCAGAGATGTAAAATACCCTCATAAGTCGAATCCGAACATCGACTAGAGAATCCGCGCTGCCGGCTGGGAAGAGCGCGGGACCGCAGCGCTCAGATACCCAGATCCTCTTCGGCCTCCGCCATTGCCGGTAGCGAGACCCTGGGCATGTCATCGCGCTTCTCGGTGCCTCAGTTTCCCCATCTGTACGGTGAAGATCATATCCCCGTGCTCCCTCCCGTTCAGACTGTGGGCCCCGTGTGGGACGGGGTGGGTCTGACCTGATTGTCTCGCGCGTACATCAGCGCTCAGCACGGTGCTGGGCAAATAGCCGGGACTTAAGAAATACGGTGGTTACCATTAATGTGATCGACCATTATTAGCTGGGCCCGGGAGTCAGAAGGACCTAGATTCCAATCCCGGCTCTGCCACTTGTCCGCTGGATGACCTCGGGTGAGTCGCTTAACTTCTCTGTGCCTCGGCTCCCTCGTCTGTAAAATGGGGAAGAAGAGTGTGAGTCCCACGTGGGACGGGTCCTGGATCCACCCAGATGAGTGCGGAACTACCCCAGCTCTTAGAACGGTGCCCGGCGTAGAGTCAGAAATTTGAAAAGTTCTCTTGTCTCCAGGGATATAGGGAACATATACTGGACATCTTCACGTGGCTGAGTGGCGTCCGTGGCATAGCCAGTCCAAGTCCACTCCCCAGCTTTTACCCACAGATGAGGAGACTTGGATTCAAAAATCAGTTCCCTCATCTGTCAAATGGGGCTGAAGACTGGGAGCCCCATGTGGGACAGGGACTGCGTCCAAACTGACAAGCTTGTACCTACCCCAGCGCTTAGTTCAGTGCCTGGCGCGTAGTAAGCGCTTAAAAAAATACCTCCCCCCCAAATAACCAAAAAAACCCAAACCCCATTATCATTATTATGCTTCCTCCTACTTAGGTTGTGAGCCCCATGTGGGACGGGGACCGGGTCCATCCTGATGGTCTTGTATCTACCCCACTGCTTAGTACAGTGCCCGGCACAAAGTAAGCGCTTAACCATTACCGCAGTTGTTATTCTTCTCTCTCCTACTTAGGCTATGATCCCCATGTGGGAGAGAGACTGTGTCCAACCTGATGAGCTTATATCTCTCCCAGCGCTTAGTACAGCGCCTGGCACATGGTAAATGCCCAACAAATACCATGTTGAAAAAAGAACACCACGCATCCCATGTTCATAGCGGGCCTGCGGCTGTGACTCCACACCACCCCGTACTGTTGCAGGATGGATTTGCGATGCGCTTTTCACGGTCTCGGGCGGCTCCTCATCCGTTTCCACGTTTCTTTTGAATACGGGACGGCCCGATCTCCCGCTGCAAAGGAGAGCGATACCCCGGGGACACCATCACGACCTAGCAGAAGGGCGGCCTAGCGGAAGGAAGCCCTGGGTTCAATTCCCTGCTCTGACCCCGGCCTGCTGTGCGCCCTAATGTAAGTCCCTGTACGTCTCTGGACCACAGTTTCGTCCGTTCAGTTGATTTATTGAGCGCAGACGTGTGCAAAGCACTGAATTAAGCTGCCTCAGCCGTGAAATGGTATTAAGCACGATTTCACCCTCCCGTCTCGACCGTGAGCCCCATATGGGATGGGGGCTGTGTCCAACCGGACGAGCTGGTATCAGTCCATCAATCAGTGGTGTTGATTAAGCGCTTAGGAAGTGCAGAGCACCGCACTAAGCACTTGGGAGTGTGCAGCACGACGGAATTAGCAGACGTGTTCCCTGCCCAAAGGAAGCGTACGGTCTACGGGGACTCTGCGTACCCCAGTGTTTTACCGATGCCGTTACAGTCCATCGATCGACGGTATCGATTGACCGCTGTAGTGAGCGCTTGGGAGAGGTCGATACAACAGAGTTGGGTGATGCATTCCCTGCCCACAGGGAGCTGCCGGTCACGAGGGGGAATCAGGGGAAGCAGCGTGGCTCAGTGGAAAGAGCCCGGGCTTCGGAGTCAGAGGTCATGGGTTCGACTCCCGGCTCTGCCGCTCGTCAGCCGTGTGACCGTGGGCGAGTCACTTCACTTCTCTGGGCCTCAGTTCCCTCATCTGTAAAATGGGGATTAACCGTGAGCCTCACGTGGGACGACCTGATGGCCCTGTACCTCCCCCAGCGCTTAGAACGGTGCTCTGCGCATAGTAAGCGCTTAACAAATACCAACACTATTATTATTATTATTATTATCGACTCCCTTAGGTTTCCAGGCTTGGGGATGGAATTCTAGAAATATCCCAGTTGATCATCCCTGCATCTGCAGGATTTTGTGGAACCAACATTAGTACAGTAGAGGCAGCGCGGCCTAGAGGGAAGAGCCGGGGCCTGGGAGTCAGAGGACCTGGGTGTCCGTCCCGGTGCCAGGTGGGTGACCTTGGGCAAGTCACTTCACTTCTCTGGGCCTCAGTTTCCTCATCTGGAAAATGGGGATTCCACATCTGGTCACTCACCTGCTCAGACTGAGCCGACATGGGGACAGGCCCACTTGAGTTTGACCTGATTAAGTTTTATCTTCCCCAGCACTTAGAAGAGTACTTGACGTGGTCGGGTCGTCCTCTCCCAAACGCTTGGTACAGTGCTCTGCACATAGTAAGCGCTCAATAAATGCCACGGCTTGATCGAGCGGCACGCAGTACACCGTAACAGATATAATAGTAATGATCGTAATAATGAACGTCTTTCACGGTGGCTCTTTGAGTCGCCGTGGTGTGTGATAAGAGAGAAGCAGCGTGGCTCAGTGGAAAGGGCCCGGGCTTTGGAGTCAGAGGTCATGAGTTCAAATCCCGGCTCTGCCACTTGCCAGCTGTGTGACTGTGGGCAAGTCGCTTCACTTCTCTGTGCCTCGGTTATCTCATCCGTAAAATGGGGATGAAGTCTGTGAGCCCCACGTGGGACGACCTGATTCCCCTGTGTCTACCCCAGCGCTTAGAACAGTGCTCTGCACATAGTAAGCGCTTAACAAATGCCATCATTATTTATAAGATTTGAAGGGAGTGAGGAGCAGCGTGACCTAATGGATAGAGCACAGGTCTGGGAGAGAGGAGGTCCTGGATTCTAATCCCGGCTCTGACAGTTGCCTGCTGTGTGACCTCGGGTAAGTCATTTCACTTCTCTGGGCCTCAGTTCCCCATCTGTTAAATAAAGACTGTAAGCCCCGCATGGGACACGGACTATATTTAACCCGATTACCTAGTATCTACTAGACTGTAAACTCATGATGCGCAGGGCACGTGTCTGCTAATTCCGTTCTGTTCTCCCAAGCGCTTAGTACGATGCTCTGCACAGAGTAAGCGCTAAATAAATACAGTTGCTCGATTGATCTACCCAGTGCTTACCACTGTACCTGGAACATAGTAAGTGCTTAACAAATAACCAAAAAAACAAAAAAGGATTCCAATCCCGGCTCCACCGCTTGCCTTCTGTGTGACCTCGGGCAGGTCTCTTCACTTCTCTGGGTCTCAGTTATCTCATCTGTAGAATGGGGATTAAGACCGTGGAAGGGGCAGATATTTAGACTGTGAGCCCCATGTGGAACGGGGCCTGGGTCCGACCGGATTAACTTGCATCTACTCCAGGGCCTAGAACGGCGCTTGACACGTAGCGAGTGCCTGACGGATATCATCTCTATCCCGAAAAGGTCAGCACTACCCCCGTTCACGAGCACGTCCCCTCTGGGGATGCCCAGGCCTGGGGGCGGGTTATTGTTCTCTTGGACTCTATTGGACTCTCCAAAGCGCTTAGTACAGTGTTTTGCACACGGTGCTCGATAAATACGATCGAATGAATGAACGGATGCAGGTCCGACGCCCATAGAGTGGAAAGGAGGCGGCGGAAGAGAGGCTGGACAGGCTGGGGGAGTGGCTCAGTCAGTCGGTGGTATTTATTAAGTGCTTACCGTGTACACAGCGCTGTACTAAGCGCTTGGGAGAGGACAGTAGGAGACCTCCCGGCCTCCCCAGGCGGGGACCCGGCGTCCCACCCTGTCCCAGACCCGAACCCCCCGGGACCCGATGGGAGACTGCAGTGGCCGCGGTCCTTTCCCCGGAGGGGCGGAGGCCGTCTGGATCTTGCCCAGAGAGACCTTTTCGGGAGCGGGATGCAGGAGAACCGTGGAATCTGGACCTCACTGGCTTTTCCAGTTCTCCAACCCGGAGCCGACGTGGGATAATCCACACTGGGGAGTGGCAGATCATCATCGCCGCCCTCTCCGCTGAATCTGGCCCCCGCCGGGTCCCTTCTCCAATCTCGAACCTTTAACCCGCCACCCTGGAAATGTTCCACAGTCCACTTCCTCCGCGCCGGTGCTCAGCTGCACGGTGCTGTTGGCAGAATTCCAGAAACCTGCCCGTTAGGTTAAACTCATTCTCACCTGCTTCGGTCCCTCCCGCTTCTCTGCCCCGTAATATTTCTCCTTCCTAATTCACTCCCATTCCCATTCCCCCGGCAGCTGTTCCAGATATTTAACTCTCTCCTCACACTTTCCGTCACCCCCCCCCCCCGCCCCCACCTTCTGTTTCCCCTAATGAGCTGGACACAGATGTTATTCACGAAATGGAAACCATCAAGCACTATCCGCTCTTGGTTCTCCTCCTGTCTCTCTGGCGTCTCGGTCTCTGTGGTGAGCTCCTCCTCTGCCTCCCACCTTCGAAATGTGGGAGTCCCTCTGAAGAGCCTTTTTTTTTTTAATGGTATTTCTTAAGCTCTCACTATGTGCCAGGCACTGTCCTGAGCGCTGGGGTAGACCCAAGCTAATCAGATTGGACACAGTCCATAATAATAATGTTGGTATTCGTTAAGCGCTTACTCTGTGCCGAGCACTGTTCTAAGCGCTGGGGGAGATACCGGGTCATCGGGTTGTCCCACGTGAGGCTCCCGGTCTTAATCCCTCTTTTACAGATGAGGTCACGCTGAGCCACCGAGAAGTCAGGTGACTTGCCCAAAGTCACACGGCTGACAGGCGGCAGAGCCGGGATTAGAACCCACGACCTCGGACTCCTAAGCCCTGGCTCTTCCCACTGAGCCACGCTGCTTCTCCATGTCCCCCATGGGGCTCGCGGTCTCAATCCCCGTTTTCCAGACGAGGTAACTGAAGCCTAGAGAAGCGACGTGACTTGCCCAAGGTCACACAAGCGACAAGTGGCGGAGGCGGGACGAGAAACCAGATCCTCCCGACTCCTGGGCTCTAACCACTGGGACACACGCCTTCTGCTCTCCCTCGGAGAGCTCATTCAGTCCCCCGACTTCAACTGCCATGTCCGTGCGGAGGATACCCGGGGAAGCGGCGTGGCCTAAGTGGGTAGAGCCCGGGCCTGGGTGTCAGAAGGACCTGGGTTCTCATCCCGTCTCTGTCACATGCCTGCTTTGTGCCGTTGGGCAAGTCACTTGACTTCTCTGGCTCTCAGTTACCCTTCTCTGTAAAATGGGGGTGAAGACTGTCACCCCCATTTGGCACAGGGACTCTGACTAACTTGGATCTACATCAGCGCTTAGAACACTGCCTGGCACTTAGTGAGTCCTCTGTGGGACAGGGACTGTGTCCAACCTGATTAGCTTGTAACGGCCCTAGCGCTTAGAACGGCGGCTGGCGCACAGTGAGCACTTCACAGATATCATAAAAAATCATTATTTTCCCAGTAAAAACGTCCAACTGAACCAAGGGCCGGAAAGACTTCCAGACCAGCTCTCGCCTCAGTCGGCAGCACAGAATCCTCACCGCTAAAAAACACCGTCACCGCGGCGGCCTTTTTTCTTCTTAAAAGGTAGTTCGATCAGCGCTTGCTTACAATTTGCCCAACACTGTTCTAAGCGATGGGGTAGGTACAAGTCAGTCAGGTTCGTTACGGTCCACGTCCCACCAAGGGGTCAGAGTTTAATGTGTTCCCATTTTACAGTTGAGGAAACAGAGGCCCAGAGGGGTAGACTGTAAGCCCGTCAAACGGCAGGGACCGTCTCTATCTGTTGCCGACTTGTTCGTCCCAAGCGCTTAGTATAGTGCTCTGCACATAGTAAGCGCTCAATAAATACTACTGAATGAATGAAGTGAATTACCCAAGGTCACACAGCAGATTAGAAGCTAGGTCCTTCTGACTTGCAGCTCCATGTTCTATTCACTAGACCACGCTGTTTTTCAGCGAGGCATCGGATCCTTAGGAAATCATGCCGGACGTCACCCAAACCGGGTCGCGGGGGGGGGGGGGGGGCGGCGGGGGCGGACACTTCAGGGAGTGACCGCTTGCGATGGTCGTTTTGGTGCCGGCGACTGAATTTTGGAAAGAGTTGTCGCAAAGACCGCAGCGACCTCGCGGCAGGATGGTCCTCTTAACTTTTATCGGTTCCAGGGGTTGAGCGTTCTGATTTTTGAATCCGAGATTCTGTGATCTGCAGGAGGTTGACATCGCGGAAGGTCACTTTAAAAGGGAGCCTTCCCTGAGGTGACCTTCGATACATAGTTTCCAAAGGCGGTTTGGGCTTCAAGCGCTTAGTACGGTGCTCTGCACATAGTAAGCGCTCAATAATACTATTGAATAAGGGTGGCAATGACAGCATGGCTCAGCGGAAAGAGCACTGGCTTTGGAGTCACGGGTCATGGGTTCAAATCCCGGCTCGGCCATTTGTCAGCTGTGTGACTCTGGGCGAGTCACTTAACTTCTCGGTGCCTCAGTTACCTCATCTGTCAAATGGGGATTTAAGCCTGTGAGCCCCACGTGGGACGACCTGATTCCCTTGTGTCTACCCCAGCGCTTAGAACAGTGCTCGGCACACAGTAAGCGCTTAACGGATACCAACATGATTAGCGTCATATCATTATCGTCAACATCGTCCTCTTCGTCTTCATCATCGTGAACAGCATCTAAATAACCCATCGGCGTCATCATTATTTGCCTCATCGGTGACGTCATCAGTTTCCTCGTTATTTACATCATCAATAACATCATCAATATAGTCATTATTTCCATCATCAATAACATCATCAATATCATCATTATTTACACCATCCCCGTCACCATTTACCTCGGCACCGTCATTAACGTCACGATCACAAACGTGCTCTTCGATCTTTGACATTTTCGATAGCTTCTTTAATATCATTATGCGTATCATCTTCCTTATCATTAACATCTTCAATATCATTATCGTCGACCTCATCGATTCCTGGTCGTCAAGCAGTAATATTGTCATCGATATCATTATCGTTCTTTTTTGTTTTATCTGTCGAGCGCTTACTCTGGGCCGGGCACTGTACCGATCAGATACAAGCTAATGAGGTGGGACACAATCCAGTCCAACCCCCACAGTCACAATCCCCATTTCACAAACTGAGGCCCCGTGAAATGAATTGACTCGCCCAAAGTCAACCAGCAAACCAGTGGCGGAACGGGGATTAGAACCCAGGTCCTCCTGACTCCCGGGCCCGGGCTCAATCCACCAGGCGATCCTGCGTCTCTTGCCACCGACATCGTCAGTAGCATCCATCGATATCGTCGTCATCGGCGAATCTCCGTCGTTATTAAGCCCGTCGACGGCGTCGACGAGACCGTCGTCATCCAAGAGCTTAGTCCAGCGTTCCGCACGCAGTGAGTGCTCAGTAAATGCGACTGACCGATGGACTGGTAATTGAATTAACGTGGAATAGTGCCCGAGGGTTGGGTCTGGTAGAACTCTATCACGGGCTGTGGCCGTGACCTCTGACCGACAAATTTTGATCTCCCCCTTGGGGTGACCAGCGTTTTATTTTATCATTTTATTATTTTTTAAGCTATTTGTAAAGTGCTTACTGTGTGCCAGGCCACGGTCAAGCGCTGGGGTCGAGTCAGGCTACTGCCATCTCCCTCTGGCGGGCAGCGGAACAAAACGTACCTTGCCCCAAAGACCTTATCCCGCCTCCAGGTGGAATGATCGTTTTCCTCTGTCGGGATGGATTTAATCATTTGGTGTAAACGTGGTTCGCTTAGAAGCTAACTGGAGCAAACCCAAGCCACGAGCCCAGATCTGTCTAGCCGCCCATCTGCCCTTCCCAGTCCCTCACCTCTAGGCTGTAAGTTTATTTAGGGCAGGGAACGTATCTGCTATTTCTGTCGTATCGTACTCCCCCAAGTGCTCAGTACAGTGCTCTGCCTATAGTAACTGCTCAGTAAATACAATTGATTGACTGATGGATTCCTAGGAAGCTCTAGACCATAACCTCATTGCGGGCAGGGAACGGGTCTACCCGCTCTGTCGTTTTGAACTCTCCCAAGCGCCTAGGGCAGGGCTGCGCGCACAGTAGACGCTCCCTAGTACGACTGACTGATGGAGTGATAATAATAATAAATAATAATGTCGGTATTCGTTAAGCGCTTACTATGTGCCGAGCACCGTTCTAAGCGCTGGGGTAGACACAGGGGAATCAGGTCGTCCCACGTGGGGCTCACGGTCTTAATCCCCATTTTACGGATGAGGGAACTGAGGCCCAGAGAAGTGAAGCGACTCGCCCACAGTCACACAGCCGACAAGTGGCAGAGCTGGGATTCGAACTCATGAGCCCTGACTCCAAAGCCCGTGCTCTTTCCACCGAGCCACGGTGCTCCTCATGAGTGATACATTCATAGGGTTCTAGGTTCTGAAAGCCTAGAACTCTGATTGAAATTCTTCTTATCAACACCGGCCGTCAGAGAACCGGCTACACTCTAGGTTAGGCCATCGGCAATCTGGTCACCCCGTCCTCCAGACCGTAAGACGTTACGGGCGGGGAACGTGTCGGCTGATTCTTCGGAATTGTCCTCTCCCAAACCCTTAGGACAGTGCTCTGCACATAGTGAGCGCTCAATAATTACCACTGATTGATTGATTTGGCCGTCAGGAAACTGGATGCACCATCAGAAAAGCAGATATGGCATAGATTAGGCCATCGGGAAACCGGATAATCCATGGGCTAGGCCACCGGGAACCTGGATAAGCCAAGGGTAAGGCCAAGGCCATCGGGAACCCGGTTACCCCAACCTCGAGGCTGTAAGCTCGTCACGGTCAGAGAACGTGTTTACTAATTCTTTTGTCTTGCCCTCTCCCAAGAGGCACTGCTCTGCACATAACCAGCGCTCAATAACTACCGTTGATGGATTGATTGATTGATTGATTGATTGATAAGACCATCAGGAAACCGGATACTCCATGAACTGGGTGCTCAGAAAATACCACCGATGGACGGATTGATTGATTAGACTCTCCAGAAACCGGATACACCATCGGTTAGGCCATCGACGAAATGGATATGCCGTGAGCCGGCTCATCGGGAAACTAGAAACACCACGGATTAGGTGGTCGGCAACCCGGATACGCCACGGGTCAGTCCGTCGGCCAACTGGATGGGCCGTCCTTCCGCATACCGTGCCCCCGCATCCAACGTTCGGATTTCGTCACCGCCGGGACTTTTTCAAAACTTATCCACCCACGTCTCGCTCCTGTCAGAGACATGTAAACTCGAGTGCACCGCTCCTTGGGGCGCTCCCGGTCCGGCCTGAGCTTGAAGGAAAAGTAGCCACGCGGGGATGTGGCTGGGGGTCGGGCTCGGTCTCCACGGCCCCCCAAGTCGTCCGTCTCCCGTCCCGCGGCGGCGACCCCCGTCAGCCCCGCGGCGGCCCGGTCTCCCTCGCCGTCCCCCAGGGAGCCCACTGGGGGCCCGGCGGGCGTCAGTCCACCACGGAGGAGGGGGCGGGGTGGACGCAGCACGGGGGACGTCGCAGGCCCTGCACGATGGACTGCAGCACCCCGGGCTGCCTCCCCTTGAGCTTCTTCCCCGAGGACCCGTCAGACGAGACCGAGGGCCGCGGTCCCCCGTCCGGGGCGCCCCCGTCCGGGGCGCCCCCGTCCGGGGCGCCCCCGTCCCGGCCCCCGGCGGGTCTCTCGTCGGGCCCACGGCCCTGGCGCTGGAGGTGGTTGCGGATGGCGACCCCCAGGGACTCGGGGTCCAGCGAGGCCCCGTACACCTCCCAGGTCATGCCCTGGTCGTCCCACTCCACCTCCCGCACGCGCTTGGACTGGGCCAACAGGAGCTTGGCCTCGGAGCTGCAGCTCAGCTGGCGTTTCTTCTCGCCCGGGGTCAGCCCGGGGAAGCTGCTCAGCACGCTCAGGATCTGCTCCCGCCGGAAGTCGCTGGCCCGACGGGCCTGGCGGGGGCTGGCCTGGACCCCGAGCCGGCCGGACCCGGGGCTGGACTGGCTGGCGGACGAACCCGAGGGCAGGCTCAGGCTCATGGACTTCTTGGGGGGCCGGCCCTCCTCGGCCCCCTGGCCCCGGCGACCGCTCATCGGGGTGGCGGCCGGACCCCCGGGACCCTCGGCGGGGGCGTTGTCCCGGGCCGGTCCCCCCAGCTGGGATTCGACGCCGCCCGGACCGGGTCCGGCCCCGGGGTCTCGGGCCGAGGGGAGGCGGGGCCGGGCCGGGGGTTCGGCTCCGGGAGGGCCGGGGGCCTCCCCTCCGTCTGGGGCCCCCTGTCCCCGGGCACCGGGCGAGCCCCGGGGCGAGAGTCCGGATCTGGGGGCACAGGTGGCGGACGAGCCCGGGCGGCCCAGAGCGTTGGGCGGCGGTTGGAGGTCGGGGCCTTCCCCCGGGGCCTTCTCCTTCCAGAAGGCCTCCAGGATGCTGGGACTGGTGGCCACCGCCCGGCTCTCCGTGCTGGCCACCGCCTGGACTCCGGCGTCTTGGCGGGGGCGCGTGGCCGCCCCCTGGCCCGGTCCCCCCGTTTCCGGCCGGCCGGCGGTCATCGTGCCCGCTTCCCGGAACCTGGAGGCCCCGGGCGGCCCCACACCCCCGCGGGCGTCGTCGGAGCAGCCAGTCTCCGGGCAGGACGGGCCCGCCGAAGGGGCGGCCTGGGGCCGGGGAGAAGAGGAGGGGTCCTCGGCCGCTGCCCCGCTGACCACGTCGGAGGACGGGTGGCCGCGGGCCCCGCCGTCCTCGCCGCCGCCCGAGGGGCGGCCGGGTCCGCCGGGGTCCGGTGCCCCCAGGGAGCGGACGTGGCCGTCGCCTTCGCCGCTGGGGGTGGCTCTGGCCGGGGTCCGCTGGTGGGAATCTCCCGTCGGGGCCGCGGGGCCGCCGGAGCCCCCCTGCGGCGCCGAGCCCCCGGACGGGGCGGGGCGGGCCGGGGGGTCACCGGGGCCCCGGGGCGCATCCGCTTCCTCCCTCGACGTGGTCACCGCTGCGGGGTCGGTGGGGCCCGGGGTGTTGGGGAGGGTCCCCATGGTCCCCGAGGCCTGCGGGGAACGCGGTTGGCACGGCCTTCTCCTTCTCCTCTTCTTCCTCCCTCCTTCCTCCTCCTCCGCCTCCTCTTCCCTCCTCCGGCCGGCCTGAGAACGAAAGGGCAGGGGCCACCGGCCGCTGGGAGGGACCCCGGACCGTCCGGCCCGGTCACCGGGACCAGACAACGGCCTTGGAAGCCGGCCCCGGGGACCGGCGTCGTGTCCACCGCCTCCGCTGTCCTCTTCTGAGCGCTCGGTCCAGTGCTCTGCACACGGTAGACTGGAAACTCCCGGAAGACAGGGGTCGTGTCCACCAACTCTAAGGGAATGTGTCTCCCAAGCACTTTGCACACGGTAGGTGCTCAGTAAATACCACTGAACGAGTGAACGGTGTCTTCTCCCGAGCGCTCAGTCCAGTATTCCGCACACAGTAGACTGGAAGCTCCTGGAAGGCAGGGATCGTGTCTTCCAATTCTATTGTTCACTCCCAAGTGCTCAGAACAGTGTAATCTGGTGATGGGCAGAGAACGTATCTGCTAATTCCGTTACATCGCGCTCTCCGCACGTAGGTGCTCAGTAAATACCGTTGATGGATTACAGTGCTCTGCACGCAGTAGACCGTCAGCTCCTCGAGGGGAGGGATCCTTTCTAGCAGATCTGATGTCCTCTCCCGGGTGCTCAGCACAGTGCTCTGTACCCAGTAGACCGGGAGCTCCTCGAGCGGAGGGATCGTGTCTACTAACCCTGTTTTTCCCTCCCAAGTGCTTAGTCCCGTGCTCTGCACCCGGGAAGGGCGCAGTAGATACCCCTGCCGGATCATGTCTGTTTATTGTTGTCTCGTCTTCTCCCAAGCATTTAGTAGAGTGCTGTGCACACAGTAAGCACTCACTGAATACAATTGAATGAATGATTGAATGGATGATTCTCCCCGGCCTTTCTCAGGTCTAGCAGGTGAAGGCCGAGTCTTCCCAGGGCCGAAGATGGCGGCCGGGCCCGTCCTACTCTGCACTCAGACTCCTCAGGCGGCCGAGGAGCAGGTAGGAAACGCGGCCTCTGTGGGCAGAGACCTCTCGTCGCCCAGCTGCCCCTGGGGACCCCCGCCCTCCGTGGACTGACCTCTCCCACCCGCGAAACCCGCCGTGTGCGGACCGGCCTCTCCCAGCTGCCCCCCCGGGACCCCCGCTCCGGGCGGACTGGCTTATCCCCTCCCTCCGTCCCGCCCTGTTCCTCCCCGACCCCGACCCCCGTCACCCACCCCGGGTACCCCTCCCGCTCTCCACAAGCAGCAGAAAAGCCCAGTTAATCAGTTTGGGGCCAGAGTGGAGGCTTCTGGGAAGGAAACATCTCTCGGGCTTCGGGGGGAGCTCTCCCGGGGCTGGAGGGAAGACCCGCCGGATGAAGGGTCTCCTTTCTCCCGGGGTCCCCCTCCCACTTCCGGCCTCCCCGCAGCACGTTTGGGACGGCGTACGAGTTTGTGAGAACCGGTGACCCCCCACACCTCAAGCGCTGGGGTTTCCGGGGCCCAGGGGACGCGGCGCGGCCTGGTGGCGAGAGCGTCGAGGTCAGGAGACGTGGGTTCTAATCCTCCCTCCTCCGAGCCTTTCTGCTGCGTCACGTGGGTCTAGTCCCGTAATGACTCTCGGACTCAGTTTCAGCATCTCTAAAATGGGGATTCGATCCCTGTTCTCCCTCCCCCTTAGACCACTAATGATAACCGTGGTATTTGTTCAGCGCTTACTGTGTGCCAGGCACTGTTCTAAGCGCCTGGTGTAGGTCCAAGATGACGGGCTGGACACAGTCCCTGTCCCACATAGGGTTCGAGGTCTTAATCCCCATTTTACAGAGGAAGGAACTGCGGCACAGAGAAATGAAGTGACTTACCCAAAGTCACCCAGCACACGGGTGGCGGAGCCGGATTTAGAACCCGGGTCCTTTTGACGCCCAGGTCGGGGCTCTTTCCACTAGGCCACACTGCTTCTCCACCGTGTCTGCTCCGATCGCACTGTAACTGCCCCAGGGCTTGACCTCTAGGAACTGCTTAGTAAAAAGAGCATCATTCTAATAATCAGTGTTATTATTATTATTATATTTGCTAAGCACTTACTACATTTCCAGCACTGTTCTGAGCGCTGGGGTGGACACAAGCTAATCAGGTTGGACACTGTCTCTGTCCCTCTTGGGACTACCGGTCTAAGTAGGAGGAAGGAGAATTCAAGTCATTTAATTGAATTGTGGTTATTACAATAGAGTTAGTAGACAGGAGCCCTGCCGTCAAGGAGCTTATCCCGGTGGGGGAGACAGATGCTGAAATTATCTATGACCCTTCTCCGTAATAATAATGACTGGGATATCTGTCAAGTGCGTAGTATGTGCCAAACACTCTGCTGAGCACTGGGGTAGATGCGAGATCATCACAGTCTAAATAGGAAGGGGCACAGGGAATGAAATCCCCATTTTAAGGATGAGGAAAGTGAGGTGCAGAGGAAGCGAAACGACTTACCCGAGGTCACCGGGCAGACAAGTGGAGGAACCGCGATGAGATCCTTTTACTTCCCGGCCGGGGCTCTTTCCGCTAGGCCACCCCGACGGACAGTCCAGACCGGCCCTATTCAAGCAGCGGTGCCGAGGTCAAGACGGTCTTTAATGAGGTGACCTGGCCTTCTTCAGAGCAAGACACCCCACGCCCGCCCCATTTACCCCGGCCCAAATCAATCACCGTGAACGAGGAACTCCTCCGTTCCGGGTGGGATGGTGCTCGTCCTCAGAATGACGGGCAGCGATGTCTCAGAGTCAGCTTCCTGTTTTTCAAGAAAGAGAAAAGAGAAAAGCCGTAGAGATTCACACAAAAGCGAGCCGCTTCCTCTCTTGATTTTTGCCGCGATGCAAAGAGGTAACCGGAAACCACAAAGCTATCTTTCCTGCCCCTGGGCTCTCCGCTTAAAAAAGGCAAGTCGCAGAACAAAACACCTTTGTTCGGTTCCTCCCACAGCTTCAACTCCCATCTCTGTGCGGATGCTTCCTAAATCTCCATCTCCAGCCCTGATCTCTCGCCTGCCTTCTCCGCAGTTGGCATTTTCTCCTGCCTTCAGGACGTCCCTGCTCGGATGTCCCGCCGACTCCTCCGACTAAATAGAACCCCTCCCCTTCTCACCCAAACCCTGTCCTCCCCCTGACTTTCCCACCACTGTAGACGGCACCACCGTCCTCCCTGCCTCACAGACCCGTAACCTCGACGATGTCCTCGGCTTATCTCTCTCTCGCGACCCACGTACTCGGCCCGTCTCCAACTCCTGTCGTTTCGACCTTCACGACGTGGCTAAAACCCACCCTCCTGCCTCCATCCAAACTCCTCCCACGTTAATCCGTGCACTTCTCCTATCCCGTCTTGATTGCGGCATCAGCCTCCTCGCTGACCTCCCTGCCTCCGGCCTCTCCCAACTCCAGTCCATCCTTCATTCTGCCGCCCGGATCCTTCCTCTGCGTAACGGTTCAGTCCGCGTCTCTCCACTGCTCAAGAGCCTCCCGGGTTTGCCGGTCCACCGCGGCATCAAACAGAAACTCCTCGGCATCGGCTTGAGAGCCCTCCATCAGCCGGGCCCCTCTTCCCTCACCTCCCTGGTTCTTTACTCCAGCCCAGCGCGCACGCTTGCTCTTCTAACGCCAACCTGCTCACTGAATGTCAATCTCGTCTGTCTCGCCGCCGACTTCTCGCCCACATCTTCCCTCTGGCCTGAAACTCCCTCCCTCTTCATATCTAGCAGACCGCTACTCTCCCCACCTGCAAAGCCAGATTAAAATCACATCTCCTCCGAGAGGCCTTCCCTGACGAAGCCCCCGTTTCCTCTTCTCCCACTCCTTTCTGCGTCGCCTCTGAGCTCGGATCTGTCCCCTGTACTCACTCCGCCCTCAGCCCCACGGCACTTAATTCCCCATCTGCAGTTAATTTTTATGTCGGTCTTCTCAAAGCTCCTTGTGGGCAGGGACCGTGCCTGCCAACTCCGCTACGTCGTACTCTCCCCTAAGCTCAGTTCAGTGTTCTGCTTGCGGTAAACGCTCAGTCAGTACGACTGCGATGATACGAGAGCGTTTGTAACTCTTCCCCGCTATCTTATAGCCGATACTTTATATTCCGCATCACCGGGAGGCTTCTCCAGAGTTGACTAAGCACACGGGACGTGAATTTTCTAACTCTCTTGGGAAACTGGGTGGGGAAGGGAAAAAAAGGGAGAATTTGCCTTTAAGATGGATGGTATGTGTCATCCAACTGATTTTTCTTATCAAATGGATGTGTGCCCTGCAATTTTCCTTTGTACCTGAAGAGTTTCTTCCCACAAGAACGATTTAGCTATGAAAACACTTTGTTCCAAGATCACAGGTCCTTTGTTTGAGGCTGTCTGATTTATCCTAGACTGTGAACCCAGTGGGGGACAGGGACTGTGTCAGTGCAGTGCTCTGTACTCAGGAGACTGTCAGCTCCCTGAGGGCAAGGATTGCTTCTGCTGACTCTGTTTTACCCTGCCAAGGGCTCAGCACAGTGCTCTGTTCACGGTAGACTCTGAACTCCTTGAGGGTGTCTATTTTACTCTCCCAAGTTCTCCGTACAGTGCTCTGCGGACAGTAGACTGGAAGCTCTTTGAGGGCGGGGATAGTGTCCACTAATTCTATCGTCCTCCCCCGGGCACTCGGTACGGTGTCCCCAGTAGGCCTGGGAGCCGGAGGACCCGGCTTCTCATCCAGGCTCCACCAGCTGTCCGCCGGGTCACTTTGGGCAAGTCATTTCACTTCGCTTAGAGAAGCAGCGTGGCCTAGCGGAAGGAGCCCGGGCCTGGGAGTCAGAAGGACCCGAGTTTCCATCCCGGCTCCACCCCCGTCTGCCGTGTGACCTTGGGTAAGTCCCTTCGCTCTTCTTTCCTACTGGAAAGAGCCCAGGCCTGGGAGTCAAAGAATCTGAATTCTAATCCTGAGTGCCTGCCGTGTGACCTCGGGCTCGTCACTTGACTTTTGTGAGCTACAGTTACCTCGCCTGTAAAACCGAGATTCAATCCCTGTTCTCTCTCCTACTTAGACCGTGAGCCCCATGTGGGACAGGGGCCGCCTCTCATCTGCTTATATTTATATCTACCCAAGCGCTCAGTACAGTAGAGAAGCAGCTTGACCCAGTGGAAGGAGCCCGGCCCTGGGAGTCAGAGGACCCGGATTCTCACCCCAGCTCCGCCACCTGTCTTCCCGGTGACCTTGGAGAACTCACTTCACTTCTCTTTGTCTGTTTCCACATCTGTCGAATGAGGATTAAATTCTACTCCCTCCTGTCTAGACTGTGAGCCCCATGCAGATCAGGGACTGTGTCCAAACTGATAATCTCGTACCTACCCCAGCGCTTAGTACAGTGCTTGGCATATAGTCAGCACTTAACAGATATCATAATGATTACCATAAATACAGTAAGCGCCTCATAAAATCCCATCGTTATTAGGATGATGAGAGTTGCCGATCAAGAGACAAGATAATCAAGATATCAATCAGTCATATTTATTGAGCGCTTACTGCGTGCAGGGCACTGTACTAAGCACTTGGGAGAGGGCAACCCAATATGACAGACACATACCTTGCCCACAGCAAGCTGACGTTCTAGAGGGGAGCCCCACATGGGGCTCACAGTCTAAGAAGGAGGGAGAGCAGAGATTGAATCCTCATTTTACTGATGAGGGAACTGAAGCCCAGAGAAGTGAAGTGTCTTGCCCAGGGTCACACGGCAGACAAGTGGCTGAGCTGGGATTGCAAAGCAGCGTGGCCTCATGGAAAAAGCACGGGCCTGCGAGTCAGCGGACCTGGGTTCTGATCCTGACTCTGCCCCTTGCCTGTTGGGTGACCTTGGGCAAGTCACTTGACTTCTCCGGGCCTCAGTCGCATCATCTGTGAAATGGGGATCGAGACTGGGATCGAGACTGTGAGCCCCAGGTGGGACATGGACCGGGTCCAACCCGATTAACTTGCATCTCCTCCAGGGCTTAGTACAGTGCTCGACACATAGGAAGTGCCTGAAAGATACCATTGGTCAGAAGGAACTGGATTCTCATCCCAGCTCCGCCACTTGTCTGCTGTGTGACCTTGGGCAAGTCACTTCACTTCTCTGTGCCTCAGTTCATCTTGTCAAATGGACACTGAGATTGTGAGTCCCACGTGAGACGGGCTACGTCCAACCCGATTTGCTGCTATCCACCCCAGTGCTTCCTGCGGTGCCTGGCACATAGTTAAGTGTTTAACAAATACAATAATAATGATAATCACGATTATCATTATTATTACTATTAAGAGACAGAGAGGGGAGAGAGACAGAGCAAGAGACAGGGACATGGGGAATGTTTTTCACCAACCAAGACCTTCCTTTTCACCATTCCTCCGATTATGTAACGGATTATGGAATCTTATTACAACACCCCCTTCACAATTGCAGTTTTTGCCCCTTTACTCGCCCTGTTCGGTACAGAAAAAAAAAATCTCGTGTCCCGGTTACCATGACACTACCTGACTCACAAGAAGGCGGAAAACTCTTTCAGGTTCTCATTATGCTGCGAGGTGCTTCTTGGTATTTAAAAAACAAAAACAAAAAAAAAGACGGTGTTTTTTCCAAACAAGCCCACTTTGTTTTCCTTACAACTTGAAGTCAAAACTGCTCCCCTAACTCTTCTCCCTAATGTTTTTTTTGCCATTCTAGGGAGGCAGCGGAGCCTAGTCGATTGAGCCCCGGACCCGAAGGATGTGAGTTCTAATCCCCGTTCCCCCACTCGTCTGCCGTGGGACCTTGGGCCGGTCATTTTGCTTCTCTGGGCCTCAGTTTCCTCATCTGTAAGATGGGGATTTAAAACGCGTTCTCCCTTCTACTTAGCCTGTGAGTCCCGTGCGAGACAGGGACTGGAACCGGCCTGATTAACGTGTTTCTACCCAGAGCCTAGAACTGTGGTTGACGCAAGGTAAGTGGTTCCAAAAATAAATAATACCAAAAGGCACTTTTAATCATCACTAGCAGGCTCAGTTGAGTACTCTGCACCTAGTAAGCACTCAATAAATACCATCGATTGACGGGTAGACTTTTCAAGAAAGAGGGTTTCTCGATTTTGGGGTGAGATGAGTCTGACGTGGAAGTCAAGCAGTGACTTCAAGGGGGAAATGCATACATACGTGCTAGATTGTAAGCTCGCCGTAGACAGGGAATGTGTCTATTGCATTGTTAAATTGTACTCTCCCAAGCATTTAGTACAGTGTTCTGCACACGGTAAGCGCTCAATACCAATACCGATGACCGACTCTTAATAATAGCGACAGTATTATTGTTATGGTATCTAAGGGCTTACCATGTGTCAAGCACTGTGTTAAGTGCGAGGGTAGATGGGAGGAATTTTTTTGTGGTATGATTAAGTTGTGACTTTGACTGTGAGCCCCATATGGGACAGGAGCTGTGTCCAATATGCTTATCCACCTTTTTTTCCTCTTTTTTTAAAATGGGATTTGTTCAGCTCTTACTATGTGGCAGACACTGTAGTAAGCAGAGTCTCTATCCCCATTTTACAGATGAGGGACCTGAGACCCAGAGAAATGAAGTGACTTGCCCGAGGTCACCCAGCAGATAAATGGCAGAGCCGGGATGAGAAGCCAGGTCCTTCTGAGTCCCAGGTCTGTGCTCTATCCACTAGGTCACGCTGCTTCTCTTCACGTCAACCCCGCCTTTTATATCCACTCCAGTTTGTATCCACTCCAGCTCTTCCTACAGTGCCTGACACATAGTAAGCGCTTAAACATACCACAGGTATTATTATTGTTATTATTGTTATTACTATTATTATTAATTCCAAAACATTTATCTCTTCACTATCGAGGACTGGCATACAATTAATGAATTAGTCAGTGGAACCACCAGATTTTATTTTATTTCTTTTATGGTATTTGTTTAGGACTTATTATGTGCCAGGCACTGTACTAGGCTTCAGAGTAGATCCAAGCTAATAATGATGATGATGATGGTATTCATTAAGCGCTTACTATGTGCCAAGCACTGGTCTAAGCGCTGGGGTAGATACAAGGTAATTAGGTTGTCCACCGTGGGGCTCACAGTCTTAATCCCCTTTTACCGATGAGGTAACTGAGGCAGAGAAATTAGGTGACTTGCCCAAAGTCACACAGTTGACAAGTGGCGGAGCCGGGATCGGAACCTACGACCTCTGACTCCCAAGCCCTTGCTTTTTCCACTAAGCCACACTGCTTTGCCAATCAGATTGGACCCAGACCTTGTTCCACATGGGGCTCACGGTCTTCACCCCCAGATTACCGAGGAGATAACTGAGGCCCAGAGAATTGAAGTGACTCGCCTGAGGTCCCGCAGTGGACAGAAGGCAAAGCCGGGATTAGAACCCGGCTCCTTCTGACTCCCAGGCCTGGGCTCTAGCCACTAGTCCACGCTGCTTCTTCCTGCTGACAGTCTTTAAACTTGTCTGGCCCCTCAGCCCCTCCCTATCTTTCCTTCCCAGCATCCCCCCTTCATCCCCTTCCATCCGAGACCTCCCCACCCCATCCCTTTTATCCTGTTATCCCACCAACTCACTTCCATCCAACCCCTTCCTGTCCCTCCCTCCATCCCCACTCCCTTCCCCCAAAGCATCAGCTAAGTGTGGCCTGTGGAACCCCCGCTCCTTCATCCCTTCATCCCTGACCTGTTCCTGTCTCAATCACTCTCCCTCCTCCTCCTCCTCGCCATCACCGAAACCCGGCTCTCCTCAGATGACTCGATCTCCCCTGCCGCTCTCTTCAGAGTGGGCCTCATCGTCTCCCACACCCCAGCCTCCCTGGGAAAGGGGGAGGAGTCGGTTTCCTTCTCGCGCCCCAGTGCCGCTTTTGTGCCGTGCCACCTCTTGGGAGACCTCTGACCGCCGAATAAAGGGAGCAAGTCAGGGCGACGCAGAAGGGAGTGGGAAAAGAGGAACTGAGGGCTGAGTCAGGGAAGGCCTCTTGGAGGAGATGGGCCTTCGATAAGGCTTTGAAGCGGGGGAGAGTGATCATCTGTCGGATATGAAGAGGGAGATTGTTCCAGGCCTCATCTCAACTCAATGGAGTTGTTAGACACCATCCCTACCCTCAAGGAGCTTACAGTCTATCGTGTGCCGAGCACTGTACTATGCAGTAGGGAGAGGAAAAACTCCTAGAGCGAGTTGTCTGCACCCGCTGCCTCAAGTTGCTCTCCTCCCATTCTCTCCTCGACCTCCTCCAATCTGGCTTCCGTCCCCTTCGCTTCACAGAAACCGCCCTCTCAGAAGTCACCAGTGATGTTCTTCTTGCCAGATCCAAAGGCCTCTCTACTCCGGCCTGATGCTCATCGACCCCTCAGCTGCCTTAGACACTGGACCACCCCTCTCTCCTGGAAACGTTATCACACCCATGGCTTCACTGACACTGTCCTCTCCCGGTTCTCCTTTCTCTTTGGCCGCTCATTCTCCGTCTTCTTCATGGGCTCCTCCTCTGCCTCTGCTAACTGTGGAGGTCCCTCAAGGCTCAGTTCTGGTCCCCTTCTATTCTCCACCTACACCCGCTCGCTTGGAGAACTCATTCTCTCCCTCGGCTTCATCGACCACCTTTTTGCGGATGATTCCCAAATCTCTATGTCCAACCCTGATCTTTCTCCTCTGCGGTGTCACATTTCCTCCTGCCTTCAAAGCATCTCTACTTAGATGTTCCACCATCATCTCAAAGTTAACATTTCCGCCACAGAACTCATCTTCCCATCCAAACCCCGTATTCCCCCTGACTTTCCCATCCCTGTAGACAGCACCACCATCCTCCATCTTCCCCGTTTCACAAACCTGTAACCTTGGCATTATCCTTGACTCATCGCTCAGTTCTCTCATTCAACCCACGCATTCAATCTGTCACCAAATCCTGTCATTTCGACCTTCGCGACATCACTAAAATCCACCCTTTGCTCTCCATGCAAACTGTTACCGTATCGATTGAAGCATTTCCCCATCCCGCCTTGATTACTGCGTCAGCCTCCTCGTTGACCTCCCTGCCTCCTGTCTCTCCCCACTCCGGTCCAGACTTCACTCTGCTAGCCGGGTCATTTTTCTTGACTCCCAGGCCCACGTGCTATCCGCTACACCGTGCCGTTTCCGTAGCTGTCATTTATTTCTATTAATGTCCCTCTCCTTCCGTAGAATGTAAGCTCGTCGTGGGCGGGGAACGTGTCTACCGACCCGGTCCCTTTTTACTCTCCCAGTGCTTAGTACGGTGCTCTGCACACAGCAAGGGCTCGGTAAATGTCATCGGCTGACATCGGTGTCTGTGCGGGTGACTCTGAAGGTACAAGAACCTGCCTGTGTGAGGGTCCCTACGGCCATTCGCCGAAACCCATATGCACGAACGTATGTAGTGAGTACGTAAATCTGCAGACCTATGAGTATCTGTTTGCAGATGAGTATCCTTATACATAAAAATAAGTGTACGTACATATGTGTGGAAGTGCCGTGTCTGGATTTAAATGTGTTTGCGGGTCCGTCTGACTCCCGGGCCGGCTTCTCAAATGTAGCCAAAATAGCGATAGCATTTATTAAGCAGTTTCCGTGGGCAAAGCGGAGAAGCAGTCTGGCTTGCGGAGGAACAGTGCGGCCTAGTGGATAGATGCTGATGATGACGATGGCATTTATTAAGCGCTTACTATGTGCCAAGCACTGTTCTAAGCGCTGGGGGAGATACAGGGGAATGAGGTTGCCCCACGTGAGGCTCACAGTCTTAATCCCCATTTTACAGATGAGGAACTGAGGCGCAGAGAAGTGAAATGACTTGCCCAAAGTCACACAGCCGATGTGGCGGAACCACGATGAGAACCCACCACCTCTGACTCCCAAGCCCTCCTAAGTCACGCTGTCCCGGGATAGAGCCCGGGGCCCGGGAGTCCGAAGGACCCGGGTTCTAATTCCGGCTCCGCCACCTGTCTGCTGGGTGACCCGAGGCAAGTCACTTCAATTCTCCGAGCCCAAATTACCTCACCTGTAAAATGGGAATAAAGACCGTGAGTCCCCTGCGGGACATGGATTGGGTCCAATCTGACAAACTTGTATCTACCCCAGGGCTTACTACAGTGCCTGGCACATAGTAAGCACTTAACGAATACCATAAAAAAAGCACTACGCTAAGCAGTGGGAGAAAGTATGCAGGTGAAAATTAAATATGGTCCCGATCTTTAATGCGCATCACAATTCATTCATTCGGTCGTATTTGTTGAGCGTTTACTGTGTGCAGAGCACTGTACTGAGCGCTTGGAATGTGCAGTTCGGCAACAGATAGAACAGTCTAAGAACTCTATGCATGTGTATGTGTTGCTGCGTGTATATGAGTGTACGCATGTGTGTCTATGCTTGTATATGTCCAGAGTTATTTAGGTTCTCTTCACCTGACGCTTATATCGATCAATCAATCCGTGGCATTTACTGAGCACTAACTCTGGGCAGAGCGCTGTACCAATTCAGTACAAAAGAATTAGCAGTCACGTTCCCTGCTCATAATGAGTTCACAATCCAGAGGTCTCCTCGCCGCTCTCCTGCTACATCCCAGCCCGTACACTTTGCTCCTCTAATACTCATCTCGTCTATCTCGCCGCCGACCTCTCACCCACGTCCTACCTCTGGCCTGGAACACCCTCCCTCCTCCTATCTGACGGACAAGGATTCTCCCCTCCTTCAAAGCCTTACGGATGGCCCCCTCCTCCGGGAGGCCTTCCCTGACTAAGCCCACCTTTCCTCTTCTTCCACTCCCTTCTGCATCACCCCGACCTGCTCCCTTTATTCATCCCCCTCCCCGGCCCCACGGCACATACGTCCATGTCTGCCATTTATTTATTTCTATTAATGTCCGTCTCCCCGCTCTAGGCTGCAAGCTCATCGCGGGCAGGGAATGTTGCTTTTTACTGTTGCGTTGTACCCTCCCAAGTACTTGAAACGTTGCTCCACACACAGTAAGGGCTCAGTAAATACGACCGAGTGAACGAATGTGCAGAGCCCTGTACTAAGTGCTTGGGAGAGGATGATAAAACTGAATTAGCAGGCTCCTTCCCTGCCCGGAACCGGTTCACAATCCACAGTTCCCTGCCATAGCAAAGCTTGCTGTGAGCTCGTCATGGGCAGGGAATGTATCTGTTGATGGAGCGTACTCTCCCAAGCGCTTAATGCAGTGCTCTGACCACAGTAAGGGCTCAATAAATACGAATACAGGAATGAATGAATGAAGAAGGACGAGCTTACATACGACAGATCCAAAGTGCTCGTGCCACGCGATTCACTCACCTGGATGAAAGGATCGATCGAGAATCGGTAAAGTTTAGAAAGAGAGAACGTGGCCCTCTTTAACGTGACCCCTGGGGCGAGACGTCCTTCCAACGCCCCCGATCGCTCACCGTCCTCTGCCGCCTCGCTGAACCGAGGGAGCTGTGAGGGACGCGGAGAAGGTGACCATCGAGGAATCCCATTCCCTCAGGCAGCCGAGAGGAGGGGGGAAAGCCCTGGGATCACCGGAAACCCAGAGGGAGAGGAGCAAAATGCATCGGCTTCTTGCTCTCTTTCTCGGGCTCCTCCTCTGCCTCCCACCCCTTAACTCTGTGGGCCGCTCAAAGCTTATTTTTTTTAACGGTATCGGTTAGGTGCTTACTGTGCGCTAAGCGCTGGGGTGGGTACAAGCTGATCAGGTTGGAAACAGTCCAGGTCCCACCTGGGGCTCACGGTCTTCATCCCCATTTTAGCGTGAGGTAAGGGAGACACAGAGAAGTCAAGTGACTCACCCAAGGTCAGGCGGAGATGGGATTAGAACCCAGGTCCTTCTGATTCCCGGGTCCGGGCTCTGTGCGCCAGGGCACGCTGCTCCTCCTGTATTCTCCAGTTACACCCTCTCCCTCGTTCGCTCCCATGGCTTCAACTACCACCTCTATGCGGATGATTCTGAAATCTCCAGCTCCAGCTCTGATCTCTCTCCTCCTCTGCAGTCTCGCATACCTTCCTGCCTTCAGGACGTCTGTACTTGGCTGTCCCGCCGACAGTCGGACCTTAACGTGTCCAAAGCAGAGCTCCTCCTCTTCCCACCCCAACCTCGTCCTTCCCCGACTTTCCCGTCACCGTAGACGGCCCCGCCATCCTACCTGTCTCACGAGCCCGTAACCTTGGCGTTATCCTCGACCCGTCTCCCTCGTTCAGCCCACACGTTCGATCCGACGCCAAATCCTGTCGCTTCTACCTTCGGAGGAGCATCGCTAAAATCCACCCTTTCTTCTCCGTCCAAACCGTCGCCCTGCTGATGCAGGCACTTATCCCATCCCGCCTTGATTACTGCATCAGCTTCTCCGCCGACTTCCCTGCCCCCGTCTCTCCCCAATCCAGTCCGTACTTGGTTCCGCTTTCTGGATCGTTCTTCTTAAAAAACCGTTTAGTCCACGTTTCCCCCTCTCCGCGAGAACGTCCGCTGCTCGCCCAATCCCCTCCGCGTCAAGAGGAAACTCCTCACCATCCACTTTAAAGGCCTCAATCAGCTCACCCCCTCCTACCTCACCTCGCTGCCCTCCTCCTCCAGCCCAGCCCGTACACTTCGCTCCTCTGACGCCGCTCACCGTCCCTCCGTCTCGTCTACCGTCTCGCCGCCGACCCCTCGCCCCCGACCTTCCTCTGGCCCGCCACCAGACCACCTTCTCCGCACCTTCGAAGCCTCATCAGGGTCCCAACTCCTCCGAGAGGCCTTCCCCGATTAAGACCTCTCTCCCCTCTCCCCTCTGCGTCGACTCTGACCTTTGGGGCGCTTGGTATCCGCCCCACCCTCAGCCCCACAGCACTTAACGATATATTAATCGTAATTAATGTCTCTCACCCCCTCTAGGCGGTCAGCTGGCCGTGGGCAGGGAACGTATCTGCCAACCCTTACTGTACCGTAACCTCTCAAGCGCGGCGCTCTGCTCACGGGAAGCGCTCAGGAAATATTCATTCAATAGTATTTATTGAGCGCTTACTATGTGCAGAGCACTGTACTAAGCGCTTGGGATGAACAAGTCGGCAACAGATAGAGACAGTCCCTGCCGTTTGACGGGCTTACGGTCTAATCGGGGGAGACGGACAGACAAGAACGATGGCACTAAACAGCGTCAAGGGGAAGAACATCTCGTAAAAACAATGGCAACTAAATAGAATCAAGGCGATGTACAATTCATTAACAAAATAAATAGGGTAACGAAAATATATACAGTTGAGCGGACGGGTACAGTGCTGTGGGGATGGGAAGGGAGAGGTGGAGGAGCAGAGGGAAAAGGGGCAAATGAGGCTTTAGCTGCGGAGAGGTAAAGGGGGGATGGCAGAGGGAGTAGAGGGGGAAGAGGAGCTCAGTCTGGGAAGGCCTCTTGGAGGAGGTGATTTTTAAGTAAGGTTTTGAAGAGGGAAAGAGAATCAGTTTGGCGGAGGTGAGGAGGGAGGGCGTTCCGGGACCGCGGGAGGACGTGACCCAGGGGTCGACGGCGGGATAGGCGAGACCGAGGGACGGCGAGGAGGTGGGCGGCAGAGGAGCGGAGCGTGCGGGGTGGGCGGTAGAAAGAGAGAAGGGAGGAGAGGTAGGAAGGGGCAAGGTGATGGAGAGCCTCGAAGCCTAGAGTGAGGAGTTTTTGTTTGGAGCGGAGGTCGATAGGCGACCACTGGAGTTGTTTAAGAAGGGGAGTGACATGCCCAGATCGTCTCTGCAGGAAGATGAGCCGGGCAGCGGAGTGAAGAATAGACCGGAGCGGGGCGAGAGAGGAGGAAGGGAGGTCAGAGAGAAGGCTGACACAGTAGTCTAGCCGGGATATAACGAGAGCCCGTAATAGTAAGGTAGCCGTTTGGGTGGAGAGGAAAGGGCGGATCTTGGCGATATTGTAGAGGTGAAACCGGCAGGTCTTGGTAACGGATAGGATGTGTGGGGTGAACGCGCTGGCCCGACATCTGTTATGTGCTTACTACGTTCCAAGCGCTGGAGTAGATGTAAGACGATCAGACGGGCTACAGTACCTATCTCACCGTCTAAGCGGGAAAGAGACTAGCTGGTGCATCTCCACTTTACCGCCCAGGAGACTGAGGCCCAGAGAACTGAGGTGAGTTGCCCAAGGCCTAAGGGCTAGAGCCCAGGCCTGAGAGTCAGCAGGACCTGGGTTCTAATCCCGGCTCTACCACGTACCGGCTGTGACACCTCGGGCAAATCACTTCACTTCACCGTGCCTCAGTTCCCTCATCTGTAAGACGGGAACGAAGACCGTGAGCCCCACGTGGGGCAGCCTGATCGCCTTGTATCTACCCCGACGCTTAGAACAGTGCTTGGCGCGTGGTAAGCGCTTAACAGATACCATCATCGTCATCATCATTATCCGCGAAATGGGGATTACATCTGTGAGTCCTCTGTGGTCCGGGGACTGTGTCCAAACTCATCAGCTGGTACCTACCCCAGCGGTGAGTACAGCGGCTCGGTATAAAGTAAGTGCTTAACGAGAGGAAAATAACTCACCCAAGGTCACGCAGCAGGCGAGGAGCAGAGCAATTATCATCGCGCTTCCAAACTCCTCTAGGGCTCCGGCCGAGATCTCGGGATCCCGAGATCCCAGTTCTCCCCCACCCCCTTGATCGTGGCTCCGATCGCCCGCCTCCCAGACCGTCAACACAGTGCAGGCTGTACAGTGCCTGACGCACAGTAAGTACTTACTGGGGAAGCAGCGTGGCTCAGTGGAAAGAGCCCGGGCTTCGGAGTCAGAGGTCATGGGTTCGACTCCCGGCTCTGCCACTTGTCAGCTCTGTGACTGTGGACGAGTCACTTCACTTCTCTGTGCCTCAGTTACCTCAACTGTAAAATGGGCATTAACTGTGAGCCTCACGTTGGACGACCTGATTAGCCTGTATCTACCCCAGCGCTTAGAACAGTGCTCTGCACATAGTAAGCGCTTAACACATACCAACATTATCATTATTATTACTTAACACTCTAATAGTAATCAGAAGAAGAAGAACAGTAATCTTCCCCAGGGCTTAGTACAGTTCCTGGCACGTAGTAAGCGCTTGACACTGTAATAGTGAGAAGAAGAGGAATAATCGTACTCTTCTCCAGTGCTCGGTATAGTGCCTGGCACGTAGTAAGCGCTTAACATTATAATAATAAGAATATCAGTAACAGTAATCTGCCTCAGTGCTCAGTACAGCGCCTGGCACGTAGTGAGTACTCAGCACTATAATAGTAGTAATAAGAAGAATAACAGAAATCTCCCCCAGCGCTCGGTACGGCGCCTGGCACCTAGTAAGCACTTAACCCTCTAATAGTAAGAGTAAGAATAACAGTAATCTTCCCCGGGGGTTAGTACGGTGCCCGGCACGTAGTAAGCGCTTAACCGATACCCCGAAAAATTGAAACAAGAAAAACCCCCTCCTAGGTAACCCCGAAACCGGCTTCGAGTCGCGGCCCTTCCTTCGACGGGAAGGACCGGCCGACGCGAAAGTCCGGAGGTCCCGGGTTCCGACGCCGCCTCTGCCTTGTGACCTCGGGCAAGTCACTTCGTTGGATCGTATCGAGCGCTCGCTGTGTGCAGAGCGCTGTGCTGAGCCCTCGGGAGAGGACAGTGGGGCACTCGGCTTCTCCGGGCCTCGGTCCCCCGCCCCGGTCGGTAAATTAGGGACGGAGGCCGCGAGCCCCTTCGTTCATTCGACGCTATCGATCCGGCCCTCGTGGGGTGCGGACCATTCGGTCGTTCATCCGGTAGTATTCATCGAGCGCTCACTGTGTGCGGAGCACCGTACTGAGCGCTCGGGAGAGGACGGTTGGGCACTGGGCTCCTCCGGGCCTCAGTTCCCCCATCGGTAAAATGGGGACGAAGGCCGGGAGCCCTTCCGTTCATTCGATGCCACCCATCGAGCCCTTACGGGGTGCGGAGCATTCAGTCGTACTTAACCGAGCGCCCACTTTGTGCCCGACGCTACGCTGAGCGCTCGGGAGAGAACGACAAACAGGCTGGCGATGCCCAGCGGTAAATCCAGTGCCCGGCGGGGAGCCCCGAAGTCTTTAGACGTCCCGGGGTCCTCTCCCCAGCGTTTAGGGCAGCGCTTGGCAGCCAGCGAGCGGCGGAGCAAGGGGATGGGGGATGAAGGAGTAGCCTCCGACCACGCCGGACGACGAGCAGGACCAGCCGGTCCCCGGCCGGGCAGAGTTTACCGGGTTGGGGCTTCGCGGGCAGGGGGGCGAGGGGAGGCCGTTGCCGGAGATGGAAAGGGGAGGGGGCTCCGCCTGCCCTTCCCCCCCCCGGACCCCCAAACCCAGGCCCCGGGCCGCCCACCAACTCACCATCTGCCAAAATGGAATCGGGGAGGGTCCGGACCCCGTTAGGGGGAGGGGATCCGGGACCCCCAGATCTGCCCCCACCCCCTCCGCCCCCTGCCCAGGCCCCTGCCGGCCCGCACCAGCCCCCTTGCCCACCCTCTGCCGCCCTGCACCCACCGGCCCCCTGCCCGGCCCCCTGCCCACCCCCTGCCGGCCTGCACCAGCCCCCTGCCCACCCCCTGCTCAGCCTGCACCCACCGGCCCCCTGCCCGGCCCCCTGCCCACCCCCTGCCGGCCTGCACCAGCCCCCTGCCCACCCCCTGCTCAGCCTGCACCCACCAGCCCCCTGCCCGGCCCCCTGCCCACCCCCTGCCGGGCCGCACCCAGTCCCCGCCCCCCTGCCCGGCCCCCGGCGCCCACCTCCAGGGACCACCGATGCACCGCACCACGGGGACCCCGGGTCCCTCTGCCCGAGGATGGGACCCTGCGCGTGTGCAGGGTTTCACCGGCTCTCTGTGCCTCTCCGTGTGTGCGCGCGTGTGTGTGTGCGTGTGTGTGTGTGTGTGCCAGGCTGGGGCGGGGGACCCGGGAGGGGGGGGGTGACTATCTGCATGGCTGCTTTTGTCTGTGAAACTCTGTGTGTGTGTGTGTGTGTGTGTGAGAGACCGACTGTGTGCGAGTGTGCATGGGATCGGTGTGAGCACAGAGCTGGGTCGTACATGAGGATGTGCACACGTGGGTCTGTGCGTGTTGTGTGTGAATAACCGTGTGCAAGACTGTGCATGGGATTGGAGGTGTGAGCACGGGGCTGCGTCGTGCACGAGGATGCGTGTCTTTGTGAATGTCTGTGTGCATGAGTGTGCCTGGGATCGGTGTGAGCGCAGCGCCGTGTCATGCGTGAGGATGCGTGTGATTGTGTGAGGGTGTGCTTATAGGAATTTAGATGCAAGTCTAGGTACAGTAATAATGACAATAGCGGTATCTGTGAGCACTTACTACGTGCCGGCCACCGTACTGAGCGCTGGGGCGGATTCATTCATTCGGTCGTATTTTTTGAGGGCTTACAGTGTGCAGAGCACTGTACTAAGCGTTAAGCGCGTACTAGTCATTCGATAGTATTTATTGAGTGCTTACTGTGTGCGGAGCACTGTCCTAAGCGCTTGGAATGTACAATTCGGCAACAGATAGAGACGCTTACTATGTGCCCAGCACTGTTCCAAGCGCCGGGATAGATACGACGTAAGCGCTCGATAAATGCTATTGAATGAATGAATGAGTGAAAGGTCAGTCGAGTGTCCCGCGTGGGGCTCACGGTCTTCGTCCTTCTTTTACAGATGAGGTCACTGAGGCACAGAGAATTGAAGTGACTTGCCCGAAGTCACACAGCGGAGCTGGGATTAGAACCCACCACCTCTGACTCCCAAGCCCTTTCCACTAAGCCGCGCACCGGCGGTTGGCACGGTGCCGGGCGCGTAGTAAACGCTCAGTCCATCCACGCTGCTTCTCTGGATCCAAGCAAGTCGGGTTGGACGCAGTCCCCGTACCACGTGGGGCTCACAGTCTTCATCCCTGAGGCCCAGAGAATCATAATGATAACAATAATAATTATGGTATTGCTTAAGCAGCGTGGCTCAGGAGTCGGAGGTCATGGGTTCAAATCCCCACTCCGCCACTTGTCAGCCGTGTGACTGTGGGCGAGTCACTTCACTTCTCTGGGCCTCAGTTCCCTCATCTGGAAAATGGGGATGAAAGACTGTGAGCCTCACGTGGGACGACCTGATTATCCTGAATCTACCCCAGCGCTTAGAACAGTGCTCTGCACGTAGTAAGCGCTTAACGATACCAATATTACTATTATTAAGATCACCTTAAGAGTCGATCCCAGACTGAGCCCTCCCTTTCTCTCTGCCCCTCCTCCCCTCCCCATTCCTCCTCCCTCCTCCCTCTGCTCTTCCCCCTTCCCCTTCCCAGAGCATTTGTGCATATTTGTATACATTAATTACTCTATTTTATTAATGACGTATATATATCTATGATTCTATTTATCTCGATGGTATTGATCCCTGACTAGGTTTGTTTTGTGTCTCCCCCGTTTAGACTGTGAGCCCATTGTTGGGCAGAGATGGTCTCTATCTTTTGCCGAATTGTATATTCCAAGCGCTTAGTACAGTGCTGTGCGCACAGTAAGCACTCAGTTAATACGATTGAATGAATGAGTGAATGATTAAGCGCTTACTATGTGCCAAGCCCTGCGCTAAGCACTGGGATAGATACAAGGTCATCAGGTGGGACCCAGTTCCCGTCCCACATGACGCTCACACTCTTAATCCCCATTTTACAGATGAGGGAACTGAGGCACAGAGAATTGAAGCGACTTGCCCAAGGTGACCCGGCGGACAAGCGGCGGAGGCGGGGCTAGAACCCAGGGCCTTCCGTCTCCCAGCCCCCGGCTCTTTCCGCCGGGCCCCGCTGCTCCTCGACCCGTGCGGTGCAGGTAAACGAGCCCGCGTGTGTGTGTGGTGTCTTTGGGGTCGCCTTCGTGCGTGTGTGGTGCGTGTGTGCGGGGCTGCCCGTGAGAATGGGGTGTGCGTGTGGGCGCGCGTAGGCCTGCAGATGTGAGTGATGCGTCGTCACAAGTCTTCATGTGTGAGTGCTGCCCGCCTGGGCTTTTTTGAGCGTGGATTAACCTGACTAGTCCATCAGCCTCCTCATTGACCTCCCTTCCTCCTGTCCCTCCACATTCCAATTCATACTTCATTCTGCTGCCCCGATTGTTTTTCTGCAAAAACTCTCAGTTTCCCCACTCGGCGAGAACGTCCAGGGGCCGCCCATCCACCTCCGCATCCAACAGAAACCCGTCACCGTCGGCCTTAAAGCCGTCCGTCGGCTGGCCCCCTCCTACCTCACCTCGCCGCTCTCCTACCCCAGCCGGGCCCGCACACTCTGCTCCCCTAACGCCAACCTCCTCCCCGTCCCTCCGTCTCGTCTCTCCCGACGCCGACCTCTCGCCCACGTTCTCCCTCTGGCCCGGAAGGTCCTTCCCCTTCTCGTCTGACAGACGATCACTCGCCCCTCCCTCAAAGCCTTAGTAAAAACCCATCTCCTCCAGGAAGCCTTCCTGGACTCGACCCCCATTTTCCCTGCTCTTTCTCCTTTCTCCGTCGTCTGTGAACTTGGACCTGACCCCTTCAGCGCTGGATATTCGCCTCACGCTCTGCCCCGCAGCACGTATGTCAGACGGTCAATTTTATTTATTGAGTGCTTACTGGGTACAGAGCTTTATATTATTTACTGCTACTACTACTAATAATAATAATTATGGTATCTGTTAAGCATTTACTATGTGCCAGGCACTGTTCTAAGCTCTAGGGTAGATATACAAGGTAATAGGGTTGGACACAGTCCCTGTCCCTCGTGGGCCTCCCGGTCTCAATCCCTATTTTCCAGCCGAGAAAACTGAGGCCCAGAAAAGTGAAGTGACTGGCTCAAGGTCACACAACAGATAACCGCTGGAGCCGGGATTAGAACCCGTGACCTTCTGAGTCTCAGACCCAGGCTCTATCCGCAATGCCACGCTGCCTCTCTGCGACTGGGTGACTACAATATAATAAACGGACATACCCCCTGAAATTTATTTTATTGTCTGTCTCCCCATCTAGACGGTCAGTCCTTTGTGAGCGGGGATCCCGCCTTCAACTCTGCTGCATCGGACTCTCCAGGGCGCTCAGGGCAGTGCTCTGCGCGCCGTAAGTGCTCAATACATACCACTAATGTGGCGATTCTTGGTGGAGCAGGCAGTGCTTTCTTACAAGGCGTTTATAAATCTCTCATTTTATTTTTATTGATGCCGTCATACCGACTCACCTGACGACCGCCTATCAGTGTTCCAGAGAAGCTGGTACTTGGAGTATTTTTATGTACTTTTTTTTCAGTATCTGTTAAACACTTGCTGTGTACCAGGCGCCATTTGAAGCGCTGGGGTAGATCCAAGCTAATGGGGTTGGACGCAGTCCCTGTCCCGCCTGGGGCTCACGGACTTCATCCCCATTTTAAATATGAGGGAACTGAGGCCCAGAGAAGCGAGCAAAGTGACTGACCCAAGGTCACCCAGCAGACAAGTGGCAGAGGCAGGATTAGAACCCAGGTCCTTCTGACTCCCAGGCGCGGGCTCTATCCACTAGGCCTCGATGCTTCTCAACTTGGGTTCCTTGTTCCAAGAAGACAGCCGCAAGGTAGCCATAGAGTTGTGTTTGTGGTATTTGCTAATCAATTGACCGGTCGTATTTACTGAGCACTTTTTTTTTTAATGGCATCTGTTCAGCGCTTACCACGTGCCAAACGCTGTTCTAAGCGCTGAGGGTAGATACAATTAGAGTGGACACAGTCCCTGTCCCACATGGGGCTCACGTTCTGAGTACGAAGGAGAACTGAGTGTCATGAGCCCGTCTCACACCGTCAAGCACTTCTTCTGTGAGTCAAACCCCGGTGAAACCACGTCTCCGCTGTATATAGCGGAAACCTTTCATCAATTCTAAATAGCCTAACTGAAGGGGGAAACTCACACACACGACTAGAGCTGCCCTTCCGACTGTCGTCCCCAAAATCGTGCAGGTGGTCCTACGTCGGAAGAGTCTGGGGGAGGTCGGCTTCCCGCAGCCCGGCGTGGGGGCTCGAGTCTTAGGTGGCTCCCGGAGGCCACGGCGTAGGGGTCTCGGCAGGGCTCTCGGGTGGTTTTCTGCCACCGGGGTCGCGGCGGGTCCCGATCCTCCGCTTCGACCTGCCTGTCGTCTCGAGCCCGTTACCGGGTAAAGGGACGGGGGGGGCGGCTACCGCACCCACCCCGCGGGCTGGTTTTCGCAAGATAGCTTATCTCGTGTACCTCTGGCACTCTTTCTTTCTTCTTCTGAACTGACGGCAAGATGGTTCAGTGCCTCTTCATGGTCCTTCTGTGTTGCCAATTCCTCCTCAAACTGCCCCCTCTACGTTGTTGTTTCCGGGGCCAAAGGACGGGCGTTCGTAAAATGGTTTCCGAGTTACAAAATGGAGTCACTCTCGCTCACCACACCGAGGCACGGAGAAGTGGAGTGACTTGCCCAAGCTCACGCATCAAGCACTTGGCAGAGCTGGGATGAGAAACCAGGTCCTCTGACTCCCAGGCTCAGGTTCTTTCCGTTAGACCATGCTGCTTACTCTCTGCAGAGCGCTATACCATTTGCTTGGGCGAGTACGACGCGACGGAGTTGGGAGTCGCATTCCCTGCCTGTAAGGAGCTCACGGTCTAAAAATGTCTGGAAGACAGACATTTAATATAAATAAGTTACGGTTACGTACATCGGGGCTGTGGGGCTGAGGGAGGGGCGACCAGGTGGAAGGTCGATGTGAAAGGGAGTGGTTGAAGTCAGGGAAGGCCTCTCAGGGGAGGTCGGCCTTCAGTGAGGCTTTGAATGTGAGGAGAGTCATCGTCAGTCAGATTTGAGACGGAGAAACGGCGTGGCTCAGTGGAAGGAGCCCGGGCTTGAGCGTCAGAGATCACGGGTTCGAATCCCGGCTCTGCCACTCATCAGCTGTGTGACTTTGGGCAACTCACTTCACTTCTCTGTGCCTCGATTCCCTCATCTGGAAAATGGGGATTAAGACTGTGAGCCCCATGTGGGACAACTTGATTATTTTCAATGCACCCCAGTGGTTAGAACAGTGCTTTGCACATAGTAAGCACTTAACAAATACCATAATTGTTATTACTATTTGGGGAGGGAGGCCGTTCCAGGCCAGAGGCGCGATGGGGACGAGAGGTCGGAGGTGAGGTAGACAAGATGGAGGGACAGGGAGAAGGTTGGCGTTATAGGAGTGAAATGCGTGGGCTGGGTTGGAGTAGGAGAGAAGCGCGGAGGGGTCGGAGGGGGCGAGGTGATTGAGAGCTTTAAAGCTCCTAGTATGTGCCAAGTACTGTATTCAACGCCAGGGGAGTTACCAGATGACCAGGACCGACACGGTCCCTTTCTCACGTGGAGGTTCGCTGTCTAAAGGGCAGCCCGGGAGAACATAGATCCAATCCCTATTTTTCCCAGATAAAGAAACTGAGGCAGAGAGAAGTGAAATAACTTAGTCCCAGTCACCCAGCCGGGAAGCGTCAGAGCCGGGATTAAAACCCAGGTCCTTCTGACTCCCAGGCCCCGGCTCTATCCACGAGGCCGCACTGCTTCTCTAAGCAGCTGGGATCTGGGCTCTTCATTAGCTCCAGGGATAAGCACGCCTTTCTAGCCCGACTGAAAGACAGTCAGTCAATCAGTCAGTGGTATTTATTGAGCAGTCGCTGTGTGCAGAGCACTGGGATAAGGGTTCGGGAGAGAGTTCGGTACAACCGAGGCGATGGACACCTTCCCTGCTCACAAGCCGCTTACGTGATATTAATTACTGGCCATCTACCGACTCGACTATATTGCTCTATTCTCCTCTCCCAAGAGTTTAGTACAGTGCTCTGCAGACAGTAAGCGCTCAATAAATACCATTGAGCAGTAACGTCATCTTGAAGAACAAAGGACAATTAGGTGTATATCTTTTGTGATTTATCTGAAATACATCTAGAACCAACAGGTAGATTTCTAGCATTTTATCTCCTTTAACCTAATGTTTACCCCCTGGATCTTTTTTTTAAAAAAAATTAGGGTTATCCTTTCACAATTTTCCTAATTTTGGGTGCCTCTGCCCAAATGAACTCATGTATTTTCAGTCTCTCCCATGCACTTGGTACAGTCCTCTGCACACAGTAAGCGCTTAATAAATACCATTGATTCATTGAGCAGTAGTGGCTTCTTGAAAAATGAAGGACAGTTAGGTGTATATCTTTTGTGATTTATATGAAATACATCTAGATCCTACAGATAGATTTCTAGCATTTTATCTCATGTAACCTAATTTTTTACCCCCTGGATCTCTTTTTTTTTTAAAAAAAAATTAGGGTTTATACCCTAAAAAACACATTCCTTTCAAAACCTTACAAATTTTTTTGTGCCTCCGCCCAAATGAACTTATGTATTTTCAGTCTCTCCCAAGCGCTTAGTACAGTCCTCTGCACACAGTAAGCGCTCAATAAATACCATCGATTCACCGAGCAGTAGTGGCTTCTTGAAAAGTAAAGGACACTTAGGTGTATATCTTTTATGATTTATCTGAAATAAATCTAGAACCAACAGGTAGATTTCTAACATTTTATCTCATTTAAACTAATTTTTAACCCCTGGATCTTTTAAAAAAATTTTTTTTAATTGGGTTTAAACCCTAAAAAACTCATTCCTTTCAAAATTTTCCAAATTTTTAGTGTCTCTGCCCAAATGAACTTACATATTTATGGTCAAATCACTGTACGGAGCCGCTTGGAGGAGTACAATATGACAATAAACAGACACCTCCTCTGCCCACAGTGAACTAAAGTTCATCCATTCATTCACTCGATCGTATTTATTGACCGCTTACTGTGTGCAGAGCGCTGGTCTACACGCTTGGGAGAGGACGACAGGGCAGTAAACAGACACCGTCAAGGACCTAACTTCCCGGAGTTCGCATTCCAGAATGGGCCCTGAATACATGGTGGAGATATTGATGGCTCACTTCACAAATGCCACAGCAGAATCAATCAGTAGCAATCAATCAGTGGTATTTATTGAGCACTTACTGTGTGCAGAGCACTGTACTAACCACTTGGAAAAGTACAATACAACACTAAACAGTGACATGCCCTGCCCACAGTGAGCTCACAGTTTGGGGGGTGGGTAGGGAAATGGGCTAATATTTTCTTTTAATCATTATATTGGAAGACTGGATTATGACTCAATTTATTTGTTTATTTCTGAAGTAAGGGCTGGATATATTTATTATTACTATTATTAATTTCCTGCTCTTTGTACCTGTATTGACAAGAATGGAACCCCCCAACCCGTATCGAGCCTCTTTAAGCCAAGTGCCCGTTTGGTAAGTTTGTTAGTGTATTCATCAAGCTCAAACTATGTGTCAAGCACTGTGCTGAGCATTGGGGTCACCTGATCATCAACCGATGGTATTTATTGAGCGCTTTCTATGTGCAGAGCACTGTACCAAGCATAGTATTAAGCGCCCAGGTCAGGCACGGTGCCTGTCCCCCATGGGACTCACAGCAGAAGATACCGTCAGCCCTGAAGGACTTCTGAGAACCTCTTCAGCCCAAATATTCAATATTTCAATTAACTTCCACCCCATTTTAGAGAAGAGGAAGCGCTGTACCTGTCTAATGTTAGTAACAAAGCCCCAAATGCAGCACAGATCTGCTCTCCTGTCTCTTGTTCTAACCTGGAAGAGGCTTTTGACAGCTCCTCTCCAAACCTCTTTTCTGAGGATTTAAAATTAAACCGAAAACTCCACCCTCCTGCCTACCAAACCCTCATTTTGATCACCTCCCACGTTCCCCCTCGGTACATGTTTCTAAAGCTTCTGATTTTCTTCTGTCTTCGGTTTACCTTCTCCCACTTTCTAACCCATCCAAAACTTACTTCTGTTACACGGGCCCCCCCTAGATTCATCGGGGGTGAACCACGGTCTCTTCGTTTTCCATTTCCAAAGCTCCTCTGAAGGTCAGAATCCCTCTGTCCCTTCCCAAAACCTGGCCCTCCGCACTCTGTTCATTCATTCATCCGTATTTATTGAGCGTTTACTGTGTGCAGAGCACTGAACGAAGTGCCTGGAAAGTACAGTTCGGCAACAAATAGAGACAATCTCTACCCGACAACAGGTTCACAGCGTTCACAGGGGGGAGACAGATCACAAAACACGACACAAGTAGACAGGCATCAACAACATCAATATAAATGGAATTATAAATACAGAAACCTCATTAATAAAATCAATAGAATAATTAATATGTATACATATACCCTTATCCGTCCCATGGAAGATGACAGTCAGTCAGTCGTGCTTACTGTGTGCAGAGCATTCATTCATTTATTCAACAGTATTTACTGAGCGCTTACTAGGTGCACAGCACTGTACTAAGCGCTTGGAATGAACAAGTCGGCAACAGATAGAGACGGTCCCTGCCCTTTGACGGGCTTACGGTCTAATCGAGCACTGGATTCGGCGTTTGGGAGAAGACCATAGAACACTATAACATAGGCAATCCCTGCCCAAAATGAGTTGACAGTCTAGTGGAGTTTACAGCCTAGAGGAGTTTACAGCCTAGAGGAATTTACAGACTAAGCAGTTATTTCTGTAATTTCTTTATCGTATCTGTATTTTATTTATTTATATTAACGTCTGTGTCCCTCTCTGAATGGCCCAGAATTCTGGAGTATTTCAGCACTTCCATCTCGCCTCAGCTCCCATGCATTCCCAATCGCCCATAGCACCGCAGGACACATCTTAGAGAAGCGGGCTGGCTTAGTGGAAAGATCCCGGGCCTGGATGTCGGAAGGACCTGGGTTCTAATCCCGGCTCCTCCACTTGCCTGCCGGGTGACCTTGGGGCAAGCCACTTCACTTCTCTGTGCCTCAGTGACCTCATCTGGAAAAGGGGAATGAAGACTGGGTGCCCCACGTGGGACAACCTGATGACCCGGTATCTACCCCAGCGCTTAGAACAGTGTCTGGCACATAGACAGTGCTTAACAAATACCATTATTATTATTATCTTGTACAGGACTCTCCTGAGAGCTTAGTACAGTGCTCTGCACACAGTAAGCGCTCCATAAATTCATTCATTCATTCAGTCATATTTATTAAATGCTTACTGTGTGCAGAACACTCTACTGAGCGCTTGGAAAGTGCAATCCCGGCCCACGACGAGCTCACAGTCTAGAGGAGGGGAGACGGACATCAATACAAGTAAACAGACACCAATATAAATAAATAAAATGACAGAGATATATGTAAGTGCTGTGGGGCGGGAGAGGGGGAAGAGCAAAGGGAGCGAGTCGGGGTGACTCGGAAGAGAGGGACAGATGAGGAAAAGTAGGGCTAAGTCTGGGAAGGTATATTCTCCTGGGTAAATATTCCCTGCCCGTTTCTCCTGCTCTTTCCAATTTTTCCCGGTGGGTTTCTAGCCCAAAGTGGGCTCTTCCTGCAGAGGCAGTGTGGCCAAGTGGAAAGCACACAAGCCTGGGAGCCAGGAGATCTGGGTTCAGATCTCAGATCCATCATTGCCTGCTGGGCGACCTTGGATGAATCACTTAAACCTCACTGTGCATCACCTGCTAGAATTGGGCTAAAATAGACTGGGACCCCCCAGGGACAGGGACTGTGTCCCACCTGAATAGAATAATAATAACGTTAGTATTTGTTAAGTGCTTACTATGTGCAGAGCACTGTTCTAAGCGCTGGGGAGATACAGGGTCATCAGGTGGTCCCATGTGAGGCTCACAGTCTTCATCCCCATTTGACAGATGAGGTCACTGAGGCCCAGAGAGGTTAAGTGACTCGCCCACAGTCACACAGCTGACAAGCGGCAGAGCCGGGATTAGAACCTATGACCTCTGACTCCCAAGCCCGGGCTCTTTCCACTGAGCCACGTTGCTTCAATATCCTGTGATGTTCTTCCCCTTGACGCTGTTTAGTGCCATTGTTCTTGTCTGTCCGTCTCCCCCGATTAGACTGTAAGCCCGTCAAACGGCAGGGACTGTCTCTATCTGTTGCCGACTTGTTCATCCCAAGCGCTTAGTACAGTGCTCTGCACATAGTAAGCGCTCAATAAATACTATTGAATGAATCCTGTGGCTTCCCCAGCACTGAGCACAATGCCAGGCACAAGGGGAAGCAGCGTGGCCCGGTGGAAAGAGCCTGGGCCGGGGAGTTAGAGGACACAGGTTCTAAACCTGGCTGCTGTGTGACCTTGGGGAAGTCATTTCACTTCTCTCTGCCCCAGTTCCCTCATCTGTAAAATGGGGATCGAGACTGTGAGCCCCATGAGAAGCGGCGCGGCTCTGTGGAAAGAGCCCGGGCTTGGGAGTCAGAGGTCATGGGTTCAAATCCAGGCTCCGTCACTTGTCATCTGTGTGGCGGACAAGTCACTTCACTTCTAGGTGCCTCAGTGACCTCATCTGTAAAATGGGGATTAAGACGGTGAGCGCCACGTGGGACAATCTGATTACCTTTTATCTACATCAGTGCTTAGAACAGTGCTTACCACATAATGATGATGATGATGTTGGTATTTGTTAAGCGCTTACTATGTGCCGAGCACTGTTCTAACTGCTGGGGTAGACACGGGAATCAGCTTGTCCCACGTGGGGCTCACAGTCTTAATCCCCATTTTACAGATGAGGTAACTGAGGCACAGAGAAGTGAAGTGACTCGCCCACAGTCACACAGCTGACAAGTGGCAGAGCCGGGAGTCGAACTCATGACCTCTGACTCCGAAGCCCAGGCTCTTTCCACTGAGCCACGCTGCTTCCACATAGTAAGCACATAGTAAGTGCTTAACAAATACCAGCATTATTATTATTATGTGGGATAGGGACTGTGTCCAACCTGATTTGCTTGATTCCACCCCAGCAGTTAGTACAGTGCCTGGTACCTAGTAAGCCCTTAACAAAGACCATAATCATTATTACTACTAATTATTATTTATTGAGTGCTTACTATGAGCAGAGCATCCTAGTAAGCCCTTGGGAGAGTCCAATACAGCAGAGTTGGTAGACATGATCCCTGCCCACAACGACCCAGGGTTACGGGCTCGTGAGATGGGGAGGAGAGTGGTGCTGTCTACGGTGATGGGAAAATCACAGTTTATGTAGGAAGTCGAGGAGTGCAGTTTTGGACATCTCAAGTACGAGTTGTGGGAAGGACATCGAGGTGGGGATATCTTGAGGAAATGTGAGACTGCAGGGAGGGAGAGAGGTCAGGGCTAGAGATGGAGATTTGGAAGTCACCCACGTAGAGATGGAAAATGTACGTATACCAGCCCAATGGGGGGGAGGTTTGTGAAAACCCAAGTGCTTATAGGGGATGCAGAAATGCTGGACTGGCAGATGGAGATGAATCAATCGATGGATCTCTGGCCGTACAACAGAGTCGTTGGAAGACAGGTTCACTGACCACAGCGAGCTTACAGTCCAGAGGAAGAGACAGATATGAATGTAAGCCGAAGATTTGTAATTAATATTCAGTACATCCGATTGATCGGTGATTGCTGGAGGATAAGGGGGCTGTTTTGAGGGCTGGCTCCTCACCTCCCCACCACTCCTCACACCCCTGGCTCCTCTCTAATTGCGGTATTGATTGTGGTGTCTGTGAAGCGCTTTCTATTCTCCAGGCACCGAATCAAGGGCTGGTTTAGATACAGGCAAATCGGACTGGACACGGTCCCCGTCCCACATGGGATTCACAGTCTTAATGAGGCCCAGAGAAGTGAAGTGGTGTTGGTTAAGTGCTTACTACGTGTCAGGCGCTGTACGATGCGCTGGGGTGGATACGAGCAAATCGAACGGGACCCACTCCCCGTCCCACATGGGACTCGGTCTCCATCCCCATGTTCCAGATGAGGGAATTGAGGCCCAGAGAAGTGAAGCGATTTGCCCAAGGTCACACAGCAGACAAGGCAGAGCGGGAATGAGAACCCAGGTCCTTGTGACTCCCGGGCCTGTGCCCTATCCGCTATGCCAGCCTGCTACAAGGATGACTTGCTCCTCTAGACTGTAGGCTCGGTGTTCATTCATTCAATAGTATTTATTGAGCGTTTACCGTGTGCAGAGCACTGAACTAAGCTCTTGGAATGTACAATTCGGCAACAGATGGAGACCATCCCCGCCCAATAACGGGCTCACAGTCTCAACGGGGGAGACCGATGGCAAAGCAAAGCAAAACAGAACAAAACAAAACGAGACCAGGGAATGTCACCGTTCATTCATTTGTATTTAGTGAGCTCTTATTATGTGCTGAGCACTGTACTAAGCGCTTGGAGGAGTGCACAATTCGGCAACAGATAGAGACAATCCCTTAGAGAAGCAGCGTGGCTCAGTGGAAAGAGCACGGGCTTTGGAGTCAGAGATCATGAGTTCGAATCCCAGCTCTGCCACTTGTCAGCTGTGTGACTGTGGGCAAGTCACTTCACTTTTCTGTGCCTCAGTTCCCTCATCTGTAAAATGGGGATGAAGACTGTGAGCCCCACGTGGGACGACCTGATTCCCCCGTGTCTACCCCAGCGCTTAGAGCGGTGCACATAGTAAGCGCTTAACAAATACCAACATTATTAAGACGACCCCGATGATGAGATCTGGGCCGCGGCCCGGGACCCGAGGGGTGGAAAGGTCGCCGGCCGAACCCTGCGGCAATAGCACCCTACGGCCACCGGGGGGCGAGCGAGCCTTCCTTTTCCAGATCTTTCTCGAACGCCTCCGCGGCCCCGAGGATCGGCGGAAAGAGCCGAAGCGGCGGGCTCCGAGGGTCGGCGACCCGAGGGTCGGCGGAAAGAGCCGAAGCGGCGGGCTCGAGTCCCCGGGGCCCGAGGGTCGGCGGAAAGAGCCGAAGCGGCGGCCTCCGAGGGTCCGGGGCCCGAGGGTCGGCGGAAAGAGCCGAAGCGGCGGGCTCCGAGGGTCGGCGACCCGAGGGTCGGCGGAAAGAGCCGAAGCGGCCCGCTCCGCCTCGACGGGGGCCGAAGGCCGGCGGAAAGAGCCGAAGCGGCGGGCGGCGAGTGTTCGGGTCCCGAGGCGGGGGTCTGCCGGCGCGCAGGCGCAGAGCGGCCTAAGTGTCGGTTGGTGTCCGGCGCACCGCAGTGGGCAGCGGGGAGGGCTCGGCCCCCGCTCGCCCTTCCTTCCCCGCCCGGTCTCGGCCTCGGCCTCGGCCTCGGCCTCGGCCTCCCCCCTCGGGGGTCCCCTCCCCCCCGCCGCGGCCATGTCGGTGGTGGGCATCGATCTCGGATTCCTCAACTGCTACATCGCCGTGGCGCGCAGCGGCGGCATCGAGACCGTCGCCAACGAGTACAGCGACAGGTGTACCCCGTGAGTCGGTGGGGGGCGGGGGGCTCCCCCGCACCCCGCATCCCCCGCGGCGCTACCCCTGGAGTCTACCCCTCTCTCCCCTCCCCCCCGCAGGTGGACCCCTCCTTCTCCTCCCCCCTGATAGCTGAACCCCAGGATCGTACCCCTCTTCCCTCTCCCCTCCCCACAGGTGTATTTTGTGAATGTACCACCCCCCCCCCGACAGGTGCACCCCTCCTCCTCCTCCTTTCCCCTGACAGTTGAACCCCAGGAATGTACCCCTCTTCCCCACCCCCCCCCCCCGACAGGTGCACCCCTCCCCTTGCTCCCAGGCAGGTATATTCTGTGAATGTACCCCTCCCCCTGACAGGTGCACCCCTCTTCCCCCTTGACAGTTGCACCTCAAGAGTGTACCCCTCTTCCCTCTCCCAGACAGTTGTAGTCCAAGAGTGGACCCCCATTCCCCACCCTCCCACTCTCACGCCGACAGGTGTACCCCTCCTCCTCCTCTCCCCTGGCAATTGTACACCAGGAGCGCAGCCCTCCTCCCCTCCCCACGACAGGTGTACCCCTCCTCCTCCTCTCCCCTGGCAGTTGTACACCAGGAGTGTACCCCTCCCCCCCTCCCCACCACAGGTGTCCCCCTCTTCCTCCTCCCCCCTGACAGTTGTTCCTCTGGAGTGAACCCCTCTTCCCCCCCGAGAGTGTACCCCCCTTCTGTGTGCCAGAAGTGTACCCCTCTCCACTCCCTCCCCAACAGGTGTATCCCAGGAGCACCTGGAATGTGGTCCTCGCCCTCTCCCAACAGGAACACCCCGAGAGCGTACCCCTCTCCGCCTCCTCTTCCCCTGGCCTGGGTTTTGGGGGCCGAGCAGGGCACCCCCTCATCTCTGAGCCCCCCCAGCGGGAGTCACTCCTCCTCCTCCCCCTCTTCCCCTTCTCCCACACCCCCTGCCCCGAAAGGGCAGCCGCCCTCCACTCGAATTCCCCTCCCGGGCTTTCCACCTCTGTCCCCCGGATGGCTTCTCCCCACCATTTTTATGGCATCCGTTAGACGCTTACCGTATGCCAGGCGCTGTACTAAGCGCTCGGGGAGATAGAAGCAAATTGGGTTGGGTTCGGTCCCCGTCCCACTTGCGGGGGTTCACAGACTTCGTCCCCGTTGTGCGGATGAGGGGACTGAGGCCCGGCGAAGGGACGCGATTGGGCCGAGGTCACACGGCGGACACGTGGCGGAGCCAGGATGAGAAGCCAGACCCTCCTGAGGCCCGGGCCCTACCCATTAGGCCACAGCGTTTCCCTCTCCCTCCCTCACCCTCTTGACTCCACACCTCCCCTGGCCTCTCACGGCCGGGATAACCACCTCGTCCCAGGCCGGGGTCGGGTGGGGACGGGGTGCGGGGACAGGGAGACTTCCCAATCCCTAGTGCCATCCCTTCCCGTTGGCCTTCCCGCCCTCCCAGTCTCCTCCACAGGCCGGGGTGTGGGCGGAGGGGAAGGGGGAGGGGGGTAGGCCCTGGGGATGCTTTTTTTTTCTTAAAAAGTAATTTTTAAGCGCTTGCTATGTGTCAAACACTGTCTTTAGCGCCGGGTTGGGTACAGGTTAATCAGGTGGAATATAGTCCTTGTCCCCCAAGGGGCTGAAAGTCCAAGTAAGCTAGCCGTGGGCCGGAAATATGTCCGCCCCTGTTCCGTTTTCTTCTCCCGAGCGCGTAGTACGGTGCTCGGCGCACAGAAAGCGCTCAATAAATACGATTGAATAAGTAGTGGGGAGAACGGGGATTGAATCTCCATTTTAAGGACGAGGTAACCGAGGTCCAGAGAAGGCAAGTGACTTGCCCAAGGTCACACAGCAGGCAGGCGGCGGACCTGGGATTAGAACCCAGGTCCTCTGATTCCCAGGCCTGTGTTCTTTCCACTGATGAACGTGAGGCCGTTTTGTTTCTTTTTGACCTCTCTAGTTGGAAGTATGTGTGTCTCCCCTTTTAAGAGTGGAATCTCCACGAGGGCAGGGAATTGGTCACTTCTTGGTTTTTGTCCTTCCCACACCCCTAGTTGAAGGAGCAGAGTGACCCACTGGGAGGAGCCCGGGCTTGGGAATCAGAAGACCCGGGTCCGGATTCCGGCCCCGCCACTTCTCTGCTGGGTGACCTTGGGCAGGTCGTTTCACTTAATGAGGAGCACCGTGGCCTGAGGGAAAGAGCCCGGGCTTGTGAGTCAGAAGACCTGGGTTCTCATCCCAGCTCTGGCACTTAAGAATGATGGTATTATTTTAAGCGCTTACTATGTGCCAAGCACTGTCCTAAGCGCTGGGGGAGATACCAGGTCGTCAGGTTGTCCCACGTGGGGCTTCGCAGTCTTCATCCCCATTTTACAGGCGAGGTAACCGAGAGGCCCAGAGAAGTGAAGTGACTTGCCCAAAGTCACAGAGCTGATAAGCGGCGGAGCCGGGATTAAAACCCACGACCTCTGACGTCCAAGCCCGGCCTCTTTCCACTAAGCCACACCGCTTCACTTGCCTGTCGAGGACCTTGGGCAAGTGACTTTTCATCTCAGGGCCTCAGTTTCCTCAACAGTAAAATAGGGATTCGATCCCTGTTCTCCTTTTGCTTGGGGACTCTGTCTGACCTAATAACTGGTGTCTACCCCGGCACTTAGAGTGGAGTTGGACACAGAGTAAGCGCTTAACAAATACCGTTAAAAATGACCTTGACCTTCATTAGGTAGAATGATGCAAATGAATTAAAAAAAAAGAAGTTTAAGGGGCAGGACAGCATGGGGGCGGGGGTAGTGAAGCAGTGTGGTCTAATGGCTAGAGCCTGGGCCTGGGGTCAGAAGGACCTGAGTTCTAAATCCAGCTCTGCTTCTTGTCTACTGTATGATGTCGAGCAAGTCACTTCACTTCTCTGGGCTTCACGCACCTCATCTAGAAAATGGGGATGAAGACTGTGAACCCGATGGGGGATCAGGGATTGTATCCAACCCGACTACTTTGTATCGACTCCAGCGCTTAGGACAGATCCTGGTGCATAGGAGGCGCCTGACAAATACCACAACCGCTAGAAGATAGCATGGCTTCACAGGGCTTTTCTTTTTCTACTCAGTTGCCCCTGGAGCAGGGGCTGGACAGACAAATTCTCCCCAAATCAAGTTTTTGTGTGATCCCGCTCACCCTTTGGTCCTCGCGCTTTACACACTCCACCCTGGGGGATTTTAAGGTCTATAGGAGCAGCGTGGCCTAGGGGAAAGTATCCTCGCCTGGGGGTCCTAGGGCCTGGGTTCTCATCCCAGCTCTTCCCCTTGTCCGCTGGGTGACCTTGGGCAAAGTCACTTCACTTCTCTAGGCCTCAATCTCCTCATCTGGAAAAATGGGGATTCAATCCGCCGTCTCCCTCCTGCTTGGACTAAATAGCCCCATGTGGGACAGGGACTACGTCTGACCAGATGAGCTTGTATCTACCCCGGTGCTTAGAACAGAGCTCGACACATAATCAGCACCCAGCTCTGCCACTTGTCTGCTGTGTGACCTTGGACGAGTCACTTCACTTGCCTGCCTCGGTTACCTCATCTGTAAAATGGGGATTGAGACTGTGAGCCCTACATGGGACAGGGACTGGGGCAACTTGATTTGCCTCTGTCCACTCCAGCGCTTAGTACAGTACCTGACACACAGTAAGCGCTTAGCAAATACAACCATTAACAAATCCTGTTATTATTGTCGTTTCATTTTTTCTCCACCTTCTAGTTTTGCCTGTAGCAGGCTCCAAACATCTGTCCCTGATGAATGGTTGATGTTTTGATTTTTGGGGAGTCCTCTCACTCTCTAGGATATCATCAAAATGATCCGTATCTTATTTACGTCTCCCACCTAATGTGGAGAAAAGTCACGTGTTTTTTTGTTGAGTTTTGTCTTCCCTCATTCATTCATTCAGTCGTATTTATTGTTTACTGTCGGAGTCCGGTACGACAGAGTTGGTAGAAACGTTCCCTGCCCTCAGTGAATCGATGGCTTTTATTGAGCGCTTACTATGTGCAGAGCACCGTACTAAGCGCCCGAGAGAGGACAGTCAAACAGAAGTAGCCGACACTTTCTCCGTTCGCAACGATCTTCCTGCCTAGAGGGGTGAAAATGGTTTTGGAATGGATGGCTTCTGTACAGGGGAGATGAGTTGGCGACCTGTTGTCGGGAAACCGAGCTAGAGGAGAAGCATCCCCGAATCTTCCTCTTCCTCCTCCCCAGGGGTCACGGCTCAGGTCCGTCGGATGTTAACTTTCCACTTGTCTCCCATTTTAGGGCCTGTATATCCTTAGGATCCAAAACCCGGGCCATCGGAAATGCAGCCAAGAGCCAGGTAAATATGCCCCTCCCTCCCGTTCCCCTCCCCCCCCCGAAACCCAACACGGGACTCTCTCCGCTCCCAGTCATTACCGGCTTCCGCGAGGACGTCGAGGCGGGTGGGAGCGACTCGGTGGCTCCATCACCCCCTCTCCCCTTTGGGGCCGGGCGGGGCCCCGAACCATCCTGGTTCGCTCAGGCTACCCTCCAGCCCCCCGTCTCTCTCATTCAACTCAATAGTATTTATTCGGTCGTATTTATGGAGCGCTTACTGTATAGAGAGCACCGTACTAAGCGCTTGGGAGAGGACAGTAGGAGAAGAAGCAGATATATTCCCTGCCCACAGCGAGCCGACAGTCTACAGGGGGAGATAGACCCTCCCGCACTGCGCTCCCTCACTGTCCTCGTGTTGACAGTTGGAACCGACAGCTGCACCCCAGATTCCAAGGCTGGCGGGGAGGGGGAGGAAAGAGCAGAAAGGGCAAAAAAAAAGGGAAATGGAGAGCAGAGCTTCCTTTTCTCCCCTCTTTTTTTAAAAATGGTATTTGTTATGTGCTTATAGGTGTCAGGCGCCATACTAAGCCCTGGGGTAGATAGAGGTTGATCAGATTGGACTCAGTCCCCGTCCCGCATGGGGCTCACAGTCTTCATCCCCGTTTGACAGAGGAGGAATTTCTGAGGCCCAGAGAAGTGAAGCGACTTGCCCCAGGTCACCCAGCAGACAGGTGGTGGAGCTGGGATTAGAACCCACGTCCTCTGACTCCCAGGCCCAGCCTCTCTCCACTGGTCCCTGGTGCTACACGTCTACCAACCGTATTAGATTGTCCTCCCCCAAGTGTGTAGTCTAGTGTTCTGCACGCCGTAAGCATTCAATAAATACCATCGATTGATTGATTCAAAGCTTATTTTATTGTGGAAAAATCCTCTTCCCACCTCAGTTGTTAGTCTGGGGCACTGTTCTCAGGGGGCGAGAGCTCAGTATCCGTTCAGATTTCCGAGAAAATGTAACATCAACCACCCTGTTAATTTGAGCACTTGGTTTCCTTGTGAGTGAATTGTGGCAAGGAGACGCATATCAATATTAATATCCGTCTCTCATTCTAGACCATAAGCTCCTTGTAGGCAGGGTGTGCATCTACCCTCTCTTTCATTAATGTCTCTCTCCCCTTCAAGGCTGTCAGCTCCTTTTGGACAGCAAACCCGTCTACCAGCTCTTTTGGATTGTCCTCTCCTGCGAGTTTCTTACAGGGCTCTAAGCACAATAAATAGCACCGAGGATGACGTTGAGATGGGAGATTTGAAGAGTGACTCCCTCACCCAGAATCCTTCATGTGGGTTCGGGGTCAGGGTTTGATCGTGAAGGGGAGCAGTTATGTTCAATTTTGAGGCTTACGGTGGAGAAGCAGCGTGGGCGAGCGGAAACGGCTCGGGTCTTGGAGTCAGCGGACCTGGGTTCTCATCCCGCCTCTTCCCCTCGTCTGCAGTGTGTGACCTTGGGCAAGTCACTCCACTTTTCTGCGCCTCACTTCTCTCATCTGTAAAATCAAGCAGTCATATTTACTGAGGGCTTACTGGGTGCCGAGCTCTGTTACAAGAGTTTGGAGGATGGGGATGCAAACCGTGAGCCCCACGTGGGACATAGATTGTGTCCATCCTGATTAGCGGGTAGCTTCCCTAGTTCTTGCTGCGGTGCCTGGCACATAGTAAAGCGCTTAACAAACACCATTAAAAAAAAATGGAGAGGCACGTGATTTTATAGTTGACAGTCTTTTAAATTTGTCTGCCTTGGGGTCCTGTACTTTAAAGCACTTGATCACCTTGCCCACTCCTGACTCACCTCACTGCTGTCCTACTCCAACCCAGCCCGCACACTCTGCTCCTCTGATGCCAACCTTCTCGCTGTGCCTCCATCTCGTCTATCTCGCCTCCAACCTGTCGTCCATATCCCACCTCTGGCCTGTAACCCCCTCCCTCCTCATAGCCGACAGACGATGACTCTCCCCCGCTTCAAAGCTTTATTGAAGGCACATTTCCTCCAAGAGGCCTTTCCTGACTAAGCCCTCTTTTCCTTTTCTTTCTCCGTGACCCTGACTTGCTCCCTTTATTCGCCCCTACCCAACCCCAGCCCCGCAACACTTAAATCTCTAGCCATAATTTATTTATATTACTCTCCATCTCCCCTTCTGGACTGTAAGCCCACTGTGGGCAGGGACCGTATCTGTTATATTGTCCCCTCCCAAGGGCATAGTCCAGTGCTCTGCACCCAGTAAGCGCTCAGTAAGCTTTTGAATGATTGACTGGGGAATGTAATCGATGGTCTGGGGGAGCAGCCGCTCTGGGTTCCTAATGGGCGCAATCCATCTTTGCTTCCGCCCACCAGATCGTCACCAACGTGAGAAACACTCTGCATGGCTTCAAGAAGCTTCACGGGCGGGCCTTCGACGACCCCATCGTGCAGACGGAAAGAGTCAAGCTACCTTACGAAATTCAGAAAATGCCCAACGGAAGCGCAGGGGTCAAGGTGAGTCGACGCTCGACGGCCAGTATTGCTCTGTCACAACTTGGTAGAGGCGCTTAGGTGCTCATGCTCCATGGCTGCCAGGAAACCGTCCCCCGACCTAGGCTGTCCTCTCCCAACCGCTTAATACAGTGGTCCGCAAATAGGAAGTGCTCAATAAATACCATTGGTGATGATTTTTTTTTAATGGTATTTGTTAAGCACTTACTGTGTGCCGGGCACTGTACTAAGCGCCGGAATAGACACAAGATCATCTAGACTCTGGACCGTAAGTTTGTCCATCTAGATTGGAAGCCCATTCATTCGGTCATATTTATTGAGCGCTTACTGTGTGCGGACCACTGTACTGAGCGCTTGGAAAGTACAATTCATCAACAGATAGAGACAATCCCTACCCAACAATGGGCTCACCGTCTAGGAGGAGGGAGACAGATGACAGAACAAAACAAGGAGACAGACATCAATAGCGTCAATATAAATCAGTAGAGTTATAGATATATGCACATCATTATTAAAATAAATAGAATACTAAATATGTACATATGTACACAAGTGCTGTGGGTGCGGGGAGGGGGGTAGAGCAGAGGGAGGGAATCGGGGCGATGGGGAGCGGCGGAGGAGTGGAGGAAGAGAGGGGCTCAGTCTGGGAAGGGACCGAAGGTGCTAATTCTGCACACGGTAAGCACCCAGTAAATACCATTAATGGTGATGATTTTTTAAAATGGTATTTGTTAAGCGCTTAGTATGTCCCAGGTATTATACCAACCACTAGGTATCAAAATCAAAATCAGCAAGACTCTAAACTGTAAGTTCAACCTTCCACTAAAAGTTCACTATTCATTCAGTTGTTTTTATTGAGCACTTATTGTGCACAGAGCACTGTACTAAGCACTGGGGAGAATACAGTACAATAAACAGACACATTCCATTATGGGCAGGGAACATTTCTCCCCATTCTTTTATACTGTACTCTCCTAAGCGCTTAATACAGTGTTCTGCAAAGAGTAAATGCTTAATAAATTGGAAGTTGGATAAATACCATTGATTGATTAATTGATCAAGTCCCTTTCCCACATGGGGCTCCCAGTCTTAATCCCCATTTGACAGATGAAGGAACTGAGGCCCAGAGAAGGAAGTGAATTGCCCAAGATCACCCAGCAGGCAAGGGGTGAAGCCAGAATTAGAAAGCAGGTCCTCTGACTCCCAGGCTCAGATTCTTTCCACTAGGCCATACCCGCTTCTCAGTGGTGATGGTGATGATGTCCAGATTTAGGCCCACGCGAGGGGCAAAATTAGAAACGTTTTCTTTTGAGAGAGCTTTTGGCCAAAGAGACCCCCGAAATGTCTCTATCCTTGGTTATCTTGTTGCTTTTTTGCAACAACAGGAGCCTTCTGAGAGAGTGAGATACAATCAGAGAAATCAAGGAGGCTTGCTACTTAGCGGCCGTAGAAGCCTCTTGGGATATTTTCACCGGCAAAAGAAGTGTGACGATTTTACCTCCCAATTGCATTTTCTAAGCCAGTGTCAACCAAAATGGATTTTATTTGTCATCCCCTCTCCTGCCCCTGGCATTGAGATGTCGACAGTTCGACAAAACCGTCTTGCAGTAGTTTGGAACTTAAAAAGAGCTACTTTCTACTCCTCTTAGGGGAGTAGAAAATGCTTTTTCCCATCCTTTGGAACAATGAAAGCTGTGCGGCCTGGGAATCAGAAGGACCTGGGTTCTAATCCCAGCTCCTCCACTGTCTGCTGGGTGACCTTGGCCAAATCACTTCACTTCCCTGGGCCTCCGTGCCCTCATCTGTCAAATGGGGATGAAGACGGTGAGCCCCATGTTGGACAGGGACTGTGTCCAACCTGATTAACTTGTATCTACCCCAGTGCTCAGTACAGTGCCCGGCACCTAGTAAGCGCTGAATAAATGCTATTAAAAAAGGTAGCCAAACAGCCAAATCTCATTTTTGAACCGTGAGGGTACGCAGAATGTGGGGCACGGTGTCCAGCGGCCTCAAGGGAGGTGGGTTGGGGGTGGGTGCAGAGGAGTAGAGGAGGAGGAAGGAAATTTAAAGGTAGGAAAATTGGGACCAGGTGAAAGAAAATGGAAGGGGAAAAACCTCACTCTCTAACTATTTGTGAAGTGCTTACTGTGTGCCGGATCCTGTACTAAGCACTGGGGTAGTTAGAAGCTAATCAAGTTGGACCCGGTCCCTGGTGGGGTTCGCAGTCTGAACCCCCAGTTTATAGTTGAGGGAACGGAGAAGTGAAGCGATTTGCCCAAGGTCACCCAGCAGACAAGCGGCAGATCCGGGATTAGAACCCATGACCTTCTGACTGTCCACTAGGACACACTGTTTCCTTGGTTTCTTGTTCCGTTTTCAAGGAGGAGCCCAAAGCTCTGTTGCTGCCAGTCTGACCTAGAAAACTCCCCCTTTTTGGAGGAGGAGATTTTTTTTTTCTAGTCGTGAAACACTTTAAAAGCTAAATGTTCTTGGGGAGCCACATGAGAGCTTTCTCTGTCCTGAATGCAATTTTTATCTATTTATTTTTTTCCTTTAATAGACAGGAAACAAGGTTGATATTTTTGGCCTAGGGAGAATTTTCTTTATCTGTTTTGTTGTATTATGCGTTCAAAGGTCTTGAAGTAATGGATGAATTTTTTATGTAGTTTTTTTTTTTTTAATGGCAACTTGTTTTAACAAATTCTTCTTTCACTTTACCGTAAGACAGTGGGATTAAACACTTCCATACTCCTCTTGGAGCGATGCATTTCTAGCAGTTTTTTTTAATTGGTTAAGCACTTACTTTGTGCCTGGCACTGTGCTAAACATTGGGGTAGTCATAAGCTAAGCAGGTTCATTTGGATCCTCCTCTCTGGAAATTCACTAAGAACCCTCTTTGAGAAATCACCCTGGAGAGAGAATAAGCAGTGTAGCTTAGTGGAAAGAGCTTGAGCCGGAGGACCCGGGTTCTAATACCCATTTGCCCCACTTGTCTGCTGTGTGACCTTGAGCAAGTCACTTCACTTCTCTGGGCGTCAGATCCCTGTTCTACTTCTTTCGTGGACTGTGAGCCCCTTGAGGGCAGGTGCTGTGTCCGGCCTGATTAACTCGTATCTACCCCAGGGCAGTGCTCTGATGCCTAGTAAGCGCTTACGAAATGCTGTAGTTTTCATTATCATTGCGATGATGATGATGATGATTATAATTATTATGAGGAGGAAAAAAGCCAACGTCAAGTGGTCAGTCACAAAACCAAGACCTGAGCTCGTGTGTGTTCATTTGTGTTGTGTGTGTTTGAAGTGGGAATAGTGTATATCCAAGGGTGATTTGGCTACAGGCCTACCAGCCTGTGCATTTGTGAAAAAATATTTATACTTGCTTTTATATTAATGTCTCTCTCCACCCCCCCAAGACTGTAAGCTTGCTGTGGGCAGGGATGTGTCTGTTATATTGTTGTACTCTCCCAAAAGCTTAGCACAGGGCTCTGCACACAGTAAGTGCTCAACAAATACGATTGATTGATGGATTGAAAAGGTCAGGAAAATTTTGAGCCCTAGTGTTGTATCTCTCCTCTGTGTGTTTCCCTTCCCCCCCGGCCTTATGTTCGAGAGTCCAGATCTTGTCTGTTGGCTCCCGTGAAAAATCAATGTCTGCCCCCTGGCTCGAGCCCCGTGGAGGCAGGGCTCCTGGCCCACGCGCCTTCCTGGCCGGGAAAACGGCTGCCTCCGCTGCCGCAGCGGCTCAGCGGGACCGTCTCTGCCCGCCCGCCCCCTGGCCGGCCATCGCCCACCCCGAAGGGGCCTGAGGAGATGGGTCACCCTGGCCAAACGCCCCCTCATCTGGAGACAAGACACGGATCCAGCCTTGGGCCTGCTTACTCGTGGCGGATTAGCCCTTCTCTTCCATCTCTCTCCCCACTCATTCACTTTCTCTCTCCTCTTCATCGTCTCTCTCTCCTCTTCATCTCCTCTCTGGTTTTGTCTCTTCACCCTCTCATCTTTTCACCGTCTCTCTTTCCATCTGTTCACATGTTCACCTCTTTACCCTCTCTCCCTCCTCTTCACCCCCTCTCTCCCTTGCCTCTTCACCCCATTTCCCCTCTTCACCCCTTCTCTCTCACCTCTTCACCCTCCCCTTTCAACCCCCACACCTCTTTACATCCGCCCCCCACACACCCTCCCCTCCATTTCACCCGCTCCTATTCCTCCTGTCCAGTTCTGGAGGCAGACCATCGACAGACTCCAGATTGCTGAAGAAACAGCCCCTTTTTTGGAAAAGATAACAGGAAAGCCCCTCTCCCCACTTACCCGGCTGGGGCAAGGGATGGACAAAGACACACACTCTCTCTCTCTCTCTCTTGCTCTGTGTTTGTCCATGTGTGAGCATGCACCCGTGGAAGAGTATGTTCTGGAATCCCCCTTGGGATGGTGGGCTCTGGTCCTGCTGCCCGGCTTAGCATGAAGCCATTTTTTTTTCCCCCGTCTGACTCGAATCCGTTCCAGGTGCGCTATCTGGAAGAGGAGAGACCTTTCGCAATCGAACAGGTCACCGGAATGCTGTTGGCCAAGCTCAAGGAGACGTCGGAGAACGCTCTGAAGAAGCCGGTGGCGGACTGCGTCATATCTGTACGTTTCCCACTCTATCCCCCCAAACCACGCGACTTGCTTCATTCATTCAAGTGTATTTATTGAGCGCTTACTGTGTGCAGAGCACGGTACTAAGCGCTTGGGAGAGGACAGTAGAACAATAAACAGACCCATTCTCTGCCCGCAACGAGCTAAAGCCAAGACGGACATCAGGAGGAGTTCGGGCCCGGGAGTCAGAGGACCTGGGTTCTCATTCGGGTCTGCCACCTGTCTGCTAGGTGACCTCGGTTGAGTCATTTTCATTGCCCTGGGCCTCGGTTCCCTCCTTGGTAAAATGGGGATTACCAGTTGTAACCTGATGATCTCATATGTGCCCCGGTGCTCAGTACATAGTAAGCTCTTAACAAATACCATAAAAAAGTCACTTCATTCCTGTGGGCTTCAGTTGTCTCCTCTGTAAAATGGGGATTAAGACTGTGAGCCCCATGGGGGACGTGGACTCTGTCCAGCTGATGAACTTGGATTGGCCCTAGCTCTTAGGCCAGTGCATAGCACACAGTAAAGTGCTTAACAAATACCATTTAAAAAGTATCTGATTTGAATCAGAGCCATTTTCTGCTAACACTCCAGAATGATTAACAGATGAAAAGTCAATCCATGAATCTCCTGCGTGAAAGAAAAATGATATATAGATATCTTTTTTTAACTGCTGGTATTTTCCAGAAGGGAAGTTTTGGGTTTGAGAATATTGTCTCTTCATAGCCTTCAACTTCTATATAAATTACATATTACAAATTGTTTAATAGTAATAATGATGATAATTACTATGGTATTTGTTAAGGGCTTACTGTGTGTCAAGCACTGTTCTAAGCACTGGGGTAGATAGGGTAATCAGTTGGGACACATTTGCAATCCGACATGGGGCTCACAGTCCTCATCCCCATTTGACAGATGAGGGAACCGAGGCCCAGAGAAGTGAAGTGACTTGCCCCAAGGTCACACAGCGGACACGTGGCAGAGCCGGGATTAGAGAAGCAGCGTGGTACAGTGGAAAGAGTGCGGGCTTGGGAGTCAGAGTTCATGGGTTCGAATCCCGGCTCCGCCACTTGCCAGCTGTGTGACTTTGGGCAAGTCACTTAACTTCTCTGTGCCTCAGTTACCTCATCTGTAAAATGGGGATTAAAACTGTGAGCCCCACGTGGGACAACCTGAGTACCTTGTATCCCCCAGCGCTTAGAACAGTGCTTTGCACATAGTAAGCGCTTAACAAATGAGAAGCAGCGTGGCTCAGTGGAAAGAGCACGGGCTTTGGAGTGAGGGCTCATGAGTTCGAATCCCAGCTCTGCCACTTGTCGGCTGTGTGACTGTGGGCGAGTCACTTAACTTCTCTGTGCCTCAGTTCCCTCATCTGTAAAATGGGGATTAAGACTGTGAGCCCCACGCGGGACAACCTGATTCCCCTATGTCTACCCCAGCGCTTAGAACAGTGCTCGGCACATAGTAAGCGCTTAACAAATACCAACATTATTATTATTATTATTAAATACCACCATTAATTAACTCAGGTCCTCTGACTCCAAGGCCCCTACTCTTTCCACCTGACCGTGCTGCTTCCCATTTATTTATATTAATATCTGTCTCCCCTTCTAGACTGTAAGCTCGTTGCGGGCAGGGGGAGTGTCTGCCAAGCCTGTTGTACATAGTACTGTACTCTGCCCAGAATAAGCGCTCAGTAAATACCATAGGTGATACTGGTAGCTCAAGTAATTACTCCATTCTTTCATATCTCAGAGAAGCAGCGTGGCTCAGTGGAAAGAGCCCGGGCTTGGGAGTCAGAGTTCCTGGGTTCGAATCCCGGCTCTGCCGCTTGCCACCTGTGTGACTTTGGGCAAGTCACTTCCCTTCTCTGTGGCTCAGTTACCTCATCTGTAAAATGGGGATTAAAACCGTGAGCCCCACATGGGACAACCTGATCACCTTGTAACCCCCAGCACTTAGAACAGTGCTTTGCACATAGTAAGCGCTTAACAAATACCACCATTTATTATATCCCAGGAAATTTGCCCCAGAGCATTGTTCAACAACTTCTACGTGGGTTTAGCCCATCAATCAGTGGTATCTATCAATCAGTGATGTGTACTGAGTGTTTACTGTGTGCAGATCTCTGTATTAAGCGCTCAGATTAACTGCATCAATTCTCCTAGTTTTCTCAGTGATGTAAACATGCACTGAAGTGTTATTTTGGTCTTAAATATTCATCTTCTGTTTTTATTTGTTGGTCCTGTTTGAACTTCACATTCAAACACTCTTCATATTGCTAGAGTGCATAAAGTAGATAATTAATGAATTTTTAATGAGTCCTTTGAACTTTACGTTCAAACAGACTCTTCGTATTGCTAGAGTACATCGTGCAGAAAATTATGCATTTTTAATGAGTCCTTTCTTATACAGAGTGGTTACCTTTAAAAGTTGCCATAAGGGCTGCTGGGGATAAGGAAATAGATTCCCTTTCCCCATTGGATCGTTTTAAATGACTCTATTTCCCTCACTCTGTCATCATTATTATTATTATAATGGTACTTATTAAGTGCTTACTATGCGCCAAGCACTGTTCAAAGTTAGGTTGGACACAACTCCCCCTCCCACCCGGGGCTCACACTCCTAGCCCCATTTTACACATGAGGGAACTGAGGCCCAGAGAAGCGAAGAGACTCACTCAGGGTCACACAGCAGACATGTGGCGGAGCCGGGATTAGAACCCAGGCCTTGCCGACTCCTAGGCCTGAGCTCTATCCACGAAGCCATGCTGTTGTCATATCATCCTCCCCCAAGCTCTTAGCGTAGTGCTCTGCACATAGTAAGCGCTCAATAAATACTATTGATTTCTTTATTCTCCCCTCAGATTCCTAGCTTTTTCACTGATGTCGAGAGAAGATCGGTGCTGGCAGCGGCCCAGGTAGCCGGCTTAAATTGTTTAAGGCTGATGAATGAGACCACCGCAGGTAAGCTTGCCCCGACGTGACACCGGCCAACGTCGCCGATGTGGGCCTGCTTTTCTCGAGTTGATACACCTCCTGTGGTAATAATAATAATCACAGTGGTATTTGTAAAGCGCTTACTATGTGCCAGGCACTGTACTAAGAGCTGGGTAGATACAAGATAATGAGGTGGGACACAGTCCCTTCCCCCCCTCTGGGGCTCACAGTTTTATTCCCCATTTTACAGTTGAGGGAACTGAGGTCCCGAGAAGTGAAGTGACTTGCCCAAAGTCACACAGCTGGCGCGCGGCATAGCGGACCAGCAGCGGAGCCAGGATTAGAATTCAGGTCCTCCTGACTACCAGACCCGGGCTCTAACCACTAGGCCACGCCGCTTCCCCTACCCGTCGGGAAACCGGTCTCCGGGTCCTGATCCTAATGTTCGGGTTAATCGCTTTGGTTGTCACACCAGCTCTCGGGAATAACTCTGGTTCCAAAAGAAACGATATGGGATGTTATAAAAGGCTGCTATGAAGCCTGTCATGATGTGTAGAGCCCGGGCCTGAGAGTGAGAAGATCATATGTTTTAATCCCAGCTCTGCCTCTCGTCCACTGTGTGACCGTGGGCAAGTCACTTCACTTCTCTGGTCCTCAGGTACCTCATCTGTAAAATGGAGATTGAGACTGTGAGTCCCGCGTGGGACAGGGACCGTCTCCCGACCAATTTGCTCAAATCTACCCCAGTGCATAATATAGTGCTTGGCACATAGTAAGCTCTTAACAAATACCACAATTACTATTATTAGTAGTAGATCAGGAGATTGAGAGCTAATTTATGGGGCCTGAGGGGTTTAAACCGGATTCAAAATTTTTTTCTCAAGTGCCAGAAATACTTGGTGTCAACAGCTAAAAGGCACATAATCGTCAAGCTCCTCGTGGGCAGAGAATGGGTCTACCAGCTCTGTTGTTTAGTACTCTCCCAAGGACTCAGTACATTGTTCAGTAGTGCTCACAAGAAATAACTGATTGATTATCCTGTTGTTGTTTTTTTTAAAAAAGGCAGATTTCTCAATACCCCAAAATCTGTGTTTAACCTGTTCAGGTGTATTCGAGCCTATTTTTTTTCATTTATCCTCCAGTTGCGTTAGCGTATGGGATCTATAAGCAAGATCTTCCTTCTTTGGAGGAGAGGCCAAGGAACGTCGTTTTTGTCGACATGGGTCATTCCGCCTACCAGGTCTCGGTCTGTGCCTTTAACAAGGGAAAACTTAAGGTAAATCGGCCAGATTGGCTTCAGTCTTTTGGGCTTTTTTTCGCCCCAAGTCAAGAGACAGACACATGGACTAGAGTAAGAGAAGTAACAATCAGATCTGGAAGCGGTTGTTTGGGGGATCACTTTGACATCTGGGGATGAACAGACAAAATCAGCCTTCACTACGTAATGCTGCTTGATTTTTTTCAAGGAATATTTGTTAAGCGCTTACTATGTGCCAGGTGCTTTTCTAAGCGCTGGGGTTGATACAAGCTAATGAGGTTGGGCACAGTCCCTGTCCCACATAGGACTCACAGTCTTCATTCTCATTTTATAGGATGAGGGAATTGAGGGCCAGAGAAGTGTAGCAACTTGCCCAAGGTCACACAGCTGGCAAGTGGCAGAGCCAAGATTAAAATCCAGGTCCTCTCTGACTCCCAGGCCCAGGATCTATCCACTAGGCCACGTTGCTTTCTGGGAGGCTTGCATTACTGTTGACTATCGTTTGATTTCCCTGCGTGTATACTCCTTGTCCAGCATTTCCCTTTCCCTGTCCTGAGAAAAATGACCCTAAACCAGGTCATGCTGGACTGGCTTTTTTCTCCCCTCTCCCTCTCTGCCTTCTTCTCTTCTTCTCTCCTCCTCTCTCCCTTCCTTCCTTCTTATCTTTCTCTTTCTCTTTCTCCCTTCCTCTCTCCTTCTCTCTCTTCTCCCTCTCTCTCTCTCTCACCTTCTCACCTTCTCTTCCTACCTCTCTCCTTCCATTCCCCAAGGTCACTCTTCTCAGCTCTCCCAACCCGGCAAAACTGGCCCTTCGAAGCAAGCGAATGTAACCGGGCTTGGCTCCCTCAGGTCAATCAGTAAATCGATTGCATTTATTGAGTGCTTACTATGTGCAGAGCACTGTACTAAGTTGTTGAGAGAAGACAGTACGACAGAATTAGCTTAATGAGCTTACGGTCTAGAGGGCGAGGCAGACATTAATACGAATAAATAAGTAATTTGTGATATATAATTTAAAGATAGGGAGGCGAGTGCTGTGGGGTTGGAGCTAATATCAAATGTCCAAAGGACACAAATTGAAGTGCAAAGATGATGCAGAAGGAAGAGTGAGAGCTGGGGAAAAAAGAGCTTTAGAGGGGAAACCTCTTGGAAGACCCGTGACCTCAGTAATGCTTTCAAGGTGGAGAGGGTTGTGGTGTGGCCTTTATAGAAGGGGAGAGAGTTTCAGGTTAGGGGAGGATGTGGGAAAGGGGTCGGTGGCGAGACAGACGAGATGGAGGTACATTGAGAAGGTTGGCATTAGAGGAGCAAAGTGCGTGGGCTGGGTTGGAGTAGGACAACATTGAGGTGAGGTAGGAGGGGGCGAGGGGATTGAGGGCTTCAAAGCTGATGGGGAGGAGTTTCCGTTTGATGCGGAGGAGAATGGGTAGCCATTGGAGGTTCTCGAGGAGTGGGAAGACACGGCCTGAACGTTTTGGGTGATTACCCCGTTGAGTTCGGACGTTAGGACTTTTCAGAAATGAATTAGTCTCTCCTCGGTAGAGGGAAATCACATTCTCCTCATTGGCACTTCCCCAAACGCCCCGAGGGGCGGGTCCTCGGCTAATTCGCACCCGTGGATTCTCTCTGGCGGTGATCAGTCCGCTGCTCTGCCTTCAGGAAGCGCTTAATAAAGGCCACTTCTTCCACGATTCTAAAGTACCAGAAACAAACCCCTGTGAGCTTCAGGCTTAGCAACGAGGAGAATAGTGGGTCCCTGATTTGCACCCCCTATTCACCTTCCCATGGACCAGCCACACAGCACTTACACCCAGGTCCAAAATTTATCTATTTACTATTAATGTCTGTCTCCCTCTGTAGACTGTAGGCCTGTGGTGGGCAGGGAATATGTCTCTTTAAATTGTTATGTGGAGCTCTCCCAAGGATTCAGTACAGTGCCCTGCACACAGTAAGCGCTCAGTGAATACGATCGATCGATCGGGTCAAATGTTCAGACGTTGGCACCTCTAGATTGGGTCTGTGTCTGTTTATTGCTGTACTGGCCTCTCCCAAGCCCTTACTACAGTGCTTTGCACACAGTAAGCACTCAATAAATGCGATTGCGTGAATGACTAGACTGGAACTTGTGGTGGGCAGGGAATGTGTCCGTTGATTGTCGTGTTGTAATCTCCCAATAAGCGCTCAGTCAATACGATCGAATGAATGAAAGCTCCCCAAAGTGTCACCTCAGCCGGGACCCTCGTCCCGCGCGGCTTCCCCATAAGAGACCGCTTCCCCCCTCCCATTCCCCCCTCAGGTCTTGGCTGCTGCTTTCGACCCTTACCTGGGCGGCAGGAACTTTGACGAGATGTTGGTGGACTATTTCTGCGAGGAATTCAGGGCCAAGTACAAGCTAAACGTGAAGGAGAACCCCCGGGCCCTCCTCCGCCTCTACCAGGAGTGCGAAAAACTCAAGAAGCTGATGAGCGCCAACGCCTCCGACCTCCCGCTCAACATCGAGTGCTTCATGAACGACCTGGACGTGTCCGGAAAGATGAACCGGTGGGACGATTTCTCCAGCGGGATCCGGAGAGGCTCGGGCTGGAGGGGGCGGCGGGGGGAGCCGAGTTGGAGAGGAGTCCCGATTTATCAAGGGCCGAGCACCGTCCCGAGCGCTCGAAATGGAGTGGTTCGAAAGATCGGTTTTAGTGACTTAGCGGATAGAGCGCGGGCCTGCAGTCAGAAGGACCTGGGTTCTAATTCTGGCTCCACCACGTCTGCTGTGTGACCTTGGGCAAGTCACATCATATCACTTCTCTGGGCCGTAGTTAAATGTAAAATGGAGATTAAGAGTGTGAGCCCCATCTGGGATGGGGATCGTGTCCCACTTGATTAACTTGTATCTACCCCAGCGCATAGGGCAGTGCTTGGCACCTAGTAAGTGCTTAACGAGGACTATAATTTTTGCTATTATTATTTTCCCGCTCTCCCATTTATAATGATAGTTGGGGTAATAGAATAATCGTTGTGGTATCTGTTAAAGCGCTTTCCAGGTGCCAAGCACTGTACTGAGCACCGGGGTAGGTCCAAGATCATCAAGTCAGAAACAGTCCGTGCCCCACAAGGGGCTAGAAGTCCAAGTAGAGAGAGAATAGATGTTGAATCCCCAATATGCAGATGAGGAAACTGAGGCCCAAGAAATTATAATGGTAGATGGGGGGGTAATAATAATAATAGCTGTGTTATCTGTTAAGCGATTACCATGTGCCAAGCACTATACTGAGCGCCAGGATGATCAGGTCGGACACAGTTCCTGCACCACACGGGGCTCCCGGTCAAAGCAGGAGAGAGAATGGATACTGAATCCCCATTTTGCACATGAGAAAACCGAGGCCCAGGGAAGGGAAGTGACTTGACCAAAGTGGCACAGCTGACACGTGGCAGAGCCGGGATTAGAACCGCGGCCCCCTGCTCCCAGGCCCGGGCTCTTTCCACTAGGCCACACTCCTCTGGTTATTTGCTAAGCACTTGCTATGGGCCACACACTGTCCTAAGTGTTGGGGTCGAGACAAGGTAATAGTGGTCTCAATGGGTAAAGATTCCTGTTTTCTCTGCCCACCCTTAATCCTTGGGGAATTCTGTGTTTGTTTTGTTTCCACAGAGGGCAGTTTGAACAGCTGTGTGCTTCTCTCTTGGCCAGAGTGGAGCCACCATTAAAAGCCGTGATGGATGAAGCCAGTAAGTAACGAAGCGTTAGCCCGCGAAGTGGATCAAAATTGGGAAAAGGGACACCCGGGCATGTGGAAATTGAAAACGTGATCCCGTTTCCACCACCCTGCCGAGCGATCTCAAGACGTTTCCAGCCTAGGATTATAATGGTCTGCTGTGGGGGTGTGTGCGATTGTGTTTATTTTCTATGTTATTCGTGGAGCTCATACTGTGTGCCGGGCACTGTACTAAATGCTGGGATAGAGACAAGGTGATCAGGCTGGATACAGTCAGTCCCTGTCCGACATAGTCTTCATCTCCATTTTTCATATGAGAGAACTGAGGCCCAGAGAAGCCTGTTTACTTGTTTTGATGTCTCTCTCCCCATTTCTAGACTGTGAGCCTGTTGTGGGCAGGGATTGTCTCTCACTGTTGCTGAATTGTACTTTCCAACCGCTTAATACAGTGCTCTGCACACAATAAGCATTCAATAAATATGATTGAATGAATGAATGACTTTTCCCTAGGTCACACAACAGGTAAGTTTTGTTTGAGACGGAAAGTTTTTCTCAGAGGTATTTATTTAGTGCTTAAATTTGCAAAGCACTGTACTAAATGCTTGGGAGAGAACAATGCAACGAGGGACTACGTATTTTACAGCCACCCACCTGACAGTTACCGTAAACGGCAACTTGTTTGAAGATTGTGAGAAATTGCTCTTTGTGCCTGAAAATTCCTAAAAGCTGTAGATATGCTTCCTGCCCACAGGGAGCTTCCGGTCTAGAGAGGGAGACGGAGGATAGGGATTTTCAGGAGTTTTCCTTTCTAGGACGCTCCCCAAACTCTGTTAAGACTGCCGTGGCTCCAGAAACGGGGGCTGGCGGGGGTTCTTTTCTGTCGGGTTTTTGCTTTTTTTCTAATGGAATTTGTTAAGCACTTATTATGTGCCAGCCTGTGTACTCAGCGCTGGGGTAGATAGAAGCTAATCAGGTTGGACACGGTCCATGTCCGACATGGGGCTCACAGCCTTCATCCCCATTTTACAGATGAGGCAACTGAGGCCCAGAATAAAGAAGTGACTTGCCCAAGGTCACACCGCAGACAAGTGGCGGAGCCGGTATTCGAATTCAGGTCCTTCTGACTCCCAGGTCCGAGCTCTATCCACCGGGCCTGGCTGCTTCTCATCCCAATGAGAAGCTGGGGTTCTGTGTTCCAAGAAGACAGCCACAGCATAGAATTTCTCCCAAGATCATCAGCAACCTCACTGTCATTACAGTTGTATCCCTCCACCAGTCGGTCAACCTGTGGTCTTCATTGAGCGCTAACTGTGTGCAGAGCACTGGATTTAGAACTTGGAAAAGGACAGTACAACGGAGGAAAAGCAGCGTGGCCTCCTGGATAGACCCAGGGCCTGGGAGTCACGAGGATCCGGGATCCCATCCCGGCTTCCCCACTTGTCTGCTGTGTGACCTGGAGCAAATCCCTTTACTTCCCTTGGCCTCAGTTCCCTCATCTGTAAAATGGGGATTAAGAGTGTGAGCCCCACGTGAGATGGGGACTTGGTCCAACCCGATTAACTCATAGTTACCTCAGTGCTTAGAACGGTACTTGTCAGCGCTTGGCACATAGTAAGCGCTTAAAAAATACCGTTATTATTATACTAAGTGCTTAAGAGGTACCATTATTATCATTATCGTTGTTATTATTTGGGTCTGGCTCCAACGTGATTAGCTCGTACCTCTCCCACCGCTTAGAATAGTGCCTGGCACATAGTAAGCGCTCAACCAATACCATAAAGCAAACCAAAAAAACCCAGATTTGGTAAACCTGTTCCCTGCCTGCAAGGACTTTTCAGTCTAGTGGGGGAGACGGATGTTAATTCTAAATGAATGAGCCGTGGATATCGATCGAGTCCTTCCTGTGTGAGGAGCCCTGAACTAAGCGGTCAGGGGAGAGGACGATCCAGCAGAGAGAGTAGACACGTTCCCTGCACCGAAGAAAGACGGTCATTCGCATTTATTGAGGGCTTACTGTGTGCAGAGCAGTGTACTGAGCGCTTGGGAGAATCCGGTACATCAGCAAACAGACACTTTCCTTGCCCACCACGATTTTACATTCTACAGGGGACGACAGACATTAATATCATAAATAAATTAGTTATATTTACTGGGCGCTGACCGTGTGCAGAGCACCATACGAGGAGCTTGGGAGAGGACAATACGACGATCACCAGTCCCATCTGAGGGACACTGGGGTTCGTGTTTTCCAGACCTGCGACGAGAAGACGTCAGCAGCATCGAGATCGTGGGTGGAGCCACGCGCATCCCCGCAGTGAAAGAACAGATCTCCAAGTTCTTCCTCAAAGACATCAGCACCACACTGAACGCGGACGAAGCGGTGGCCAGGGGCTGTGCCCTGCAGGTATCGGGGGCCTGGGACCCCTTCGGCTCTCCCCTCGGACGTGGGCACACACGGCTTCTCGGAGCACAACCGGAACCCTCCCCCCACCCCCTTTCAATCTTTTGGTCCATCGAATTAATTGAGCGCTTACTAATAATAATGGCGGTATTTGTTAAGCACTTACTATGTGCCAGGCGCCATATGAAGCCCTGGGGTGGATGCAAGCAAATCGAGTTGGACACAGTCCCTGTCACGGGGAGATTTTGGTCTCAAGCCCCATTTTACAGGTGAGGGAACTGAGGCCCGGAGAAGTGAAGTGACTTGCCCAGGGTCCCTCAGCCCGGTGTGGGCAGGGATTGTCTCTCTTTATTATTGAATTGTACTTTTCAAGTGCTTAGTACAGTGCCCTGCACACAGTAAGTACTCAATAATTACAGTTGAATGAAAGCGGAGTCGCAGGCCACTATGCTGTGCTGCCTCTGTGCGTTTTGACTGTTCTTGGGAGAGGACCATAGAACAATAAACAGACACGTTCGCTGCCCAGATCGAGAGAGGCTACTTTTCCGGCCAAGAGCCTGGCTTCTGAATCAACTCCCATTCCCCGGGACCCTGGCTCGGTCTCCGCAGGTAGAATTCCTCCCTCCGCGCCCACCACCTCCCAGCCCCTTTTTAAGGGCGCGGTTCGGTTACCAGGACGTCGGCGGCTTTTGGTTTTACAAAGAGCCCAAGCCGCAGTCGGTTCTTGTCCAACGGGCTTCTGAGCCCCTTGTTCTGTCTGACTCGTTCATTCAGCCGTGTGCAGAGCAATCTACTAAGCGCTAGGGAGAGGACAGTATATCAATAGGCAGACACATCCCCTGCCCACAATGAGCTTACGGTCTAGAGGGGGAGGCAGGCTTGCATAGAAATCAATAAATGACAGATAATAATAATAAAAATAACGGTATTTGTTAAGCGCTTACTCTCTGCCATTCACTATTCTAAGCGCTGTGGGGGAATACATGGTAATTAGGTTGTCCCACGTGAGGCTCACAGTTAATCCCCGTTTTACAGATGAGGTAACTGAGGCCCAGAGAAATGAAGTGGCTTGCCCAAAGTCACACGGCTGACAAGTGGCGGAGCCGGGATTAGAACCCACGTCCTCTGACTCCCAAGCCCGCGTTCATTCCACTGAGCCACGCTGCTTCTCTGTGGACGTGGGCATAGTGCTGTGGGGCTGGGACGGGAGGATGAACAAAGGGAGCAGGTCGGGGTGACTTGGGAGTAGGAGAAGAGGGAAGGAGGACTTAGGGAAGGCTTCTTGGAGAAGATGTGGCTTCAGTAAGGCTTTGAAGGGGGGAGAGACCTTGTCTGTCGTATTTGAAGAGGGAAGACGTTCCAGGCCGGAGGCAGGACGTGGGCCAGGGCTTAGCGGCGACGTAGATGAGATGGAGGTGCAGTGAGAAGGTTGGCATCGGTGGAGTGAAGTATGTGGGTTGGGTTGCCCTAGGAGAGTAGTGAGGTGAGGCCGGAGGGGGCAAGGGGATGGAGGGCTTTAAAGCCAACGGTGAGGAGTTTCTGATGGATGGGCAACATGAAGAGTGGGGAAACATGGCCTGAATGTTTTTGTCAAAAAATGATACAGGCAGTGGAGTGAAGTATTGACTGGAGCAGGGAGAGACAGGAGCCTGATGAAGTAAGCAAGGCGGGATAGGATAAGTGATTGAATTATGGTGGCGGCAGGTTAGATGGAGAGGAGAGGGCGGATATTAGTGATGTCGCAAAGATCAGATCGACCGTCTAAGGCAATTGATCCATGCGGGGCGGATGTCCGAGGCAGGGCGGTTTTGTGAGGGGGGGACGGGTTGGGGTCCTGGGGTGAATTGGGCTTCTTCCCCCAGCTGACATGGGCCTCTCGTTCTCTTCCAGTGCGCCATCCTGTCGCCCGCGTTTAAGGTGCGCGAGTTCTCCATCACCGACGTCGTCCCGTATTCCATCACGCTGAGGTGGAAGTCCCCTTTCGAAGAAGGGACCGGGTAAGCGGGGACGAGACCCTCGGGACCACTGTCTCGGCCAAGCTCACGGGGACGGGGAGAGAGCAAGGATCATTCGATCCAGCAATCAGTCGTATTTACTGAGCGCTTACCCTGACGATGATGATGATAATGGTATTTGTTAAGCGCTGACTATGTGTCAAGCACCGTTCTGGTGTAGGTACAAGCTAATCAGGTTGGACACAGTTCCTCTCCCACATGGGGCTCATCATCTCAATCCCCATTTGATAAATGAGGGAACTGAGGCAGAGAGAAGTGAGGTGACTCGGCCAAGGTCACCCAGCAGAGAAGTGGCGGGGCTGGGATTAGAACCCAGGTCCTTCTGACTTTCAGGCCCATACTCCGTCTCCGTCTCCGTCTCCCAGGCCACGGTGCTTCCCATGTGCCGAGCACCGTACTAAGCTCTTGGGAGAGTGCAGTATAACAGAATTAGCCGACACGTTCCCTTCCCATCAGGAACTTTCAGCTACAGGGGAAGACAGACATTCAATTGAAAAATAACTGATTTCTAATAATTGATAACATTAAAAATATGGCTATATGGATATGTAAGATTCACAGGCTAGTGGAAAAGAGCCCCGGCCCGGGTATCAGAGGACCCGGGTTCTCATGTTGGCTCTGCCGCTTGTCTGCTCTGTGACCCTGGGTGAGAGCACTGTGCTAAACATTCAGGAGAATCCAGTATTAACGGAGTTGGGAGGCATGTTCCTTGCCCACGATGAGCTCACCGTCTAGAGGTAGAGATTTCCTCGCTGTTGGGAGGATGAGAGAGGGGTCTGCATGACCAAGCAGGGTCTGTTGGCAGGCCTGGGCGTTCTGCCCAGCTTCTGGAGATCCCCCTTCCTCACCGCCCACCTGCCCTCGCCCCGTACCACCATCTCCCGAGCTCCAGCCGTGAGCCCCAGGCCTTCCCCGACCGAGCCCTCGTTCCCTCTTCTCCCACTCTCTTCTGCGTCGCCCCGATTTGCTCCCTTTCTTCATCCCCCCCCTCCCGGCCCCACAGTCAATCAGTCAGTCAGTGATATTTATTGAACACTTAGCTTGTGCAGATTGCTCTACTAAGCGCTTGGGAGAGGACAGTACGACAGTAGAACAGACACATTCCCGGCCCACAGCGAGCTTACGGTCTAGGGGGAGAGACAGACCTTATCTGCCTATATCCATTATCTATTCATTTCTACGAATGTCTGTCTCCCTCTCTAAACGGTCAGCTTGTTGTGGGCGGGGAACGTGTCTGCCGACTTTTTTCATTCATACATTCAATAGTATTTATTGAGCGCTTACTATGTGCAGAGCATTGTACTAAGCGCTTGGAATGGACAAATCGGCAACAGATAGAGACAGTCCCTGCCCTCTGACGGGCTTACAGTCTAATCGGGGGAGACGGACAGACAAGAACAATAGCAATAAATAGAATCGAGGGGATGAACATCTCATTAAAACAATAGCAAATAAATAGAATCGAGGCGAGGTACATTTCCTCTCTCAGGTGCTTAGTCCGGTGCTCTGCACACGGTTAAGCACTCAGGAAATACCATGGATTGATCACGGGCAGGCAACTGGTAGACCAACCCGGTTCTGTTGGATTCTCCCACGCGCTCAGTCCCTAGCGAGTGCTCAGTCAATACCATGGATTGATTCGTCTATCTTCGTGACGAGTTTGGAGGTCAGATTTATTCATTTGATAGCATTTATTGAGTGCTTACTGTGTGTAAAGCAGTATGGCTCAGTGGAAAGAGCAAGGGCTTGGGAGTCAGGTCATGGGTTCGAATGCCGCCTCTGCCACTTGCCCGCTCTGTGACCTTGGGCAAGTCACGTCACTTTTCTCTGCCTGTTACCTCATCTGTAAAAAGGGGATTAAAAGTATGAGCCCCACGTGGGACAACCTGATTACCCTGTACCTACGCCAGTGCTTAGAACAGTGCTTAACACATAGTGAGCGCTTAACGAATACCATAATAATAATTATTAATATTACTAAGCGCTTGAGAGAGTGCAGTATAACAATGAAGAGATACAGGTAAAGTCTAGAGGTTCCATTGTCCGAACGCTTGACCAGTCAATCGATGGATCGTATTAACTGAGCACTTACCTTGCGCGGGATCTGACTCGCGTCATCTCTCTCCTCCAGGGAATGCGAGGTGTTCCCCAAAAACCACGCGGCCCCGTTCTCAAAAGTCATCACTTTCCAGAAGAAGGAACCGTTCGACTTGGAAGCGTTTTACACCCATTCGCACGACGTGCCTTATCCCGACCCCAGAATCGGTAAGAGGGTTGTCTAGACTGAGCCAGAGAGAACGGGTTGGCTTTTTGTCCCACCGTAGACCTTCCCTGGGGTCAAGACAAAAATGTTGAGGCTCTAAATTCTAGTTGCTTCACCGGGACAATGGCAGGGAAGTTTTTGCTGACCTCTGGTACGTCTTAACCGGTGGCGTTGCGGTGTTTTGGCGTCGTGACGGATTGCTTTGTTTAAATGTGGCTGCCCTGAGCCTTAACTGAAGGATTTATTTGGATTAGCTCTTTCCACTAGGTCATGCTGCTCCTAAGTGAGCAATCTGTGGTGGTGCATCCAGATGAGAACCCAGGGCCTCCGACTCCCAGACCTGGGCTCTTCCAGTTAGGCCACTTCCCACTGCTGGGGTTGTGCTAAAACTGGAGGAACAGTTACTTGAGGATGAACAATAGCATCTTGTCAGACCACAAAAGCACCTAGCTGGTCTAGCGTCTGAGAAGTCTAGCGGTGTTTGAGGAGCACTGTCTTTTCTCCTCGTTCGTCCAGAATTCCGGAGCCCTTTTCCACTGGCCAAGCTCTTGGAGAGGCAGCCCTACTCTTGGAGGTCTCTTCCGTGCCTTCTGGCATTTCCTTTATTGCCCGAGAAGCAGCGCGGCCTAATGGCTAGAGCTCGGGCCTGGGAGTCAGAAGGACCCGGGTTCTCACCCGAGCTCTGCCACGTGACCTTGGGCAAATCACTTCCCTTCTCTGAGCCTCAGTTCCCTCATCTGTAAAATGGGGATTAAGGCCGGGAATCCCATGTGAGACAGGGACTGCGCCCAATCTGATGATCTTGTTTCTGCTTCTGCACTTAGAACAGTGCCTGGCACATAATAAGTGCTTAATAAATATCATTATTATTATTGGTAGTTGGTATATTGGTATATTATTATTGGTATCTTGGTATTTATTATTACTGATGCTAATGATATTGTTAATGGCAGGGTGATAATGATGATAATGCTATTTGTTAAGCACTTATTGTGTGCCAAGCACTGTACTAAGCCCTGGGAGAGGCCTAAGAAAATCAAGCTGGACACACAGCCCTTATCCCACCAGATAAGGAGGGAAGAGAACAGGTATTTACATCCCCATTTTCAGGTGAGGAAACTGAGGCCCAGAGCAGCAAAGGGATGTACTCCAGGCCACAGAGCAGAGGAGTGACAGAGCCACTTAAAGCCCTTCACAGCTCTACTGAAAGCTCACCTCCTCCAGAAGGCCTTCCCATCCGAAGCCCCCCTTTTCCTCTGCTTCCCCTCCCCTCCCCGTCGCTCCAACTCTCTCCCTTTGCTCTACCCGCCCCCCTACCCCAAAGCACTTAGGTATATATATGTACACATCTAAAATTATAACTGTATTTATTTTTATTAATAATGTGTATATTTCTCTCTTTCTACCGCCCACCCCGCACGCTCCGCTCCTCCGCCGCCCACCTCCTCGCCGTCCCTCGGTCTCGCCCGTCCCGCCGTCGACCCCCGGGCCGCGTCCTCCCGCGGTCCCGGAACGCCCTCCCTCTTCACCTCCGCCGAACCGATTCTCTTCCCCTCTTCGAAACCCTACTTAAAACTCACCTCCTCCGAGAGGCCTTCCCAGACTGAGCTCCTCTTCTCCCTCTACTCCCTCTACTCCCTCTACCACCCCCCCTTCACCTCTCCGCAGCTAAACCCTCTTTTCCCCTTTCCCTCCGCTCCTCCCCCTCTCCCTTCCCATCCCCTCGGCACCGTACTCGTCCGCTCGACTGTATATATTTTCATTACCCTATTTATTTTCTTAATGAAACGTACATCGCCTCGATTCTATTTAGTCGCCATCGGTTTTTACGAGACGTTCTTCCCCTCGACTCTATTTATCGCCATCGTTCTCGTCTCCCCGTCTCCCCCGATCGGACCGTGAGCCCGTCAAACGGCGGGGACCGTCTCTATCTGTTGCCGACTTGTTCATTCCAAGCGCTTAGTACGGTGCTCTGCACATAGTAATCGCTCAATAAATACTATTGAATGAATGAATGAATGAATGAATGAATGAATGAATAATGCTACTGATGGATGCCTGTCTATTTGTTTTGATGTCTGTCTCCCCCCTTCGAGACTGTGAGCCTATTGTGGGCAGGGATTGTACCTCCCAAGTGCTTACTACAGTGCTCTGCACACAGTCAGCGCTCAATCAATACGACTGAATGAACGGATGAACCCAAGTACCCCCGACTCCCAGGCCGGAGCGCTAACCCCCAGGCTGCACCGCCAGCCGTGATTCCCATGAGAATTCCCTTTTCCCCCTCCTATTCATGAGTCTCCTCAGGACCCTCTCTCCTCTCCCCTTCTTTTTCCCCCTTCCAGGTCGCTTCACGATCCAGAACGTCCTCCCGCAGTCGGACGGCGACAGCTCCAAGGTCAAGGTCAAAGTGCGGGTCAACGTCCACGGCGTGTTCAGCGTGGCCAGCGCGGCCATCGTGGAGAAGCAGACGTCGGAAGGGGACCCCGGCGACCTGCCCATGGAGACCGAGGCGCCCGGCAAGAGGGAGGGCAAAGACGACCCGGTTCGTGAGACACCCCCGGTCGCCAGCCTGTCTCCCCCAGCCCTCCCCCGGGCCGCTGTCGAAGATCCGGCCCCCCGACTTTTTTCTTTAATGATCTCTGTTAAGCGCTCATTACGTGCCTGCCACTATACTAACGCTGGAGTAGATAGAAGCCCATCAGGTTGGACACAGTCCCTACCCACGTGGGACTCACAGTCCTCACCCCCGTTTTACAGATGAGGGAACTGAGGCTTGGAGAAGTCAGGTGACTTGCTCAGCCTCACCCAGCAGACAGGTGGCGGAGCCGGGATTACAGATTCATTCATTCAATAGTATTTATTGAGCGCTTACTCTGTGCAGAGCACTGTACTAAGCGCTTGGAACGAACAAGTCGGCAACAGATAGAGACGGTCCCTGCCGTTTGACGGGCTTACGGTCTAATAGGGGGAGACGGACAGACGAGAACGATGGCGATAAATAGAGTCGAGGGGAAGAACATCTCGTAAAAATATTACATACAGGGATTACAGAAACAGATAAAATTGCATTTGAGGACAGTAGCAGCGTGGCCTTGTGGGAAGATTGATCAGCGCCTCTCGGCGACTCCGAGGGGTCCGGGTGGGTCATTCCAGCCCCCCAATCAGTCAATCATCAGTGATATTTACTGAGAGCTTACAATGCACGGAGCACTGGACTGAGCACTCGGGAGAGGATAGTAAAACAGAATTGGCAGACACGTACTCTATTCACAGTCAATCAACCAATGATATTTATTGAGCGCTTTCTATGTGCTGAGCACCGGACTGAGTGCTTCGGAGGGGCTAGTATATAGGTAAGCGGCATGGCGTAGTGGATAGAGCCAGATCCTGGGTTCCAATCCCGGCTCTGCCACTTATCTGTTCTGTGGCCTAGGATACGTCTCTTCACTTCCCGGTGCCTCGGTTCCCTCACCTGTAAAATGGGGATGAAGACTGTGAGCCCCACGTGGGGCGGGGACTGTGTCCAACCCAATTGGCTTGTATCCACACCAGTGCTACGGTGCCTGGCACATAGTAAGGGCTTAACAAATACCACAGTTATCATTACTACAGTTAACCGAACGAGCAGACACGTTCCTGCCATCGATCCATCCGTGGTATTTACCGAGCGCTTAGAACGTGCAGAGCACCGTACTCAGCGCTTGGGAGAGGACAGAACACCAGAATGAACGGACGCGTTCCCTGTCCATAACAGGTCCCTTCCTCCCAAAGCCCCTCTTGCCAGAAACCCCCCGAGAGAGCAGTCGGGTCATTTGTATGGTTGGATGGGCGGGTGGGTTAAGCTCCCTCGATCTCTCCTCCCTAGGATCCGATGCAGGTGGACCAGGAGGACGGACAGCCCAGGAGCCGGGTCGAGCACACCCCGGAAGAGGAAATCGATCACACGGGGGCCGCGGAGGCCAAGGTGAGCGTTTTTAATAATAATAATAATAATAATGTTGGTATTTGTTAAGCGCTTACTATGTGCAGAGCACTGTTCTAAGTGCTGGGGTAAACACAGGGGAATCAGGTTGTCCCACGTGGGGCTCACAGTCTTAATCTCCATTTTACAGATGAGGGAACTGAGGCACAGAGAAGTTAAGTGACTTGCCCACAGTCACATCAAACCCCATCCCTACTAGAGCGCTGGATGCAGTTCCCTTGGCCCCTGGATAGAGACGGGGCCTGGGAGTCGGGAGGACCTGGGTTCTAATCCCAGCCCTGCCATTTGCCTGCTGGGTGACCTCGAGCGAGTCACTTCACTTCTCTGGGCCTCACTTACCGCATCTGTACAGTGGGGATGAAGACTGTGAGTTCTGAGTGGGGCAGGGACTGTGTCCAACCTGATGAACTTGTATCTACCCCAGCATGTAGAACGGCACATAGTAAGCGCTTAACAGATACCATTAAAAAAAAAAAACTGCCCAGTGACTCTCGAGGTGTTTGAATCCTTTGTCTTGCACTTCAGAAAATGTCACCCAGGCCCCGTTCTTCGAGCCGGAAATGCTTGGTCCTCACGTGGCATTTATTTGGTACTTGTATCCCCGAAGCTTAGTACAGTGCCTGGCATATAGAAAGCACTTACATTCCACACTTATTTTTTTTTAATTTTCAACAGCCCGGGAGTTGCCCCAAACCTATTGGTGGGGCAGGTGTCTCCCCTTCTAGACCGTAAGCTCCTGGTGGGTGGGGAATGCATCTATTTTCCACTGGATTCTCCTAAACCCTTAGTCCGGTGCTCTGAGCCCAGTAAGCGCTCAATAAATACGGTTGAATGAGCGAGCGAATGAGCGTGGGACGGAAGCATCGGTCCTCACCTCCCCGGATCGTGTCCGCAGGCCCCGGAGAAGCAGGAGCGGCCCGCCCAGGCGGCCAAAGCCAAAGTGAAGGTGAAGAGCGTGGATTTGCCCGTCCAGTGCAGCTTGAACAGGCAGCTGGGCCAGGATCTCATCAATAGCTACATCGAAAACGAGGTAAAGGACGGTAGGGATGCCCCAGGGGGGTAGGTGGACCCTCTCCTCCGTTGAGGGTATTTCTTCCCCTGCCACGCATCGCTTTCCACGGGGCCCCCGGGGAACGCCCCCTGGGGAAAAGCCCACGACCGTACGGCCCCCGGGGGCTCGTCGGGGGCAGGGGACGGTCTACCCACCCCGTTGGAGCGGACTCCCCCAAGTGCTTTCTGCAGTGCTCGGCACAGGGTAAGCGCTCAGTAGATACCATTGATGGGTTGCGGGCAGGGAATGTTTCTGCCAACTCTTTTGTCGTCTCCCAAGCGCATGGCACAGAGCTCGGCAAACAGTAAGCGCTCCATAAATACCACTGGCTGACGTATTGTGGGCAGGGAATGTGTCCTCCGACTCTCTGGTAATGTACTCTCCCAAGTGCTTAGTAGAATGCTTGGCACACATTAAGCACTCAATAAATACCATTAATGGATTGATCTGGGGCAGGGAACATGTCTATCAACTCTACTGTATTGTGCTCTCCCAAGCTCGGTCCACGACGGGCGTTCAGTCAGTACCATCGATCGATTGATGGAATCATTCAGTCGTATTTATTGCGTGCTTACTGTGTGCAAAGCACTGTACTAAACGCTTGAGAGAGTCCCATATAACAACAGACCGACAGGTTCCCGCCCACGGTGAGCTCACAGTGGAGGGGGGAGACAGACGTTAATATACATAAATAAATAGATAAACTACAGGTATATACACATACACGGGGAGGGATTGTGGATCGTGGGCTGGGAACGTGTCTCCCAACTCGCCCAAGCGCTTACTACAGTGCTCTGCACATAGTAAGCGCTCAGGAAATACCCTTGATTGATTGATTGTGAGAAGGGACCGTGGCTCCCAACTCTGTCACGCCGTCCTCTCCCAAGCGCTTGGTACGGTGCTCGGCCCACGGTGGGCGCTCCATAAATAGCACCGACGGATGCTATCAGGCGGACGGACGCAGTTGGTGGACGGGCCTCTCTTCCGCAGGGCAAGATGATCATGCAGGACAAGCTGGAGAAGGAAAGGAACGACGCGAAGAACGCCGTCGAAGAGTACGTGTACGACCTGAGAGACAAGCTGGCCAGCGTCCTCGAGAAGTTCGTCGCCCAAGAGGTGAGGGCGGAGCCCGAGTCGGCGGGCCACCGGACTGGACGCTGGGGAGACGGCGCTAGGCTAAGTAGCCACCAGCCCTTGCCGGCAAGGAGTCGACTGGCTAAGGGGGGAAAGAGGGGTCTCTTTCAGCACCTCAGTCGGTCGTATTTATCGAGCGCTCACTGTGGGCAGGGCACTGGACTGAGCACTGGGGGAGAGCGAAGTAGACTGAGTAGTCACCATCCCTGCCCGCAAGGAGCTGACGGTCTCATGGGCGAGAGACCCATTCAACTAATCAATCAGTCGTATTTATTGAGTGCATACTCTGTGCAGAGCACCGTACGAAGTGCTTGGGAGAGCACGACGACAGAGTTGATTGACATGTTCTCTGCCCACGGGGAGCTTACAACCTAGGGGAACATAATCACCAAAAGTAATAGTAAGAGTCTTAAAAACATGATCGCCAGCTGCTCCCTGGGAGCCTGACCTGATTGGGCCCTTTAGCCTAGCGCTTTCCTCGACTGTTATTTGCAAATCTATAGGGTCGTTTTCTTTTTTATTCTTTTTTTCTAGTGGTATTTGTTTTTTGGAGGTTTTTTTCTTTTTATGGTATTTTTTGAGCACTTACTAAGTGCCAGCCACTGGAGTAGATATAAGCTAGTCAGGTTGGACACAGCCCCTCTCCCCTCATGGGGCTCACAGTCTTTATCCCCATTTGACAGAGGAGGGAACTGAGGCCCAGAGAAGTGACGTGACTTACCTGAGGTCCCACAGCAGACAGGTGGAGGAGCCGGGATGAGAACTCAGGTTCCGCCGACTCCCAGGCCCGGGCTCGAGCCGCCAGGCCGCCCTGCTTCTGTGCATCAAGCACCGTTCTAAAAGGGGAGATAGTCATTTAATATACATAAATAAGTTACAGACGTAGACGTACGCACCGTGGGGCTTAGGATGGTGTCATTATCAAGCGTTTAAAGGAGATAGATCAAGTGCACGGGGGACACGGAAGGAAGGGAAGAGCGAATGGGGCAAGTGAAGACTTGGTCAGGGAAGGCCTCTTGGAGGATGTGTGATTTTAGGAGGACTTTGAAGGTGGACTGTTGTATATGAAAGGGGAGGGAGTTCGAGGCCAGAGGGAGGATGTGGGCGAGGGGTCGGCGGCGAGAAAATCGAGATCGGGGTGCGACGAGTAGATTGGCGTTAGTTCATCGTATTTACTGAGCGCTTACTGTGTACAGAGTACTGTACTAAGCTTGGGGGAGAGGACTATATAACAGTATAACAGACACATTCCCTGCCCACAAGGGGCTCACAGTCTGGAGGAGACAGACATTAATAGAAATGAATAAAATGACAGATATGGACATAAGTGCTTTAGAGCTGGGACGAAAATGAATCGAGGCAGCAAGGCAGGGGAACGCAGAAGGGAGTGGGAGAAGAAAGGAGGGTTTAGACAGGGAAGGCCTCTTGGAAGAGATGGGCCTTCAGTAAGGCTTTGAGGCGGGGGAGAGTCATTGTCTATCGGATATGAGGAGGGAGAAGGTTCCGGGCCAGAGGCGGGAGGGGTAGGCGGCGAGAGAGACGAGATGGAGGCGCAGCGAGGAGGTCGGCGTTAGAAGAGCAAAGTGTGCGGGCTGGGCTGGAGTTGGAGAGCAGCGAGGGTGAGGTAGGAGGGGGCCACCTTCCGAAGTGCCCCAGTTTGATTTTTCCCGAAGGGCATTAATGCGGTAGCAATTGGAAGAGCCGGCTCGCGTCGGTCTCCCTTCCCCGTGATCTCCCTCCGACGTCGGAGGAGAGTGCCGTTCACCCGGGGCTTCCTTTAACTAGGACTCAAGTCGGCTGACGCTAATGCTGGAGGACACCGAAAACTGGCTCTACGAGGACGGCGAGGACCAGCCGAAGCAGGTTTATATCGACAAGCTTCAGGAATTGAAGGTGAGACACCTCTGGCCCAGAACAAGTTTAAAAAAAATCACCTGGCAACGTGTGTGTGTGTCTGTAAGTACCCACGGACGTGAACTCGCACAGCCGGGTGTTTGTTGTTCTGTTGTGCTCTCCCAAGAGCTTAGTACAGTGCTTTGTGCATAATAAGCTCTCAATAAATACGATCGAATGAATGAATCGCAGGCGTTGGATTGGCTCATCTTCACTGCAGGAGCCCCGGAAGAAGCCAAGAGAGGTCCGTGTGTGGCTTTTCCCGTCTTCGGGCATCAAGGCGATATGGGCAGGTAGAGGGTCCGGCGGACGGGCACAGATTCTTCATGTTTCTAACAGACCCTTCCAGAGGAGCTTCAGTGGGCTGCCAAGGCGGTGCACGGCTACGTTGGAGAAATACACTCTCCAGGCTGCTTTCTCTTTCTCTCTCTCTCTCTCTCTGTCTCAATCTCTCTCTCTGTCTCTGCTTATTTCTTTCTCTCTTTCTCTCTCTCTGTTTCTCCGTCTTTGTCTGTTGCTGTCTTTTTCTCTGTTTGTCTTTCAGATTCCCTCTGTGCTTCTTTCTCTGTCTCTGCCTTTGGTCTGTTTCTTTGTCTCTCTGTTTCTGTGTGTTTTTGTCTCTCTTTGTCTCACTCTCTCTGCCTCTTTCTCTGTCTCTGTCTTTGTTTTATATCTATCTCTATTTCTTTTTCTTTGTCTCTGCCTATTTCTGTCTTTCTCGGTTTCTCTGTCTGTGTTTCTCTGTCTTTGCCTCTTTCTATCTCTCCCTCTGTTTCTCTGTCTCTCTGGCTCTTTCTCTGTTTGTCTCTGTTCTTGTCTGTTTCTCTCTCTGTCTCTGTTTCTTTCTCTTTCTCATCCTCTTTCTCTTTGTCTCCATTTCTCTTCCTTTGTCTCTCTCTTTGTCTTCTCTCTGCCTCTGTTTCTCTCTGTCTCTTTTTCTTTCTCTGTCTTCTCCCTTTTCACCAGAAATCAACCAATCGGAGGTATTTATGGAGTACTTACTGTATGCAGAGAGTTCACTGTAACGCTGACCCTTTCCCCGCCCACAAGGAGCTTCTAGGCTAGGCGAGCTCCAAGAGATCTCCTTTGGTCTGTGGGGGATTACCGTCCTGGCCTGGTGCAGCCAGAACACAAACCCTTGAGCAAGGGGAATTTTTGAAGAAATAGTGCCAGAGTTGTGCGTCATCAGGGGCCTGTGCCAGAGTCTGGCGTGAATTTGAGATCAGTGTGATACCCTGTGCTGTGGTGTGAGGTCTGAAGGCAGGGAAGCGAGGGCTTTTTCTGTGTTTTACACCGAGTTGAGCCAGGTGCCCCCTGCCTATTTAAGTAGGCCCATTCCAGATGCCCCTTTCAGATCTCTGGGGCAATTGGGCTGTCAGGCCGAGGTTTCGGCCCCGAGGTTTCGGCCCTTGGCATCTCTCCCCTCTAATAATGATGATAATGACAATTCTGGTATTTGCTAAGCGCTTACTATGTGCCGGGCACTGTACTGAGGGCTGGGGTGGGTACAAGCTTATCGGATTGGACCCAATCCCTGTCACATGGGGCTCACGGTCTCAATCCTCATTGGACACAGGAGGGAACCGAGGCCCAGAAAAGTGTAGTGACCCGCTCAAGGCCACCCAGTAGACAAGTGGCAGAGCCGGGTTGAGAACCCATGACCTTCTGACTCCCAGTCCCGGGCTCTATCCACTCGGCCATGCTCTAAGACTGCTTGTGCCCACTGTCGGCTAGGAAGGACTCTCTTCCTGCTTCCCTCACCCTCCTGCCCCTTCCACACATCCCACCCAGAGGAAGAGGAGGAAACGACCTGTCAGTCAGTCAGGCATATTTATTGAACGCCTCCCGTGGGCAAAGCACTGTCCCGAGCGCCTGGGAAAGTACAATATGACAATAAATAGACCCATTCCCTGTCCACGATGAGTTTAAAGTCTACACGGGGAGGTAGACAGTATAAATGAATAAATTCTAATCCCGGCTCCCGCCCCCTTGCCCAGTGTATGACTTTGGGCAGGTCGCCTGGCTTAATAATAATCATCCTAATAATCATGATAATAATAATCGTGGCATTTGTTAAGTGCTCACTGTGTGCCAGACACTGTATGTCCTAAGCACCGGGGTGGATGCAAATGCAAGACAGTCAAGGCCGACATGGGACTCACGGTCCAAGGAGGAGGGAGAACGACGGGTTTGGAATCCCTGTTTTGTACAGTTGAGGGAAATGAGGCCCAGAGAAGTGAAGCAATTTGATCAGGGTAACCCAGCGGGTAAGTGGCGGAGCCGGAATTAGAACCCAGGTCCTTCTGACTCCCAGGCCCGGAGCTCCTTCCACTAGGCCAACCCGCTACATTGCACCTCAGTGTTCTTATCTGTAAAGTGGGGAGTCAATGGTTCTTCCCTCCTCCTCCTCTTCAGATTGTGAGTCTCAGGTGGAACAGGGGCTGCATCCAAACAGAGATCGGGGGAGTCTGCTCCAGTGCTTAGTACAGCGCTGGGCAGGTAGTAAGCTCTGAACGAGCCCCACTGTTATTTTTATCATCATTATGTCGATGATGATGAAGAGACTGTGCTCATTTGGGAGATGGTAAGCTCGTTGTGAGTCTGCTCATTCTCTTGGATCGTCCTCTCCCAAGCGCTTAGTCCAAGCGCTCTGCATATAGTAAGCAGTCGATAAATACCACTGATTGATTGATTGATTGATTTTTCTTCCCCCCGGATGTCCCTCGGCGATTCCGTCGGGACGCCCCCGGCCCAACTCCTCTTCCTCCTTCCTCGCTTGCAGAAACTGGGCCAGCCCATTCACACGAGATACGTGGAGCACGAAGAGAGACCGAAAGCGCTGAACCATCTGGGGAAGAAGATCCAGCTGCTGATGAAAGCAGTCGAAGCCTTCAAGAACAAGGTAGCCTTCGGCCGGCGGGCCGGCAAGTCGGGCCACGTTTCACGTTGTCACTCCGGGGCGGGGATTGGAATAGTCGCGATTCCCGGTGAAATTCCCACCGCTCAACACCACACGAGATGCCCAGCGGCAGAGGTTTCATTTAATTCGAGAAGCATCGTGGCCCAGTGGAAAGAGCCCGGGCCTGGACGTCAAAAGGACCTGGGTTCTCATCCCGGCTGCCCCACTTGTCCGCTGGGGGACCTAGGGCGTGTCATTTCACTTTTCTGGGTCTCAGTTCCCTCATCTGTAAAATGGGGATGAAGACTGAGCCCAGCGTGGGACAGGCCACTGGCTCTAATCTGATTATCTTGGATCTCTCCCCTTCCCCTAGTTCAGCGCTTGGCACCTAGTAAGCCCTTAACAATGCCGTAATTATATTATTATCGTCATTATTATTAATTTCTGAAGTACTTCAGCCTGCGCACTCCCCAGACTGCTGTAAAATAAAAATCTCCCATTTCTGAAAGGGGCAGGAAGGGGAGCCGGGGAACCAAAAGAAGAGGTTACAAGAGTCAATCAGTCAGTCGTATTTTTTGACCGCTTACCGTGTGCAGGGCGCTGTACTGAGCGCTTGGTAAGGGACCTCAGCCCCACGGCACTAATGGTCCATATCCGTGATTTATCTCTATAAGTATCTACCTCCCGCTCTAGACTGTAAGTTCGTCGTGAGCAGGGAATCTTTCGTTGTGTTGCCCTCTCCCAAGCGCTCCGTACAGTGCTGGGCACACAGTAAGCGCTCAGTAAATACGATTGACTGATTGATTGACCGTGCTTTCCTTCACCGTCCCTTAATCCCACTTGAGAACAAACTGCCTTCTTTATTCTGCTCACAAGACTAGGATTTTAAGTAACCAGTAGGGATTATTCCCTTCAAAAGATTTAGCCAAGTAGTAATTACGGTATTTATTAAGCGCTTGTTGTGTACCAGCCACTCTACTAAGCACTGGGGTGGGTACAAGCAAATCAAGTTGGACGCAGTCCCTATCCCATGTGGGGCTCACAGTCTCCGTCCCCATTTTCAGATGGGGGAACTGAGGCCCAGAGAAGTTAAGTGTTAAGAAGTTCAGTTTACCCAGGGTGACCCAGCAGACAAGTGGCTGAGCGGGGATTTGAACCCAGGGCCTCTGACTCCTGGGCCCGGGCTCCACGCCACTAGGCTGTGCCGCTTCCCATTCCCGCCCACGTTTCTATCTTTCTCAGGATGAAAAATACGATCATTTAGATGCCGCTGAAATGGACAAAGTGGAGAAATCCATTAATGAAGCCATGAGTTGGCTGAATAGCAAGATGAACGCCCAGAACAAGCTCGGCCTGACCCAGGACCCCGTTGTCAAAGTAGCAGAAATAATCGCCAAGGCCAAGGTAAAAAAAAAAAAAAAAAAAAAATCTCGGCCGCTTCAGGCCCCAGCCAACGTGAAAATGCGCCCGGAGCCTTGCCGCTGAGGAGGGCTGGGAAGAGCGGGGTTCCCGGACTGTAGCTGGACGGTTTGGGATGGCCCCCGATGGATGACCGGGGAGAGACGCTCGAGGTCTTCCCCTGGAGCCCATCGGGTGGTTCTCCTTTCGGGTCACCTCGCGCCCGATGGGGGAGGAATGGCGGGAAGATGGAGGTTTGGAACCGAGGACGGGGAACGAGGGGACGGAGAGGTGGGTGGGTCTGAGGAAAGGCCTCGGGGGCGGGAAGGAAGTGAGGCGGGACCGGCGAGCGAGCGGAGCCATCCACGGAACCGGAAACGTCCGCTGAGGCGACCCCGACCGCGGGCCCCTCACTCCCACCTTGGGGTTTCCAGGGACGCCCCCGAAAGCTCCCGCCGAGACTCCGAACCCGTTCTCTCTCTGTGTCTCTCTCTGTCTCTGCACCCGCCGCCGGCAGGAACTGGAGGCCTTCTGTAACCCCATCGTGTCCAGGCCCAAACCCAAAGTGGAGGTGTCGGAAGACCAGGCCCGGGGCAGCGGCGAGACCAACGGGCCGGCGGACGGGCAGGGGGCGGCCGGGCCCAAGGCGGACGCGGCCGGCGAGGACCCGCCGTCCGCCAGGCCGCCCGGGGACATGGAGGTGGACTAGGGGCCCGTACCCCCCCCCCCCCGCCCCCCCGACGGTGCGAGTGACCAACCGCCCGTGCCCTCCACGCCCTTCCCCCTTCCCTCCCCGTCCCCTCCCTCCACCCAGCAGATGTTCCGTTTCTTCATAGCCACCTGGGTCATTTGTAGTAGTTGGGAAAACGTGTTTTCTATCGAGTGCACTTCCAACGCCCCGTCCGTGGATGCCCGCTTTCTGTGGAGCTTAAGCTGAATAGATGGTTTAGACAAGTTCGAGCCGCCTCCCCACCGCCCCTTCCCCGCCCGTTCTCCCCCTCCGCCCCGCCCTCTCCCCGCCCCGCGCCGAAACGCGGAAAGGACCCTCAGCAACGATCTACCTTAACGTCAAGCTTCTCTCGGCCCCCTTTATCCGGGAAAGGACACGACCGTAGCGCGCTAGCGACGCGCAAGCGGAGACGGAAATGGTTTCGAGAAACAAAAACGGGGAAATCGATGGGGCTTTAAAGCCACCCAAGCACTGACCTTTTTTTCTAGTGATTGTACTGTTCTAATTTAACGATTAAAAACGAACGAGAGGTTAGCTGACACAACCGCCCGGCTCTTGACGTGCCCCCGGGGGAACCCGAAGATCTTTCCGGGGCGGGAGACCCGGGTCCGAGGTGCCGACGGGGGGCGGCGAGGACGGTGCGGACAATGTCGTTCTTTTACGGATGATGTAGCTTTGGTGTGGGCTCGGAGGGACTCAGCTCTCCACCGTCGGGCCATCGAGGGGGTCTAGGGAGCGATCCCCGCGGGCAGGGCGCTGTACCGAGCGCTCGGGAGAGGACAGGAGAGTTAGTAGACACGATCCCTGCCCACACGGAGCTGAAACGTCAGCTGCGTGCAGAGCACTGGGCCGAGCGATGGGGAGAGGACGTGGAGGTGGTAGTCGAAGCCGTGGGAGCGAATGAGTTCTCCAAAGAGCGGGTGTCCACGGAGACCAGAAGGGGACCCAGAACGGAAGCCTTGAGGGACCCCCACGGTTCCGAGGGGGGGAGGCAGAGGAGGAGCCCACGAAGGAGGCTGAGGATGAGCGGCCAGAGAGACGGGAGGAGAACCGGGAGAGGACGGCGTCAGTGAAGCCGACGTTGGATGATATTTCCGGGAGAAGGTGGGGTGAGGGGGGTGATGGAGGTCTGCGGGGTCCGCCCGTAGGGCTTGCCCCGAGGTAAGCGGTAAATGCCCTCAGTAATCATAGTTATGTGATTGGCTACGTGTTTACCGTGTGCCAGACGCTGCACTAAGCGCTGGGGTGGATCTAAGCAGGTCGGGTCGGACACAGGCCCTATCCCACGTGGGTCTCATCATCTCCATCCCCACTTTCCAGATGAGGGAACTGAGGCCCAGAGAGGTGAAGCGACTTCCCCAAGGTCACCCAGCAGACACATGGCGAGCCGGGATTAGGCCCCAAGAGGTGGCGTGGCTCAGAGGAAAGAGCCCGGGCTTGGGGGTCAGAAGTCAGGGGTTCGAATTCCGGCTCTGCCACCTGTCAGCTGTGTGACCGTGGGTGAGTCACCTAACTTCTCTGTGCCTCAGTGACCTCATCTGTAAGATGGGGATTAACTGTGAGCCTCACGTGGGACAACCTGATGACCCTGTATCTCCCCCCAGTGCTTAGAACAGTGCTCTGCACACAGTAACCGCTTAAGAAACACCAACATTATTATTATTAATTCCGGCTCCGCCGCCCGTCAGCTGTGTGAATTTGGGCAAGTCACTTGACTTGTCTGTGCCTCAGTTCCCTCAGCTGTAGAATGGGGAGGAAGACTGAGCCCCACGTGGATACCCTGATGACCCTTATCCCCCCCAGCGCTTAGTCCAGGGCTGTGCGCGTGGTAAGCGCTCAATCAGTACGATCGAATGAATGAATGAGTGGAGACCCCCCCCACCCGCAGAGCGAGTCATGATCATGTTTTATCGTGACGAAGTTGTCTCGTTTTTGTCCCTCCGTCTCCCCGATTAGACCGTGAGCCCGTCGTCGGGCAGGGACGGTCTCTATCTGTTGCCCAATTGTCCATTCCAAGCGCCTAGTCCGGTGCTGTGCACATCCTAAGGGCTCAATAAATAGGGAGTCCGAGGTCATGGGTTCGAATCCCCACTCTGCCACTTGTCAGCTGGGTGACTGTGGGCCAGTCACTTCTCTGTGCCTCAGTTCCCTGATCTGGAAAATGGGGATGAAGACTGGGAGCCTCACGCGGGACCACCTCATCCCCCTGCATCTCCCCCAGCGCTTAGAACAGCGCTCTGCACAGGCTAAGGGCTTAACCAACACCAACGTTATTATCTTTACTATTGAATGAGTGATGAATGGATGGATGGATGAATGACTGGGGGCCGGCGCGCATGCGCAGCCGCCGGGGACGGGCGGCCCCGGAGCGCGCTCTGTCTCTCTCTCTCTCGCGCGCGCGCGCGCGTCCGGCCGCGTGACGTCACGGGCAGGCCCGTTGGGCGGGATTTTTCAAAATGGAGTCGGGGAGCGGCCGGCCCCGGCCCCGGCCCCGACCCCGACGCCGACTGCGGCCCCGGTCCCGACCCCGCTCCCGCCGGAGGGAGCCGCTCCTCGCCGTCCTCGCCCCCCGGCGGAGCGTCAGCCCGGCCTGATGGGCGCCCGGCCCGCCCCCGCCCCCGCCCCGACATGGCCACCTACATGGGCGACAACATCGAGGTGAGGCCGCCCTCCCTCGCGCCCTCCCTCCCTCCCTCGCGACCCCCCCCCGCCCCCCACTGCCGGGCCTCGGCCCCACGCGCCCGCAACGCAACCCCTCCCCCTCAGCCCCCTCAGCCCCCTCAGTCCCGGCCCTCACCCCCTCTCCTCTCAGATCCCCCATTCCTAGTCAGTCAGTCATTTATTTATTCATTTATTCATTCGTTTATTTATTCATTCATTCGCCCATTTATTTTTCATTCGTTCATCCATTCATTCGCTCATTTATTTTTCATTCGTTCATTCATTTATTCATTCATTTATTTTTTCATTCATTCATTCGCTCATTTATTTTTCACTCGTTCATTCATTTATTCATTCTTTTTTATTCATTCATTTTTCATTCGTTCATTCATTTATTCATTCTTTTTAATTCATTCATTCATTCGCTCATTTATTTTTCATTCGTTTATTCATTCACTTAGTCATTCATTTATTTTTTCATTCATTCATTCACTTATTTTTTCATTCATTCGTTTATTCGTTCATTTATTTATTCATTCACTCATTCATTGATTGATTCATTCAGTCTCTCATTCATTTATTTCTTCATTTCTTCATTCATTCATTCATTCAGTTATTCATTCCTTCATTGATTCATCCATTCAACCGCATTTACTATTTACTGCTATTGTTTAGGTCGGCCGTCTCCCCCAACCTGATTCCCCTGTGTTTACCCCAGCGCTTAGAACAGTGCTCTGCACCTAGTAAGCGCTTAACAAATACCAACATTATATTATGAGCCCGTGAGCCCGTCACCGGGCAGGGACGGTCTCTGGCTGTCGCCCAATTGTCCATTGCGAGCGCTCAGTCCGGTGCTCTGCACATAGTAGGCGCTCAGTAAATACGATTGAATGAAGGAATCTGCTGAGCGCTTCCTGGGTGCAGAGCCTGGACTCAGCGCTTGTCCCTCTGTCCCCCTCCCTCCCCCCCCCTCCCGTCGCCCCATCTCTGCCTCCCTCCCTCCTGTCACCTCCTCCTCCTCCCCCCCTCCTGTCACCCCGTCTCCGTCTCCCCGTCCCCCTCCCCCCTTCCCTCCTGTCCCCCCCCCATTTCCCCCCGCCCCCCGACCTCTGTCACCCCCTCCTGGCTTTCTCTTTCCCTCCCTCCCGTCACCGGCCTCGTCCTTCTTCCCGTCACCCCCATCTCTCCCTTCCCCCGCCCCTGTCACGCCGCCTCTCCTCAGTGGAAAGAGCCCGGGCTTGGGAGCCAGAGGTCATGGGTTCGAATCCCCGCTCTGCCTCTCATCAGCTGTGCGACCGTGGGCGAGTCACTTCACTTCTCGGTGCCTCAGTGACCTCATCTGGAAAATGGGGGATTAACTGTGAGCCTCAAGTGGGACGACCTGGAGACCCTGTATCTACCCCAGCGCTTAGAACAGTGCTCTGCACCTAGTAAGCGCTTAACAAATACCAACGTTATTATCTTACCCTTCCCCTGCCTCGCTCCCTCCCTCCCGTCACCCCACCCTGTCGCCTCCTTTCTTCCTGTGGCCCCGTCTCTCCGCCTCCCCCCCCGCCCCGCCTCCCCGCCTGTGTGTCTGTGTGTCCGTGTGTCCGTGTGTCCGTGCCTCCCGCCCTGGCTCCCGCCTCTCCATCCCGCTGTGTGTGTGTGTGTGTGTGTGTGTGTGTATGGTGTGTGATGGCGTGTGTGTTTCCCTGGTTTCCGCGGTTTCCCCGGGGAGGGAGCGGCGTCCCCAAGCTCAGCCCCGCACTCAACCCCTGCTCCTGCTCCTGCCCCTGCTCCTGCCCCTGCCCCTGTCCCTGCCTCTGCTCCTGCCCCTGCTCCTGCTCCAGCTCCTGCTCCGGGTCCGGCCCGGCATCGGCGGAGCACCGTGGGCTGAGGATGCGGGGCCCCCGCGCCCCCAACCCCCTGCCCGGGGCCCGCCCCGCGCCCCGCCCCCGCTCACCACAACGCATCCAAGTGCGCCCCCCCGAACCCCGAACCACCCCGAACCCTGGTGCAGCCCGGCCCTTCCCCGGCACCCCTTTCCCACTCCTGCCTTGCTCTCCCCGAGCCCCCATCCTCCGCCCATCTCCCCCACTCCCCGCTCCCCTTCTCTCCCCGAGTCCCCCATCCTTCACCCATCTCCCCCACTCCCTTCCCCCCTTCTCTCCCCCACGACTCCCTCTCCTCCCCAAGCCCCCCATCCTCCACCCATCTCCCCCACTCCCATCTCCCCCACTCCCATCTCCCCCACTCCCTGCACCCCTTCTCTCCCCGAGCACCCCACCCTCCGCCCATCTCCCCCACTCCCTGCACCCCTTCTCTCGCCCACCCCCCACCCTCCGCCCATCTCCCCCACTCCCTGCACCCCTTCTCTCCCCAAGCCCTCCATCCTCTGCCCATCTCCCTCACTCCCTGCACCCCTTCCCTCCCTCCACGACCCCCTCTTCTCCCCGAGCCTGTGCTCCCCCAACCCCCGGCCCTGCCACCCTCAGGTGCCCTGTGCCTCCCCTTGCACCACCACTGGCCCCCGTCTGATTGCCCCTCCATCCCCCTGTCCACCCATCCCGTCCCCCCGCCCCCCCCCCCCCGCAACTCCCCCCACCAGCCCTCACGGTCTCCCCTCTCCTCTCTCCTCCCCAAGGACTTTAAGGTGGGGAACCTGCTCGGGAAGGGCTCCTTCGCCGGCGTCTACCGAGCCAAGTCCATTCATACCGGCCTGGAGGTGGCCATCAAAATGGTAAGCCGGACCACCCCCTCCGCCCCCACCGTGGGCTCCCTGCGCCCCCGCACAAAGGGGGTCGCGGGCGGAGACCCCCCCCCCCACAGAAGCGGGAGGTCCGTCCGGAGCCGGAGTCAAAGGCTGTCCCGGCTCTCCCCGGGGTGAGGACCCTCTCACTCATCTTGTGTCCGGCCAGGCCCACACTGCCCACCTCAAATGGCATTTATCGATTGAATTATTTATTTTAATGCCCATCTGCCCCTCGAGACTGTCAGCTCGTGGTGGGCAGGGAATGCGTCTGTTTATGGTCCTACTGCCCCTCTCCCAAGCGCTTAGTCCAGTGCTCTGCACTCAGTAAGTGCTCAGTAAATAGCACCGACTGACTGATAGTGGCGACGGGGGCGATACCGCTCTAGCCTGGCTTCACGGCTGCGGGGTGGGGAGGAGGGGTGGAGGTCAGCCTACCTCCAGGCCGGTCCCGCGGGCATTCTCGTGCCATTCATCTGGGTGTCCTAGAGTGTCGGTGTATGAGGCCCTAAATTCCTTTGCATGTGCAGAACGGTCAGTCCGTGATACCGGGAGCTCACCGTGGCGGGGAATGTGTCCGTTTATTGCTGCATTGTCGTCTCCCAAGCGCTTAATACAGTGCTCCGCACACCATCGGTGCTCAGTGAATACGATCGACTGAATGAACGAAATCATCGAGCGCTTGCCGTGGACAGAGCACTGTGCTCAGTTTTTTTTTAAGGTGTTTGTTAAGCACTTAATATATACCAAACACCATTGTCAGCACTGGGGCGGGTGCAAATTAATCAGGTCGGACACAGTCCCTGTCCCTCCTGAGGCTCGCGGGCTAGGAGGGAGTGTGGGTTTCCACCTTTGAGGTCCAGAGAGGTTAAGTGATTTGCCCGAGGTCGCGGAGCTGGGATTAGAACCCATGTCCTTTTGACTCCCGGGCCCAGACTCTCTCCACTGGGCCACAGTAGTTTAATGTGCCAGTCACGGGTATTTATTGAGCTCCCACTGGGGCAGAGCACTGTACTAAGCGCTTGAGAGAGTACAGCACAACAGAATTGGTAGGCACATTCCCTGCCCCCCAGTGATCTCATTCATTCATTCAATAGTATTTATTGAGCGCTTACTATGTGCAGAGCACCGTACTAAGCGCTCGGGACGAACAAGTCGGCAACAGATAGAGACGGTCCCCGCCGTTTGACGGGCTCACGGTCCGATCGGGGGAGACGGACGGACGAGAACGACGGCGATAGATAGAGTCGAGGGGAAGAACATCTCGTAAAAACCGATGGTGACTAAATAGAATCGAGGCGATGTACGTTTCATTAACAGAATAAATAGGGTGATGGAAATAGATACAGTCGAGCGGACGAGTACGGTGCCGAGGGGATGGGAAGGGAGAGGTGGAGGAGCGGAGGGAAAGGGGGAAAAGAGGGTTTAGCTGCGGAGAGGTGAGGGGGCGTGGTAGAGGAAGTAGAGGGAGAAGGGGAGCTCAGTCTGGGAAGGCCTCTCGGAGGAGGTGAGTTTTAAGTAGGGTTTTGAAGAGGGGAAGAGAATGAATGAATGAATACGATCGATTGAATGAACGAAATCATCGAGCGCTTGCCGTGGACAGAGCACTGTGCTCAGTTTTTTTTTAAGGTGTTTGTTAGGCACTTAATATATACCAAACACCATTGTCAGCACTGGGGCGGGTGCAAATTAATCAGGTCGGACACAGTTTGGCGGAGGCGAGGAGGGAGGGCGTTCCGGGACCGCGGGAGGACGCGGCCCGGGAGGTCGACGGCGGGACGGGCGAGACCGAGGGACGGCGAGGAGGTGGGCGGCGGAGGAGCGGAGCGTGCGGGGTGGGCGGTAGCAAGAGAGAAGGGAGGAGAGGTAGGAAGGGGCGAGGTGACGGAGAGCCTCGAAGCCTAGAGTGAGGAGTTTCTGTTTGGAGCGGAGGTCGACAGGCGACCACCGGAGTCGTTTAAGAAGGGGAGTGACAGGCCCAGATCGTCTCTGCGGGAAGATGAGCCGGGCGGCGGAGTGAAGAATAGACCGGAGCGGGGCGAGAGAGGAGGAAGGGAGGTCGGAGAGAAGGCCGACCCGGTAGTCTAGCCGGGATATAACGAGAGCCCGTAGCGGTAAGGTAGCCGTCTGGGTGGAGAGGAGAGGGCGGTTCTTGGCGATATCGTAGAGGTGAAACCGGCAGGTCTCGGTGTAGGATAGGATGTGTGGGTGAACGAGAGAGACGCGTCAAGGATGACACCGAGATTGCGGGCCTGAGAGACGGGAAGGATCTCACAGTCTAGAGAGAGAGGTGGACATTAATATAGACCTTAATAAAAATTAAAAACTTATGACCTTGTGCGCTGTGGGACAGGGGGTGGTGGTGAATACAGGGGGCCAATCAGGAGGACACAGAAGAGAAGCAGCCTGGCTCAGTGGAAAGAGTACCGACTTGGGAGTCAGAGGTCATGAGTTCGAATCCCAGCTCTGCCACTCGTAGCTGTGTGACCGGGGGCAAGTCACTTCACTTACGTGGCTCAGGGAGAAGCAGCGTGGCTCAGTGGAAAGAGCATGGGCTTTGGAGTCAGGGGTCATGAGTTCGAATCCCAGCTCTGCCACTTGTCAGCTGTGTGACTGTGGGCAAGTCACTTAACTTCTCTGTGCCTCAGTTACCTCATGTGTAAAATGGGGATTAAGACTGTGAGCCCCACGTGGGACAACCTGACTCCCCTGTGTCTACCCCAGCGCTTAGAACAGTGCTCTGCACATAGTAAGCGCTTAACAAATACCAACATTATTATTATTATTCTCTGGGCCTCAGTTACCTCATCTGTCAAATGGGGATTAACTGTGAGCCTCACGTGGGACAACCCGATGACCCTGTATCTACTCCAGCGCTTAGAACAGTGCTCGGCACATAGTAAGCGCTTAACAAATACCAAAATTATTATTATTATTATTAAGAGAGCGGGAGAAGAGGAAAGGAGAGCGCAGTCAGGGGGAAGGCCTCTTGGAGGAGATGGGGAGATACCTTTGAAAGGGGTGGGGAGATTCATCATCTGTGGGATTTGAGGAGGGAGGACGTTCCGGGACGCGGCGGGACGAGGGCGAGGGGTCGGCGTCGAGAAAGACGAGATGGAAGGACAGCGAGGAGGTTGGCGTTAGAGGAGCAAAGTGTGCGGGATGGGCTGGAGTAGGGGAGAGGCGAGGTGAGGTCGGAGGGGACCAGCCTGCACGCTTTGCCCCTCTAACGCCGACCTACGCTCGGTAGCTCCTTCTGTCATTCTGGGGGTCGTCTCTACTCATTCTAGGGACGTTTGCTTTCCCTTTCTTGAAAAGAACTGGGCTGTTGACTTCTTACGTGCCAAGACCAGTGCTTGGCACGTAGTAAGCGCTTAACACATACCATCATTATGATTAACAAATACCGTCATTATTCTTAGGGGGCATACTCAACTAATTTTTTGGCCTCCTAGGTCCTCAATTTTGAGTCCTCGATTTTTTTTTTTAACTGATATTTATTAAACGCTTACTGTGCGCCAGTCGCCGTAGTAAGCGCCAGGGTAGAAACGAGGTCACCGGGCTGGACACAGTCTCTGTCCCACCGAGGGCTCCGCCTTAATCCCCACTGTACAAGTGAAGTAGAGAGAAGTGAAGAGACTTGCTCAAGGTCATTCAAAAGACAAATTGGCAGAGCCTGATTGTCCCGATCAGTCTATCAGTGGCATTTATTAGGCACTCACCGTGTGCAGAGTACTGTACTAAGCGCTTGGAAGTGTAGAAAACACCAGAGTTAACCACATTCCCCCCCCGATGTGTGCCTCTAGATATATCCCCCTCTAGACTGTGAACTCGCTGTGGACAGGGAACAGGTCCACCCAGTCCCTTCTGTTGTCCTATACCGAGCACTTAGTCCAGCGCTCTGCACGCAGGAAGCGCTTAATATTCATTCATTCATTCATTCAATAGTATTTATTGAGTGCTTACTATGTGCAGAGCACTGTACTAAGCACTTGGAATGTACAAGTCAGCAACAGATAGAGACAGTCCCTGCCCACTGACGGCCTCACAGTCTAATCGGGGGAGACAGACGGACAAAAACAATAGCAATAAATAGAATCGAGGAGATGTACATCTCATTAACAAAATAAATAGGGTAATGAAAATATATACAAATGAGCAGGCGAGCACAGTGCCGAGGGGAAGGGAGAGGGGAAGGAGCAGAGGGAAAGGGGGGGAAAGGGGGCTTAGCTGAGGGGAGGTGAAGAGGCGGAAGAGGGGCAGCAGAGGGAAAAGGGGAAGTTCAGTCTGGGCAGGCCTCTTGGAGGAGGTGAGCTCTCAGGGCTTGGAAGAGGGGAAGAGAGTTAGTTTGGCAGAGGTGAGGAGGGAGGGCATTCCGGGACAGCGGGAGGACGTGGCCCGGGGGTCGACGGCGGGACGGGCGAGAACGGGGGACGGTGAGGAGGTGGGCGGCAGAGGAGCGGAGCGTGCGCGGTGGGCGGTAGAAAGAGAGAAGGGAGAAGAGGTAGGAGGGGGCGAGGTGAAGGACAGCCTCGAAGCCTAGAGTGAGACGTTTTTGTTTCGTGTGGAGGTCGATAGGCGACCACTGGAGGTTTTTAAGAAGGGGAGTGACAGGCCCAGAGCGTTTCTGCAGGAAGATGAGCCGGGCGGCGGAGTGAAGAATAGACCGGAGTGGGGAGAGACGGGAGGAAGGGAGATCAGAGAGAAGGCCGACACAGTAGTCTAGCCGGGATATTAAGAGAGCCCGTAGCGGTAAGGTAGCCGTTTGGGTGGAGAGGAAAGGGCGGATCTTGGCGATATTATAAAGGTGAGACCGGCAGGTGTTGGTGACGGATCGGATGTGTGTGATGAACGAGAGAGGCGAGTCAAGGATGACACCGAGGTTGCGGGCCCGAGAGACGGAAAGGATGGTCAGCCATCCACGGTGATAGGGAAGTCTGGGAGAGGACAGGGCTTGGGAGGGAAGATAATAATAACGTTGGTATTTGTTAAGCGCTTACTATGTGCAGAGCACTGTTCTAAGCACTGGGGTAGATACAGGGTCATCAGGTTGTCCCACATGAGGCTCACAGTCTTCATCCCCATTTTCCAGATGAGGTAACTGAGGCACAGAGAAGTGAAGTGACTTGCCCACAGTCACACAGCTGCCAGGTGGCAGAGCCGGGCTCCGAACCCATGACTTCTGACCCCCAAGCCCGGGCTCTCTCCACCGAGCCACGGATAAGGAGCTCAGTAATCCATAAATACGATTGAGATGCCAGGTGGACAGCCCAGTGGATTTTCTAAGACTATCAGCATTCAAAGTCTTCAGCATTTTAGGATGTGTCCTTCCTCTAGACCGCCAGCCTCTGGCGGGCAGGGAACGTGTCTTCCGGTTCCCTCCCAAGCGCTTGCTCACAGTCAGCGCCCAGTAGATAGCATCGACCGATCGCAAAGCGCTGCGCTAAGCGCCGGGAGAGCGTAGGAGGGCGAGAGTCAGCCGGGACCCCCCGCTCCTGGGGCACTTCTGGTCTAAGCCGGGGCTCTGGCGAGGCGTTGGGGCCGACGTTCGAAATCCGGTGGCCTGAACCCGTCCCCCTGTCCGGGCCGTTTAGATCGACAAAAAGGCCATGCACAAAGCGAAAATGGTCCAGCGCGTGCAGAACGAGGTGAGGATCCACTGTCAGCTGAAGCACCCCTCCATCTTGGAGGTGAGTCGGAATTCCGGGGTCCATCCGTCCCTCGGCGCTATTTGTCGAGCGCCGGCGGTGTGCCGAGCACCGTACCGGGCGCTCGGGAGAGCGGGCGGGCGCCCAGCTCACTGGCCGGGTCCCTCTTGTGCGCCCGTTGCAGCTCTACAACTACTTTGAAGACAGCAACTACGTGTACCTGATCCTGGAACTGTGTCACAACGGAGAGATGAACAGGTACCTGAAGAACAGAATGAAACCTTTTACGGAGAAAGAAGGTACGCCCACACTTCCGTCGATTTGTGTAGGGTTTCCGTGAGGCGCTCGCTCCGCGTCAGACACCATTCTAAGCGCCGGAATAGGTACGAGTGAATCGCATGGGACGCGGCCCCTGCCCCGCGCGGCGCCCACGGTCAAAGTAGGAGGGGGAACGGGAGAAATGAGGCCCAGGGGAGACAAGCGGCTTGCCCGAGGTCACAGGGCAAGCCCGGCAGCTCGTCGGAACGGAAGAAGCGACGCGGCTATCGGGATTCTGAGTCTTATACCAGCCATGCCGCTTTTTTTAAAAAATGGTATTTAAGCGCTTACTTTGTGCCGGGCACCGTGTTAAGCGCTGGGGTGGATCCAAGCCAGTCCCATTAGGTACAGCCCCTGTCCCGCATGGTGGTCAGAGTTTCATTCCCCACTTGACAGAGGAGGAAACTGAGGCCCGGACAAGTGAGGTGACTTAACGTAGGGTCCCCCGGCCGACAAGCGGCGGTGCCGGGATTAGAACCTGGGTCCTTCTGACTCCCACGCCCGGGCGCTAGCCAATAGTTCTCGCTGCCGTTCGGCGCTCGCTCCGTGCCGGGCGGCGGCGCCCAAGCTCACGCCGTCGGGCCCGGGACCCGTCCCCGACGGGGCTCGGGGTCCAGTCGGGAGGGACACCGGCCATCCGATCCCCCTCGGTCGACCTAGGCCCCGAGAGGTGAAGCGACTCGAGGCCGCCCAGCGGGCAGGCGGGATCAGAACGCAGCACCCGGGACTCCCAGGCGCGGGTCCTCACCACCCGGGCCTTTTTCAGGCGGCCCGTTTTGCCGCGTTCGGGTTGTGTGTCGGGGGGCGGAGGGGGGCGGTCGCGGCCCCCGGTCCTCGGCCGCTCAGCCCGCGGGCAACCCCCGTTGTCCCGCCCGCAGTCCGGCACTTCATGCACCAGATCGTCCGGGGGCTGCTGTACCTGCACTCCCACGGCATCCTGCACCGCGACCTCACCCTGTCCAACCTGCTCCTCACCGGCACCATGAACGTCAAGATCGCCGACTTCGGACTGGCCACCCAGCTGGCCCTGCCCCACGAGAAGCACTACACGCTGTGCGGCACGCCCAACTACATCTCGCCCGAGGTGGCCACGCGCAGCGCCCACGGGCCGGCGGCGGACGTGTGGGCCCTGGGCTGCCTGCTGTACACCCTGCTGGTGGGCCGCCCGCCCTTCGACACGGACTCGGTGCGCGCCACGCTGGGCCGGGTGGTCCTGGCCGACTACCGGCTGCCCGCCTCCCTGTCGGCCGAGGCGCGGGACCTGATCGGCCGGCTGCTGCGCCGCGACCCCGCCGCCCGGCCCGGGCTGGCCGCCCTGCTGGACCACCCCTTCCTGGCGGGCGGCCCCCCGGCCGGCGACGCGGGCGACTCGCTGGACAGCGGCCACGCCACCCTCTCCACCACGGCGGCGGCCGGCTCGTCCGGGGTCAGCCTCAGCGGCTGCTCGCTGAGCCGGAGGAGGCTCCTCCTGGCGGGCCCGCCCCTCCCGGACAGGATGACCGTCCGCCCCGCGGGCATCTTCTCCTCCTCCTCCTCCGCGGACGGCGGCGGCCGCGACGACCGGCGGGGCGGGGGCGGGGGCGGGACGGGGGAGCGACCGCACTCGCGCTACCTGCGGAGGGCCCGCTCTTCCGACCGGTCGGCCCCCGCCCGGCCCGGGTCCGGCCCGCGGGCGGCCGAGCGCTGGCGCTCTCTGGAGGAGCTGTCCGGGGCGGGCGGGCGGGGCTCCCCGGCCGGCAGCGCCCACCGCGAGGACGGCGACGCCGAGGCCGTCCTGAGCCTGTTCGGGGAGCTGGACGTCGGGAGCCGCGGCTCCCGAGAGGCGCCCGGGGGAGACCGAGGACGGTGAGAGGGTCATCCCCCCGCACCCCCGGGCGGCGGCACCGGCCCGGACGGAGCCCGGACGGCGGTCTGGGGCGCGGTTCCCGGCGTGGGCGGATGGCGGGGCCCCCGGGGTCGTGGGGGGGCGGAGGTTAAGCGGGGCCCGGGGACGTGGCCGACGACCGAGCCTCGGGCTCCGGGCCGCCCCGGCGGCTCCCGCCCTTCCCCGGCCCGCGCGGAGCGGAGCGACTGAGCCCCCCTTCCCTCCTCTCCCGCTCCCTTCTGCGTCGCCGCTCCCTCGATTCCTCCCCCACGCCGGTCCCGTAACACTTCGGTCCAGATCCCTCATTTCATTTATTTCTATTAGCGTCTGTCTCCCCCGCTGGACCGTAAGCCCCCGGGGGGCCGGGAATGTGCCTGTTTATTGCCGTACTGTGCTCTCCCAAGCGCTTACGACAGTGCTCTGCACACAGTAAGCGCTCAGTAGATACGATCGAATTGGATTGAGACGTCAGGATCCGCCGAGAGCCTTGAGCTTCCCCGCCTCGGGCCGGCCCCTTTCTCCCCGCTCCCGGCTGGGGTTCCATGTTGTCCGCCCCTTCCCGGCTTCCACCCCCGTCCCCGGGCCCGAGAGATTCGGTTTCCTCATCACGTTTAACCCGCCCGGGTGACTCCGTGCTTCCCGACTCGGTCACCTGAGAAACGGACCGCTCCAGCGGGTTTTCTTCAGCTGCGTCGCCCCAGGGTGCGCAAAGGGGAGTAGGGGTTTGGGGGGGCTGCTTTATGGCGATCGTATAGGGTTTCGTCTTTGGTTCTTTTTAGCTCCAGACAACCCCACCCCGGGCCGGCGGCCTTGCCCGGCCCGGACGGGCCGGACCGCTCGGAGACGGTGCAGCAGTGGTTTGGGAACCTGAAAGCTGAAGGTGAGCGGCGGGGGTGGGAGGAGACCCTCCCCAAAGAATTGGCCGATTTAAGCCTTCACCCAAGCGCTGTGCCTCTACACTGTAGACTGTCGGCTCCTCGTGGGCGGGGGATGCGTCTGTTTTGTTGTTACATTGTCCTCTCCTCGCACTTAGTACGGTGCTCCGCACCCAGGAGGTGCTCAATAAATACGATCGACTGGCTGTCTGACCGAGCCAAGCGCCAGCTAACTAGGGTATCGTCGGGTCGAACGCGTGGGGCTCACAGTCTAAGGTAGGAGGGGGGAATACCGCTATCGAATCCCTGTTGTGTACGTGAGGAAAGCGAGGGCCAAGGAAGCGAAGCCGTGTGCCCGGGGTTACACGGCGGGCGGGTGGCGGAGCCGGGACGGAAGACCGGGTTTTCCGACCGCTGCCGGCCCCGGCCCGAGTCCCATCCCGCTCCCGTCTGCCCTCCGGGGCGCGGCCCGGGGGTTCCCCGACCCCGAGGGGATGGACCGGGAGCCCCGAAACCCCGCCCCGCCCACGGCATACGGCGGGCCATCTGCCCCCGCTTCCCGGCGGGCCGTTAGCCGGCGCCTCCTCCGGGCGGGGCCTCGGCGGAAGGGGACGGGAACGCCGCCGCCGGCCCCGGGACTCCAAGGAAGCGGGCTGACGGGAACTAAGGAGCACAGAAGGGGAGGCGGGACCGGGGAGGGACCGGCACGTATCCCGTTACGCCTCCCGCCCGGTGTTTAATGAGCCTGGAAGCCAGCCGGCGGCTTAAGGGGCGGCCAGTCCCCCCCGGGAGCCTTGGCCGTCTGCCCTTCCCGGAATCCCTCAGGGCGACCGGTCCTGGGCAGCCACTCCCCCGACTCGCAACCGGGCCTTGGCTCCTGCCCTTCCCGGCATCCCTCGGGGCGACTGGTGCTTCGCCCTGCGGTGCGGTGGGGGCGGCGCGGTCACCCGTGGCTCCGGCCGGAGCCGCCGAGGACGTCCGCTCGTTCCTCCCGCCGCCCGGGGAGTGGGTGCGGCCGGGGTGGGGGTCGCGAGTGGGAGAGAGCCATGAGAGAAGGTCGCCGGAAAGGGGGCCGCCGCCCCCCTACCGTGCGGGACGGGCCCTGGGACACGAATGGGTTTCGTCCGGCGAACGACCGGAGCGCGAGGTGATGTGCCAAATGAGGGGGACGTTCAGTACGGTGAAAACAGAACGGCAGGAGAGCAACTCATCCACCCAGCGCGTCCCTCTCCTGCGCTCGTCGGGTGGGGCTCCGTCGGTCAGTCGATCGAATCTGTGGAGCGCTTACTCTGCGCGGAGCCCCGTGTTAACCACCTGGGAGAGGATAAGACAGCAATATAACGGACACGTTCCCCGCAAACAGCGAGCTGACGGTCCAGAGGACGGTTCAGCAGAGCACTGGACTGAGCAGTCGGGAGAGGACGACACGACGGAGTTGGCAGTCGTGTTCCCGGCCCACACCAAGCTGGCGGGGCAGAGGGATTCCACTCTCCCAAGCGCTCAGGACGGTGCTCTGCCAAGTGGGTGCTCAATAAATGCCACTGAGGAAGATGATCCGGGGGCTTCAAAGATTTTTAGGGGCCAGACGTGATCTCATTCATTTATTTAAATGGCCGCCGCTGGTATCGAAAGAAGTAGTCGCTCAAAGGAGTACTCGTTCATTCGATCGTATTTGTCGAGTGCTTAGTGTGTGTAAAACACCGTACTAAGCACTGGGGAGAGGACAGTACAACAGTAAAGTAAATGCCAAGTGCGACTTTTTTGGAACTGGGAAACGTGAAGTCTCTGGATACGGGTCTTGGGAAAAATGAAATGATTCTACCTTTCCTGCAGATGCTCATTCATTCGTTTGTATTGATTGAACGCTTACGGCGTGCGGAGCACTGGACTAACCCACCTCTTCCCGCTCCCCCCCCCCCGATGCACCGGTGAAATTACCGGGTGGTGAAACTCGGGGCCTCGTTAAATACTTAGAAGGAGCTCCCCGGGGCCGAAAAGGAGGCTTAGGGCTCCGGGCCCGACGGGAGCGTCGGGTGGGGGTCCGGGGTCCGTCCATGCCCGCCCCCCACCCCCCGCGCCGCGGGGCGATCCCCAAGCGTCTCCCCGTGCCGTTGCAGCCGGACGCCTGCGAGAGGAGCCCCCCGCCGCCAGCGGAGAGGGTCAGCGCCCCCCGGCCCCGGGGGCCGACGGGTGGCCCGACGCCCCGGCCGGCCAGGGGGACCCGCGGGCCGCGGGGCGGGACCGCCGGGCGGGACCGGCCGCGGAGGGCCGCACCCTGCGGAGCGTCGCGGCCCCGCTGGACGCCCACCGCCTCAAACCCATCAGGCAGAAAACGCGCAGGGCCGTGGTGAGTCCCGGGGCGGGCGGTGGGCGGGGGGAAGGGGCGTTTCGGGCTTGAAATTCTCAGCGCCCCACAGGGCGGCCCTCGGCCTGGAGAATAGTCAGTCGATCGACGGTGTTTATTGAGCGCTTACCGTGTACAGAGCTCTGGACTAATCGCCGGGGAGAGGACGGGAGAAGGACGTAGCCCGAGCGGTGCGGCTGTTGTTGTCGGAGAAGCAGCGTGGCGTAGCGGCTAGAGCCCGCACCCGGGAGACGGGAGGCCACGGGTTCTAATCCCGGCCCCGCCACTGGTCTGCTGCGTGACCTCGGACAAATCCCTTCACTTCTCTGGGTCTCACTTCCCTCGTCTGTGAAATGAGGATCAAGACTCCGCGCCCCACGTGGGACGGGGACGGCGTCCAACCCGATTTGATTTTATGGAGATTATGACTGTGAGGCCCAGGCGGGACCACCTGATAACTTTGTGCCTACCCAGTGCTTAAAACAGTGCCTGGCACATAGTAAGCGCTTAAGAGATACCATCGTGATCGTCATTATTCATAGAAAGAGAAAATAGCATTGGATTCAGGCTTCCGGCTGAGTCCGTTTGCCTTGGGCCCATCTCGCCTCCGCACACAAACGCCGCCCGGTCCCCCCGGCCGGCCTTAGCAACACCCCGCCCCAAACCATTCATTCAATAGTATTTATTTATTCATTCATTCAGTAGTATTCATTGAGCGCTTACTATGTGCAGAACACTGTACTAAGCGCTTGGAATGAACAAGTCGGCAACGGATAGAGACGGTCCCCGCCCTTTGACGGGCTTACGGTCGAATCGGGGACTGTAATCGAATCGGGGGAACCACAACAGGCGAAGCCCCACCTTGACCGCAGGTGAGAAGCAGCACGGCCCAGTGGGTAGAGCCCGGGCCTGGGCAGTCAGAGCGACCTGCCTTCTCCTCCCCGCCCCGCCACTTGTCTGCTGGCCGACTTCGGGCACGTCGCTTCACCTCTCTGGGCCTCAGTTCCCTCATCTGTCAAATGGGGGCTGAGACGGTGAGCCCCGTCGGGGTCAGGGACTCTGTCCAATCTACCCCAGCACTTAATAGGGTGCCTGGCACGTAGTAAGCGCTTAACAAACGCCGTTTAAGAAAATACAAACGCCATTTCAAAAATACATCTATTATCGGTCTGAAGACCGGCTGCGCAGCCCACGCCCCTTACGAAGAAGTGCGGCTCTCGGGGTGACCCAGACCGCCGCCGTTGAAGACAAGCGGGCGAATCGGCTCTCCTTCCCACCTTGGGGATCTCTGCGGGTTTCGCGGGGCGGGGCGGGAGGGGATTTGGTCTCTCCTTTCTAATCCTCCCGTCGGTCTCCAAGCCCTCTTCCCCGCCCCACCTCCCCATCTGCCAGCGGCCGAGCGGATCGGCTGGATTCCCGCCCCCGTCCCCCCCACCGGTTTAAATCCTCACTTCTCAGCTGCAGGGGGGCAGGGGCGGGGCTGTCCGACTCCCGCGGGGGTCTCGGGCTGCCGGGTGTCACCACCCCCCCCCCCCCGTCGGGTCCCTCACGTTCGGCGTTGCCCCGGACGCCCGCCCCGGTGAGGAGTGGGAGACCCCGAGCCGGGCTATTTGAGCTCCTCCTGCGTGCGGAGCACTGTACTGAGCGCTGGGGAGAGAACGTTTCAACGGAGTCGGTAGACGCGTCTTCCCCGCCGGCCAGGAGCTTCCGATCTGGTGTCTGATAATAATGTTGGTATTTGTTAAGCGCTTACTACGTGCAGAGCACTGTTCTAAGCGCGGGGGTAGACACAGGGGAATCCGTGGGGCTCACGGTCTTAATCCCCATTTTACAGATGAGGTAGCTGAGGCACAGAGAAGTGAAGTGACTTGCCCACAGTCACACGGCTGACAAGCGGCAGAGCCGGGATTCGAACCCATGACCTCTGACTCCAGAGCCCGGGCTCTTGCCACAGAGCCATGCTGCAAATGGGGATTAAGACTGTGAGCCCCAAGGGGGACAGGGACTGTGTCCAACCTGATTTGACCGTATCCAGCCCAGCGCTTACCACAGCGCCGGGTACCGAGTGAGCGCCTAACGGATACCACGATTCTTATCAGGTGAGCATCCTGGACACGGAAGAGGTGTGCGTGGAACTCCTCAAGGAGCAGGTCTCCCGAGAACACGTCAAGGAAGTGCTCCGCGTGTCCAGCGACGGCAGGAAGGTAATGTGGGAAGGGAGGTCACTCTTCCGTCGCGGCCTACGAACGCTCAGGGAGCGCTGAGGGGGGCTGGTGGACCGAGCCGGGCCGGGGTGTCGGAGGACCCGGGTTCTCCTCCCGCCTCCGCCTCCGGTCCGCTGGGTGACCTTGGGGGAGTCGCTTCACCCCCTCTGGGCTTCACTTTCCCTCCATCTGCTAATTAGTGATCTAATACCCGTTTTCCCTCCCACAGTCTCTATCTAGACTGTGAGCCGACTGTGGGCGGCGAATGTGCCTGTTGTATCGTTACGATGTCCTCTCCCGAGCACTCGGTACAGCGTTCCGCACACGGTACGCGCTCAGGAAATTCGGTTGATTCGTCACCTAGGCTGTGAGCCCCAGTTGGGACCTGAAGATCTTGGATCTTCCCCAGCGCTTAGTACAATGCCTGGCACGTACTAAGTGCTTGACAAATACCGTAATGATGATGATGATAAATCCAACCGATTGTGAAATGGATACATGAGAATTCAACGTAGAGGCAATAACGCAGGCCTTTCCGATCACGGGAAACGACGGTGTTGAGGGGCGTGCTGAATGTACTTGAACAGTAGGGATATTAAATAATAGTGTGGGATTTATTAAGCGCTTGGTACGTGCCAAGCAGTGCCCCGAACACTGGGGTAGATAAAAGATAATCAGGTCCCACGTGGGGCTCACAGTCTAAGTAGGACAGGGACTGTGTCTGATGCAGAGTTATCCTGCGTCTACCCCACTGTCAGTTGGTCGGTCGTATTTATTGAGCACTTACGTAGTCTAGAGCACTGTACCAAGCGCTTGGGGGAGTCCAGTAGAACAGTATAACGGGCACATTCCCTCCCCTCTCGCTGAGCTTCTGGTCTAGAAGGGGAGACAGGCATGAATAGAAACAGATCAGTTACAGATATGGACACAAGTGATGTGGGATTAGAGGCGAGGGGTGAACGAAGGGAGCAGGTCAGGGCCGACGCGGAAGGGAGTGAGGGGAGAGGAAAGGAGGGCTGAGTCGGGGAGGGCCTCTTGGAGGAGACGGGCCTTCGATAAGGCTTCGAACCGGGGGGGGGGGGGGGGGGGCGGAGAGTCACGGTGGGATTTGAGGAGGGAGGGCGTTCCGGGCCGGAGGCGGGACGTGGGCTTGGGAGAAGCCCTCGACAAAGATCGCCGTTGTCAGAAGTATAATAATCGCCATTCTTAAACGTCTCTCTGGATGCGGAGCGACACGGTGAAGGGAACAACTCCCCTTGGAATAATAACGAGGGCACGTGTGACGCGCTCACGCCGTGCCAAGCGCCGAGGGGAATGGGGCGTGATCAGATCACGGTCTCTGTCCCGCGTGGGGTTCGGAAGTGGCTCTTCTCTGGATTAGAATAATGGAGACGAACAGTCCTCGCGACGGCCGTCGAGCACCCGTGGGTACCGCGGGCGCTAACGCTAAGCACTGGGGTTAGATGGAAGGACCATCAGGTCGGACACGGTCCCCGTCCCAGCCGGGGACGGGGCTTGAAAAAACCAACCTTTGAAACGTTTATCGTTCTGTCGTCCTCTCCCAAGTGCTCAGTCCGGTGCTCTGCACACAGTAAGCGCTCGATAAATGGTAGACGACCGACGGAAATGTCCCCGAAGATATCTCTCGGAGAAGGCGTGGTGGTCCTCTGGACTGCGAGCTCGTTGTGGGCAGGGAACTTGTCCGTTTATTGTTGTATCGTCCTCTCCCAAGTGGTTAGGACAGTACTCAGTACACAGGAAGCGCTCAGTAAACACGATTTACCGACTGACCGGGGATCAGGGGTGAGCCCTCCCGACCCGGCCCAAGAGTCGGGTCCCGGTTGAGGTCGGCGGGAGCCAGTCGTGGTCGCCCCGGCACGGTAGCCTCCGAAGCCCAGGATCGACCCATCCGCCCACCCAGCCGTCTGTTCCCGGTATATTTCGGGCGCTCGCTGTGCGCGGGGCAACGTCCCGAGCGACCGCCCTGACGGGGCTCCCGCTCTCGCATCCCCGACGTGTGCCCCCAGATCACGGTGTACCAACCCAACGCCGGGAGAGGCTCCGTCCTGGGCCCGCGGCCCCCGCCCCCGCCCGCGCCGGGCGATCTCGCGCAGTACAGCTTCGACGGGCTGCCAGGTGAGCCGGGGGGGGGGGGGGGGGCGCGGCGGGCGCCGCTCGGATCCGCCGGGGAGGGGGACGCCCGGAAACGCCACCCGGCGCGGCCCCGGCGGGGAGGGAAGCCGTCCCTGGGGAAGACTGCCGGGAGGATCTGCAAATCGCGTGGAGGGCGGGTTTTTTCCGTCACGAGTCCGGGCAGAGCGTGAGACGGGAACCGTGAACCGGGTCCTCCTCGGGAGGAGGAGAGGGCGTCCACGCGCGGACGCCCGCCGTTGGCCAGGAAGGCCCCGGGGGTCCGCCCGCCCGCTTCCCTCTTTCGGACGGCCGTCGTCGGCCGCGGGGGTCTCCGGGAGACCTGGAGTCGGGGGGGGACCCGGGCAAGGGGCGGGAAGGGAGAGCTCGGAAAGTCGCCGCGGGCGGCGACGCCAGGCCGGGACAGAGGGCGTCGGGCGCGGGAGACCGTCCGGGGGGATCTCCCCGTCCCCCCGGCAACGGGCTGACGGCCGTTCCCGGCGCGACGGCTGACGGTTGCAGAGAGGTACTGGCGGAAGTACGAGTACGCCGCGAGGTTCATCCAGCTCGTGCGCTCCAAGACGCCCAAGGTCACCCTGTTCACCCGGCACGCCAAGTGCGTCCTCATGGAGAACGCGCCCCGCCCGGATTTCGAGGTCTGGTTCTACGATGGTGAGTCCCGCCCCCCGCGGTCCGTGCTGAGCCCGTTCTGGGGGGAGGGTGGCCCCGTCTGCACCCCGAGCACCCACCGTCTTGCGGGGACGGGTGTGGAGCCCCACCTCACCCGCCCACCTGGGCCCCCCCACCCCTCTCAAGCTCAGCGGAAAGGGCCGGTAGGACGACGCGGGCCGAGAAGCAGCGCGGTTTAGCGGAAAGAGCACGGGCCTGGGAGTCAGAGGTCATGGGTTCTAATTCCGCCTCTGCGGAAGTCACTTAACTTCCCTGTGCCCCCGTCACCTCATCTGTAAAATGGGGATCGAGACCGTGAGCCCCACGTGGGGCGACGTGATTACCGGCACTTAGGACAGTGCTTGGCACCTAGTGAGCATTTAACCAATACCTTCATCATTATTATTATCAGTTCTCGAGGTCGAAGGGTGGTTTGCTTTCTCGTCGGTCAAGTGCCCGTTTTACGGGGGGGAGGTCCCCGTCCCCATTCTCCTAGAATAGGAGAGGGGCAGACCTGCCGGTGCAGAATTAGAATCGAGGGGCGGCGTTTCCTGGGACACCCCCCCCCCCCCCCCCCCGGCCGGCCTCGCCCAGGGGCCGGGAGGCGGGGCCGGGCCCGGGGGGACCCCTCTCCCACCTGTCCTGATTCGGGGGAAGAGGGGCCGGGCGGAGGGCGGCGGGGAGCCCGGCGAGAAGCCAGGAGGTGAAATTCTCCCCCTTCAGGGACCAAGATCCGCGAGGCGGAAGGCTCCGTTCAGGTGACGGAGCCGTCGGGGCGATCCCGGGTTTTCCGGGGGGAGGGCGAGGCCGCCCGTCCCGACCCGGAAGCCCGCGTCTACATGGACCACGCCGACGAGGTACCCGGGCCCGCGGGGGGCGGTGACGCCGGTGGCGGGGGCCGGGGGGACGGCCGGGGGGTGAGGACGGGACGCCGGCCTGTCTCGCGCAGGGGCGGCGGGTCTGCCTGGCCCTCGAGTCGCTGCTCTCCGAGCAAGAGAAGAGGAGCGGCTGCGGCGTCCCCTTCTTCCCCATCGTCGTGGGAAGGTAAAAGGGGGCGGCGGGCGGAGCCGGGGGGGAGGCCCCGCCGGGGCCACGGGTTCTTCTGCCGACTCCGCCGCCGGTCCGCCGCGCGACCTGGGGCAGGTGACCTCTCTGCTCGGGGCCTCGGGCCCCTCGTCTGTCCAACGGGGGCCGAGACGGCGAGCCCCACGTGAGCCGGGGATTGGGTCCGACCCCACCCGCTTGAATCCCCCCCCAACGCTTAGTACAGTGCCTGACGTACGATAAGCGCTTAGCAAATGACACGATCATCCTTCCGACGACCACCCAGGAAACCCAGCCAGTCGGAATCCCCGAAGACGCCGCCGGCGCCCGGCGGGACGTCCCAGTGCTCGGCCGGCGGGGGCGGGGGCGGCGGCGGGGTCGCCTCCCTCAGCCAGGGGCCCGGCGGCGGCGGCGGCGGCCCCGCGGTGAGTCGGACCCTCCTTCTCCCGGCCCCGGCTGGACCGACCCCCGCGAAGCGCGTGAGGGATGGCCCTCGGGATTCCCCGGCTGGTGGCCCGAGGCCCCTCTGGGGTTTGTGGGCGTTCGTGGGGGCTGGGGGAGGCGACGAAGGGCGACGACGTCTAATCCGTCCCCGGAAGGGGCCGGATCGGGGGGCGCGGGGCGGGGCGCGGCGGGGGGGGGGTGTCTCTCCCGCCGGGGGCTGAGCGTCCGGGGCCCCTCCTCCCAGGCGGCGGCCTACGGAGGGTCGGGCCCGTCGGCCGGAGCCCCCGCCTCCTCCTCCCGGGAGGCCGCCGGGGACGGCCCCCCGCCCTCGGCCCAGCTGCTCAAGTCCGTGTTCGTCCGGGACGTCGGCTGGGCGTCGCAGGTCGGTGGCCGGGGGGAGGGCGGGGGGAGGGATGGCGGCGGCCCGGGGGCCCCGCCCCGAGACCACGGGCTGCGGGCGCGGGGCCCCCTTGGCTTCCTTCTCTCTCCCTCCCCCACCTCCCCACCCACACAGACTCAGCCGCCCTTTCTCTCCCTCCGTCTCTCCAAAGCCCCCTTCCTCCCCGGTCCCCTAGTCCTGCCCCGTTGTGGGTGCGTGGGGGGGGCCGGGGGAGGGCGCCGGGCCAGCCCGGCCTGACCGGAAGCTTCACCTCCCCTCCCTATCCCCGTCTCTCCGTCCGTCCGTCCGTCCCCCGCCCCCCAGCTGGCCAGCGGAGCCGTGTGGGTGCAGTTCAACGACGGGTCGCAGATGGTGGTCCAGGCGGGCGTCCCGTCCGTCGTCTACACGGCGCCGGGGGGCCGGGTCACCAGGTGGGTCCGGGGGGACCGGGCGGGTCCGGGGCGCCCGGCCTCTCGGGGTCCCCTCGGCCAGGGGCTCACTCTCCGGTGGGCCGGGCCTCCCTCCCCCGGCCCGCGCCCCCCGCGCCCCCCAGGTACGGCGAGAACGACAAGCTGCCCGGCCCCATCAAGGAGAAGCTGCAGTGCCTGTCGTCCATCCTGCTCGCGTTCGCCGACCGGGCCGCGCCGCGCTGACCTCCGGGACGGTCCCCGATCGCCGTCTCCCCCGCGGCCGCGGCCGGCGGTCCGGGCGCCGGCGGCCCGGAGGGGGGCTGACCTCCCGCGGTATGTATACGACCGCGGCGGGCGCGCTTGTGTGCGTGAAGCAAGCGCGGATTGGAAAAAGAGAACCGAACGTCCTGCGGGGGGACGCGGGCGGGCGGGGGATGCGTTTTTCGGTTTCTCGCCACTGCTCGGAAAAGGACGGGAATCACGGATCGAGCCACTCTCTGTGCGTCGGACTCTACGGGCCTGTAAATAACGTGTATGTGCGCGTCTACGCGTCCGTGAGGACGCCCGAGTAATATATGTAAAAATGTACAGGTTTTATATCCGATCATATCTTTATTTTTGTAGTATGGACTATTCTGGATGGAATCGCCCGACAAGCCCGTTTTATTAAAACAAAAAAATGGCAATAAACGTAGCGGTCGGCGCAGCCGCCCGCGCGCATCTCGGTTACCTCGGGGGTCTCGGGAGACCCCGCCGGCCGTCTCCGGGGGGAGGGGCTACCGGGGGAGAGCGGCACGGCGGGAAGCGGGGGGTCCCGCCGAGGACGGGCGGCGAGACACCCCCCCCCCCCCCCCGGGTTGGGGGGGGGGGGGCGGCTCGGAGCCGACCGTGTCCCGTCCACCCCGGCGCTTAGCGCGGTGCCAGAGGGTTCGATCCGTCGGTGGTATTTATCGAGCGCTCACCGTGTGCGGGGCTCTGTACCGAGTGCTCGGGAGAGGGCGGAACGACAGAGTGGGTAGACAAGTTCCCCGCCCTCGGTCGTTCAGTGGTATTTATGGAGTGCCTCCCGCGTGCGGAGCGCCAGACTGAGCGCTTGGGAGAGTCTGACAGAGCGGGTCGGCAGGCGGGCGGGGAGTTGACGGTCTAGAAGGGGAGAGCGGCTCCCCCGGTTTCCGTCGGTCGGGCTTTGAGGGCGGGTTCTTCCTCTTGGAGGTACGGCCCCGGGGAGGCCGTGAACGGCGAGCACGGTGAGTACAGTTTGATCTGCGCCACCCCCTGACCCACCCCGCCTCGAGACTGGAAGCCTGTGATTAGACCGTGAGCCCGTCAGAGGGCAGGGACCGTCCCTATCTGTTGCCGACTTGTACGTTTCAAGCGCGAAGTACAGTGCTCTGCACACAGTAAGCGCTCAGTAAATACTACTGAACGAAGGAGAAGCCCGGAGGTAGGTAGCCAGCCGGCGGCGATCCCCGGCACCCGACGCGGGGAGACCCCTCAAGTGGGCCGCGTCAGACGGGAGCCCGGGCCCGGGGCGGCTCTCCCGAAGGCCGGGGGCGCGGGGCGGCTCCCAAGGGAAACTGGCGGCCGCCCCCCCCAACCTATCGCGTCCCTCCCCGGGCCCCGGGCGGATGAGGAGTCGGGAGGCGGAGGCTCCGTGAGGAGGTGTTTATTTTAAGGCAGACGCTCGTAATCGAAGAGGGAATCCGGGAGGGAGTCCCCTCTCGGAGCCGGGGGCTCCCCCGGGGCGGTCCGGGCTCGGCTTCCGCCGGCGGCCCCTTAAAGTGCTGAGCCTCTAGTGTTTCCTGGCGGCCTCCCCTCGGGGAGGAGACGCCCGCCCGTCCATCGGTCCGTCCCTGCCTCCCGCCGGGGAGCGGGCGCCCCGGTCTGCTGCCCGGCGTCCGGGGCGGCGTGCGTGCCCCGCCCCGTCTGCCCTCCCCGCAGCTCGGGGACAGCTGGCTCTCCCGCCGTCGGGGCGGGGCGGGGCGGGGCAGGGGGACGGGAGGCGGGGACCCGCCCCGCTCGCCTCTCTGGGGGCTCCCGCGGGGGGCCGAGGAGCCGGGGCCTAGGCCGTCCGCCGTCGGAGGGAGAAGGCGACGAGCCTGGGGTGGACGGCGGCCAGCAGGGCCAGCGTCAGGAGCAGCAGGCCGCACACGGACCCGAAGGCCCAGCGCGGGCCCAGCCCCGTGTAGACCTGGCTGACGAACACGGGGCCCAGCACGCGGGCCCCGCTCCCGGAGGCCGTCAGCCAGCCCATGTACACGCCCTGCGGGGGGTCGGGGGGACACGGGGAGGGAGAAAGGGCGGGAGGGACGCGGGGGAGGCCCCGCTTCAGACACCGCGCCGCCGGCCCCGATCCCGCCCCGCCCCCCCCCCCCCCCCCCCACCCGTGGAAACGGCCGGGCCTTCTCGGGGGCAACCCCTCCGCCCTCCCCCCGCGGAGGCGGGAGCGTGACTCGGCGACGCCCGGGTCCGGGAGCCCGGCGGGGCCGGCCGAGGGACTGACCTGCGGGCTGGGTCCCAGGATCTTGGAGTAGAGCGTGTAGGCCATGACGTTGCAGGCGGGGTAGCCCAGCCCGACGAGCGCGTCCGCCGTCAGGTACTGGGCCAGGTGGACGACCGGCGTGTAAAGGCACCAGGCCTGGGCGGCCGGGCAGCCGGTGGCCTCCCGGCCGTCCCGGGGGCTCCCCGCGCCCGCCCGCTCTCCGGGCGGCCCGGTGGGAGCGGAGCCGTTGCGCAGGTCTGGAGGAGGAGGCCGCGGGCCGCGGGGCGTTGGTTTTTTCCCTAGAGGGGCCGGGTCGGCGGCCCGGACGCGGTCTCCCCCTCCCGGTGGGGCTCGCGGTCGGGGGACGGCGGGCACCTCGTCCCCATTTTCCGGACGGGGAAGACGGAGGCCCGGCCAGGCGACCCGCCCGAGGCCAGCCGGCAGGTGAGCGGCCGAGCCGGGGGGGAGAATCCCCGTCGCCCGCGTCCTCCGGGCTCCCGCCCGCCGCGAGGGTCGCGTCCCCCGCCCCCCGCCTCCGCCGCGGTGCTCGCCTTCGGGGGGCCGGGACGCCTACCTTCCCACTGCACGGCCGGAAGACGGTGCCCCCAAGGCAGCAGGATGAAGAATCCGGCCAGGACGAGGAGGAGGCCGCCCAGCAGCACCGCCCGCTCGCCCGTCCTGGGGGACCACGGCGCCGCCGCGCTCAACGCCCGGCGGGGCCCGGGCCCACGGCGGGGCTTCCCCCGGGCGGCTCGCCGCCCCCCGCTCCCTTCCGGAACGGCAGACCACGGGGAGGAGGAGGAGGAGGAGGAGGAGGAGGAGGAGGAGGATGGGGGCCGCCCGCCCCCCGGCTCGGTCTCCTCACCTCCTGGAGAGGACCTTGACGCCGAGGAAGACGGCGACGGATTCGACTCCGAGGGCGGCCAGGATGAGGCCGTTGTAGAAGACGGCCCGCTCGCGGGTCCACGCGTACATGTCCATGGTCAGGGGCGTCACGATCCTGGGGACGGGGCGGTGGGGGCGGGACGCTGACCGCGGCGCAGACGCGCCGCGCGGGCAGTTTCTGCGGCCCTGGGGACCGGCTCGTCCGCAAGCGTTCGCTTCCCCCTCCTCGCCCTTTTTTTTTTTTCAATCGACCGACAGGATCGACGGAGCGCCGGCTGCGTGCACAGCCCCGTGCTGTGCGCTCAGAAGAGTTCAGTACCCTAGACGCGATCCCCGTCCTTGAGGACCGGCGACTGGAATGATAATCGTGGCATCTGTGAAGCGCTCACTACGTGCCACAGAGTAGAGGAGCCGTGATCCCGGCCCTCCGGGAGCCGCCGGTCTACCGTGCGCGCGGGACCGTGATAAGCGCTCGGAAGAGGACGGTGGACGCCGTCCCCGCCCTTGAGGGGCTTACAGTCCGCTCGGTGCCCGGGAATGTACCAAGCGCTTGGAAGAGGACAGGAGACACGCTCGCTGCGTTGGAGGAGCTGCCGGTCTACCGTGCGCGCGGGGCTGATAAGCGCTCGGAAGAGGACGGTAGACGCCGTCCCTGCCCTAGAAGGGCCGAGGGTCCACTCGGCGCACGGGGGTGTACTAAGTGCTCGGAAGAGTCCGGTAGACACGATCCCCGCCCTCGAGGAGCTGCCGGTCTGCTGCGTGCAACAGGACCGTACCGAGCGCTCGGAAGAGGACGGCAGACAAAAGTGCCGCGGGGGGCGGGGGCGGGGCAGAGATCCAGCGTCCCGAGGTCGACACTTACGTCTCAAAGAGCGCGAAGACGAAGAGGATGACGAAGAAAAGGACGTTGGTGGCCACCACGGCCACGTGGTCCACCGGCCCCGGGGCGTCCCGATCCTCGGCGGCGGGAAGGGTCCCCTCTGTCGGGAGAAGCCACCGTCGGCCCCCTCGGTCTGCCCCGCCCGGGCACCCCGCTCTCGCCCACCCAAACCCCACCGCGGCGTCTCACTCGTCGGTACCGACTGAGCGCTTACTGTGCGCAGAGAGGTTGGGAGAGGACGTCGTAACGAGACAGGAGGCACACTCCCTGCCCAGAGCGAGTTTCCAGTCTAGAAGGACCGTCTCTCGAGGTGACCGTAATAATGGGGGTACCCGTTGAGCACTTACTGGGCCCCAGGCACCGTAGTCAACGCTGGGATCGACAAAGGCAAGTCGGGTCGGACACGGTTCCTGTCCCCCGTGGGGCTCCCGGCCTTCCCATTTTACAGATGAGGGCCAGAGAAGTGAAGTGCTAAGTGGACTTTCCAAGCGCTTAGTCCAGTGCCCGGCCCACGGTGAGCGCTCGACGAATGCCACTGACTGACCGACTGCCCGTCCGCCCTCTGGAGCGGATGATCCCCCCCCCCCCCTTCCCCCGCGCTTAGAACAGTGCTTGACGCACGGTGAGCGCTCCGCAGACACCACGATGGCTCAAGGCGACAAGGGGGCGGACGTCCCCTGGGCCGCAGTCCGACGCCCCTGGGCCCTCTAAGGCCGCCGGGGGGTGGGCACCGCCGGTCGCCTCTCCCCTGAGAAGAATCCGACCGAAGGCCGGACCCCACCGGGAATCGGACGGCCGCCCTCCGGACCCCGCCGGGCCGGGGACGACCCGACGGGCCGGCGAGGAGGTACCCGTGCCCGGCCCGGGGTGCCCCCCGACCCCGGCCCGGCGGCAGCGTGGGGGGCGTTACCGGCTCCGACGTTAACGCTCTTGCACAGCCGGCCCAGGTCGTCCACTCGGTGTTCTCTGGAAGGCACAGAGAGGCGCGGCGCCGTGGGTGGGTCTGGGTCGGGGCCCGCGCCGCCGGGGCGAGAAGGGAACGCGGAGCCCGGTCGAGGGGGGCGGTGGATGGCGCCGGGCGCCGGCTGGGGGCAGGATGTATCCGTCCGTGCTACTTAGCGAGCGCTCACCCGGTGCAGGGCACCGGGCGCTCAGTCCAGTGCCCTGCACGTGGTAAGCGCTCGATACGGTGCCCCGGATGGACGGCCGAATGGGCAGATGGACGGACGGAGGGAGGTCGGGACGCCGGGTTACCGTAGCAGGGCGACGACGACGAGGATGTTGAGGAGGCCCAGGAGGGCGGCCAGGAGGACGGGGGCCGTGTACATGTTCAGCTGCAGCCCGACGGCCGCCCACGTCACGCCCTCTTCTCCGACGAAGGAGAAGCACGTCTGAATGGCTGGCGGCGGGAGGCCGGACGCGCGACAGACACACAGAGAGAGGAAGAACCACCGCTCCCTGAGCCGGGGGGAAGGGCCGTCGGGGAGGAGGCCCCGGCCCGCCCCGCCCCGCCCCGTCCTGCCCGCCGGGCTCCCGGCCGAGGCCGCCGGCGCCGGTCACCTGGCTTCTGGCCAAGTGTGGGGGCCGCCCCCCCAGCATTCACCACAGTGCTCGGCACCCAGGAAGCGCTTCGACCCCCAAAACGGTCGTCATCCCTCCAGCGGCTGTGAAGAGCCCGCCCGCCCGCCCGCCACGCAGCCTCCCTGCGGGGACGCCGAGAGGACGGAGAGCCCCGCCGGCGCCCCCCGTACCCGGGCCCAGGATGAAGCCGAGGGCTTGGCAGGCGCTGGTGCTGGCCATGGAGCCGGTGCGCTCCTGGAGTGAGGTTGCCCCCGAGATGTAGGAGCGGACCACCGCCACGTTGCCTGGAACGGAAAGGCCGGGGACAGGTGAGGGGCTCAGGAGCCTCCGCTGGGACTCATTAACAGCGTCTGACGCCCCGCGTACCCTAGCGGATCGAACCCGGGGCCCGCCAGTCAGAAGGACCTGGCTTCTAATTCCGGCTTCGCCGCGTTATCTATCTGCTGGGTGACCTCAGGCAAGTCGCTTCCCTTCTCTGGGCCTCGGTTCCCTCAACTGTAAAATGGGGATTAAAACTATGAGCCCCGAGTGGGACGTGATTAACTTATAGCTACCCCAGCGCTCAGTACGCTGCCTGGCACAGAGCAAGCTCTTCACAAGGGCCATTTCAAAAACCCAAGAAGCCCCGGGTTCTCATCCCGGCTCCGCCCCTTGCCTGTGCCGTGACCTGGGGAAACGGGAGTACGACCCATCTTCTCGCCCCTCCTGAGACCGTGAGCCCCAGAGGGGACAGGGCCTGTGTCCGACCCGAACCTCCCCTACCCACTGCGGGGCTTGGCAGAGTGCCTTACCGGCTCCAAAGCCCACCAGGCCGCGGGCGGCCAGCATGTAGAACTTGTTGTGGGACGGAGGGGCGTGGACGTAGGCGTACAGACAGTTGGCCGCCACCGAGATGGAGATGGACACGACGAGAGGCTCTTTTCTCGGCCTGTGATTCGACCACAGCCCGAAGAGGGGAGAGGCCACCATCTGGCCCAGGCTAAACGCGGCGATCACCCAGCCCAGAAAGCCGGCGTCCGCCGAAGCGTCGATCTGCGGAAGGAGGGGAGGCGTCCCGAGGACCGTCCGTTCTCCCGGCCCCGGGCCGCCCGGCTCACGACAAGGGCCGGCCGGCACGCGGCTCCGACGGCTGCCGCCTTAGAGACCGGAGTGGGGCCGCGCCCGGAGGTTTACGCTCCCGTGTTTTCGTGGAACGGGATCGATAAACCGGTGGGTGTTTTTATCGAGGGCTTACTGGGAGCGGAACGCTGCACTACACGCTCGGGAGAGGAGGACACCACCAGAGAGTTGGTAGACGCCATCCTTGCCCACGTGGAGCACCGCGGACTAGTGGCTAGAGCCCGGGCCTGGGTGTCAGAGGACCCGAGTTCTAATCCCGGCTCCGCCACCCCTCAGCTGGGTGACCTCGGGTGACACACTTCACTTCTCTGGGCCTCAGTTCTCTCATCTGTAGAAAGGAGGTTAAGACCGAGAACACCAGCGGGGACATGGATCGTGTCCAACCCGATTATCTTGTCACATCTGGTTCCAGCCAGTGTTATTGGAGATACTGCCAGGGATCCTCCAATCACAACCAGTGTCACCGGAGACCTTGCCGGGGATCCTCCGATCACAGCCAGCGTTCCTGGGGATCTGGCCAGGGATCCTCCAATCACAGCCAGTGTTAGAGAAGCAGCGCGGCTCGGTGGAAAGAGCCCGGGCTCGGGAGTCAGAGGTCGTGGGTTTGAATCCCAGCTCCGCCACTTGTCAGGTGTGGGACTTGGGGCAAGTCACTTCACTTCTCTGGACCTCAGTTACCTCATCTGTAAAATGGGGATGAAGACTATGAGCCCCACGTGGGACAACCTGATTCTACCCCAGTGCTTAGAACAGCGCTCTGCACATAGTGACTGCTTAACAAATACCGACATTACCAATATTATTATTATTATTACTGGAGAGCCTGCCGGGGATCCTCCAATCACAGCCAGCGTTACTGGAGGGTCCACCTGGGACCACTATATATAGCCCCTCTCAAGAGGGTGAGGTTCAAGATGCCAGAGGACTGACCGGTGAAGGTAGGCTGGTGGTTGGAGGAGACCCACGGAGGAAGGACTGGGGATTATTTTCTAATTGCTAAATGCCAACTGATTAGGGGGAGAATATGGGAAATAAGGCCCTGTGTGGGCAGGGGAGGACAGTGTCTATCAACTTTATGGTACTGTCCTCTGCAAATGATAAGGGTTCGACAGATACCATCGATGAAGGGTGTTTGGTGAGTGCCTCCGGGACTCTGACTGGATGAATGTGGAAATGTTCAGGTTACTGTTTTGAGCAGAGGGGAACAAGGATATGGTGGAGAAAAAAAAACAAGCAAAATGGGTTTGAACTGTGTTGTGGGGGATTTAAGACAGACTTTGGAAGGGTTTTTTTTAATATAGTAAGGGTTAAATGCTTAGGTTTTACCAAGCCATGTACTGAGCACTAGAGTAGATAGAAATTAATCAGTCCTTGTTTCACATGGGGCTCGCAGTCTAGGCCAGGAGGGAACGATTAGGCAATCAATCATTCTTAAGGAGGGCTTCCCGTGGGCAGAGCCCTGTACTAAGCGCTTGGGAGGGTACAATAAGGGGGTTACAGTCTAAAGGGACAGACATTAATTGAAATAAATCAATGACAGATAGGGACAAAAGTGTTGCAAGGGAAGAGGACCAAACAAGGGAGGAAGTCGGGGAGAAAGAGAAGGGAGTGGGAGAAGAGGAAAGGGGGGCTTAGGAAAAGCTTTCTGGAGGAGGATGCGTCTTGAATAAGGCTCTGAATCGGGGGGGGGGGGGAGTCATTGTGGGTAGGACAGGAGGAAGCAGGGGGGTTCAGGCCGGAGGGGGGTGAGAGGTGGGTGGGGGGAGAGAGGAGCGGGAGGTGGGGTGAGAAGGTTGGGGTTAGAGCAATGAAGTGTGCAGGCTGAGTTCTAATGAGAGAGCAGCCAGGTGAGGGAGGAGGAGGCAAGGTGACGGAGGGTTGGCAAGCCGAAGGTAAGGAAGTCTGGCTGGATGCAGAGGCGGATGGGCCACCGCCGGAGGTTGCCGAGGTCTGGGAAAGCAGGGACTGAAAGTCTGGGTGGAAAAATGGTCCGGCACCAGAGTGAATTGTGGGCGGGAGTGGGGAGAGACAGGTGGCAGGGGGTGGAGGTGGAGGAGGAGGCCGTTGGAGTAACGGAGGGAGGGGAGGGTAGGATGAGTGATTGGATTAAGGTGGTAGGGTTATGGATGAGGAGGGGGTTTTTTCCTGCCCACTCTACAGGTGAGTTAACTGAGGTTCAGAGAAATCAAGTGACTTGGCCGGGGTCCCCCAGCAGACAAGTGGCGGAGGGGGAATTAGAACCCAGGTCCTCAGCTTCCCAGGCCTGGGCTCTTTCCGGGAAAACTACAAGGGGAGGAATGCTTATGCCTTCAAAAGGGAAAAACTAACCTAAAAGGATTTTTTATGAAAATGAGCCCTTCACTTGCTTGATAGATATTTTTGAAAATTAATCCCGATCACGCCCTTTGAGTGTCTACCAGCCTCAGGCCGGGCTTCTCTGGGCAAAAGTGGAGCAGAAGCAGTGTGGGCTAGTGGATAGAGCCTGGGTCTAGGAGTCAGAGGACCTGGGTTCTCATCTCAGGTCTGCCTCCTGCCTGCTCCGGGACCTTAGGCAAGTGGCTCCTCTTCCTCTGTGCCTCCGTTACCTCCTCCGGAGAATGGGGATTAAGACTGAGGGCCCTGTGGGTCGGGGAATGTGTCCCACCTGATGATCTTGTAACTACTCTAGGGTTTAGAACAGGGTCTGGAGCAAGGTAAGCAGTTAACAGATATCACAATTAATATTAACGAATACCATCTGATTATTATTAGTACTGGGGTTATCATTATTATGTTTTATCATTCGCATTTTACCCACCTTTTGGAGGTATGGCCATATGGACATGATGACAATGGAAAACCCTATAAGAGTTGAAAGGAGTACAGAAAAATTGGAGTTACCTTGCATTCTCATTCTATCAGAGACTTCGTTTCCCATTTACCTGCCCCAAATTTAAGACTGTGAACCCCAAGTGGGACAGGGGCCGGGTCCCACCTGATTAGCTTTTATCTGCCCCAGTGCTTAGTCCAGTGCCTGGCACAAAGTAAGCACTTTACTACCATAAAAAAAAAAAGGGCCCCTCACCTAACTAGCAATTCTTTTTGTGTGTGTGTGTGGTAGGCACAGAAAAGTGAATTGACTTGCTTGGTGGGCAAGGAAGGTGACTCTACCGACTCTAAGAAATTGGTCCTCTGCCAAGGGCTAAGTCCAGTGCTCTGCACACAGTAAGTACCTGATAAATACAACTGATTAATGGAGGGGGCTAATGTGCTTTTCCATCTGTTCAAAGCTTTGGGGCCCAAGCCAGTGGACAAGATTTTCAAAATGGCCAGCTAGACCAACCACCACTGTAGCCCGGGGCTGGGAAACTGTGAGGTGAGTGGATTTGTATTCTGCTTTCTTGTGAGTTTAAGGGGAATTGCGGACAGAACACGCACACACCCCGAATTTCGCGCCTATCATTTTGAGGATAGTGACAGCTGATGAGGATGGCTGTTCAAGAAAACCTTCCCTACGAATCTACCTCAGCAGGGCCCCTGGACCAATAACATTCATACAGCACCGCTGAGTTCAGAGCGCTGTACTGAGCGTTTGGGAGAGGCCAGTACAGTTAGTAGGCACGATCTCCGCCCTCGAGGAGCGCCAGTCTACTGTGTGCGGAGCACTGGATCCAGCGCTTGGGAGAAGACACTAGTTAGTAGACGTGACCCCTGCCCTTCAGGAGTTTACCGTATGCAGGGCGCTGTACTGAGTGTTAGGGAGAGGAACTAAAGTCAGTAGACAGTCGCTGTAGACAAGCAGGAGTTTACAACCTACTGTGTGCAGAACCTTGTGCTAAGCTTACACTGCACGAATGCCTGAGGGAAGGAAGAGAGTCTATGCAGATGGGTTACTTGTAATCTGTTGGGTGTCTGGGCAATGGACACGAGCACAGTAATAATAACGTTGGTATTTGTTAAGCACTTACTATGGGCAGAGCACTGTTCTAAGCACTGGGGTAGATACAGGGTAATCAGGTTACAGATGAGGGAACTGAGGCCCAAATAAGTTGAGTGGCTTGCCCACAGTCACACAGCTGACAAGCGGCGATGTTGGGATTAGAACCCATGACCTCTGGCTCCTAAGCCCGGGCTCTTTCCACTGAGCCACGCTGCTTGAGCACTTGGGCGAGTGCAATACAGAAGTAATAATAATTGTGGTATTAAGTGCTATGTGCCAAGCACTGAATTAAGAAAAGGGGTAGCCACAAGGTTATCCTTTTGGATATAGTCCCTGCCCCACGAGGGGCTCACAGAATAACAGGGACTGAATGGCCATTTTACAGATGAGGGAAATGAGGCCCGGCGAGGTGAAGTGACTAGGCCGAGGTGGCACAGCGGCAGAGCAGAGTTAGAACCCGGGTCTTCTGACTGCCAGATCTGGGGTCTTTCCAGTAGACGGCCCTGCCTCCCAACCACCGAAAGAGCGGAACCCTCGATCTCCTGACGCGGAAACAGAGATGGCATCCCTTATCCGTTAGTCCCCGGGGGTCGACAAAACGGTCGGACCGTTCAGAGTTGGTCTACGGTGGTGTAGACGTGATCCCTGCCCAGGAGAAGCTTACGGTCTGCGGGGGAGAAAGATGTTATCATAAATTTCTAGAAGGGAAAACGGTATCGGTTGCCGAGTTGTACATTCCGAGCGCTTAGTCCAGTGCCCTGCACATAGTAAGCGCTCAATAGAAACTATTGAATGAATGAACGAAGCAGTGGTATTTCATTAGCGCTTGGAAGAGGACAGGACCACAGAGCTGGTAGACATCCTTGCCCAAGAGGAACTTACAAGGGGAGAAAGATGGGAAACTAGATTATGGAAGGGGAAACAGAGTACAAAGCGGTGGTGTTCACTGAGCACGTACTGTGTGCAGAGCAGGATACTGAGCGGTTGGGAAAAGACATTTCCTGGCCACAGTGAGCTTAGTGTCTAAGGGATGGACGCGAGTGCTGGGAGGCTGGGTTAGATGAAAGGGCTTAAGGGAGGAAGTCCAGGGTGATGAAACAAAGCAGAGTGGCCCAGGGGAAAGAGCCCGGGCCTGGGAGTGAGAGGACCTGGGTTCTACTCCCGCCTCCCGCCGTATGACTTTGGGCAAGACACTTCACTTCTCTGGGCCTCAGTTTCCTCCGCTACCAGCTGGGGATCCGATCCTTCTCCCTCCTCCTTAGGCCGTGAGCCCCGGTGGGACGGGGACCGTGTCCCATCTGATAAACCCGAACTGCCCCCGGCTCTTAAAACAGTGCTAGGCAGATAGTAAGCGCCGAACGGGTCCCCTGATTATTAGTTTGGCGTGGCCTCCCTTGTCGCCGCCCCTCTCCTCCCCTCTTCCGGGGGAGGGGGCCTGGGGGTACTGACCGACGCTGCTGAGGAACATGGTGAGATACAGGACCCTGATGGATCGCCATCGGCTCCGGCGAAGCTCTTCGGTTTCAATCACCTCCCAGCGGCTGAGGGAAGAGGACGGGGCGGAAGGTCTGCCTGGGCACTGGTCCAGGGCACATGCGCACACAGACACACATACGGTCTCACAGAGAGAGACACAAACACACACAGAGACATACAGAGACAAACACCCACTCTCTGCCCCGATTACCCTACGGAAATCCAGGACACAGCCCAGAGGTTGCGGGGGAATCTGGGTCGCCATCGACGACCGAGGACCAACTGAGGTAAGGTCACAGCCCTGACGTGCTCCCTTTCTTCATCCCCCTCCTCCCCCGACCCAGTCCCTCAGCACTTTTATGTCCACGCACGTCACTTATTATTATTTCTATTAACGTCTGTCTCCCCCCTCTAGACAGGAAGCTCGGTGTGGGCAAGGGAATGCGTCTGATGATTCTACTGTCCTCTGCCAAGAGGTTAAATCAGTGCTCTGCACACAGTAAGTGCTCACTCAATACGATCGACTGAATGAATGAACGAATGGGCCGTGGGTTGTGGCGGAAAGTGGCTGGGAGTGGGGAGACCCGAGGTCCCATTCCAGCTCTTCCCCAGCCGGCTGTGCGGCCCCAGGCATGTCACTTGACCTCTCTGGGCCTCGGTTTACTCGTGGGAGAGGCGGTTCGATCCCCGTTAGCTCCGGCCCTGAAAGTGGGAGCCCTCTTGGGGACAGGGACTGGGCCTGATCCCATTATTTTCCAACTCCCCCCAGGGCTCAGGACGGACCCTGGCGCAGAGAAACACTCTCCCATCTTTCCCGGTGCTATAATAACCATTGTGGGATCTGAGCACCTCCTATTTTTCAAGCGCTATACTAAGCACCATGAGTAGACAGGAGACGGGTGCGCTGCCTAAGTAGAAGGGAGAGCTTCACTTCTCTGCGCCTCGGTTACCTGGCCTGTCAAGTGGGGATGAAGACTGAGCCCCAAGTGGGCCGGGGACTGCGCCGATCCCCAATTTGCTTGTTTCCACCTAGCGCTTAGTACAATGCCCGGCACATAGTGAGCAGTTAACTAATACCAGAGTTTTTGTTATTATGGTTATTACTATGGTCGGTCCCTAACCTTAATATGGGGGGTCCAAGAAGATGGGCATTACCCAGAACTCCTAAAGGGGACGTGTTCCCACGCCTGAGGCAGAATCCTGAGCCAGGATGGGCCATGGAGTACGTAATCAACATCGATGATATTTACTGAGCTCTTCCTGTGTGCAGAGCACTGTATGAAGCTCTGGGGGGGGGGGGGGTGAGGACAATACAACAGAGTCGGTAGCCACGTTCCCTGCTCCCAGGGCACAGTTGCTGTCCCACAGAGGGCTTCCGGCCTCAGGGCGAAGGGTGACAGGGACCGAACCCCCTCTCACACTGTCCCTGTCCCTTGGACTACGTAGGAGGGCAATCACAGGGTCTTTGACTACTGTGGGCCTGAGGTTTAAGAAGGAAAATGTTTAACAAAAGTCACCATTATGACAATCATCAGGATCGTCTGCTTTAACTCCGCCCTCTCCTCTGCCAGGCAAACCTATTTTTCTTCCCTTATTGACCTCCAGGCCCCTCACCCCCGTCAGCCGTTCCGGACATTTAACTCCCTCTTCCATCCCTCACCCTCCAAGATCTGGCCACCTGCTTCATGACGAAAATTAACACCATCAGGTCTGAGCTCCCCCAAGTCACCCCTCTCCCTTCTCCATCACCCCCGCTCTCAACCCTCGCCTCTATTTTCCCATCCTCCGCTGCAGTATCCCCAGAGGAGATCTCCTCCCTCCTCGCAAATACCACCCCCTCCGCCTGTGCTTCGGACCCCATTCCGGCACATCTTATAAAAACGCTCACCCCTTCCCTCCTCCCCTCCTTAACTTCCATCTTCCACCGCTCACTCTCCAAAGGCTTCTTCCCCTCTGCCTTCAGACATGCCCACGTCTCCCCCATCCTAAAAAAACCCTCTCTCGACCCCACTGCCCCTTGCAGTTATCGCCCCATCTCCCTCTTACCCTTCCTTTCCAAACTCCTAGAGGGAGATGCCTACACTGGCTGCCCCGTATTCCTCAACTCCAGGAACTCTCTCCTGGACCCCCTCTCATCTGGCTTCGGTCCCCTCCGCTCCACTGAAACTGCCCTCTCAAAGGTCACCAGTGACCTTTTTGCCAAAACCAATGGCTCCTACTCTATCCTCATCCTCCTCGACCTCTCGGCTGCCTTCGCCGTCGACCATCCCCTTCTCCTCAACACGTTATCCGACCTTGGCTTCCCGGACTTCTCTCCTTCTCCATCCAGCCGACACACTCCGCTCCTCTGCCGCTCGCCTCCTCACTGGGCCTCCATCTCGCCCGTCCCGCCGACGACCCCTGGCCCACGTCCTCTCGCTGTCCTGGAATGCCCTCCCTCCTCACATCCGCCAACCCAGCTCTCTTCCCCCCTTCAAATCCCTCCTGAGAGCCCACCTCCTCCAGGAAGTCTTCCCAGATTGAGCCCCCCTTTCCTCTGCTCCTCCTCCCCATCGCCCCGACTCCCTCCCTTTTTTCTACCCCCTTTCCCCTCCCCAGAGCACTTGTGTGTATCTGTACATATTTATTACTCTATTTTATTAATGTGTATATATCTATAAGTCTATCTTGATGTTACTGATGCCTGTTTGTTTTGTCGTCTGTCTCCCCCTTCCAGACGGTGGGCCTGTTGTCGGGTAGAGATTGTCTCTATCTGTTACCGAACTGGCCTTTGCAAGTGCTTAGTGTAATGCTCTGCACACAGTAAGCGCTCAGATACTTTGGGATGAATGCATGATTTTACATGTGATATCAGAGGAGACCGATTCTGAAATGGAGACTTTTGTTCAGCCCGTTGGGCACTGAATCAATCAGTGGTATTTACTGAGGGCTTACCGTGTGCAGCGAGGACTTTACTAAGCGCTTGGGAGAGGACAATAGAACAGATACGTTCCCTGCCCCCGAGGAGTGCGGCGGGGGGAGACGGACGTTAACAGAAATAAATAAGCGACGGATAGGGACGCAAGTCCTGTGGGGCTGAGGGGGTGGGGAATCGTGGCAAAGAAATCAAGACACCATCTGAGGTGGGCGGCGGGGATGCTATCTCCATTTCGCAGGTGAGTCAACAGAGGCAAAGGTAAGTCACTTGCTCAACATCACATGGCATTCAAGGGACCGGAGTGGAGATTAGAACCCGGGGCCTTAGACTCCGAGGCCTGGGCTCTTTCCACTAGGCCTCTCTGTTGACCCAACTCTGTGCACAGCACTGTACTAAGCGCTTGGGTGAATCACTAGGCACAACTTCTGCCCTCAATAAACCTACAGTCTAGCGTGGGGTCGGGGGGGGGAAATCACTGAGTGGTATTTCCTGAGCGCTTACTGTGTACAGAGCACGGTACTGAGTGCTGGCATTTCCCCATGGCAGGTAGGAGGTGTCTAATAAATCCCACAATGATTATTATAGTGCTGGGAAAGATGGGAGTGTTTCTGTTCTACACCTGAACAATTAGACAAGACCCCTGCCTTCAAGGTGCTTTAAAGCCTAGTGGATTGTAACCTATTTATCTAATCTTTTTTTTCTGAGGTGGGGAGGATCCACTCTAAATCAGGTTGGTCCCACAGGACGGGACCAACTTGATAACAACTGTGCTTAAGTGCTTATGAAATGCCAGGCACTGTACTAGGCGCTAGGGTAGATGCAAACAAATCACCGTCCCTGTCCCACATGGGGCTCCACAGTCTCATTCCCCTTTTTACGGACGAGGGAACCGAGGCACAGAAGTAAAGCGACTGGACAAAGGTCGCCCCCGGACAGGTGGTGGAGGCAGGATTAGAACCCAGGTCCTTCTGACTCGGAGGCCCGGGTTCTAGCCACTAGGACGGTGCCGAGCAGGAGGATTCAAGCCCTGAAGTTCCAAGGAAAAGTGAGTAAGATGTCAGCTGCTTCACCGCCCTGACCGGAAAATCTGGTTCCAAAGGGGCAAAGAGTGGAGGTCCGGAGGATCAGCTCGGGTAAAAGGAAGTTTGGCCTACAAGGAGGCTTCCGCGAGACTCCGGTGGAACAGATCGAACAATCTGGACAAAGGAAGCGGTGTAGCCTAGTGGAAAGAGCCTGACCCTGGAAGTCAGAGGACCTGGGTGCTAATCCCCTCCCTGCCACCTGTCTATTCTGTGACCTTGGGCAAGTGACTTGACTTCTTCGGGTCTGTTATCTCCTCTGTAAGATACCGCACTCACCCAAGCACTTAGTACAGTGCTCTTCTCTCCCCAAAGCACTCAGTCAATACGGCTGGTTGATTAAAATTGGGATTCGATCCCTGCTGTCCCCTCCCCCGGCTCCACTTGGGCCGTGAGCCCCATGGGGAACCCGATGGCGTCACCTCTACCCCAGCGCTTAGGACATAGACAGCCCTTCATCAACGGCCCCACCATTTGGGAAGCAGGGTGGCCTCATGCGAAGAGTCTGGCCCTGGGAATCAAAAGGATCTGGATTCTAATCCCGCCTCCTCCACTGGATGACCTCGGGCGACTCGCTGCACTTCTCTGGGCCTCAGTTTGCTCATCTGCAAAAGGGGGGGTAATTCCACCTCTATTCTCCCTCCCACTTCGACTGGATGATTGGCACGGCGCCCCGCCCCATCGATTAGGCTGTGAGCCCGTCATCGGGCAGGGATGGTCTCTATCTGTTGCCGAACTGTAATAATAATAATGATGTTGGTATTTGTTAAACGCTTACTCTGTGCAGAGCACTGTTCTAAGCGCTGGGGGAGAAAGAGGGTCATCAGACTGTCCCACGTGAGGCTCACAGTTAATCCCCATTTTACAGATGAGGTAACTGAGGGGTCTGTTGCTGACTTGTTCACTCCAAGCGCTTAGTACAGTGCTCTGCACATAGTAAGTGCTCAATAAATACTATTGAATGAAAGATAAGTTCAGTGACTTGACAGAGGGGGGATTCGAACCCATGATTTCTGACTCCCCAGCCCGGGCTCTTGCCACTGAGCCACGTATTATGCCCAGCGCTCGGTCCAGTGCTCTGCACACTGTGAGCGCTCAATGAAGCAGCGTGGCTCAGTGGAAAGAGCACGGGCTTTGGAGTCAGAGGTCATGGGTTCGAATCCCCGCTCGGCCACTTGTCAGCCGTGTGACTTTGGGCAAGTCACTTAACTTCTCGGTGCCTCAGTTACCTCATTTGTAAAATGGGGATTAAGATTGTGAGCCCCACGTGGGACAACCTGATTCCCCTGTGTCTCCCCCAGCGCTTAGCACAGTGCTCGGCACATAGTAAGCGCTTAACAAATACCAACATTATTAAATACTAGTGAATGAGTTTGGGTGCCCCCACCCCGGCGCTCAGGCCCGTAGCTGGCACGTAGTGAACACCTAAAAGATGCCATTATTAGGTCGTATCGTTCCCCAACGTCTAGGGGAGGGCGTAGCACCTAGTGGGGGGGGAAGAGGGGGAGCCCCAGGGGGGGAGAGGGACCGGCCAAGCTGATGATCTGGTATGGACCGCAGCGTTTAGGACAGTGCTTGGCACGGGGTAGGCGCGTCAAGGGGCAGAGAAGAAGCTGGTTATGGTGGGGGGAGGGAGAGCCGGGCGGGGTCCCCGCTCACCTGCTCCCCGAGGCTTCCTCTCCCAGCAGCGGCTCCCGCTCGGCGGCGGAGCCCGGGCCGGCCATGGCCGCCGCCTCCAGGGAGCCCGCCAGGCCGCCCCCGCCCCCCGCTCTCGCGAGAGTTGGGGCGGGAGGGCCGGTGCGCATGCGCGCCGCGGAGCCCGCCGCCCGCGGGGCGGTTCCCCCTCCCCGCTCGGCCCCGCCCACCGTCACGTGGGGCGGAGAGGCCAATCATCGCTCGCAAAGCAGGGGGCCGCGCGGAGGGGCGGGGGCGGAGCGGGGGCGGGGCTTCGTCTGCTCGGCCGTCGTCTTCCTCCCGCCTCCCGTCAGTCGCGTCGGGGCTGCGGCCGGGGCCGGTGGGGGCCGAGGGACGACGGACGGATTTCAGTGAGTTCCCCAGCCGGCCACGGGGAGAGGGGTGACAGAGCGTCGCGCGGCCGGAGGAGGCCGGGAGCACCGTGGGTTGGGGGCGGGGGGGGGGGGGGGGTCCGAGGGGTCCCCGGGGGCTGTCTGGAGGGGGCGCCGTTCATTCATTCAGGCGTCTTGAGCGAGCTTTTACTGTAGGCGGAGGACTATACTAAGCGCCTGGAAGGTCTCATTCAGCGACAGAGACAATGCCTGCCCAACACGGGGCTCACAGTCTACAGAGGGGTGTCTGGGGGGCGCGCGCGGGGGCTGCCGGGAGGGACGTCTGAGGGGTGTCCGGGGGGCGCGCGGGGGCTGCCGGGAGGGGGTGCCAGGGGGGCGCGCGCGGGGGCTGCCGGGAGGGACGTCTGAGGGGTGTCCGGGGGGCGCGCGGGGGCTGCCGGGAGGAGCGGGGGCGGGGAATCGGAGGGCCGTTGGGCAACGTGGAGCCCCCCAGCTCGCCTCCTTGTCCGAAGATTCCTCAGCCCCATCGCCCCCCCCTTTGCCTCCCAGCGACCTCCTCTTCCTTTCTTCTCCAATCCTCCCTCTCCCCCCCCCCCCATAAGTTATTGGTATCAATCGACCGTATTGATGGAGCCCCTGCGCTGTGCAGAGCACTGTGTCAAGCGCTTGACAGAGTATGCGGCGTGACAGAATTAGCAGACGCGTTGCCTGCCCGCAAGGAGCTGCCGGTCTAGCAGGTACATATCACTTACACATATTATGGGCTCCCAGGGTATGCGCAGAGCACTGTACTGAACGCTTAAGCCAGGAGAATACAACAGTTACTCAATACATTCTGTGCCCTCGAGGTTGATATTGGTTAAGCGCTGATTACGTGCCAGGCACTGTACTACGCACTAGCCACTGGGGTCGATAGGGACCGATCAGGTTGGACACAGGCCCTGTCCCACATGGGGCTCAGAGTCTCGATCCCCATTTTGGGGGTAAGCGAACGGAAGCCCGGAGAAGTGACGTGCCCGAGGCCTCCCAGCAGACCAGTGGCGGGGCCGGGATTAGAACCCGGGTCCTTCCCCCTCTCAGGCCCGCCTCCCTCCACGAAAAGAAGTTGCTGCTCAGGAGTGAAGTGATTTGAATTCCCATTAAATCAATTCCCCGCCCTCCCACCGCCTTAGATGGTCGGACAGGGGCCGCTTCCCACCTGATGATAATGTTGGTATTTGTTAATAATTATAATGTTGGTATTTGTTAAGCGCTTACTATGTACCGAGCACTGTTCTAAGCGCTGGGGTAGATACAGGATAATCGGGTTGTGCCACGTGAGGCTCACGGTCTCCCTCCCCATTTTCCAGATGAGGGAACTGAGGCCCAGAGAAGCAAAGTGACTTGCCCAAAGTCACACAGCTGACAGGCGGCGGAGCAGGGATTCGAACCCATGACCTCTGACTCCCAAGCCCGGGCTCTTTCCACTGAGCCACGCTGCTTCTCTATTTGTTAAGCGCTTACTATGTGCAGAGCATTGTTCTAAGAGCTGGGGGAGATGCAGAGTAATCAGGTTGTCCCACGTGAGGCTCACAGTTAATCCCCATTTTACAGATGAGGTCACTGAGGCCCAGAGAAGTAAAGTGACTTGCCCAAAGTCACACAGCTGACAGGCGGCGGAGCAGGGATTCGAATCCATGACCTCTTTCCACCGAGCCACACTGTTTCTCCTGATGACCTTGGTTCCGCCCCAGTGCTTAGTATGGTGTTTATTATTACAATCAAGGTACTCGTTAAGTGCTTACTCCGTGCCAGGCGCTGCGCCGAGCCTTGGGTTCGATCCAAGGTCGTGGGGTCGGACCCGGCCCCCGTCCCGCACAGCCCGAGTCCACTCGGAAGTAAGAGTCGCGGTCGGAGCGAATCCTCAAAAGCCGAAGCCGAGAGGAGCCGGCGCTGCTGCTCCTGCTCCTCGGTTTCTAGGAAAGAGGCGTCTCTTTTGGCCCCGAGGCCACCCGGCTATTTCCAAAGAGCTTTTATTTCAGGACAGCTGTGGAAGCGGGGCGGGCTTCTGGCAGGAGATGGAGACCGCACCAAGAGGCTCGCTGACTTTCTAGGCCGGGGCACGGCTCCTGAGCCAGAGCGGTGACTTTGGCGAGGAGACCTAAATGAGCAAGGATTTTTCGTGGTTAAGGACTCAATATAATATCTGTGGTGTTGGTTAAGCACTGTCGGTGTGCCAGCCGTCGTTCCAAGGGTTGGGGTGGGTACAAGACGATCAGGTCGGACCCGGTCCTTGCCCCACTGCGGGCTCACAGCCCGAATCCCCGTTTTACAGATGAGGTGACCGAGGCACAGAGAAGTGAAGTGGCCCGCCCCAAATCCCACAGCAGACAAGTCGCGGAGCCGGGATTCGCATAATAATAATAACAGTCCTAGCGATGGTTAAGCCCTTACTATGCATCAGGCACTGTACTAATCTCCGGGGTGGATGCGAGCAGATTGGGTTGGACACAGTCCCTGCCCCAGGTGGGGCTCACAGTCTCAATTCCCATTTTACAGATGAGGAAACTGAGGCCCAGAGAAGTTTGAAGTGACTTCCCCAACAGCAGATAAGTGGCGGAGTCCGGATTAGAACCCAGGTCCTTAGGACTCCCAGGCCCGGGACTTTATCCACTAGGCCACGCTGCTTCTCTATATGCCAGGTACCTTTCTAAGAGCTGGAGGAGATACAAACTGATCAGGTTGGGCACGGTCCTTTTCAGACATGGGGCTCACGGTCTTAATCCCTACTTTCCAGATGAGGGATCAGAGGCCCAGAGAAGTGAAGCGACTTGCCCGAGGTCCCACAGCGGACTCGCAGGCCCGGGCTCTCTGTGTTGCCGCCTCTCAGATGGCATTAATGGAGGGCCGTGCCCGCTGGACGCTCTGCTGTCCTTCTGCCGCCGGCTGGCCGTTGTTAATTCTCAATTTTAGGAGTTTTCCGAACTCTAGAGATCAACCTCTCTGGATCAGCCACCAATTCAGGTCTGGCGTCCTGCGTATCAGGTGAGGTCAGACCTCAGGTATTTCCTCTCTGGGAATCCCCCTTCTCCTCAGAGGGCCAGAATCCTGAGATCAACGATCCACGACGTGGATCGTTAATGGGATTCCCTGGAGACTGGGAAGCAGCGTGGCTCAGTGGAAAGAGCCTGGGCTTCGGAGTCAGAGGTCATGGGTTCGACTCCCGGCTCTGCCACTCGTCAGCTGTGTGACCGTGGGCGAGTCCCTTCACTTCTCCGGGCCTCAGTGACCTCATCTGGAAAATGGGGATTAACTGTGAGCCTCACGTGGGACGACCTGATTCCCCTGTATCTATCCCAGCGCTTAGAACAGTGCTCTGCACACAGTAAGCGCTTAACAAATGCCAACATTATTATGAGACTGAAAATTGGTTGCGGGCAGGGAACGTGCCTGTAGTTGATGGTTGTCGGGTTCTCTCCCGAGCTGTTACTCCAGTGCTCTGCACACAGTAAGCGCGCAATAAAAGCGACTGAATGAATGAATCCTTTTGGCATCCGTCCCCCGACTCTCCCTAGTTTCTTATCGACCTCCATTTCCTCCCTTCTCCATCCCCGGCTGGAGGACATCTAATCACAGTAGATAATGGTGGTATTCACGCTTGCTACTGCCGAGCCTTGTGCAAAGTGCACTTAGTACAGTGCGCTGCAGAAAAGCAGGGCTCAATAAATACCACCGACTGCTGAGGTGGCCGAAAATCGGATTAGACTCTTCCCACGCCGGGCTCAAGGTCCGAGGGGGCGGAGAACAGGGATTTTTATGCCAGTCCTGCGGACGATTGTCACTAACGGCGATAATTAGGGTATTTAAGCGCTTACTATGTGGCAGGCACTGTAGGGAGCGCTGGAGGAGATACCAGAACAATTAGGTCGGACCCAGGCCCTGTCTCTCCTGGGGCTCACGGTCTAAGAAGGAGGGAAAACAGATATGGAATCCCCACTTTACCGTTGAGTTAGACGTGAGCCCTGCTCACATCTGGAATTGGTTCATTTCTGTCTCCTCCCCTAATAATATTCATTCATTCAATAGTATTTATTGAGCGTTTACTATGTGCAGAGCACTGTACGAAGCGCTCGGAATGAACAAGTCGGCAACAGATAGAGACGGTCCCTGCGGTTTGACGGGCTTACGGTCCGATCGGGGGAGGCGGACGGACGAGAACGATGGCGATAGATAGAGTCGAGGGGAAGAACGTCTCGTAAAAACCGATGGCGACTAAATAGAATCGAGGCGATGTACGTTTCATTAACAGAATAAATAGGGTGATGGAAATATGTACAGTCGAGCGGACGAGTACGGTGCCGAGGGGATGGGAAGGGAGAGGGGGAGGAGCGGAGGGAAAGGGGGAAAAGAGGGATTAGCTGCGGAGAGGTGAAGGGGGGGTGGTAGAGGGAGTAGAGGGAGAAGAGGAGCTCAGTCTGGGAAGGCCTCTCGGAGGAGGTGAGTTTTAATAATAAGGTGAGTTTATAAGGTAATAATAAGGTGAGTTTAATAGTAACGATGGTATTTGTTAAGCGCTTATTACGTGCCAGGCACTGTTCTAAGCGCGGGGGTGGATACAAGCAAATCGGGTTGGACCCAGGCCCAATCCCGTGTGGGGCTCCCACTGTCAGTTCCCCATTTTCCAGATGAGGTAACGGGCCCGGAAAAGCCGAGCGACTTGCCCAGAGTCACACAGCAGACAGGTGGCAGAGGCGGGATTAGAACCCACGACATGCTGACTCCCGCGCTCCAGCCACTACGCCCCGCGGCTTCTCCCGGAGGCCGGGGATCAATCTACCACCTCGGTCGTCTGGACTCTCCCGAGAACCAAGCTGTCCTGACAGTTCAGTGAATCCCATCGATTGACTGAGGTGTTGAACCCTCGCGGACAGTTGTTCGGTCCTAGTTCTGTTGAGGTCGGTGAAAGTCGTTTCGTAGCGGCAGAGGCCGTGAGAAACATCAACGTTTCTGGGTCTGTGGGTGAACAGGGGTGTGGTGACCCTGAAGTCAAATCTCGCCCCCGTAGAATGGAAGCTCTTCGTGGGCAGGGATTGTATCTCCTCACTCGGCTGTGTTGGACTCTCCCAGGGGCTTGAGTACAGTGCCCTGCGCACAGTGAGCGCTCAGTAAATACCATCGTTTGATTGGTCCTAATCCCGGCCCTGCCGCTTGTCTGCTGTGTGGCCTTGGGCGGGTCACTTCACTGGGCCTCAGTTTCCACATCTGTAAAATGGGGAGGGAGACCGTGAGTCCCACGCGGGGCCGGGACCGTGTCCAACTTGATGTGCTTGTATCCTCCCCGTGCTGAGTACAGCGTCCGGCGCGTCAGAAGCGCTTACCAGATACCATCCTTCGTTGCACAGTGTACGATCCTTGAGGTCAGGCAATGTGTCTCTTCATTCGTTCATTCAGTTGTATTTATTGAGCGCTTACTACGTGCAGAGCACTGTACGAAGCGCTTGGAGTGTACAATTCGGCAACAGATAGAGACGATCCCTGCCCACACCGGGCTACTGACTCTGTCGTACCATCCAGCGTGGCTCAGGGGAAAGAGCCCGGGCTTTGGAGTCAGAGGTCATGGGTTCGAATCCTGGCTCTGCCACTTGTCAGCTGTGTGACTGTGGGCGAGTCACTTCACTTCTCGGTGCCCCAGTTACCTCGTCTGTAAAATGGGGATTAAGACCGTGAGCCCCACGTGGGACAACCTGATTCCCCTGTGTCTACCCCAGCTCTTAGAACAGTGCTCGGCACATAGTAAGCGCTTTACAAATACCAACATTATCATTATCCCCTTCCCAGCGCTTAGTACAGTGCTGAGCGCAGAGTAAGCGTTGAGTGAATACGATTGTAGGCTGTAAGGACACGGTAAGTGCTCCGTAAATTTGATCGATTGTAGACTGTCAGCTCCTCGAGGGCAAGGAACACGTCGATGAACTCGGTCGTGTCGGACTCTCCCCGGTGCTTAGGGCTGTGCTCGGCACCCGATAAGTGCTCAGTAAGTACTCCCGATCGACTGTGGACCGTAAGGTCCTCGTGGGCGGGAGACGGGTCTCCCGACTCTGCGGTAGCGTCCCCTCGCAAGGCGCTTAGCGCGGCGGCCAGCGGGGGAGGGGGCGCTCCGTCGATGCCCTCGCCGCTGACGGCGCTTTGGTTTTCAGGTGCGCGCGTGCCCGCCGATGGGGGTGAGCAGGCTGGACGTCCTCTACCGCCGACTCCTCCTCACCAAGCTCTTCATCCGAGGGTGGGGACGACCGGAGGATCTCAAGAGGTGAGCGGCCTTCCGACCCACCAGTGGCCCCGGACGCTACCCGCCTTCCCTCTCCCCCAGGTGACCTCCAGCCGGACGGGGAATTCCTCTGGCCCGTTCCGATCCACTGGATCCACTCGTCCGTCCGGAGCGGGGAGCGGGCCTTCCGTGCTTCCTCTAGCACTCGGTCCAGTGCTCTGCACACGGTTGGCGGTCAGCTCTTCAGGGGCGGGGAGCCTGTCTACCGACTATCCCGTAGACTCCCCCAACTGCCCGGTCCGGTGCTCTTCCCTTCCCAGACTGAGCCCCCCTTTCCTCTTTTCCCACTCCTTTCTGCGTCGCCCTGACCCGCTCCCTTTGCTCTTCCCCCCTCCCAGCGACACAGCGCTTAGGTCCCTATCCGTCATTTTGTGTATACGTATGGATGTCTGCCTCCCCGTTTGTAGACCGTAAGCTTGCTGTGGCCAGGGAGCGTGTCTGTTTATTGTGGTATTCTCCCAATAGTGTAATGCGGGGCTCCGCGTACAGTACCTGCTCAGTAAATACGAATGAGTGAATGAATGAGCTGTGTACACGGGTGCCGTGGGGTCGAGGGTGCGGTGATTGTCAAATGCCCAAAGGTGGCAGATCCAGGTGAACAGAAGACGCAGAAGGGAGAGGGAGCCAGGGAAGAGAGGGCTTAACTGGGGAAAGGCCGCCTGGAGGAGATGCGGCCCGAATGATGTAAGAGAAAATGCAAAATGTACGGTCTTCTTTACTCCTCCGTTTTTGTTTTTCTCTATTAGGTTATTTGAATTCAGAAAGATTATTGGTAATCGAGAGAAGTGCCAGAACTTGATTTCAAGAGATTACCCGGTCTTCATTGACAAGGTATTGTCCAGAGGGAAATGTTCTTCTCCAAGTTCTGTGGAAATCAACGGAGAGGGAGAATTTTCCTGTTTCAAAGAGAGCATCAGAGCAGATGGACAGAACCACTTTTCCAGCTGGACAGAGGGAAAGGTCACTGAGCCCTAAGGAAATCCCAAGTCACCCCGGGTTTTTTCTTTCTTTTGTTTTTTTTAAAGATCTTTGTTAAAAGCTTACTACATGCCAGGCACTGAACTAAGTGCTGGGAGAGATAAAAGGTAATCACGTTTGACACGGGCCTTGTCCCACAAGGGACTCAGGGTGTTTTTTGGGTCTTTTTCCCTAATGGTATTTAAGTGTTTACTATCTGCCAGGCATCCTAAGTGCTGGGGAAGATGCAGGGTCATCAGGTTGGACAAAGTCCCTGTCCCACGTGGGGCTCCCAGTCTTCATCCCCATTTTACTGATGAGGACACTGAGGCCCAGAGAAGTAAAATGACTTGCCCCAGGTCATCCAGCCGACAAGTGGCAGAGCCGGAATTGGAACCCAGGTCCTCTGACTCCGAGGCCCGGGCTCATTCCGTTAGGCTCCGCTGCACCCCAATTCTATGCTGGTGTGATCAGTCGATCAGTGGTATTTACTGAACGCTTGCTCTGCGCAGAGCACCGTAGTAAGCGCTTGGGAGAGGACAGTCCAACCGAGTTGGTAGACAAGTTCCCTGCCCACAGTCGATCAGTGGTATTTATTGGGCGCTCACTGTGTGCAGGGCGCTGGACTGAGCGCTTTGGAGAGAACTCTATAGCAGACACATTCCCCGCCCGCAAGGAGCTTCCAGAGTGAAGAATAATAATAATGATGGTGTTCGTTACGCGCTTACTATGTGGCAAGCACTGTTCTAAGCGCCGGATAGACGACGGACGGGGACAGAGGCACCGTGGGGCCGAGGGAGGGGGTGCGCGCGGTGCCGGAACTGCCGGTTCTCCCCCTCCCCCCGCCCCTTCCTCTCTCCTCCCTTCCCCTCCCCTCCTCTCCCCCGTCAGGTTGGCGAGCACACGGACTGTAAGATCCTGGATGGGCACTTCGTATCGCCCATGGCCCACTACGTGCCCGGCATCATGCCCACGGAGTCCGTCATAGCCAGGTGAGGGGGTGTCCGGGGCCCGCCGCTCCTCGCCGGGGCTTCCCGCCCAGACCGGCTTCTCGGGCCTCCAAACGCCGAGCCGTCCTCTTGCTTTCCTTTGGTTGGTTGGTCGGTGGTTGGTCTCCTAGGGCGGAAAATGAGCCTTTCCATTCATCCGGTCAGTCGCGCGAATTGTGCTCTTAGCGGGTGCAGAGCACCGGACTAAGCGCTTGGGGGAGGAGAGTAGAAAAATAAACAGACTAAGGCCTCGCCCACAGCGAGCTGACAGTCCGGTCCCCTCGGCTTCCCGGGAGTTTCTTCTACTGAAATGTAGCCGGGCGAAATGTGTCAGACTGTCAGCTCCTTAAGTAATAATAGTTAAGGTAACTGAGAAGCACTTATTGTGTGCCAAGCATTGGGGTTGATATAAATAGCCCGGTCGGATACTGTCCCTGGTCCCCATGGCGTCGCGGTCTAAATGTCTGCCGTTATTATTATTACTATTATTATTATCATCGTCGTCTTCATTAGTGTTGTTATTATTATCAGATAGAACAAGTATTGAATACCCGCTGTACAGATGAGGAAACGGAGGCCCGGAGAAGCCAAGTGACTTGCCCGGGGACAAACAACGGTCAAGTGGAGGAGGCGGGAGTAGAACCCGGGTCCTCTGACTCCCAGGCCCGTGCTCTTCCCTCTGGGCCACGCGGGAAGCAGCGTGGCTCAGTGGAAAGAGCCCCGGCTTGGGCCTCAGAGGTCATGGGTTCGAATCCCAGCTCTGCCACTTGTCAGCAAGTCACTTCACTTCTCTGGGCCTCAGTTCCCTCATCTGGAAAATGGGGGGGAAGACTGTGAGCTCACGTGGGACAACCTGATGACCCTATCTCCTCCCCAGCGTTTAGAACAGTGCTCGGCACATAGTAAGCTCTTAACAAATACCAAGATTATTATTAAAACGACTTTGTGGATATAAGTCGATCAATCAGTCAGTCATATTTATTGAGCGCTTACTGTGTACAGAGCACCGTTCTAAGTGCCTGGGAGACGACAATATAACAACATAATAGACACATTTCCTCCTCACAAGGACTGATGGTATGGAGGGGGAGATAGACAGTAATATAAGAGTTGGTAGACACTTTCCCTGCCCACAAGGAGCTGACAGTCTAGAGGAGGAGACCGACATTAATGTAACAATTGGTAGACGTGTTCCCTGCCCACAGCGAGTTTCCAGTCTAGAGGAAGAGACTCTACACCGATGGGATTTATAGAGCTCTTATGTGCAGAGCCCTGCACCGAGCGCTTGGGCGAGGACAGTAGAACCGAGTGGGCGGGCACGTCCCCTGCCCTCAGCGAGCTTCCAGTCCCGAGGGAGAAAGAGATGAGGACCCCCAGACGCACCCCGAAGAGCCCTCCACGGACTCTGTCCTTCTGCCAGGTTCCAACTGATCGTGCCCAAGGAATGGAAAAGCAAACACCGACCGGTCTGCATCCACCTGGCCGGCACCGGAGACCACGTGAGCGATGGCCCAGACCCCCAGGCCCTCCAGAACCCCGGCCGGGGGGTGGAGGCGGGGAGGGAGGGAGGGAGCGCTTCCCGTGGCCCACCAAGCACTCCAGAGACAACGATACGACGATCTGCCGACACGTTCTCTACCCGCAAAGAGTCGACGGCCTACAATCAGTCCGTTGCATTACCGAGCGTTTCTTAGGCGCACGGCAGACTGCGAGCTCGTTGTGGGCAGGGAATGTGTCCGTTCACTGCGATATCTTACTCTCCCTAGCGCTTACTACAGTGCTCCGCACACAGAAAGCGCTCAGTAAATAGAATCGAATGAATGAATGAATGAGAGGGGCAAAAGGGGCTGAACCGGGGAGGCCCTCCTGGAGCCCCTTAGGAACGTCACCTTTCCGAAATCCATTCGGTCGTATTTACTGAGCGTTTACTGTGTGAAGAGCACTGTACTAAGTGCTTGGAAAGCACAGTTCGGCAACAGATAGAATCCCTACCCAACCACGGGCTCACAGATTCTCATTCGACCCATTTCCTCGGCAGGGAGGTCTTCGGATCGCGTCTTCTCTGTTTTTTGTTCTTATTTTTTTTTTTCTCCCTCCCGCAGTATTACTGGAGGCGACGTACGCTAATGGCTCGACCTATGATCAAAGAAGCGGGCATGGCTTCCCTATTGTTAGAGAACCCTTATTATATCCTTTGGCGGCAGCGGAGGGGGTCGGGGACCGGAGGAGGGGCTCCGCGAGGCCGTGATCCGAGTAGGTAGGTTCAGGAGCGGGCTCTCGGAAGCAGGAGGGAAACGGACGTTGTCCTTGGCTGGAAAACAAGTCAGCGGTCTCTCCAGCTGCGGTATCCCTTTAAGCACGTAGTAAGCACTCAGTAAATACCGTTGATGAAGCCCTTTCCAGCTTTGGTATCCCCTGAGCACATAGTAAACCATCAGTGAATACTATTAAGTGTTTTCCAGCTCCTTTAAGCACATAGCGCTCAGTAAATAGTGGTGTCCCTCGAGCACGTCAAAAGTGCTCAGCGAATGTTACTGGATTGAAGCGCTTTCCGGCTGCGGTATCCCTTAAGCCTATAGCAGATGGTCGGTAGATCCGTTCGATAAAGCCCTTTCCGAGCTCTGGTATCCCCGAAGCACCCGAGTGCCCGGCGGATACTGTTTGATTGAAGTACTTTCCGGCTGTGGGATCCCTTAAGCGCGTAGTAAAGAGCGCAGTAAATACCATTAAGTGCTTTCCAGCCGTGGCGTCCCTTTAAGTACATAGTAAGTGTTCAGTAAATAGCCAGTGATAGCTGTGGTATCCCTTAAGCACCCAGTAAGTGCTCAGGAGAAACAGTGGGTGAAGGGCTCTCCGGCTGGGCCACCATAAGCACGTAGTAAGCGCCCAGCAAATACTGTAGGTCGATTTGTGTGCTTTCCGGCTGTGGTATCCCTTAAGCACATAGTAAGGGCTCAGTAGATACTATTGATTAAGCGGTTTAATTTTCACCCCATGCCCAGCCCCACGGCCCTTAAATTCATTCATTCATTCAGTAGTATTTCTTGAGCGCTTACCGTGTGCAGAGCACTGTACTGAGCGCTTGGAATGTACAAATCGGTAACAGAGACAGTCCCTGCCCTTTGACGGGCCAACTGGGACTTGCTTGAATTTCTGTCAGCTCCTTGTGGGCGGGGATCACGTCTACCTACCCTGTTGCACTGTCTTCTCCCAAGCGCCCAATACGGTGCCCCGCACGCCGTCAGCGCTCAATAAATGCCACCGATGGATTGGAACCCTTCAAATCCCACGTTGTAAATCTCTGGATGAAGCCTTTCAATACCAGTATTCAACCTGGAGGAAATAGTCGACGGCTAAGTCCAATCTCATCTATTTAAGACCCTTCTAGACTGAACGCTCGTCGTGGGCGGGGGACCCGTCCGCCAGCTCTGTGGCGTACTCTCCCGAGCGCTCAGTCCGGTGCTCCGCACGCGGTAAGCGCTCAGGAAGTACGGTAGACCGACGTAAGAGTCGATCGGCCCAGTCACATTCCAGGGACCGACCCTTAATAGGCGCGAAAGATCCCAGCGGAGAGACCAGACTCGAGCCGGTGGCTCTCATCTTTCCCCGATATTGAGTTTGCGGGCTCCCTTGCTCCCGCGATCTGTCGTTGAAATGGAAGCTCTTGGATTTTCTCTTTGACCCACTTCCTTAAATGGTTGCAGAAAGCCAAAGGACCAAATGTAAGTATAGCGCGATTTACCGCCTGCCGTGTGTCTGCCTGCTTGCCACCGAGCTAATTCAGAGTTGTAGTTCGGGTCCGTCGTAATCACGGTGGCATTTGCTAAGCGATCGGTATGCGCCACACTCCGTACTAAGCGAGATAACCGGGCCCCACGTGGGGCTCACAGGCCGAGGAGGAGGGAGAACAGGTACAGTCGAATCCTCGTTTCGCACGTGAGGGAACTGAGACTCGGTTCAAGGGACTCGCTCTAGGTCTCACAGCCGCACGGCCTAGCGGATGGACCTGGGTTCTCGTCCCGCCTCCGCCACTTGTCCGCCGTGTGACCCGGGAGAGCCGCTTCACTTCTCCGGGCCTCAGCTTACCTCATCTGTAAAATGGGGATGAAGACGGAGCCCCACGTGGGGCAGGAACGGTATCCGACCTATTTAGCTTGGATCTACCTCGGCGATTAGTAGAGTGCCTGGTACGTAGTAAGCGCTTAACAAATACCGTTAGTAGAAACGAGAAAATTACACAAAAACGCTGAATCCTAAACCCTGGGCTCTCAACTAGGTCAGGTCCCTTCTCATTGTGGTCCCGGTAAAATAGGTCGTACAACACTGAGAAGTGTTTTGAGTGTGTGGCTTGATCTGTAGGGTGAAATTGGATTGGGGTGGGGGAGTGTTATATATGGTTCAACCTAACTGGCTGCTTTTCGGGAGGGGCCGTGTCCCATGCTCTACCACGTCCCGGTATCAGACTGGCCAACACCTCTCTCACCCTCGAGTTCCTCATGGTCCGTGCCGATGGGCCGAGCTTAGAAGATGGGGTTTTGCCGGGGATGGGTTTTCCGAAATGAGGCGGGAGTAAGCGGAGGCTGTCGGGGGCGTCTCCTCGGCTTTACGAAGCAGAAGGCCGGATGGAAGGGGGCCGCTGTTAGGAGGAGGGGAAGAACAGCTGGAGCTTTGCAGCTGAGGATTTGGGCCGTAGGGTCACGGAGAGGAAAATGTGTCCAGAATTCCGGGGAAGGTCGTGGAAAACCAGAGGGCGTTTTCCCGGCAGGCTCATCGGATCCCAGCTGTGGCCTGGCGCTGCCTCTCTGGCCCTGCGTCCCTATCCGGCCCTCCCTCCTCCTTCTCCCCCTTTCAGACCCATCCCCACCCCTCCGTGGGCGCGAGAAGCCTGCGAAGCAGGAGGGGAGGGAGAGAAGCCCCAGTCCGAAAAAACCGGGCCGCTCGGCGGCGGCGGCCCGAAGCGACAACCTCGCGCCTTTTCCCGGCCCGGGCTCGAATTGAGCGCGTTAGAATCCCGGTGGGCGGTCGTCCCCTCCCGGCTCGTGGAAGACCGAAGGAGTTCTTCCCCGCCGCGGTGTCCCCGGTGGGTGGAGAGGGTCGCCCGGGCCGGCGGCGGGTAGAAGCGCGGGCTGGGGGCTGTCGCCGACCCACCCCGACGACCCCTCTCCCCTCCGGGCGCGTAGACGGTCGAGCTTGAAGAACGTCTCAGACCTGTTCGTCATGGGCGGGGCCCTGGTCCTGGAATCGGCCGCGCTGTTGCACTGGCTGGAGAGGGAAGGCTTCGGACCCCTGGGCCTCACGGGCATCTCCATGGGAGGACACGTAAGTCTCCCCCACCCTCTCGGCCGCGCGCCGACCCCGCTCGGGGCAGCGAGTCGTCCCGGGCGCCGTCGGAGAAGGGACGGTGTCTCCGGGGAACTCACAGGATCGTCGTGCCGGAGATTTTCTTTTCCCTAATGGTATCTGTGAGGTGATTACCGTGTGCCAGGCACCGTACTGAACGCCGGGGTGGACGCAGGCTACTCGGGTGGGTCACGGCCCATGTCCCACGTGGCGCTCGCAGCCTTGGAGGAGGGAGAGCTGGGATTGAAGCTCCATTTTCCAGACGAGGAAATGGAGGGCCCGGAGAAGTCGAGACTTGAGCCCGGAAGCTCGTCGTGGGCAGGCAACGTGTCTACCGACTGTCGCGGTGTGCGCTCGAGAAGTACCATTGACTGGTTGATATCCAGAACTCCTTTCTATTAATGTCTTTCTCCTCCTCTAGACGGAGAGCTCCTCGTGGGCAGGGATCGCGTCTCCTAAGTTTATTGTACTCTCCCAAGTGCTCATTACAGTGCTCGAAACATACTAAGCAGAAAGTTCTTTGTGGACGGGGATCTGGACTACGAACCCCGTGGTCCTCTCTCCGACGCTTCATGCAGTGATTTACGCTCAGTAAATGCTCAGTAAATACCACGGATGGACTTTTTTGTGGACAAGGATGATTTCTATGGATAGTTCTCCCCCAGGCAATTTGTCTGCTTACTTGTTTTCATATGTCTTCCCTCTTCTAGATTGCGAGCCTCTTGTGGGCAGGGATCGTCTCTTTTTTACTTTCCAAGCGCTTAGTACAGTGCTGTGCGCACGGGAAGCGCTCAGTAAATATGACTGAATGAATGAATACAGCGCTCCGAGCACAGGAGGCTTTCAGTACACGGTCAGTGAATCGACTGTGTCTTTTTTTCCCCCATGAAACTCCCTGGGGGGGGGGGGGATAGTGTGTTCTAAGTCACTGGCGACCTTGGGCAAGTCACTTCCCACTTCTCTGGGCCTCAGTCCCCTCCTCTGCAAAATGGGGATTCAATCCCGGGTCTCCCCCGTGGTTAGACCGTGAGCTCAGAGTGGGACCTGATGATCCGGTATCTACCCCAGGGCTCGGTCCAGTTGCTTGGCGGAGAGTAAGCATCTGACGGATGCCCTGCTCCTCAACTGAGCTGGCCTTAGTGCTTAGTTCAGTGCCCTGCACCCAGGCACTCAGTATATGCCCTCGATGGTTCGATTGGATTTTGCATTTTTCGGGAAGACGGTCTCTCAGCTGTCGAGACTGACTGTGATACGTCGCACGCCCACCGTGGGTGGCCATCACTCATTGAGTCTTATCTGTTGAACGCTTACTGTGTGCAGAGCACTGTCTAAGCGCTGGGGAGAGTACGCTAGAACAGTAAACGGCCACGTTTCCTGCCCCCAAAGAGCTTCCAGTCTAGAGGGGGAGACAGACGTTAGTGGAGACGATGGCGTTAGGTTGCGGTCCCACTGTAGACGGCCTCTGCAGTACAGTGCTCTGCACCCAGGCCCTCATTACACGCTCGTGATGTGATTTGATCTTGCGCTTTTTGGGAAGATGATAATGCTGATGGTATTTGTTAAGCGCTTACGCTGTGCCAAGCACTGTTCTAAGCGCTCTCGGCTGTCGCGACTAATGGGGTTCCGTCGCGGTGCCACTCAGGGCCGCCTTTAGGTCCTTAGGGGACGCAGCGTGACCTAGTGGCGAGCGCCCGGGCTCGGGAGTCAGAGGACGGGGGTTCTAATCCCGGCTCCGCCACCCGTCCGCTGGGTGACCCTGGGCAAGTCACTTGACTTCTCTGTCGCTCAGTTCCCTCATCGGCCCATTGTGGATGAAGACTGTGAGCCCCGCGAGGGACAGGGCCCGTGTCCATTTGATTACCCGGTATCAGTGCTCGGCACAGAGTAAGTGCTTAACAAGTACCGTTATTATTGCTGAGAATAATAATAATAACAATCCCGGCTCCGCCGCTTGCCTACTGTGTGACCTTGGACGAGTCATATCACTCCTCTGGGCCTCAGTTCCCTCATCTGCAAAATGGGGATGAAGATTGGGATCCCCGTGAGGGGCAGGGACTGTGTCGAACCTGATTACCTGGTATCTACCCCAGCGCTTAGAACAGTGCTTGGCACCTCATAAGCACTCGGGTTGTCGTCGTCACAGGCTGAGTCGTGTCCCACCCACAGCGACGCCATAGACACATCTCTCCCAGAACGCCCCCGCCCCCACCCGCAGTCGTTCCGGCCGCGGATCCGTAGACTTTTCTTGGGAAAAATCCGGAAGTGGTTTACCATCGCATCCTTCCGCAGAGCAAATTTGAGTCTTCTCCCTCAATTCTCGCCCATGCCGCTGCTGCCCAGCCCAGGAGTTTTGACTTGCAGCGGCCGGCCGGCCACTCGCTAGCCACTAGCCAAGCTGGGGATGGACGGGCCTCTGCTTGACCCTTCCCCCCGCCCCCCGGAGTCGTGACTGGTAGAGGACTGGAAACTCTCCAGGCGTTGGCCCTGAGAGGAAACTTAACAAGAACCGTCATTATAATTAATTGTTATTATCAGATGGCCTCTGTTACTACAGGGCTCCACAACGGGGCACTCGTGATACGCTCACGGTCTGATTTTGTATTTTTCGGCAAGACGGTCCCTCAACCGTGGGGGTCTCATCGCGTTTCGTTGCAATCTCCCTATAGATGGCCTCTTTAGCCGTAACTAACTGGCCCAAGCCACTCCCCCTGGTCCCCTGTCTGTCCTGGTCGACCGCCTCAGGAGTCTTCACTACGGTAAATTCATCTATTTTTATTTGTTTTAATAATGAGTCGGCGTGCGTGGCTTTTTTTTTTTTTTTTTAATTTTTTAAACAAGAAGTCGGTGTTCCTCGGTTGTACTTAGAGGTTTTAGCTGAAACCGTCCCGTGACCGGGATATTTGAAGGCTAAAGCGACGCTCCCCGTCGTGCTGTGAGTATCGATTCGGTTTCCTTTCAGGGGGTGCTGAGCAAATCGATTAACTGGCGGGAACTGGACAAGCAGTATTACACCCAGACCGTCTACGAGGAAGAAATCGTTCAGATGCTCGAGTATTGCGGAGTAAGTCGAACTGAGCGGCCGTATTCTCGTTGGCCTCACGGCCCGTGGCCCGGGCGGTTGAGCCCGGGCCTGGGAGAAGGGGAGGACCTGGGTTCTTCGTCCCAGCTCCGCCTCTGTGTCTGCTGGGTGACCTTGGGTGAGTCACTTCACTTAAGGAGGAGCAGCACTTCTGAGTGGAAAAAGCCCAGGCCTGGGAGTCAGAGGACCTGGGCTCTAATCCCGGCCCTGCCGCTTGTCTGCTGGGTGGCCTGGGGCAAGTCACTTCACTTCTCTGGGCCTCAGTTTCCCTCTCCTCTCGAAAACGGGGATTAAGACTGTGAGCCCTAAGGTGGAACGACCCGATCACCTTGCTCTTGGAACGGTGCTCGGCACGTTGTAAGCGCTTAGCAAGCACCGTAATCATTATCATCATCATTATTCTCTGGGTGTAAAGTGGGGACGAAATCCTCCTTCCTCCAATTTAGAGTGTCAGTCCCATGTGGGGCGGGGACTGTGTCCAGCCTGGCGAACCTGAATGCACCCTGGTGCTTAGTACAGTGTGGGATACGCAGTGAGCGCTTAACAAATAGTATTTTTTAAAAAGTGCGCCCAGTTCCTCCTGGACTGGAAAACTGGGAAAATATCAAGAAAATGGCATTTAGGACCCGGATCCTAATTCCGGCCCTGCCACGTACCTGCTGGGTGACCTCGGGCGAGTCCCTTTGCTGCCCCGGGCCTCAGTTCCTTCATCTGCAAAATGGGGATTCAATCCCAGTTCTCCCTCCTGCTTAAACTGGGAGCCCCACGTGGGACCTGAGGACCCGATTTCTCTCCCACCGCTTAGTACAGTGCCTGGCACGTATTCGGCGCTTAACAGAGACCAGAGTTATTTTCCAAGAACTGACTTTGGCTAATCGCCGGGTTAGATGCAAGGTTGCCACCTCAAGCACAGCCCCTCACAGCCATCTGTTTTTATCCCCATTTTACAGATGAGGAAACTAAGGCCCAGAGGGTTGGAGCGAGGAGGTCACCAGGCTGCCGAACGTTACGGTCGAAACCCTGGGGGTCGAGATCCCCGTCGGCCTCCCGGTTGGGGGTGTGGAGATGGACTCGCCACATCGATGGTATTTACTGAGCCCTTTCTGTGTGCAGAGCGCTGTGCTAAGCACTTGGGAAAGGACGGTACAAGGGAGTTGGTGGACACGTTTCGTGACCACGATGAATCTGGAGCCGGAGATCAGAGTTCTTGTTGTGCGAGGCTCCTCTGGACTGGAAGCTTGTCACGGGCAGGGAACGGGTCGGTGATATTGTTCTGTCTCCCTCTCCCCAGCGCTTAGTAGAGGGCTCTGCACCCAGTAAGCGTTCGGTAAATAGCCATGGAAGGATCGATCGGTACCGTCAGTCTCCCCCTCTAGACTGGAAGCTCACTGTGGTCAGGGAACTGTGTCTACTGAGGCTGAGCGTCCTCCCCCGAGCGCTCAGTCCAGTGCTCTGCACCCAGGAAGGGCCCACGAGATACCACGATTGATCGCCAGAAAGCGCTCAATCAATACCGTCGGTCGAGTGGCGGTAAGCGCTCACTAGATACCGTTAACGGATTGCTTGACAGCGAGGGCTCAGCAGGTACCGCGGATCGTCGGTAAGCGCTCGGTAGGTAGGGCGGACGGACGGACGGACGGATGGACGGACTGATTGGTTTCGATCTCTCCCGCCGCTGCAGACGGACTCGTTCAAAATGGGCCTGGAGGCGGTGACGGAGTTCCCCCCGGAGGCGGCGCCCCGGCCCGCCGCCTCGCCGCCGGCCCGCCGCGTCGGCCGGCCGGCCTCCAGCGCCGCCGCGGAGGGGCACCCGCCCCCGCCCGGCCCCCGCGGCCGCCGCTCGGCCGGCCGCCCGGCCCGCGGCCCGGCCCGCCCGGGGCCGGGACCGGCGCCCTCCAGACCGAGTCCCTCCTCTTCATGAAAGGGGTCATGGACGAGTGCACCCACGTAGCCAACTTCTCAGGTAAGCGGGCGCCGGGGGCGGGGGGCGGCTGGGCGGGCTGGACCCACTGCCCCTCTCGGGGCCCCCGGGCACTGACTCCCCTCTCTCTCTCTCTCTCTCTCTCTCGGTGTCTCTCTGTCTCTGTGTCTCCCTTCCCCCTCTTTGTGTCTTTCTCACCCCCCCCTTCTGTCTCCCCCTTTCTCTGTCTCCTGTCTTTCTCTCTCCCTTGCTCCTTGCTCTCTCGCGCTTTCTCCTCCCCCCCACTCAAACTCTCTCTCACCCCCTCGCTCCTTCTCCCACTTCCCCTCACTCCCGCTCCCGCACACATACACCCCTCCTTTCCCCCTCTTCTCTCTCCCTTCCTGCTCTCTCCATTCGCCCCTCTCCCGTTCCTCTTCTCTCTCCCATTCCCCCTCTCTGCCCCGGTCCCTCCGTCTCTCCCGATCCCCCCAATCTTTCCCGGTCGCCCCTCTCTCCCATTCCCCCTCTCTCGTCCATTTCCCCCTCTCTCTCCTGTTTCCCCCCGTCTCCCGGTTCCTCTCCCCCTTTCCCGTTTCCCCCTCTCTTTCCCATTCCCACTCTCTCTCCCGTCTCCACCCTCTCTCCCATTCCCACTCTCTCTCCCCATTTCCCCCCTCTCTCCCATTTCCCTCTCTCTCTCTCGCTCCCCTTCCCTTTCTCTCGCTCCCTCTCTTTCTCTCCCGCTCCCTCTCCCTCTTGCTTCCTCCCTCCCTCCCTCCGTCTCTCTCTCCTGCCTCTCCCCCCCGTCACTTCCATCCCTCCCTCTGCTCCTCGTCCCCCCGGGCCCGGGCAGTTCCGGTGGACCCGAGCCTGATCATCGTGGTGCAGGCCAAAGAAGACGCGTACATCCCCCGGGCGGGCGTGCGCAGCCTGCAGGAGATCTGGCCCGGGTGCGAGATCCGCTACCTGGAGGGCGGCCACATCAGCGCCTACCTCTTCAAGCAGGGACTGTTCCGGTAGGTCGGGGCCCGCGCGGGGACGTCCTCCCTTCAGGCCGCGGCCCCGGGGGATGGCCGGGGCTCCTCTCCCCTGCCCTCAACCCTTGGTAATGGCGGAGGAGCGGAATTAGAATCCCTGACTTTGTGACCCCCAGGCCTGTGCTGTAGCCACTACGCCGTGCTGCTGCCCCGGCGCTTAGCACGGTAATAATAATAATAATAATAATGTGGTATTTGTTAAGCGCTGGGAGGATACAAGGTGATCAGGTTGTCCCGCTTGGGGCTCACAGTTTTTAATCCCCTTTTACAGATGAGGTAACTGAGGCACAGAGAAGTTAAGTGACTTGCCCAGAGTCACACAGCTGGCAAATGGCAGAGCTGGGATTCGAACCCATGACCTCTGACTCCCAAGCCCGGGCTCTTGCCACTGAGCCACGCTGCTTCTCTACTTGGCGCATGGCAGGCGCTTAACTACCAGAATTTCTAATTATTCTTAGGACTCCTGCAAACCGGGAAAGGGCCAGGCCCAGTCAGGGGACCTGGGTTCTAATCCCAGCTCCGTCACGTTGCCTGCTGTGCGACACTTGGGGCGAGTCCCTTCCCTTTCCTTGGCCTCAGTTTCTTCACCTGGAAAACGGGGATTCGTTACCTGTTCTCCTTCCCTCTTAAACTGTGAGCCCCGTGGGGGACAGGGACTGTGTCCCACCTCATTCTGTTTTATCCACCCCGGTGCTTAGTACAGTGCTTGACACCTAGTAGACTCTAAGCTCACTGTGGGCAGGGAATGTGTCTCTTTATGGCTGTACTCTCCCAAGCGCTTAGTCCAGTGCTCTGCACACAGTAAATGCTAAATAAATGAGAAGCAGCGGGGCTCAGTGGAAAGAGCCGGGGCTTGGGAGTCAGAGGTCATGGATTCTAATCTCGACACTGCCGCTTGTCAGCTGTGTGACCGTGGGCAAGTCCCTTCACTTCTCTGGGCCTCAGTGATCTCATCTGGAAAATGGGGATGAAGACTGTGAGCCCTATGTGGGACAACCCGATGACCTTGTATCTCCCCCAGCGCTTAGAACGGTGCTTGGCACAAAGTAAGCACTTAACAAATAGCGACATTATTATAAATAAATATGATTGAATGAAGAGGCGGTACTTAACAAATACCACCATTATTGTTATCGTTATAATAGTGATTACAGTCACTATTAAGCCATGGAGTCTAGTTCATTTCCTGTCACCTCAGTCCACCAGTAACCATTCAGTCAGCGGTATTTATTGAGCGCTTACTGTGTGTCAAGTACTGTACCAAGCGCTCGGAGAAGCACATTAGCCCTGGCCTTCCTCTCTCTAGGTTGTAAGATGGTTGTACCGGGGGATCAGATCAACCGGCTCTTTTGCACCGTAGTCTTCCGAGCGCCCCGTACAGTGCTCCGCACACAGCGAGTTCTCAGTCAGTACCATCCGTCGATTGGTAGCCCACAGATGATCCCACTCCCCTCTGCCTTGTCCTGGTTTGCTCCTTTTATCCTTGAAGGTCATAGGTTCTCTTCCTGACTCTGCCGCTTTTCTGTAGGGTGACCTTAGGCGAGTCGTTTCATTCAAATCGGTCGTATTTATTGAGTGCTTACTGCGTGCAGAGCACTGCACTAAGCGGTTGGCAGAGTGCAATAAAATACTTCTGTACCTCAGTCACCTCATTTGTCAAGTGGGGATCAGGATTGTGAGCCCCATGTGGGACGGGGACTGTGTCCAACCCGATTTGCTTGTACCCACCCCAGCACTTAGTAGGGTGCCTGGCACATAATTCAGCACTAAACAAATACTATTATTATTATTATTGTTATTATTACTCACACTCGACCCTCCAACCCACAGGGCTTTTGTCCATATCCGTAATTTATTTATTTCTCCTAACGTCTGTCTCCCCCTCTGGACTCTAAGCAGAGAATGGGTCCGTTGTATTGTTGTCTTGTCCTCTCCCAAGTGCTTGGTACAGTGTTCTGCACACAGTTAGAGCTCAGTAATTAGCGTTGATGGATTTGATTGACGATCACTCCGCCCACCTTCAAGGACTCGTAAAAATCTCATCTCCTCGACCAAGCCCTCCTTTCCCCTCCTCCCTCTCCCTTTGTGCGTCGCCCTTTCCTTTGGATTCGGAGCCTGCGCTCACCTCAGCCCCTCAGCAGTTGAGGGCCAGATCCGTCATTGATTTTTCCGGCTGTCTCCCCCTCCGGACTGTAAATTTCGCTGCGGGCGGGGAGCTTGTCGACCAGCCTCTGTTTTTTTGTCCTCTGCCAAGTGCTTAGTACAGTGCTTTGCACACAGTAAGCACTCCATAAACACAGAGAAGCAGCGTGGCTCACTGGAAAGAGCACGGGCTTTGGAGTCAGAGGTCATGGGTTCGAACCCCGGATCTACCACTTGTCAGCTGTGTGACTTTGGGCAAGTCACTTAACTTCTCGGTGCCTCAGTTACCTCATCTGTAAAATGGGGATGAAGACTGTGAGCCCCACGTGGGACGACCTGATTCCCCTGTGTCTACCCCAACGCTTAGAACAGTGCTCGGCACATAGTAAGCGCTTAACAAATACCAACCTATTATTATTATTACGATTGTTTTCTCATGCTCTCCCAAGCGGTCGACACGATCTCTCTCTATAGGAAGCTTAAAGAGTAGCGGGGTTAGCATCTGCCCCAGCGCTTAGCACCAAGTAAGTGCTTTAGGAAGGCCATTATCATCGATCCATCAGCAGGATCTAATAATAATATTAACGGTATTTGTTTACTTTCTAAGCACTGGGGTAGGTACAGGATAATCAGGTTGTCCCACGTGGGGCTCCCAGTCCTCATCCCCATTTTACAGATGAGCTCACTGAGGCACGGAGAAGTGAAGTCACTTGCCCGAGGTCACGCAGCAGACAGGTGGCGGAGCTGGGATTGGAACCCACGTCCTCCGACTCGTGCTCTTCCCACTAGGCCATGCCGCCTTTGTGTTTAGTAGAGTGCTCGGTACACAGTAAGCGCTCAATAAATACGATCGGATGAATCGAATGAATATCGAGCCCTCACCGGGTGCTGAGCGCCGTTACGGGCAGGCAGCGTGACTGCCGACGCTGCTGGATCGTCCTCTCCCAAGCGCTCGGCACGGCGCTCCGCACATAGAAAGCGCTCGATCAACACCACCGATCGTACTAAGCGTTTGGGAGAGGTCGATAGGACGGAGCGGGGTAGACACGTTTGTCCCAACTTATCCAGTCGCTCACCGTCCGGGCATAAATCCGACCGCCTCCGGGCGGTTTTGAACGCCGCCGATCCGCCTGCCTTATCTCCCCGTCCTGCTGTGTTTCAGACAAGCCATCTACGACGCCTTTGAGCGTTTCCTCCACAAATACTCCGCGTAGCCGAAGGTTAGTCCGGGATGTGCCGTCCTCCCCCTCCCCCCGGGCGTCGGCCGGGAAGAAGAGGTCCGCGTCCGGAAGACCGGAACGCAAGCGGCCTCCCCCATCGCCGTGCTCCCCGGCTTCCGGTCCCGGGCTGACCGGAGCCTCTTCGGCCGCGGAGGTTTGGCGGGGACCTTGGGGGTTGGGGGGCAGTGCCCGGGCGGCGCCCCGTAGAGCACGTCCCGGCGAGCCCGAGCTCGTCGTCCAAGTCCTTTGGGATGCCGCTCCGCCGCCAAGTTCCTCGACGAAATGAGCCGCCGTCCAGTCGTTCTCCGTGGCTCCTCTGTCTCGGTCTGGAACGACGCTCTTTTCCCATTTCTGACTTCCGGGCCGTCTCTCGGAAGGCTTCCCGACCCGTCGGGTGGGCCGCGGTCACCGTTTTGGGAAGAGAAGAATCATCCCTCTAATCCCCGTTCGGAAACGTCGTTTTTAAGCGGACATTTCACACCAGCGAAATGAAAACCTGCCAAATCCGTCGACCGGAGTCGGGCCGGAGATCCGGGTCAACGGACGGAAACCCGTGAGGAGGAGGGCAGAGGCGACACGACCGGTTCGAGTCGATCGGATTCCCGGATTGCGGTCTGTCGAGTGGCCGGGAAGGAGGAGACGACGCGCTCTCCGGTTTGGCCAGAAAGGGTTCTACTTGATCGGGCTTCTCGGTAGCAAAAATTCAGGAAACACACCAATACTTTGCATTCGCCGAAGGGCGGTGATGTATTTCTTAAGCTTGGGGATCGTCTTTTGGGGGCGTATTCAATTGGAGCGAACAGAGGCGTAGACGGAAGGTGGATCGTTTCGTCGAAGGAGGGCTTTCAGGTGATCTCCTAGCCTTGGTTTTCCGACCGGAAGCCTCTTACTCATTGGAGAAAAATAGATTTCAAAATAGAAAAGATTCAGTAGCATCCTGTATCTCCTAAACGTGACACACACTTGAAATTGTAGTTGTAGAATCCTCTCGGGAGATTTCTGTTTGTCTGTTCAACTTGCCTGTGTCTGCAGGGATGTGCGAAGGAATCTGAGGTGAGTTTTTAACTGTGGCTTTTAAATGGTATTTTGCCCGGGGCCGTCCTGACAGATCTGGGGGGCGGAGGGTTGAAAAGTGACTTGCGTTCTCCAAATTTCGAGGGCGCCTTTTTAGTACGGTACACTTGAATGAGAAATGCTCGATGGACACGGTCCCTGTCACTTGAACGTCAGGGCATTTTCACGGCATTGGAAGCATCTAAACGTCGTTCCCAAAGTGCTGGCGAAGAAGCGGATTGCCTTCGGCAGTCCAAAAATCTTCCCGTTCTGTGGGGAGGCTGTTTTTTTTTTTCAAAAATGGAATCTCTTGGCATTTTTCAAACCGGATCCTGGTCTTGGCTAGCAAAGTAAGGGACGGCCGAGTTCTGGCAGCCTGCATTAAATGAGATAATTGTCGATTCTGAACACCCTGCCTTATCGGTGCAGCCCAATTGTGGGGAGCTGGATGTATCTCTATTTTCAGGTCCAAGTTGCACTTTGAAGCAGTGCCCTCCTGAGACTTGAAAGGTGCTGTGGGTAGAACGATGCCGTTTCTCGAACCCGACTCCCCCGTCTTTGGTACGCTCTGGGAAGGACGTCTCGGGTCTTCCCCTCGACTCCTCAACTTCCTCCCCGCGGGCATTTCCGAGCCGCCCCCCGGAGCAACCTCCCCCGCCCCGGGTTTGCACAAAGTCACTACAAACGCGTCTTTTGAACGGGGGGCAAGAAATAGCCCCCTCCGAGACGAGGTGTCGCTGAAAAGGTCCGGTTTGAAAACGGAGAGGGATTTTAAACCGGGTTGAGCCGTCGCCGCGAAACCCGAATTTCGGTCGGTGCTCCGATCGTCCGTCCGAGACCCCGGAATCGGTTGCTCTTCCGTCCGAAAGGGTGGACCGGGGTGGCGGGGCTCCGACTCCTTGAACGGGAAAGAAGGCAGCCCCTCCGACGTTCCCCTCCTTCCCTCCCTCCCGGGGACTCGCCGGCCCCAGTGAGCGGGGTGTCCCGCCCGCTCCGGTTTGGACGGAGCGACGGACGGGCCCGCACCCGTCTCGCGGCTGGAAATGAATTCAGAACTCGGGGCGGGAAGACGGTTCTGACTCTCGAGTCGGTGAGGAACCGCTGGTCCGTGTCCACCGGTCTGTTTTTAACAGATAGCTTCCTCCCGTTGCTGTGGGTTTTTTTTTTTTAAAAAAAAAAAAAGCAACAACAAAAAAGAACAAAACGTGGTGCTCTTCTGCAGCGTCGGTTGAGTCGGCGATCGACCTTGTTTTGTATTTTGCAATAAAAGCCGTCCAAAAGAGCTCGGGGGGCTGTGTTTGTGGGCGGTCCAACTGGGGGGGTACGGGGAGTCACCAAAATAAATAGGCAGGTGTTCCCCTGAACGCACACCTGACCCCAAAGCAACTCCACTCGCAGTTATCGGTCAGTCGGATTCAGCGGATGCCCCTTAATTAATAGAGAAGCGGCGTGGCCTAGTGGATAGAGCAATTCCTGGGAGTCGGAAGGACCTGGGATCCGTTCCCGCCTCTGCCACTTCTCTGCTGGGTGACCTCGGGCAAGTCACTGCACTTCTCTGGGCCTCGGTTCCCTCCTCTGGAAAATGGGGGTGGAGACTGTGAGCCCTGCGTAGGGCAACCCGATGATCTTGTATCTATCCCAGCGCTTAGAACCGTGCTTGGCACATAGCTCTTAACAGATATTATCATTATTATTCTTTTGTTCTATTGTCCTCCCAAGCTCTCTGTACAGTGCTCTGCACACAATAAGCGCTCAATAAATACTATTGACCGACTAGCCAGCCAAGAGTGGGATGGGGAGAAGGGTGTCCCCCTCCCCAACCCCCGCGCCAGCTCTCATTCATTCGGTCGTATTTACTGAGCGCTTAAACGGTGTGCGGAGCACTGTACTAAGCGCTTAGTACAATTTGGCAACCAATAGGGACAATCCCTACCCAACAACGGGCTCACAGTCTAGAAAGGGATCCCCTCTGGGGATCTCGTGCTCAAGGGAGAGACAAGGTGGGCTTGCGTGGTGTCCGGCCCCTCAGAGCACCCCCGGCAGCCCCGCGTGACCCTAGATGGAAGCCTGAGAAGAGGGAGGGATCAGCGGTGTTGCTGGGGAGTGGGTGAGTAGGGGATCCCGAGAGATTTCCCCCCCACCTATCGGTTCCCTCCGCTTTCGGTTATCCGTGCTCCGGAGGAGGAGAGCTATCCTTGATGGAAAAAACTCGCCCTCCCCGCTCCCTGCCAACGTACGGCCGCAGGCAGGAGGAAGAGCCTCCTCTCCTCCTCCTCCTCCTCCTCCCTTCCCCGAGGAGGGTCGGGGTATGGGCGTCCTCAGCGACTTTTCCTCACCCGTCACAGACCGCTCTCTCTACTCACCGGACGTCAAAGGAACACGGCGTGTGTGTGTGTGTGTTGGAAGACAGAGGTGTAAGGCGGCGCCGTCTCCGTGCAGTGGACGGGGGTCCCCTCTTTACGTCCCCTACCTTGATTCCCCTCCGGGCCCGCTCTCCGGACCCCCGTGAGCCCGCTCAGCCTCCGCTCTCGGGGCCTGATGTCTGTGAGCCCGTGAGCTCTTCCTTCATCCGCCGGACCCCTCTCTCAATTCCCCGCCCCCCCCCCCCCCCCGAGTCTGCTCTCTGCCCATTTTCCCCACTCGGCTCCATACTTTGCCCTTCCGGCCTGATCATCTTTCTACCGAAACGTCGAGGCCACGTCTCTCTACTCCTGGAGGACCTCCGGTGGTCGGCCGTCCGCCTCAGGCGGAAACTCCTCAATCCCCTCGCCCCGTCCTGCCTACCTCGCTGCTCTCCTGTGTCAACCCAGCCGGCAGGCCTCACTCCTCTAACGCCGTGCCTCAGTCTCTTCTATCTCACCGCCGACCTCTCGCCCACATCCTGCCCCTGGCCCGGAACGCCCTCCCTCCGCCTATCTGCCGGACCGCTCTCCCTGCACTTCAGAGCTTTAACGAAGGCCCGTCTCCTCCAAGAGGCCTTCCCCGACTCAATCCTCCTTTCCTCTTCTCCCACTCCCTTCTGCGTTGCTCCCTTTATTCCTCCCCGCTCCCAGCCCCACACCACGACTGTCCGTCTCCGTCATTTCTTTCTATTGATGTCTTTCCCCCTTCTAGACTCTGTTGTGGGCAGGGAATGTGCCTGTTGTTGTACTCTCCCAAGTGCTTAGTACGGCGCCCTGCACCAGTAAACGCTCAATAAATACGATTGACTGCTCTGCACGTAGTAAGTCCTCGGTAAATGTTCGACCGACTGACCGCCCACCCAGGAAAGGACATCTTGCTGGGCACCACCTCGGGATGGGGAGTGATGTCGGAGGCGGCGAAGCCTGGTGGAAAGGCCCGGGCCTCGGTTTCTAGCTCCGGCCCTGCCCGGGGCCCGTTGCGGAGCTCGGGGCGGTCGTAGCAGGGGAATACGTTTGGAGCGGTGCATTGTAGAATCAATCCGCTATATTGTGTGCTTATCGCATGCAGACCACTGTACTAAGCACTTGGGAGAGGGCAACGCGACAGTATAAAAGACATCGAGCCCGCAGTGAGCTTACAGTCTAGAGGGGAAGACGCGCATCAAAAGAAATAAATGAATGACGGATACGGACATAAGGGCGGTGGGGAGCAGGCGGGCAATAGAGGGAGCGAGTTGGAGCGAGGCGGAAGAGAGAGGGAGAAGAGAGGAGGGCTGTAGTCCGGGAAGGCCTGTGGGAGGAGATGGGCCTTGGTTAAAGAAGCAGCGTGGCTCAATGGCAAGAGCCCGGGCTTGGTAGTCAGAGGTCATGGGTTCGAATCCCGGCTCCACCACTTGTCAGCCGGGTGACTGTGGGCAAGTCACTTCATTTCTCTGTGCCTCAGTGACCTCATCTGTCAAATGGGGATGAAGACTGTGAGCCTCACGTGGGACAACCTGATTATCCTGTATCTCCCCCAGCGCTTAGAACAGTGCTCTGCACATAGTAAGCGCTTAACAAATACCAACACGATGATTATTAAAGCTCTGAAGCGGGGGAAGAGCCATCGTCGGTCAGATAGGAGGAGGGAGGGCGTTCCGGGCCAGAGGTAGGACGGGGGCGAGAGGTCGGAGACGAGATGGAGGAGATTCATTCAATAGTATTTATTGAGCGCTTACTATGTGCAGAGCACTGTACTAAGCGCTCGGGATGAACAAGTCGGCAACAGAGACAGTCTCTGCCGTTTGACGGGCTTACAGTCTAATCGGGGGAGACGGACAGACGAGAACAATGGGAATAAATAGCGTCAAGGGGAAGAACATCTCGTAAAAACCGATGGCGACTAAATAGAATCGAGGCGATGTACAATTCATTAACAAAATAAATAGGGTAACGAAAATATATACAGTCGAGCGGACGAGTACGGTGCTGTGGGGATGGGAAGGGAGAGGTGGAGGAGCAGAGGGAAAAGGGGAAAAGGAGGCTTTAGCTGCGGAGAGGTAAAGGGGGGATGGCAGAGGGAGTAGAGGGGGACGAGGAGCTCAGTCTGGGAACGCCTCTTGGAGGAGGTGAGTTTTAAGTAGGGTTTCGAAGAGGGAAAGAGAATCAGTTTGGCGGAGGTGAGGAGGGAGGGCGTTCCGGGACCGCGGGAGGACGCGGCCCGGGGGTCGACGGCGGGACGGGCGAGACCGAGGGACGGCGAGGGGGTGGGCGGCGGAGGAGCGGAGCGTGCGGGGTGGGCGGTAGTAAGAGAGAAGGGAGGAGAGGTAGGAAGGGGCAAGGTGACGGAGAGCCTCGAAGCCTAGGGTGAGGAGTTTCTGTTTGGAGCGGAGGTCGACAGGCGACCACCGGAGTCGTTTAAGAAGGGGAGTGACAGGCCCAGATCGTCTCTGCGGGAAGATGAGCCGGGCGGCGGAGTGAAGAATAGACCGGAGCGGGGCGAGAGAAGAGGAAGGGAGGTCGGAGAGAAGGCCGACACGGTAGTCTAGCCGGGATATAACGAGAGCCCGTAACGGTAAGGTAGCCGTCTGGGTGGAGAGGAGAGGGCGGATCTCGGCGATATCGTAGAGGTGAAACCGGCAGGTCTCGGTAACGGATAGGATGCGTGGGGTGAACGAGAGGGACGAGTCAAGGATGACACCGAGATTGCGGGCCTGAGAGACGGGAAGGAGGAGATGGAGCTACAGTGAGGGATTGGGGTTAGAGCAGTGGAGTGTGCACGTTGTAGTAGGAAAGGAACCTACCGCCTACCCCGTACGCTCTCCTCCTCTGCCACCCACCTCCTCAGCGTCCCCCGTTCACGCCTATCCCGTTGTCGACCCCCAGCCCGCGTCCTCCCGCTGTCCCGGAACGCCCTCCCTCCTCACCTCCGCCAAACTGACTCTCTTCCCCTCTTCAAAACCCTCCTGAGAGCTCACCTCCTCCAGGAGGCCTTCCCACACTGAGCTCCCCCTTTTCGCTCTGCTGCCCCTCCCCATTCCCTCTTCTCCCTTCCCTCTGCTCTTCCCCTTCCCCTCAGGACTGTACATGTTTGTATATATTATTTGTCTATTTTATTAATGATGTGTGTCTAGGATTCTATTTATCTTGAGAAGCAGTGTGGGTCAGTGGAAAGAGCCCCGGCTTGGGAGTCAGAGGTCATGGGTTCGAATTCCAGCCCTGCCACTTGCCAGCTGTGGGACTGTGGGCAAGTCACTTCACTTCTCTGGGCCTCAGTGACCTCATCTGTCAAATGGGGATTAACTGTGAGCCTCACGTGGGACAATCTGATGACCCTGTATCTCCCCCAGCGCTTAGAACAGTGCTCTGCACATAGTAAGCCGTTGACAAATACCAACATTATTATTTATTTTTATTATCTTGATGATGCCTACCCCAGACTACTCATTTTGTTTTGTCCTCTTTTGCTTTGCTCTCCGCCCCCTTTAGACTGTGAGCCCGTCGTTGGGCGCGGGGGGGATGGTCGCTATCTGTTGCCAAATTGGCCATTCCAAGCGCTTAGTACAGTGCTCTGCACCTAGTAAGAGCTCATTAATTACGATCGAATGAATGAATGAATGAATGAACACAGTAGACATGTGGCAGGGCCGGGATTATAAGTCACCACCTCTGACTCCCAAGCCCGAGCTCTGTAGATGATAAATACGACTGATTGACTGGTTGAGCGCTTAGTACAGTGCTCTGCACATAGTAAGCGCTCAATAAATACGAATGAATGAATGAATGAATGGGGCGCGGGTGGGGGGAGAAGAAGGTGAGGGGACGCTGGAGGCCAAAGTGCGCATGCGCGCGAGAGGGCGCCGGCAGGGGGCGCCGGCGAGACGACGTGTGCGCAGGCGCCGTCCAGGCCCCGCCTCCCGGGGTCGCCATTGGTGGCGGGGTGGGGGTGGGGCGTGAGGAACAGAGATGACGGGGCGAGGGTGACCGAGGGGCGCATGCGCGCCAGAGGGCGGCCTCGAGGGGGGCGTAGGAAGAGATGACGGGACGATAATGGCAGACAGGCGCATGCGCGAAATGGGGAGGCGAGGGGCAGAAAGGCGCATGCGCCCGAGAGGGCGGCGGGACAAAGGTCGTTCCGATGAAGAGCGGCTCGGGCGGAGCCTCCTGCGGGGGTGGGGCAGGGAAGGGAGAGATGACGGGCCGATGGCCCGCGAGGGGCGCATGCGCCACAGAGGGCGGGGCGGGAGGCGCCGTCTAGATAGGGGGAATAGGACGAGGTGACGATGGGCCGATGGGGGTCGAGCGGCGCATGCGTACGACGGGAGGCGGGACCGAGCACGTCAATCCCGGCGCCTCCCAATGAGGAGCGGCTAGGGCCCGCCGCCCGGGGCGCCCATTGGTCTCGTGGAGGGGGTGGGCGGGGCTACTGGGCGGGAGTGGAAGAAAAGATGACGGGTCGAGGGCCCTCGAGGGGCGCATGCGCCTGAGCGGCCCGGGGCGAGATAGGGGGCTAGGAGGAGATAATGGCACCGGAGGGGCCGAGCGGCGCATGCGCGCGACAGGAGGCGGGGCCGAGCCGCGTCAATCCCGGCGCCTCCCAATGAGGAGCGGCCAGGGCCCGCCGCCCGGGGCGCCCATTGGTGGCGTGGAGGGGGTGGGCGGGGTCCGAGGGGGGCGGGGATGACGCGGGGCGCGGTGACGTAGGGCGGGCGGCGGCCAATGGGGCGCGGCGGCGGGGGAGGAAGGCGGGCGGGCGCGCGCGCGGGGCGTCAGTCCCTCACTCACTCACTCACTCACTCGGTCAGTCAGTCAGTCAGTCAGTCAGTCAGTGAGGGAGGAGGAGGCGGCGGGATGGCGGAGGAGGACGGCGGCGGCGGGGGCGGCGGGGGCGGCTCGGAGTGGTGGGGCGCGGTGAGCCCCTGGGCGGCGGTGCTGGCGGCGGCGCTGGCGCTGGGGGCCTACGGGCTGTGGGGGCGGCGGGCGGGGTCCGGGGCGCGGCGCGGCGGCCCGGGGGGGCCGGGGGGGCCCGGGGCGTCCGGAGCCTCCGCCTCCGCCTCCGCCTCCGCCTCCTCCTCCGCCGCCGCCGCCGCCGCGCTGCCCCGCATGAAGCGCCGCGACTTCAGCCTGGCCCAGCTGCGCCAGTTCGACGGGCGGCGCAGCCCGCGCATCCTGCTGGCCGTCCACGGGAAGGTCTTCGACGTCTCCAAGGGCGACAAGTTCTACGGGCCCGGTGAGCGCCGCGCCGCCCCCCGGGCGCGGGTTCGAATCCCCGCGCCGATGGGGGGCCGCGCGGGGGACAGTCCCGTCGCCCCGCATCTCCCCCGGCTCAGCCCTTACATGCCAGCATTCGTGGTGGTGTTATTAGAATGATTTGGCCCTCGAGGTACGGGCGTCCACGCGTCCGTCCCTCCTTGCCCTCGTGTTTGATCACCATCCTAATGATAACGTCGGTATGGGTTAAGCGCTTGCTACGTGCAGAGCACTGGGCTAAGCGCTGCGGGAGATGGAGGGGAATGAGGTGGGCCCACGTGAGGCGCCCAGTCCTCATCCCCATTTTGCAGAGGAGGGAACTGAGGCCCAGCCAATGAATCGTAGTATTGGTTAAGCGCTTACTGTGTGCAGAGCGCTGTGCGAAGCGCTGGGGGATACAAGGTGAGCAGGTGGGCCCACGTGAGGCTTACAGTTTCCTTCCCCGTTTTACAGAGGAGGGAACTGAGGCCCAGAGAAGGGAAGTGACTGGGCCACAGTCACACAGCTGGCAAGGGGCAGAGCAGGGATTCGAACTCGTGACCAGCGACTCCCAAGCCCGGGCTCTTTCCAGTGAAGTGACTTAGCCACAGTCCCACAGCTGACAGAGCGGCGGAGCCGGGATTCGAACCCGTGACCTGGGGCTGCCAAGCCCGGGCTGTTGCCGCTGAGCCATCGCGATGGCATCTGCCGAGCGCCGACTCTGTGCCGAGCACTGCGCCAGGCGCCCGGAGGGAGGGAGGGGGGAGGGAGGGGAGGGAGGGAGGGTCATCGCGTGGTCCCCCTTGGGGCTCCCAGGCTTCAGCCCCATTCTACAGAGGAGGGAACTGAGGCCCAGGGACCGGCCCCGAGTCAGGCCGCGGGATTCGAGTAATAATAATAACAATAATGTTGGTATTTGTTAAGCGCTCACTATGTGCCGAGCACTGTTCTAAGCGCTGGGGGAGACACGGGGGAATCAGGTCATCCCGCGTGGGGCTCACAGTCCTCATCCCCATTTTCCAGAGGAGGTAACTGAGGCCCAGAGAAGTGAAGTGACTTGCCCACAGTCACACAGCCGACAAGTGGCAGAGCTGGGATTCGAACTCATGACCTCTGACTCCCAAGCCCGTGCTCTTTCCACTGAGCCACGCTGCTTCGAACCCACCACCTCCGCCTCCCAAGCCCAGGCGATGGTGGACACGTTCCCCGCCTACAATCCTCTGGTGGTATTTATTGAGCGCTCGCGGTGTGCAGAGCGCTTGGGAGAGGACAGTACGGCGCTCTGCCATCCGTTGTACTTATAAAGCGCTGTCTCGAACGCGTGGGAGAGTCCAGTATGCCCAGTTGGTAGACACGTTCCCTGCTCCCTCGGTCGGTGGTATTTACTGAGCACTTATTCTGGGCAGAGCACTGGACTGCACGCTTAGGAAAGGACAGTACGGCAGACTTGATAGGCACGTTCCCTGCCCGCCATCCGTCAGTTGAGAACCGCCTGCGTGCGCAGCACTGTAGTGAGCGTTTGGGAGAGGACCGCGGCGTCGGTGGACACATTCCCCGCCCGCCACCAGCTCACGGTCCGGAGGGGCAGACGGACGGTAAATCGAAAGAAATGAATCACGGAAATGGACAGAGGTGCCGTGGGGCGGAGGGAGGGAGGGGCGAATGAAGGGGGCTAATCCAACTGCGAGGTTTTTACCTGGAAATTCTCTTCCCCCACCTCATTTGGGCACCGTTAGACCGTTCTGTCTCAAGCGCTCAGTACGGCGCTCTGCACGAAATGCTCGATTGGTTGATGGCCACCGCCCAGCTGCTGCTTTGCTTCAGCTTCAGCCCCACAACCGGGGCCCGGGTTGGGCGCGTGCTAGGCGCCAGGCGCTACGGCAGGTGGAAGAGGAGCTACTGTCCGGCCCTCGGGCGAGGTTGGGGCGGCGGGTGGTCCGCGGGCCGGGCTAGGGGCCCGCCTCGGGCCCGGGACGGTGGCCCGGCTCTCCCAGAGCGAACGGTCGATGCCGGATACCTGTGCGAGGCGCCCGGTTCTGCAGGATAAACGGATCGTTGTGCCCAGTTTTGCGGGATAACCAGGTTGTCGTGCCCGGTTTAGCAGGGTAAATCTCATGCCCAGATTTAGACGGTAACCGTCGTCGTGCCCGGTTTTGTAGGATAACTCTGTCGTCGGGCCCGGTTTTGCAGGATCACTTTGTCGTCGGGCCCGGTTTTGCAGGATCACTTTGTCGTCGGGCCCGGTTTTGCAGGATCACTTTGTCGTCGGGCCCGGTTTTAAACGATAACTGCGTCCTTGTCCCCAGTTTTGCGGGGTAACTGTGTCGCTCTGCCCAGTTTCGCAGGATGATCGGGGGCCCTGGGATGTAAGCGCTTACTTTGTTCCGGGCACCGAACTCAGCGCCGGGGTGGATACCAGCTAATCAGGCTGGACACAGTCCCTATCCCACATGGGCTCATGGTAATAATAATATTTGTGGTATTTAAGCGCTTACTGAGCGTTAGGATAGCTGCAAGCGCATCGAGTTGGACGCAGTCCGTATCCCACTCGGGGCTCCCATTCGACATCCCCGTTTGATAGATGAGGCCGAGAGAAGTGAAGGGACTCGCCCGAGGTCCCACGGCAAGCCGTCGGCAGTGCCGGGATTAAAACCCAGGCCCCTCTGCCCTCAGGCCTGGGCTCTACCCGTCGGACCACCCCGCTCCCCTTTAGTGCCTGGAAGGGGTCGAGCGCTGTGCTGAGCACTGGGGTAAGTGGAGAACGATCCCGTGGGGTTCAGGGACTGAGGAGGTCCCTCGGTCAGTCAGCGGTACCTGTGGAGCGCTTGCCGTGTGCAGAGCACTGTGCTGAGCGCTTGGGCGAGGACGGTACACGGACCCCGGCCGCGAGGAGCTTACAGTTCACAGGGGGAGACTTGCTGAAATAAAGGAGAGAAGCAGGGTGGCCTAATGGATAGAGCTCGGGCCTGGGTTTTAAAACCGGCTCTGCCGATGGCTTGCTGTGGGACCTTGGGCAAGTCGCTTCGCTTCTCTGGGCCTCACTTTCCCCTGGTAAAGTGGGGATTCGATCCCTGTTCTCCCTCCTCCTCAAGGCTTTGAACCCCGCACGGGACAGGGGCTGCATCCACCCTGATGGATTGTACCTTCCCCAGTGCTTAGCACAGTGACCGACCCGTGGTAAGCGCTTAACAAGTACCGTAAAACCAACAAAATGGGGGGGGGGGGGGGCGGGAGAGTCGAGTATGAGGATGTACTGAGCGCTGTCCTGAGGGGACGAGCGTCAGAGTGCTTCGGGGGAGCGTGGTCAGAGGAGCAGTCGACGGAGGGGTGTGTGGGGAGGGGGCGGGGGTCCGATCCCCGTCTTAGAGGTGCGAAAAATGAGTCCCGGGGAGACAGTCATTCGTACTTATTGAGCGCTTTCTGTGTGCAGAGCGCTGTACCGAGCGCTTGGGAGAGGACAATAGAAGGGATAGGCTCCTTGCCCCCGACGAGCTGACGTTTTAGCCCGGCGAAATGGCTTCCCTCGGGTCTCACAGTCGACCAGGGGCCGAGACAGGATTAGAACCCAGATCCTTCTAATTACCAGCTCCGGGCCATAGCTGCCAGGCCACGCCGATGTCCGTCTCCCCGTGTGTGGAGCAATCCGTGAAGTGCTGGTCTCCCGACTTGGGGTCCCGTCGTGTCTTCCCCCCCCCCCGCCGTGGCGGGGGAGACGGGAATCCCGAGTTTCCGGGGCGAAACACACATTTTCCTCCTCCAGGTCTCTCACCGTCGACCTGTAGCTACACCGCAACCGTGAGGTCGTGCCAGTTCGTCGACACGGTCCCCCGAGCACTGGATTTTTTTTCTTTAACGGGATCCGTTAAGCGCTTACTACGTAGCGGTCTCTGCACTAAGCACTGGGGTAGATCCGAGCTAACCAGGTCGGACACGGTCCCCGTCCCACGTGGGGCTCGTGATCTGAGTTTCCATTTTGCAGATGAGGGAGATGAGGCCCAGAGAAGAGAAGTGGCTCTCCCGAGGTTCCCCGGCAGACACGTGGCGCAGCCGGGATGAGAACCCGGCTCCTTCTGACTCCCAGCCCCGGGCTCTAGCCACTAGGCCAGCCTGCTCGGTCAGTGCTCAACTAATACCTTTTATTTTTTGAAAAAAAGACACCGTTCAGGCCGTCAGTGGTATTTTGGGAGTGCTTGCTGGGGGCAGAACAGCATAGGCAGCACAGTGCTGTTCTCTAAAGCCCTCGGTCGGCTCAGCCCCTCCTCGCTCACCTCGCGACTCTCCCGCTCCGGCTCGGCTTGCAGACTCTGCTCCTCTCACACCAACCTTCTCCCCGTCCCTCCGGCTCGTCTGTCTCGTCGCCGCCCTCTCGCCCACGTCCCGCCTCTGGCCTGGAACGCCCTTCTTCTGTCTGACAGGCCGTCACCCTCCCACCCTGCCCCCTCTTCCGAGGCCCGTCTCCTCCAAGAGGCCTTCCCTGACTGCGCCCTTCTTTCCTCTCCCCCCCACTCCCTTCTGCGTCCCCCGATTTATTCATCCTCCCTCCCGGCCCCGCAGCGCCCGTGCAGACGTCCGTCATATACGCATTTATATTGATGTCCGTTTCTCCCTCTCTAAGTTGGTCGTGGGCAGGCCGTGTGTCTGTTCTTTTCGTCTTTCGTTCCCTCCCGGCCACTCGGCCCGGTGCTCTGCACACAGTAAGTGCCCAATAAACGCGAATGATCACTCGACGGTGGGGGAGGACAAACCTCAGCACGGACGGGGGGGATGGAGCCCGGGCCCGGGAGTCCGCAAGACCTGGGTTTTAGCCCTGGCTCCGCCACTTGTCTGCTGAATGTCCTCGGGCCTCAGTTCCCTCGTCTGTCAAATGGGGTTGAAGACGGTGAGCCCCGCCGGACGGGGACGTAGTCCGACCCCCCGTTAGCTTCGATCTCCTCCGGCGGTGCTTGGCACATAGTAAGTGCTTCGTAAACGCCGTTATTATTATAAATAAGAAGAGATAGGTAGTTGATAATAAGGGAATTTAAAGATCCGAACCCAAGTGCCGTGGGGTTGGGGTGAATATCAAAGGTTCCTCCCTGGCCCGGCTGGGAGCGCCTTCCCCCCCTCCAACAGTGAGGCTGCCTCCAGGGATGCAATCAGGAGCCTTAATGAGCACAAAGGGCAGGTGCGCAGGTGTCAGCAGGGCCTTTTCGAGATCCGCTGGGGCCGGAGGGCGTCCCCCCGGACCCCTGGCCTGGGATGTGGGAGGGGGAAAGGGGCGGGGGTTGGACGCGGTGGAGCAGAGGGGATGGATGCTGCCCCCCGGCCAGACGGCGGAGCCGGGGTCCAGCGCCCGCTCTGAGGGCGGGGAAACCGAGGCCCAGGCCGGTCAGGGAGCCGGGCGGCAAGCCCGGGACCTCCCCGACTTCCGGGGCCATCAGTGTTCCCGTCGGTTAGGGGCCGAAGCGAGCGGCAGGGAGAGGGGTGTGGCGGGCCGGGGCTCGCCCGGCCCGGGAGGGGAGACACCCCCCCGCCCCCGACACCCGCCAGACCCGGCGGCTTGCGCCCCCCGGGCCCATTCCGGCCATCGGGACCGCCCCGGGGGGCGGGGGGGCGTCCAGGGCGCCCCTCCGGCCCGAGAACGGAGCAAAATGGCACCCAGACTGAGAGCTCAGGGTGCCCACCTGGCCGCCCCCAGCTCGGGGCGGCCTGGAGAATCAGCACCGTGCTATGCGTTAAGCGCTCACACGTGTCCAACGCCGTTGGAAGCGCTGGGGTCAAGTTAAGTCCCCATCCCACCTGGGGCTCATAGGCAAAGGAGGAGGGAGGGCAGGGATTGAATGCCCATCGTACAGGTGAGGAAGCTGAGGTCCGGAGGAGAGAAGTGGCTTGCCCAAGGTCCCCCGCCGGGAGGGAGGGGTATTTGGATCCTTCGACTGTTGGCGCCGGGCCTCCTGCCGGCCCGGTGGAAATTCCGGTGGAGCTCGCGGCGGCGGCACATCTCGTGGCCGCCCCGGCCCGGGTCCCCGCCCCCTCCGGGCCGTCTGTCCTCCCTGAGGTTCCGTGCCCCCCACCAAGACCTGCACGGGCGTCGGGGTCCCCCCCCCCCGTGGGGAACGCCCCGCTTTTCTCCCGCGGGTCTTGGGTCACGGCGCCAGGGAGCTGGCCGCGTCCTCGTTCACTTAGGACTGGGTGTCCGGATGACCGTCGGACGCCGTGGGGACGGGAGGGTGGGGGGTGTCCGGGACCCCAGGAGGGGGTTCCCTGCCCGGTTTGGGGTCGATGGTCCTTGCGTACAGATGGGGAAAGGGGCAGCTGACCTCTCGCTCCCGGGACGGCCCCTTCAGGCCCCTCCCCAGCGGCCCCGGCAGCCTGCTTAACAATAATCGATAATGGTCGTATGGGTTAAGCGTTTACTATGTGGCAGGCACGGTCCCGAGCGTTAGGGTGGACACGGGCCAATGGGGTCGGATACGGTCCGGCACAGGTTGCCTGGTGAGCTGGAGTTTGGGGTGGGGGGCGGGGGAGGCCGGGGGGCGGAGGGGCAGGTTTGGTTCCTTTATTCTCCTGTGGCCTTTAAGGGGGGGCGGGGGTCCGTCGGGAGAGTTCCACTGCTCCACTGACTGAGAGACAGAAATGATGGACGAGACTGTGAGCCGTTGTTGGGCAGGGATGGTCTCCGTCTATCGCCTAATTGTACGTTCCAAGCGCTCGGCACAGTGCTCTGCGCCCGGTAAGCTCTCGGTAGATACAGTTGAATGAACGAATGAGGGGGCGGGCTCTGCAAAAAATGGGGGGAGGTGTGTCTCTGTCCATCTGGCCGCAAAGCAAGAGGCCACCGATGGCACCGTCCCCATCTCTGCCCCCGCCTCTCCTCGGAGGAGACGGGCCTTCCGTAAGGCGTCGAAGTGGGGGGAGAGGGATGGTCTGGGGGATAGGAGGAGGGAGGGCGTTCCCGGCCAGGGGCGGGACGTGGGCCAGAGGTTGGCGGCGGGATAGACGAGATGGAGGGACAGCCCAGAGGAGCAGAGGGCTCCCGCTGACCGAGCGGGTCGGACCCAGTCCCCATCCCACCCGGGGCTCACGGCCTGTCGGAGGGGGAGCGGAAGGGCGTCCCGGAGACGTCGGGCGGCTTGGCCGAGGTCTCGCCGCAGGCACCGGGCAGACCCGGATCCTCGCCTTGGGTCCGCGGTCCCCTCGGGCCGATATCCGGGGCGTCTGTCTCCGCCACCCACGGCGGGCCATCTTCGGTCTCCTCTGATCGTGTTTGACTGTGCTCCCCCGAGCGCTCACGCAGAGGGAGCGCTCAGTAAACGGCACTGATGGATCGATCGATTGCCTCCAGATCAATCCATCGGTGACATTTATTGAGCTCTTACTGCTTACTAGACTTACCCTAGATGGTCCTCTCCTCATGGGCGGGAAACGTGTCTGCTAACCCTTTTGTATTGGACTCTCCCAATGCAGTGCTCTGCGCACGGTAACTGCTCAGTAAATACCACCGATTGATTAATCGTAGACTCTTGGCTCGTGGTAGGCAGGAATGTGTCCACTCACTGTGCGGGACTGCTGCTCCCAAGCGCAGAGCACTGTGCTCCGCACGGAATAACTGCTCAGTAAAGACCTTTTTGTAAAGATTGTAGACTTTCCGCCCTTTATGGGCGGGGAACACGTCTGCCGACTCTGGATGGTGCTCTCCCGAGCGCTCAGTACTCATCGTGCCCGTAGTGAGCGCTCGATAAATAACGCCGACGGATCGGTCGGCGGAGGGGGTGACTGAGGCCAGGGACGGGAGGGGAGAGCACAGCCCAGGTCCACCCTCCCTCACGGTCCAGGGTGACCGTCGTACGGTGGGCGACCACCGACCCGTTTCCCGGGGGCATCTTGGGGTCCGCGACGGTTGGGACAGGGACGGGAGGGTCCGTCAGAGCCCGGCGGCCGCGGGGCGGTGTTGAACGAGCGGGTCTGGGGCGGCGCGAGGGTCTCGCCGGCCACCCTCTGACCGTGTCCGTGTGCCCCCCGGCAGACGGCCCCTACGGCATCTTCGCCGGGCGCGACGCCTCGCGGGGCCTGGCCACGTTCTGCCTGGACAAGGAGGCCCTCAGGGACGAGTACGACGACCTGTCGGACCTCAACCCCGTGCAGATGGAGAGCGTCCGCGAGTGGGAGATGCAGTTCAAAGGTACCGCACGCGCCTCCCCCCGACCCTCTGCTCCCCCGGGGACCCCCCAGGCCCCTGCCCCTCTGACTGCGGAAGAACGCCCCTCCCCCGGACGCAGGGGAGAAGTGTAAGAGTCTTACACTTAGGAGAAGCAGCGTGGCGCAGTGGAAAGAGCACGGGCTTTGGAGTCAGGGCTCATGAGTTCGAATCCCAGCTCTGCCACTTGTCAGCTGTGTGACTGTGGGCGAGTCACTTCACTTCTCTGTGCCTCAGTTCCCTCATCTGTAAAATGGGGATTAAGACTGTGAGCCCCACGTGGGACAACCTGATTCCCCTGTGTTTACCCCAGCGCTTAGAACAGTGCTCTGCACGTAGTAAGCGCTTAACAAATACCAACATTATTATTAAGAGTCACCTCCCGCCCCCCGGCCCCGGGCACCTTGCGGGCAGCCCCTCCCCCCTTTCTACCTTGACACCCTTTGGAGACTGGAAGCTCAGGAGGTGCGTCTGTCATCCGGTTATATTGCCCTCTCCCAAGCGCTCAGTACAGTGCTCTGCACTCAGGAGGCGTTGAGTAAATCTGAGCGACTGACCGCCCTGCCCTCCCCGCTCCTACCTTTCCTCCCACGCCTCGTCCCCTCCTTGGGATCGACCAAGTCCCTGCTGTGTGCAAAGCACTGTTCTAAGCACTTGGGAGAGGAGAAGAATTAGGAGCATGAGAAGCAGCGTGGCCTAATGGATAGAGCCCGGACCTGGGAATCGGAAGGACCTGGGTTTTACTGCCACTTGTCTGCTGGGTGACCCCGGGCGGGTCACTTTACTTCTCTGGGCCTCGGTTCCCTCTTGCATCAAATGGGGATGGAGACCGTGAGCCCCGTGATCGTGGGGCAGGGACCGTGTCCAATCTGATTAGCTTGGATCTACCCCAGCGCTCAGTACAGTGCCTGGTAACACAGTAAGCCCTTAAATACAGTAAAAAAACCCCCAAAATAATAGACATAGTCCCTGCCCTCGAGGAGTTTACGGTCTGTTGCCTGCGGAGCACTGGACTGAGCGCTTGGGAAAGGACAGCAGCATTAGGCACAGTCCCCACCCTCACTGAAGGGACAGCCTGCCACGTGCAGAGCACCGGACTGAGCCCGAATTGTACTTTCCGAGCGCTTACTACAGTGCTCTGCACGCAGTAAGCGCGCAGTGAGTACGAATGAACGGACCCTCGGGAGGGGACAGTTGGGTTAAGCCGACCGAGTCCCTGGCCGCAAGGAGCTTCATCCATTCATTCACTCGTACTTACTGAGCGCTTACTGTGTGCAGAACGCTGCACTGAGCGCTCGGAAAGTACAGTTGGGCAACGGATAGAGCCAGTCCCTACCCAGCAACGGGCTCACAGTCCGGAAGGGGGGAGGCGGACAACAAAGCAGAAGAAGTAGACAGGCTTCCAGTCTGCCGTGTGCCGAGCACTGGACTGAGCGTTGGGGAGAGGCCCCGCGTTAGGCGGCGCCGTCTCCGGCCCCGTGGAGGAGGAGGAGGAGGAGGGCGGCCTCTCTGACGTCCGGTGGGCGCGTCTGTCCGGCAGAGAAGTACGACTACGTGGGCCGGCTCCTGAAGCCCGGGGAGGAGCCCTCCGAGTACACGGACGAGGAGGACACCAAGGATCACAGCAAACAGGAGTGAACTCTGTCGGCAACCAAAGTCCGGGCCCCTCGGGGCCGCCCCCTCCCCCCGAACCTCACGGAAGCCCCCCGCTCCCTCCCCGCCCCCCGCGGCGGGGGGCCTCGGATCCAGAAATCGGCGGGTGAACCCCCGTCCCCCCTCCCCTTCCCCCCTCCCCCCCCAGCGAGAGGCCGGGCTGAGGGGCGACTCCTCGGAGGACGTGGGGGGGCCCCGGCGTTCTGACCTTCTTTTTTCTTTTTCTTTTTTAGTGGAAAAAACAATCCCCCCCCCCGCCCCTCCCCCTAATCGAAATCAAACAGAAAGACCCCCGACACATGAAATGAGCCACCGAAGCCCGCGGCGTTACCGTTAGTCCGTGCCGCGCCCCCCGACGGTGGGGGGGGCGTCTTCGCCCCCGCCCCCCCATGTCCCAACGCGGGCCGGGGGAGACGCCCCCGTCCCCCCCCGGGGGGCCGGGGCGAAGCCGCCCGAACTGAGATGCTCCGTCCCCGGAACCCCGTGCGCCCGGTGCCCCCTCCCCAACGTCCAGTCGGTATTAATTGTGCCTTATTTCACCTACGTAGACTTGAATTGTTTTAAGGCCAAGCCCCCCGCCGCTTCCCTGTACCCCCCACCACCTTTCCCTCCGCCCCCCCAAGTCACTACGAGCAGCCCGGAGTGACACGAGCGCGGCGTCGCCTCGGCAGGCCCGGCCGCCTGCCCGGGTGTGGCGGCCGAGGGAGGGGACCGCCTCAGTGTTACTGCCGTATCTGTCGATACCCACGGACCTCACCCGCCTCGGAACGGCCCAAAGCGATTCTCCCCCCGCTTCTCTCTTTATGTGGGTTTTTTGTGTTGTTTTCTTTTTTCCTTGGTTGTGTGTTGTTGTTTTTTTTTTCTAAATAATCAAAAACGAAAAAAGAACCTGTCGTCCAAAGCCGCCGCCTCGCTTTGGGGTCTGTGACCCCTCCTCCCCTCCCCCCCCTCACCCCCCCCCCCCCCCCCCACATCTCCTGGGATGGAATCGAGTTGGTCGGGGAGGGGGTGGGCGGGGGCTCGGAGGGTTGGGGGGGGCACAGCCGGGTGTCTGCGTGTGTGCGTGCGTGTGCGTGTGTGGGTGTGCGCGCGAGACTTGGGAGGGATTTGTCTCTGCAGATATTGTAAATAGGAGAACCATTTTAATAAAGCATGGACAGCGAACCGAAACCGGGTGCCCGTTCGGACTCTCTCCCCGGGCCGGGGCCGGGGGGCGCCGTGGACGGAGGTCGGCCCCCGTTGGGTTGGGGCCGGATGAGCCGGTGGCCCCCCGGAAAAGGACCGCCACGGAGAGGGCCGGCCGGCGGAAGCGGGGCCCGCCTTTCCCGGCCGGCCCCGCCGCCGTCAGAACTCCCCTCGGGTGGCACCGGTGGGGACCCCCTCTCCTCCCCTCCCCTCGGTTTGCCCCCCGGTGCCCCCTCCCTCCCTCCCCTCCCCCGGAGAGGCCGGTGGTGGCGGGGGCCACGCCTGGCGCGGAGGGAGAACGGCACGCGGCCGGATCGGGGGGCGTCGGTGTCGGGCGGGGCCTCCTCTCCGGCCTCCGTCTCGAGGAGCGCGGTGGCCTCGGGCCCCGGGACGGCCGCCGCTCGGCTCTCGGACAACCATTTGGGGTCCGTCTGCCCCCACGGGCCAACCCCTGGGGCGGGGGGACCCAGCCGCTCTGATTTTTTGGGTGGGGGCGCGTTGGAAGAGAGCCCCAGGGAGAGGTCTTCCAGCCCCCAGATACCTGCACCTGCTAATCGGGGAGCCCCCCGCCCCCCGTTTTCCCCTCACCAAACTTTTTGAGAAGTTTGAGAAGCAGCATGGCTCAGTGGAAACAGCCCGGGCTTTGGAGTCAGAGGTCATGGGTTCGAGTCCCGGCTCTGCCACTTGTCAGCTGTGTGACTGTGGGCAAGTCACTTAACTTCCCTGTGCCTCAGTTACCTCATCTGTAAAATGGGGATTAAGACTGTGAGCCCCACGTGGGACAACCTGATTCCCCCTGTGTCTACCCCAGCGCTTAGAACAGTGCTCTGCACATAGTAAGCGCTTAACAAATACCAACATTATTATTATTCTTTGGCCCAGAGCCATGGGCTCTACCCTCCCTCTGTCTTTTTTTTCCCCTCTCACGGCATTCGTTCAGCGCTCTGTCTGTGCCGGGCACCGTACTGAGCGCTGGGGTAGGTAGAAGCCGATCAGATTGGACCCAGTCCGTGTCCCACGTGGGACTCACGGTCTCAATCCTCTTTTGACGAATGAAGGAAATGAGGCCCGGGGAAGTGATTTGTCCAGGTCCCACAACGGGAAAGCGGCAGAGCCGGTTTGAGAACCCAGGCCCTCCCGACGCCCAGGCCCGGGCTCCGTCCGCTCGGCCGCGCTGCTTCCCTGGAGCCCCCTCTGTGCTTCTGGGCGGCTCCCGGGAGCCTACGTGGCTCACGAGCATCTCGGGTGGCCTGGCAGGGTCGAAAGGACCTGGGTTCTGATCCCGACTCCGTCACTCGTCGGTTGGTTGACCTTGGGCGAGTCGCTTCACCGCGCCTCAGTTCCCTCGGTTGCAAAACGGGGATTAAGACTGAGACAGGGACGGCGTCCAATCTTGGATCTACCCCAGCGCCAGAACAGTGCCTGGCACGTAGGAAGCATTTCACAAATACCGTAAAGAAGAAAAACCACCAAGGAAGAAGGTGTGAAAACGGGTAGCGCTGAAGCAGTGAGGGGTGGGGGGGGGCCCCTCGGTGCCCCCCAGAAACACCCCGTGGTGGCGGCCAAACGAATCCTGTCCGGGAGCGACGTGGACGTCTTGGAAGTTGGACCTCATTCTGGTGACATCTGCTGAGCGTTCTGGTAAGTTTTGTGCCGAGAATAATTAAAACGGGGTTTGTTGGGAGCTTCCATCTGTCTACCACTGTTCTAAGCGCTGGCGTGGATACAAGCCAGGCAGGTTGGACGGAGTCCCCGTCCCCCGTGGGGCTCACGGTCTTCATCTCCAATTTACAGATGAGGGGACTGAGGCCCAGTGTAGTGACTTGCCCGAGGTCACGCAGCCGTGACGAATGGGTGATGTGAAAAAGTGGGGTTTCTTTAGTTTTTTTATGGTATTGGTTAAGCGCTTGCTGTGTGCCAAGCACTGTACTGAGCACTAAGGTCGATACCAGTTCATCACATTGGACCCGCTCTCATAGCGCACTCTCCCCAGGGCTTAGTACAGTGCACTGCACCCAGTAAGTGCTCGTTAAATAGGATTAACTGACGGACATCGGGCTCCCAGTCAGAGGAGGAGGGAGAATCCCCATTTTACAGCTGAGAAAACAGGCACGGAAACTCAATCAATCAATGGTCTTTACAGAGTGCTTATTATGTGGAGAGCACTTTACTGAGCACTTGGGAGTAAACAGTTCAACAGAATTAGCACACATGATCCCTGCCCATAAATTAAAAGTCTGGAGGAGGAGAGGAGTGGAGTGATTTGTCCAAGGTCACACAACAGGCAATCGACAGAACCGGGATGAGAATCTAGGTCCTCAGACTCGCGCGCCTGAGGTCGTTCCACTAGGCCGTGCTGTTGGGGGTGTGACCTTGGGGAGGTCACTTTACTTCTCCGTGCCTCAGTTCCCTCGTCTGTACAGTGGCGATCAATCCTACTCGCTCCTACTTAGACTGTGAGACGGGGATTGTGTCCGACCTGACTAGCTCATATCTGCCTCCTTCATTCGATCGTATTTATTGAGCGCTTACCGTGTGCAAAGCAGTGTGCTGAGAGCTTAGAAGAGCGCCTGGCACATAGGAAGCGCTAAAATACCGTAAAAAACAACAACAACTGGGTGCAGTCAGCAGGCAGGTAGCCAAGTGGGGCAACTGTCATCCTGTTGCATCACGTTCTTCGCCCCCTGGATGCACAGCTGTACAAAAAGTGTGTGTGTCTGTCCTTGTGAATGGCCGCCCTCGAGGACTCAACGGAGCTCGGGCTCTGGGAACTCCTGGGTTGTGTGCAGACAGCAAGCGCTCTGTAAATACGATTGTTCGATGCAGGACTCCTAATCCCTGGATGGTTCATTGGACGCTCCACCTTGGCTCTCTCCCAGCCAGGGCGGAGGCCGAAGCGCGCGTTTTGTGCGGCTAAATCCGTCCCGGAGGACGACTGCCTCAGTTGCCTCTAGACCTTTTCTTTGGCGTGGTTTCTCTTAATGGTAATTTTGACATTTAAGGGCTTTATTATATGCCAAGCACCGTTCTGAGCCCTGGGGAAGGTAGAAACAGATGGGGTTGGACGTAGTCCCCGTCCCAAGTGGGGCTCGCGGTCTTCGTCCCCGTTTTACAGATGAACCGAGTGAGGCACAGAGAAGTGAAGTGACATGCCCAAGGTCACGCAGCAGACACGTGGCAGAGCTGGGATTAGAACCCAGGTCCTTCTGGCTCCCAGGCCTGGGCTCTCACCGCCGGGCCACGCTTTGTGGACAGGGAACATGTCCGCTAATCCTGTTGTAGCGTCCTCTCCCGAGCGCTTCGTCCAGTGCTCCGCACATAGTAAGCGCTCGGTAGGTACCACTGATGATAATAAGGATGGTATTGGTTAAGCGTTTACTTGGTGCTCGGCACTGTTGTAAGCGCTGAGTGGTTTGGAAGTAGTGGCGTGTGACTTCTTATAAACCGTAGGTGAGACCCGAGGGAGGGTGTAAAGGGTAGACCGTAAGCTTGCTGTGGGTTTATTGTATTTTCCCCAGTGCTCAGTCCAGTGCTCTGCACACAGTACGTGCCCAGTGAATGAATGAATAAATATGGAAGTGTTCCAGTCAGTGGCTTCGGGACATTGGAAAGGCCTCAAGTGTGAAAGTGTGTCCTAATAATAATAAGAATGATGGTATTTGTTAAGCGCTTACTCTGTGCCGAGCCCTGTTCTAAGCGCTGGGGTAGATAGAAGGTTATCAGGTTGTCCCACGTGGGGCTCACGGTCTTCATCCCCCTTTTCCAGATGAGGTAACGGAGGCACAGAGAAGCCAGGTGACTTGCCCAGAGTCACACAGCTGACAAGTGGCGGAGCCGGGAATAGAATCGACCATCACCGGGTGCAAGACTGAAGCTGCCACATAAGAATAATAATTGTGGTAACTGTTAAACCCTTCCTGTGTGCTAAGCACTGTACCAAGCGCCAGAGTAGATACGAGATCATCGGGCCCCCCACGGGGCCAGGGTAAGAGGGAGATCAGGGAATGAGTCGCCATTTTTCAGATGAGGGGACTGAGGCCCAGCGAAGTGAAGCGACTCCTTCGGGGCCACACAGCAGACGAGTGGCATTAGAACCCAGGGCCTCCGGTAGTGGCAGGGAGAGCATTCGGTGTCTGTCGTGTGCTCGGCACCGTGCTGAAACCTGTGGAAGAATGAGCCTGTGTCGTAAGTGGTCGAGGTGTTCGCTCTTCAACTCCGTACTGAACTTGCCTTTCTCGAAGCTGGGTCTTTTCCAACTCTGACTGCGAGAGAGTTTCCCAACACTGGCCCCGGGAGCGGCGGGTGGAAGGGTGGTCACCGGGGCACCGCTGGGCCCCAGACGAGAACCAGAGAAGCGGGGCGGTCTAGCGGATTGCGCTCGGGCCTGGGAGTCGGAGGGACCTGGGTTCTAATCCCGGCTCTGCCGCTTATCTGCTGGGGGACTTGGAGCAGGTCATTTCGCTTCTCTGGGCCTCAGTTCCCTCATCTGTCAAATGGGGATGAAGACCGTGAGCCCCACGTGGGGCAGGGACCGTGTCCAAGCCGATTAGCTTCGATGTACCCCCGCGCTCAGTACGCTACCTGACACGTAGCGAGCCCTCAACGGATACCATAAAAAGGTTTTGGGGGTTTTTTTAATGGTATTTAAACCTTTGTCCCGTGGTGCTCCTCCCCGTCCCAGGAAGTGGCCATCTTGGTGTGGCGGTGGCTGCGGTCCCTGGGCACTTCCAGCTTGCGGCCACATCCTGCCGCTCCTTCCTGACCCGCAACCCGCCCCTGCCTCCCACCCCCATCCCCGCCCCTGCTCTTTCCGCAGCTCGACCGATGCCGTGGACTCCCTCCCCCGGCCTCCTCCCTCCCGGCCTCCTCACTGTGTCCTCGGGGCCCCCTCGGGGCCTCCTTGGCCTCTCCCCGGCCTCCTCTCGGCCTCCCGGCCTCTCGCCCTCCCATCTCTACTCTCGGCCTCGCTACGGCTCCCCCGGGCGTCGCCTTCCGCCCCACGTCTCTCCTCTGAGCGCCCCCGGGGCCCTTGACCTCGGCTGGTGCCCCCCCAACCCCAGGCCTTCTCCCACCACGACGCCCCTCTGCGGTGGTTTGGATTGTTTTTCTCCCCTTGGGTGAAGGAAGGAAACGATTTCTAAAACCCCGGAGGCTCGGGAGGGCCAACAACTTGGATACCTCCGTGGAGAAGCTTGTCTATATATAGACCGGCTGAAATAGGAGAGGGGAGAGGAGGGGGTTGGGAGCCAGCTGAAGGTCCGCTGTCTCTTTCCTCTCCTCCCGCTTTTCCCTTTCCTCCTCTCCTCTTCCCTCACGCTCTCCTCACCCCTTCTCCCTCTGTACCACCCTCTTATTCCTCTTTCTCTCCCCTTCTCACTCCCCATCTCTTCCCTCCTTCACTCTTTTTCTCTCTCTCTCCCTCCGCCTCCCACCCCTCTGTGCTCCTCATCACCTCCCCTCCTCTCCCACTCCCCTTTTCTCCCTCCCCTTCTCCCGTCTTCTCTTTCCCCTTTCCCGTCTTCTCCCCTTCCCTTGTCTCTTTTCTCTTTTCCCCCTTCCCATCTTCTCCTCTCTCCCCTCCCTCTCCCCCCTCCGCCGTTATCCCCTGCCCTTCCCGATCTTCCTCCCCTTCTCCCCCTCCCCCCAGTCCCTTCCCCCCAATCTTCTCCTTCTCTCCCCCTCAAACTAGGTCCCCCTTCCTACGTTTCTTCCCACGCCGATGGCTCCTCTTCCTTGCTCAGGTAGATGACCTCGGAATCAGCGATGAACGAGGTGAGATTCAGGCCGGGATTCCCAGGCCCCCAAGTCGGGGTGGCGGTGGAAGGAGGCGAGACGCAGGCCGGGGCCCTCGGACCCCCGAGTGCGGGTGGCAGCGGAATAATGACAACAGTCATAATTGTATTATTCGTTAAGCACTTACTATGGCCCGGTCAGTGTACTAAGCACTGGGGTTCCTCCAAGGTGATTGGGTTGGACACAGTCTTTGTCCCACACAGGGCTCACGGCCCCAATCCCCATTTTCCAGATGAGGAAACTGAGGCCCAGAGAAGCGAAGTTCACCCCACACATCCTATCCGTTACCGAGACCTGCCGGTTTCACCTCTACAATATCTCCAAGATCCGCCCTCTCCTCTCCACCCGAACGGCTACCTTACCGTTACGGGCTCTCGTTATATCCCGGCTAGACTACCGTGTCGGCCTTCTCTCCGACCTCCCTTCCTCCTCTCTCGCCCCGCTCCGGTCTATTCTTCACTCCGCCGCCCGGCTCATCTTCCCGCAGAGACGATCTGGGCCTGTCACTCCCCTTCTTAAACAACTCCGGTGGTCGCCTGTCGACCTCCGCTCCAAACGAAAACTCCTCACTCTAGGCTTCGAGGCTCTCCGTCACCTCGCCCCTTCCTACCTCTCCTCCCTCATTTATCTCTTTCTACCGCCCACCCCGCACGCTCCGCTCCTCCGCCGCCCACCCCCTCGCCGTCCCTCGGTCTCGCCCGTCCCGCCGTCGACCCCCAGGCCGCGTCCTCCCGCGGTCCCGGAACGCCCTCCCTCCTCACCTCCGCCAAACTGATTCTCTTTCCCTCTTCAAAACCCTACTCAAAACTCACCTCCTCCAAGAGGCGTTCCCAGACCGAGCTCCTCTTCTCCCTCTACTCCCTCTGCCATCCCCCCTTTACCTCTCCGCAGCTTAACCCTCTTTTTCCCCTTTTCCCTCTGCTCCTCCACCTCCCCCTTCCCATCCCCACAGCACTGTACTCATCCGCTCGACTGTATATATTTTCGTTACCCTACTTATTTTGTTAATGAATTGTACATCGCCTCGATTCTATTTAGTCGCCATCGGTTTTTACGAGATGTTCTTCCCCTCGACTCTATCTATCGCCATCGTTCTCGTCCGTCCGTCTCCCCCGATCAGACCGTAAGCCCGTCAAACGGCAGGGACCGTCTCTATCTGTTGCCGACTTGTTCATCCCAAGCGCTTAGTACAGTGCTCTGCACATAGTAAGCGCTCAATAAATACTATTGAATAAATAGTATTGAATGAACCTGCCCAAAGTCGCACAGCAGATAAGCGGCAGAGCCGGGATGAGAAGCCGGGTCCTTCTGACTCCCGGGCCCGCGCTCTGTCCGTTAGGCCACGCTGCTTCTCAGTGAATGAGGGTGAGCCGGGAGGGTGGGGTCCGGTGGGCGTGGGCCGGCGCCGGCAGTGGGCGAAAGGCCACGTCCCCAGTACCCAAGTAGCCCCGAGCACCCTGCCGTGACCTCAAAAAGCAGCCTGCCACTACGGGTCGGGGACCCGGGTTCTAATTCCGCTCCGCCTCTCGCCCCCCGTGGATCCTGGGCCACTTCCCTTTTCTGCTCCTCAGTTTCCTCATCTGGAAAACGGGGATTGGATCCCCCTTCTCCCTCCCCCTTAGACGGTGAGCCCCACGTGGGACCCGACGATCTCGTATCCACCCTGGCGCTTAGTACGGTCATAAGCTCTTCGTAAATACCCCCGAAGGATCGTTACTGGAGTTTGGTTCTGTGATGGGCCGGGACCAGGGCTAACGGAGGAGGGTGACATAATGCCCGTGCCCAAGGCAGAGGGAAGGGTGGCCACAGAGCCCACTCCCGGACACTTCCTGCCTTTAATCGGTCTCATTCAGAGCAGACACAATAGTCCAGTGAGAACTCTTGCTTTAGTTTCCTGTGGAGGTAAATACCATTTTCCAAGGCTCTCCTCCCCCGATCTGCTTAATCGTGGGCCCGGAAAAATCGCCGGGATATGCGGAGCAGGTTCTGGAAACTGATCTGGCGGTGGTATTTACTGAGCGCCGGAGGTTCTTGAGGAGTGGGGAAACACGGACTGAACGGTTTTGTAGAGAAATGATCCGGGCAGCAGAGTGAAGTCTGGAGCGGAGCGGGGAGAGACAGGGGGCAGGGAGGTCAGCGAGGACGCTGATATAGTCATCCAGGCGGCATAGGAGAGGAGCTGGGATTAGCAGTTTGGATGGAGAGGAAAAGGTGGATTGTAACGATGCTGTGAAACCTTATACTCTGGGTTTACGCAACTCTGTCCTGCCTTGGTGGTGGTCAGTTGTTTCCATCTGATGTGTGTGGAGGGGCTCCATTTCAGCAGAAAGTGGGTTCGTGGGCCGATTTAGCTGACATACCAGATGTTTCACTCGGCCTCTACTCCGTCCTTATCTTCCTTGCCCTTTCGGCTGCCTTCGACATGGTTGACCATCCCCTTCTCTCCGAAACCTTATCCAACCGTGCTTTCACTGACACCGTCCTCTCCCGGTTCTCCTCCCGTCTCTCTGGCCGCTCATTCTCAGACTCTTTGACGGGCTCCTCCTCTGCCTCCCGCCCCCTAACCGTGGGGGCTCCCTCAAGCAGCGTGGCTCAATGGAAAGAGCCCGGGCCTGCCAGTCGGAGGTCATGCGTTCGAGTCCCGGCTCTGCCACTTGTCAGCTGTGTGACCGGGCAAGTCACTTCACTGCTCTGGGCCTCAGTTCCCTCATCTGTAAAACGGGGATTAACTGTGAGCCTCACGTGGGTCAACCTGATAACCCTGTATCTACCCCAGCGCTTAGAACAGTGCTCTGCACATAGTAAGCACTTAACAAATGCCAACGTTATTATTATTTTATTTTTCTCCCTCTACACCCACTCCCTCGGAGAACTCATTCGTTCCCCCGGCTTCAACTCCCACCTCTCTGTGGGCGATTCCCAAATCTCCATCTCCAGCCCCGATCTCTCTCCCTTTCTGCAGTCTCCCACTTCCTCCTGCCTTCAGGGCATCTCTACTTGAGAAGCAGCGTGGCTTAGGGGAAGGAGCCCGGGCTTGGGAATCAGAGGTCGTGGGTTCTAATCCCGGCCCTGCCGCTTGTCAGCTGTGTGACCTTGGGCAAGTCACTTAACTTCTCTGGGCCTCAGTTCCCTCATCTGTCAAATGGGGATGAAGACCGTGAGCCCTACGTGGGACAACCTGATTACCTTGTATCAACCCCAGTGCTCAGAATAGTGCTTGGCACACAGTAAGCACTTAACAGATACCAACATACTTGGATGTCCTTCCGTCACCTCAAACTAATGGTGCCCGAAACAGAACCCCTCACCTTCTCGACCAAACCCTGCCCTCCAGACTTTCCCATCGAGCACCTCCATCCTCCCTGACTCTCAAGCCCCTAACCTTGGCATTATCCTCAAGTCATCTCTCTCTTCCAACCCCCACTTTCAGTCAGTCACCGCATCTTGTCTGTTCGACCTTCACAATGTCACTAAAATCCACCCTCTCCTCCCCATCCAAACGGCCACCACGTTAATCCAAGGATTTAGCCTATCCCGCCTGGACTGCTGCATCCGTCTCTAGACTGTAAGCTCCTTGTGGGCAGGGAATGTGTCTACCAGCTGTTAGATCGTACCCTCCCAAGCGCTCTGCACCCATTAAGTGCCCCATAAAAAACATTGGTCGATGGATTCATTGATCAGCTTCCTCACTGACCTCCCTGCCTCCCGTCTCTCCCCCTCCAGTCCGTACTAAACTCTGCTGCCTGGATGATTTTTCTACAAAACGTTCAGCCCACGTCCCCCGACTCCTCAAGACCTTCCGGTGGTTGCCCATCCACCTCCGCATCAGACAGAAGCTCCTCGCCGTCGGCTTTAAAGCCCTCAATCCCTTTCCTCTCTCCTACCTCACCTCGCTGCTCTCCCACTACGACCCAGCCCACATACTTTGCTCCTCTAACGCCAACGTGCACACTGTACCTCGATCTCCTCTATCTCCCTGCCGTCTCCTGCCCTACGTCCTCTTTCTGATCTGGAATTTGTACCCTTTGTTCAGCCCGCCCTCAGCCCAGCAGCACTTATATCCATATCCATAATTTGTTTGTATTAATGCATGTCTCCCCTTTTAGACCTTAAGCTCGCTGTGGGCAGCGAATGTGCCTACCGGCTCGTTTACGTCGTCATCTCCCCATCGTACAGTGTTTTGCACATGGAAAGCACTCAATGAATACGATTGATTCTTTGTTTTATGGTATTTGTAAAAGGCTTATTGTGTGTCGGCACTATATTAAACCCTGGGGTGGACCCAAGATACTCGGGTTGGACACGGTCCCTGTCCCCCGTGGGGCTCACAGTAGTCATCCCCCTTTTACAGATGAGTGAACTGAAGCCCAGAGAAGTGAAGCGACTTGCCCAGAGTCACACGGCAGAGTCAGGATTAGGACCCAGGCTCTTGTGACTCCTGCCCTGGGCTCTTCCACTAGGCCATGCTGCTTCTTGGGGCCTAGCGAGCTCATGATTTCTCGAGACGCCATCGATTAAAATCCCCTCGGGGCTCGAAGGGGGCCTCGGACCGAAATGCGTTTGAAAAATGAGGCTGGTGGAAAAACTTCTTTTAAAGACGGTCACATGTGGCCCAATCAATAAAGTGCCAGTTTTAGAAGCTGCATCTTTCCATCTGTCAGACGCCGCCCTGCCCCCCTCCAACGCCTCCGCCATGCCCGCGGAGAGAATGCCTTGGCATCGAATTCCGGTCCCGCGGCCTAGCGGAAAGATCCCAGGCCTGGGAGCCGGGAAACCTGGGTTCTCGTCCCCGCTCGGCCACTTCAATCCAGCAATGGTATTTACTGGGTACTTACTGTGTTCAGCGCGCCGTACTAAGCGCTTGGGGGAGGACGTTTTAACAGAGGATTCATTTACGGTATTGAAGCGCTTACTACACGCCAGGCACCGTTCTGAGCACTGGGTGGAGTCAAGATAAATGGGTCAGACGCCGTCCCCGTCCCACGTAGGGCTCACGGTCTTAAACCCCATTTTGTAGAAGAGGGAATTGAGATAGAAGTAAACCGAACTGCCCGAGGTCACCCGGCAGACAAGTGGAAGAGCCGGGATGAGAACCCAGGTCCTTGTGACTTCCAGGCCCCGGGATCTTTCCGTTAGGCCGTGCTGCCTCTCAAGAGTTGGCAGACACATCCCCTGCCTACAGCGAGCTCACAGTCTAAATGGGGGAGACAGGCGTGAGTAGAAATAAGTAGATTACAGATGAGGACGAAAGGGATGTGGGGTTGAGGGAGGGGTGGATGCAAAGTGCAAAGAAACCTCGTTAGGGCCAGGGAATATATCTGTTGTTAGATTGTATTCTCCCACCCATCTCAGGATGGCACCTCGAGAGTTTCCAGTCCTCTACCAGTCTCGGCTACGGGAGGGAGAGTCAAGCAGAGGCCTGTCCGGTCCATTCCTAGCTTGAGCAGTGGCTAGCGAGTGGAAGGCAAACTGCTACAAGTCAAAATTCACCCGTGCTGGGCAGCAGCGGCATGAGAGTCGAGGGCGGACACTCAAGTTGACTGCCCCGAAGAAGGCCACGGTAAGCCACTTGCGTATTCTCACCAAGAAAACTCTTATGGATACACTACCAGAATGATGGCAGATGGAGGTGGGGCGTTCTGGGAGAGTCATGTCCACGGACTCGACAGCATAAGACAAGATGACTCTCCCAAGCACCTAGGACAGTGTTCTGCACACAGCACTCGATAAACAGGATTGACCGACTGACAGTTTGCTTTTCTGACACATCGCTGTTCTATTAGCGGAGGACTGGGAACCAATATGCAACAGTTTATAATCTAGTTTTCAGTAAACAATGATATCAACTTGCTTTTGGTTCCCTGGGCAGTGCTAATGACTCACTGATAATACCCTTGCCAGAGCAATCCTTTGATCATGTTTGAAGCAGGCTTTTAAAACAAGCTGAGATTGTGAGCAGGTCAGAGATGGGGACTGATCTGTTTTTTTTTTTTAAATTGACCCTAGCCGTTTCTGGCTATTTAGCAAGCAGTAAAAACTTAATAAATAGTCTGGCTAACTAAACGGTCCTGCTAACTGCATGGCAGTATAGAATAATATCATAATAATTATGGTATCTGCTAAAACCTTATTATGTGCCAGACACGGTCCTCAGCGCTGGGTTGGATGCGAGCAAATCAGTTTGGACACAGTCCTTGTCCCATGTAGGTCTCACAGCCTCAATCCCCATTTGACAGTTGAGGTAACAGGCCCAGTGAAGTAATAATGTTGATATTTGTTAAGCGCTTACTATGTGCAGAGCACAGTTCTAAGCGCTGGGGTAGGCACAGGGGAATCAGGTTGTCCCACGTAGGGCTCACAGTCTTCATCCCCATTTTACAGATGAGGTAACTGAGGCACAGAGAAGTGAAGTGACTCGCCCAAGGTCACACAGCAGACAAGTGGCAGAGCTGGGATTCGAACTCATGACCTCTGACTCCAAAGCCCGTGCTCTTTCCACTGAGCCACACTGCTGGCCCAAGGTCACACAGCGGACATGTGGTGGAGCCCGGATTAGAACCCATGACCTTCTGACTCTCTTTCCACAATGCCATGCTGCTTTTCTATAGCCACTTCACGGCTGTGTTAGGACACTGTGTTTTTCTAGTCTGCTTTTTTGTAGCAATGAATCCACATTGCACTGAATCCATATTACCAGTTAATCCAAACCCCGAACCTATCCCGCCGTGATTCCTTTAACAGCCTCCATGCTGACCTCCCTACCTCCTGCCTCTTTCCGCTCCAGTGCAGACTTCACTCTGCTGCCCCGATCATCTTTCTACAAAAACGTTCAGGCCGTGTTTCCCCGCACCTCAAGAACTTCCATTCTTTGTCCGCCCACCTCTGCCTCAAACAAAAACTCCTTACCATTGACTTCAAAGAGCCCGATTAACTTTCCCCCTCCTATCTCAGGTTGCTATTCTCCTGTTGCAATCCAGCCCACACACTTTGCTCCTCGATTGCTAACCTTCTCACTGTACTGCAATCTCACAGCCGCCCTCTTGCCCTCCTCTCGCCTCAGGTCTAGATCGCCCTCCCTCCTCACATGCGACAATGACTCTCCCCCGCTTCAAAGCCCTCCGAAGACACATGTCCTCCAAAAGGCCTTCCTTGACTGAGCCCTCCTTTCTTCTTCTCCCACTTCCTTCAGTGTCATCCTAACTCATTCTCTTTATTCAGCCCCCGTCCCAGCCCCGCAACACCTGTGTATGTATCTGTCATTTTATTTATTAGTATTCACGTCTGCCTCCCCCCTTCTGAACTGTAAGCTTGTCGAGGGCAGGGAACGTCACTGTTTATGGTTGTATTTTACTTTCCCCAGCGCTTAGTATAGTGCTCGGCACACAGTAAGCTCTCAATAAATATGACTGAGTAAATGAGTGAATGCTCTGTGCACAGTAAGCGCGCTATAAATACGATTGACTGACATTACCTTGGCTTCACGTTGCATTGAATCCACATTGCGCAGAATCCACGGTCCCTGGCCCATGTGGGGCTCACAGGTTAAGGGGGAGGGAGAACAGGTATTTCATCTCTGTGTACGGGGGAGGAAACCGAGGACGGACCAGAGAAAGGAAGCGACTCGCCCGAGGTCACACAGCAGGCAAGTGGCGGAGCCACGATTAGAACGCTTGTAAACCAGGCTAAAAAATGTGACCAGGGCTGCTGTGGGTAGACTGGGGGCTTGGATTCATAGGAAGATCGACTATTAGGATTTTAAACACTTCATGTGAGCCAAAGCCCTGGGGTAGATCCTCCTGATCAAATCGGATATAGCCCCCGCCCGCAAGGCTGTCGGTCCAAGGGGGATGGGGGAACAGGGGTCTCGTCCCCATTTTGTGATGATGAAATTGAGGCTCAGAGAGATGAAGTGACCTACCCAAGGTCACTCAGCAGAACTGGGACTAGAACCCAGGTTACTTAGGCCTCCCGCTCGTTCCTTCGGGGTGACGCTGCGTTGTATGAGGTTAAATTGAAGATCCAAAGTAGTGAAATCAGTTTGTTTCAGCTCATGGATCACTGGGGACAGAGCTGGGGGTCACCCCGAGGGTTCACGTGGGCCAATCCCTTGCATCGTTTTAGTCCGGCCAATGACTAAACCAGCTAAATAGACTGGAAGGTCTCTGAAGGAAAGGACCCTGCCTTTTTTTTTTTTTTTTGGTATTTGTTAAATCCTTACTGTGTGCCTGACACTGTACTGAGCTCTTGGGTAGATACGAGCTAATCGGGTTGGATGCAATCCTTGTCCCAAGTGGGGCTCACAGTCTTAATCCCCATGTTACAGGTGAGGAAACTGAGGCCCAGAGAAGTGAAGCGACTTGTCCAAGGTCATCCAGCTAGGATTAGAACCCAGGTCCTTCCGACTCCCAGGCCCCCGCCCCGTTCTCTCCACTAGACCATACCTGTTCTTTGTTGTATTGTTTGCTTAGCGTTTGCAGCGCCGGGTGCTTCTTTCTCTTTTGCCTCCTTGTCTCTCTCTTCTCACAATCCATCAGTGGTATTTATTGAGCACTTCCTTTACGCAGAGCATTCATTCAGTCGTATTTATTGAGCGCTTACTGGGTGCAGAGCACTGTACTAAGCCCTTGGGAGAGTCCAATAGAACGGAGTTGGTGGACACGTTCCCTACCCACGCCGAGCTGGGGCCGAGCTGACAGTAGTGAGGCACTTGTGGTCAAAGAGAACCGTCCCCTTCTTGTCGGCAGCGGTCCGTGCTGGTCCATCTTCAGCCGCTGCCTCCCGGTTTCCAGCGAGGCTGGAGCTCCGTCTCAAGCGCTTGCTGCTACCATAGCCTTAGAACAACTTCCTCTGGTCTCCCGGCTTTGTTTCCCCATTTCCCCCCTCCGTCCGGCAACCGTCTGGGCCTTGTCGCTCCTTCCCCTCCCTTGTGTTCCGCCCCGTCAGTCAGGCGCTCGTATTTATTGAGCACTCACTGTGTGCAGAGCACTGTACTCAGCGCTCGGGAGGGTAGTAGAACACTAAACGGACCCATTCCTTGCCCACGAGCTCCGTTGAGAAAGCGGAATTTCCTGGTTTGGAGACTGAGGTGCTCCCAGAACTCTGCTGTCGGAATCTTCGGCCACTTGTCTTCTGTGTCTCCTTGGGCAAGTCACTTGACTTCTTTGGGCCTCAGTGACCTCATCTGTAAAATGGGGGTTGAGACCGTGAGCCCCACATGGGACAGGGACTGTGTCCAACCCAATTTGCTTATATTCACCCCAGCGCTTAGTACAAAATCTGGCACACGGTAAATGCTTAACGAATACCATAATTTTTATTGTTATTATTGTCTTGGGCTTTGATGTGAGGTCTGGGCTGTGGGTGAGATGTCGTTGACAGAGCACCGCTCTCCCCACCCTTTAAACCCTCCTAAAATCACATTTCCTCCAGGAGGCCTTCCATTCGGTCAGTCGTATTTATTGAGCACTTGCTATGTGCAGAGCAACTGTCCCAAGCACTTGAGAGAGTACAATAACAGACACATTCCCTGCCCACAACAAGCTTCCGGTCTAGAGGGGAATTACATTACGGGTACATACGTAAATGCTGTGAGGTGAAGATAGGGGGAATATCGAATGCCCAGAAGTCCCAGATCTAAGCACAGAGACGACTCGGAAAGGAGAGGGAGCTGGCGAAAAGAGGGCTTAATCAGGGAAGGCCTCCTGGAGGAGATGTGCTTTTAATAAGGCTGTGAAGGTAGGGAGAGCGGTGGGCTGGCGTATCTGGAGCGGGAGGGAGTTCCAGGTCGGGGGAGGAAGTGGGCGAGAGGTCGGCTGTGAGATAGATGAGATTACTGTACCAACCTCCTTGCTGATCTCTCTGCCTCCTGTCTCCCGACTCCAGTTCAGACTTCACTCTGCTCTCTGGATCATTTTCCTACAGAAATGTTCAGGCCTTTTTTCCCCTCTCCTCAAGAGCCTCCAGGGGTTGCCCATCCACCTCCGCATCAAACAGAAACTCCTCACCGGTGGCGTTAAAGCGCCTCGTCCCCTCTTCGCTCACCTCACCGCTCTCCTACCCAGCCCAGCCCGCACACTACGCTCCTCTAAACGCCAGCCTTCTCACTTACCTCCATCTCATCTCTCGCCATCAACATCCTGCCTGTGGTCTGGAACGCCCTCCCTCCTCGTAGCCGACAGACAGTCACTCTTCCCACCTTCAAAGCCTTATCCAAGAGACCTTCCCTGACTAAGCCCTCCTTTCCTCTTCTCCCACACCCTTCTGCGTCGCCCTGACTTGCTCCTTTGATTCAACCCCCCTCCCAGCCCCACAACCCTTATGTCCATATCTGTCATTTCTTGATTTAAATTGATGTCCATCTGCCCCCTAGACTGTAAGCTCGTTGCAGGCAGGGAATTATTTATTGTTGTCCTCTCCCAAGTGCTTAGTACAGTGCTTTGTACACGATAAGCGTTCGGTTATTACGATCGAACGAAAACGGGGCCCCGTGAGTAAGCTGGCGCTAGAGGAACGGAGTGTGCGAGCTGCAGAGCAGCAGGAGGAGAACAACGAGGTCAGGGAGGATTTATCTGAAACTCCAAAGTTCTGTTGACTCCGTGGATAGTCTGCTCTCCAGATAAGCCGAGATGTGGGCCAACGGTCCCGTCTTTCCACGAGGCTGCATTCTTTTCTCTATCTGTCATTGAAATTTTGGAATCTACTGTTTTGTTTTTTCCTCTACTGAATGTGAACCTTTTGCCCATTTGGAAACTTACTCTGTTGTATTGATAGATGCAAAACAATCCAATCACACGCAGTCCCTGTCTGTCCCCCCCCACCGAGGCTCACCATCTAAGAGCCGGGGGAGTGGGGGCGGAAAGTGAGGGCTCTTAGCCCCGTTTTGTCTGGTCTTATGCCGTCGAGTCGTCTCCGACCCGTTAGCGACTGGGCAGACGCATCTCTCCCAGAACGACACGCCTCCGTCTGCAATTGTTCTGGTAGTGTATCCGGGGAGTTTTCTTGGTCAAAATACAGTAGTGGTTTAGTATCGCCTCCTTCCGCGCAGTAAACCTAAGTATCCACCCTCGACTCTCTCCCGTGCCACCCTCGACTCTGGGTGAGTTTTGGCTTGTAGCGGATTACCGGCCACTCGTTAGCCACTGGCCAAGCTGGGATGCCAATCGCCAACGGCATTTACCGAACCTTTACTTTGTGCAGAGACCTGTACTGAATGCTTGGGAAATAGCAGTGGTATTTAAGTGCTCGCTCCATCCCAAGGTAGGTACGAGATAATTGGGTCGGACACAGTCCCTATCCAATACGGGGTTCACAGACTAAGGGGGAGGGAGGACATGGATTGAATCCTCATTTGAGGAATGAAGAAATTGAGGCCCAGAGAAGTCAAGTGACTTTTTCAAAGTCACGTAGCAGGAAAGAGGTGGAAGTTGGGAGAGGATAATACACGATCCCTGCCCTCTCGGAGCTGCCAGCCTACTGTGTGCAGAGCACTGGACTGAGCACTTGGGAGAGGACAATAGAGTTAGCGGACACAATCCCTGGATCGTTTTTCTACAGAAATGTTCAGGACACGTCACCCCTGTCTTCAGAAACCTCCAGTGGTTGCCCATCCACCTCCGTAGCAAACAGAAGCTCCTCACCATGGCTTTAAAGCCCTCCCTCACCTTGCCCGTTCCCACCTCACCTCGCTTCTCTCCTACAACCCAGCTCTCACCTTTCTGTCTTGTAGCGCTAACCTTCTCTCTGGGGCTCCTTCTCTCCCGTCCTGTTGCCGACCCCTAGCCCACGTCCCACCTCTGGCCTGGAACCCCCTCCCTCCTCAAAGCCGTCAGACAACGACTCTCCCCTGCTTCAAGGCCTGATCGAAGGCCCGTCTCCAGCAAGAGGCCTTCCCGGACTAAATCCCGCTTTCCCTCATCTCCCGCTCCCTACGGCGTCACCCCGACTTGCTCCCTTTATTCAACTCCCGTCCCAGCCCCGCAGCACTTAGGTCCATATCTCTCATTTTATTTATCTGTATTGATGTCTCCCCCCTCTAGACTTTAAGCTCATCGTGGGCAGGGAATGTCACTGTTCATTGTTAGGTTGTACTCTCCCGGGAGAGTACGGTGCTCTGCACACAGTAAGTGTTGAGTAAATACCACTGAATGAACGAGCGAATGAAAAGGAGCTTCCAGTCGACTGCGTGCAGAGCCCTGTGCTGAGCGTTCGGGAGAGGACAGTAGTCAGTAGACACGATCCCTGCTGTCAAGGAGCTGCTGCTTTTCGGGATCTGAAGCATCTTTAGTCAAGAGGGTGCCTTTAGGGAGCCACAAGCTGTCTTTTGTGCTCTCTGGGCAGTTGTCGGTCTGGCTGCCGTCTGTCACAACACCGGCTTCCCCGTTGCGCAAAGCCCAAAAACGATGTCCGTATTGCCACGGCCCGATGCCGCCTCCACAAAACCTTGGGAAGACTGTGACTGAGAAGCGATGGTTAGAGCCCGGGCCTGGGAGTCGGAAGGACCTGGGTTCTAATCCCGCCTCTGCCCCCTGGCTGATGGGTGACATTGGGAAAGTCACTTCACTTCTCTGGGCCTCAGTGACCTCATCTTTAAAATGGGGATGAAGACGGTGAGTCTCGTGTGGGACAGGGACAACGTCCGACCCGATAAGCTTGGATCTGCCCCAGCGCTTAGTACAGTGCCCGGCACATAGTAAGGGCCTAACAAATACTTTATTAGTAAAATAAAGTCTGGTGCTATGGTATCATTGTGGACTCTGACCCGCTAGGCCCAACAGCCTACTGAACTTTGTTTTTGCCTTTATCTTGTCTTTGTTTTCAGTTTCATGCCTCCTGACGGTGTCTGTCACCAGCCCCCTCTCCCTCCTTCCGTGCTAATAATAACAATCGTGGCATTTGTTAAGTGCTTATGTGCCAAGCACTCTTCTAAACACTGGGATCGATAGAAGGTAAAATCAGGTCGGACACAGTCCCGGTCCCACATGGGGCTCACCGCCTTAATCCCCGTTTGCCGGATGAGGTCACCGAGCTCCAGAGAGGCGAAGTGATTTGCCCAAGGTCACACAGCAGAAAAGTGGCGGAGCCAGGATTAGCATCAGCTTTCTCAGATTTCCAGGCCGGGGCTCTTTCCGCCAGACCACGCTGTTTCTCTCTCACTGGGAGTCCCCGAGGGATGTGGAACCTGCCTAATTCCCACCTGTGTATTCTCTCCCAGTGCTTAGCGCAGGGCTCTGCACAAAGTCAGAAATTCTATTCCTGGACGGGAGTGGCAAGGGTGCGGGGTGGGGAGAGGGCGTCTCCCCCATCCCACGGGCTTCCGAGTACCCAAATTTGCCTACGGCTCCTGGCCGATTTGCCTAGCACCGCTCTCTGGAGCTTCCGCTGAAGGAAGCTCCAATTTGTGCCCACCTCACCGTCAATTCGGGGGACAACAGAAGCCGCCGGCTCTGGAAAATTGACCAGGAAAGGGTCACTGGCAGGGCACTGAAGCAGGGGAAAGGAGAAGCAGTGGAGTGGAGTGGTTAGAGCCCGGGGCCTGGGAGTCAGAGGACCTGGGGTCTATTCCCGGCCCTGCCACTTGCCAGCCGGGTGACCTTGGGCAAGTCCCTTCCCTTCTCTGCGCCTCAGTTCCCTCATCTGTAAAATGGGGATTCAATCCCTGTTCTCCTTCCTACTTAAGACTTTGAGTCCTGGGTGGGGTACGGACGGTATCCAACCAGACGATCTTGGCTCCACCCCAGCTCCTGGCCCATAATAAGCGCTTCCCCAGTCCCAGGATTAATTACTCTGATTATTGGAGGACCGCAGGACCTTTCTCCAGTCATTCAGTCCGTCTGCAGGGAGGGAGGTGGGGGTCATTCTGGGAGAAGAGACGAGTTGTCGGAACAAGTGCGGGGAAGACTGAGGGGGGCTTCGGCCTGGGGATTGTGAAGATTCGTGGGCGAGACTGTTTGTGTCGCAGGGCCTGGCAGGAGGGCCGTGGGGGGCTTGGGATTGCACCATCTTGTGGGATTGGATCTGCAGGTGATGTTGCCTGTTTTGGTTGCAGCCCCCTCTCCATGTTTGCCCCAGCAGGGCTGCTGGGGGCCTTGGGAGGGTGGGGGGCGGGTAGCTGGGGCGCGCCCGTGCCAGGAGGGGCCGGCTGGGAGGAGTGGGTAGCTTCACCGCCGGCTCATCTCACTTCTGGCTGCATTCCCGGAGAAGAATCTCACTGGCAACTCCTCCTTTTTCTCCTCTCTCCTCTTCCCCCCCTCCTCCCTCCTTTCTCCTTTCTTTTCCTTCCTCCCCCCTCTCTTCTCCTCCCTCCTTCATCCCGCCTCTCTCCTCTCTTCTACTTCCTCCCTTTTCTTCCTCCTCTTACCTCCTCTATCGTCCCCATCCTCCTCTCTTCTCTCTCCTTTCCCCATCCTCTCTCCTCCTTCCTCTTCTCCCTCCTCCATCCTTCTCCTCCCTCCTTCCTCTTTTCTCCTCCCTCCTCCCGCTACTCTCCTAATCCCATCTCTGCCACTCATCTGCTGTATGGCCTTGGGCAAGTCACTTCACTATGCCTCACTTAGCTCATCTGTAAAATGGGGGTGAAAGCTGTGGGACAGAGACTGTGTCCAAAACAATTGGCTTGTATCCACCCCAGCACTTAGTACAGTGCCTGGCATATTGTCAGCGCTTAACAAATACCACAGTTGTCGTTATTACTCCTCTCTTCTGCTCCTCCTCCCTTCTCCCTCCTTTCCCCTCTCCCTTTCCCCCCTTCCCCTCTCCTCCAGTTAAGAGCAGACAGGGAGACTGGAAGCACCAGGAGAGGAAGGGAGAACGGGGAGAGAGAAGACAAGAATTCTTGCATTTCATGTTGATCATTTAAATTTAGGAAATGGAGATGCAATTTCTAAAATTTCACCGAGCACATGAAATGAATGAATCTGATACCCGAGAACATAAAATCAGTCGCAAGTCACAACAACTCCCATTAGATATTGAGATAAACACGACAGAAACAGATGAGCGATCCACCTGAAAGAAGAATGAACGGGGTGGCCTGAGAATAGACCAATAGCAAATCAAATTCAATGAATGAATCTGACAAAGTGGATAAATCAGACCGGTAAACCTGAAATAAATCCAATTCAGCTCTCCCAGCTGCTGAAATTATATTTCCCTTTCCTCTCCCCATTTGTCCCTAGACAAAAGCATACCGTCTCTGTTGTATGGTCACTTCGAAAGCGGTTAGTGCGGAGCTCTGCATCTCGTGAGCGCTCGATGAATATCCCTGATTGATATAATAAGACGTAGCACGGCCTGGTGGAAAGAGCCCAGGCCCGGGAGTCAGAGGACCCGGGTTTTAATCCCTCACTTGGATTTGCACCATTTATCCACCCCTCTCTCAGCCCCACGTCTCTGATGCCAATCTGTGTAATTTATTTTTATTAATGTCGGTCTCCCCCTCTCTAGACTGTAAACTTAGAGTGGGCGGGGAAGATGTCTACCAACTCTGTTATACCCTCCGAAGTGCTTAGTACAGTGTTCTGCACACAGTAAGTGCTCAAGAAATTTGATTAACTGATTTGCCAAGCCCTGCCGTAAGAGCTGGGATATTTACAAGATAATCAGGTCTCTCGGGGGATTCACAGTTTAAGGAAGAGGGGGACATAGCTTTAAATTAGACATTATCTTTTTATCTTTCCAGTTGCTTAGACAGTGCTCTGCACGCAACAAATACCACTCTTCTTATTCTCCCTCCTACTTAGACTGTGAGCCCCATCGGGGGGCTGATGGTCTTGAATATTTCCCAACGCTTAGTACAGTGCTTGGCACCTAGTAACTGCTGAACATATACCAGTTTTTATTACTGAACGAGGACGCTGGTGCCGTCAGCAGTGGTGGGACAGTGAGCGGGAGGACAGGGTTTGGGTGGGAAGATAGGAAGTTCAGTTTTAGCCGTATTAAGTTGGAGATGACGGGAGGACATCCCGGTGGAGACGTCTTGAAGGCAGGAGGAAATGGGAGACGGGAGAGAGGGAGAGAGATCGGGGCTGGAGATGGAGATCTGGGAATCGTCTGCGTAGAGGTGGTCGTTGAAGCCGCGGGAGCGAATGAGTTCTCCAGGGGAGTGGGTTTAGATGAAGAACTGAGCCTCGAGGGACCCCCACAAATTAGCGGGCGGGAGGCCGAGGAGGAGCCCGCCAAAGAGACTGAGAATGAGCGGCCGGAGAAATAGGAGGAGAACCGGGAAAGGACGGTGTCAGGGAAGCTCAGGTTGGATCGTGTTTCCAGGGAGTGGTCCACGGCGTCCAAGGCAGCTGAGAGGTCGAGGAGGATTATTCATTCAATAGTATTTATTGAGCGCTTACTATGTGCAGAGCACTGTACTAAGCGCTTGGAATGTACAAATCGGTGACAGAGACAGTCCCTGCCCTTTGACGGGCACACAGTCTGATCGGGGGAGACGGACGGACAAGAACAATAGCAATAAATAGAATCAAGGGGATGAACGTCGAGGATTAGCGTGGAGGCCGTTGGATTTGGCGAGGATCATTGGTGACCTTTAAGAGGGCGATTTCTGTGGACTGATGAAGAAGGAAGCCACATTGGAGGGGGGGTCAAGGAGAGAATTGGTGGAGAGGAACTCGAGGCAGCCAGAGTGTGGACGACTCGCCCAAGGAGTTTGGAGAGGAATGGTTAGGAGGGAGATGGATCCGTTCCTGGAGGGAGCCGAGGAGTCAAGGGAGGGTTTTCTGGGTTAGGGGAGATAGGGGCGTGTTTCAAAGCGGTGGGGAGCCTGGTGGTTTTATATCTACCCCATTGCTTGGCATTGTGTAAAGGCTTAACAAATGCAATAATAAGATGATGACGATGATGATTATAGTCCATCCTCCGGGTTGTCAGACTTCAAAAAATGGAAATTCCTGTGACCAAGGTGAGCCGATGGCGCCCCCCGCTGGTGTCCGGGTCAACTACCGCCCTATCGAGGCCTCCTGATAATAACGTTCGTATTTTTTTCAGCGCTTACTACGTGCCCAGCACGGTCCTGAGCGGGTCAGTCGTATTATTTGAGCGCCTACTATGTGCACAGCACTGTACTAAGCGCGTGGGAGGCAGTGTGGCTTCGTGGATAGATCACGGGCTTCGGAGTCAGAGGTCATGGGTTCGAATCTCCGCCCCGCCACTTGTCAGCTGTGGGACTGTGGGCGAGTCACTCCACTTCTCTGTGCCTCATCGACCTCATCTGGAAAATGGGGATTAAGACTGTGAGCCCCTTGTGGGACAAACTGATTACCCTGTGTCTACCGCAGCGTTTAGAACAGTGCTCTGCACATGGTAAGCACTTAACAAATACCAACATTATTACGTTATTGCTATTTACGATATAACAGACACATTGGAGAAGCAGCGTGGCTCAGTGGAAAGCGCCTGGGCTTCGGAGTCAGAGGTCATGAGTTCGACTCCCGGCTCTGCCACTTGTCAGCTGTGTGACTATGGGCGAGTCACTTCACTTCTCTGGGCCTCAGTTCCCTCATCTGTAAAATGGGGATTAAAAGTGTGTGAGCCCCAAGTGGGACAACCCGATTACCCTGTATCTCCCCCAGCGCTTAGAACAGTACTCATCACCTAGTAAGCGCTTAACAAATACCAACATTATTATTATTATTCCCTGCCCACAACGGGAGACGAATCGGGAGCAGGTCAGGGCGACGCAGAAGGGAGGGGGAGAAGAGGAAAAGGAGGGCTTAGTCAGGGAAGGCTTCTTGGAGGAGATGGGCCTTCCATGAGGCGTTAAAGGGGAGGAGAGCAATTTTCTGTCAGGGAGGAGGAGGGAAGGTCCAGAGGCGGGGTGCGGGCGAGGGGATGGAGGACTTGTGACTCTAATAAGGTCTTGCTGGTCGGCAGAGAGCGGTGGTCGGCGTGTACGGAGGGGAAAGGTTTTCCAGGCCAGAGGCGGGACGTGGGAAAGAGGTCGGCGGCAGCCGCACGGACGAGACGCAGCGACGGTGACAAGGTTGGTATCAGAGAAGTGAAGGGGGCGGGATGGGCTGGAGGAGGAGAGCAGCGAGGTGACGTAGGAGTACGGTGTAGCGGATAAAACCCAGGCCTCGGAATCAGACGGCCCTGGGTTCTAATCTCCATTCATTCATTCATTCAGTAGTATTTATTGAGCGCTTACTATGTGCAGAGCACTGTACTAAGCGCTTGGAATGTACAAATCGGTACCAGAGACAGTCCCTGCCCCTCGACGGGTGAACAGTCTAATCGGGGAAGACAGACAGACAAGAACAATAGCAACCACCTGCCTGCTGTGTGACCTTGGGGAAGTCACTTCACTTCTCTGGGCCTCATTTCCTCAGAATGGAGATTGAGACCGTGAGTCCGACGAGGGACGGGGATTGTGTCCATCCCGATTTGTCTGTATGTGCCCCAGGGCTTAGTCCAGTGCCTGGCCGATAGTAGGTGTTTAACAAATGCCATTATTTGAGAAGCAGCGAGGCTTAGTGGAAAGAGCACAGGCTGGGGAGTCAGAGGTCGTGGGTTCTAATCCCAGCTCTGCCACTTACTAGCTGTGTGACTGGGCAAGTCACTTAATAATAATAGTGATGGCATTTGTTAAGCGCTTACTATGTGCAAAGCACTGTTCTAAGCACTGGGAAGGATAGAAAGTAATCAAGTTGCCCCATGTGGGGCTCACAGTCTTAATGCCCATTTTACAGGTGAGGCAACTGAGGCCCAGAGAAGTGAAGTGTCTTGCCCACAGTCACACAGCTGACAAGTGGCAGAGCAGGGATTTGAACCCATGATCACGGACGCCGCAGCCCATACTCTTTCCACTGATCCACGCTGCTTCTTAACTTCTCGGCGCCTCAGTTACCTCATCTGTAAAATGGGGATTAAGGCTGTGAGCTCCACGTGGGACAACCTGATCACCTTGTATCAAACCCAGCGCTTAGAACAGTGCTTTGCACATAGTAAGCGCTTAATAAATATCATTACTATTATTATTATTAGGAGGGGCCAACCTGTTGGAGGGCTTTAAAGCTGACGGTGAGCAGTCTCTGTTTGATGTGGAGGTGGATGGGCAACCCCTGGAGCTTCTTGAGGACTGGTCATTTCCTGGGGGAAAATGATGCGGGCGGCAGAGTGAAGTCTGGACTGGAGGGGAGAGAGACGGGAGGCAGGGAGGTCAGCGAGGAGGCTGACACAGTCATCCGGGCGGGAGAGGAGAAGGGCTTCGCTTAAAGTGGGAGCAGTTGAGATGGAGAGGAAAGGGAGGATTTGGGTGAGATTGTGAAGGTGGCGGTGGTGGGTGATGGATGGAACGGGTGTATGTGTATGTATACATGCATACACACACACATATATATATATAATTTGGTATTTGTTAAGCGCTTACTATGTGCCAGGCACTGTTCTAAGCGCTGGGGAGGATAGAAAGTAATCAGGTTGTCCCATGTGGAGCTCACAGTTTTAATCCCCATTTTACAGCTGAGGGAACTGAGGCACAGAGAAGTGAAGTGACTTGCTCAAAGTCACACAGCTGACAGGCGGCGGAGCAGAGATTAGAACCCAAGACCTCTGACTCCTAAAACGTGCTCTTTCCACTGAGCCCCGCTACTTCTCTATATGTGTACATCCCATTGGCCCCACCTTGACATCACTAAAGTCCTCCCTTTCCTATGTATATTTACGTAGATTTACTGATGGATTGAAATTGTATACATATATGTAATTTGGTGTTTGCATTTGGTATTTGAGAAGCAGCGTGGCTCAGCGTGGAAAAGGCCCGGGCTTGGGAGTCAGAGGTCTTGGGTTCTAATCCCTGTTCTGCCACTTCTCAGCAGTGTGAGTTGGGGCAAGTCACTTAACTTCTCTGTGCCTCGATTCCCTCATCTGGAAAATGGGGATGAAGACTGTGAGCCCCACGTGGGACAACCTAATTACCTTGTATCTACCCAGCGCTTAGAACAGTGCTTGGCACATAGTAAGCTCTTAACAAATACCAAATACAAGTAACAAATAAAAATAACTACCAAATTATACATGTATGTATAATTATCATACATATATATGTTATATATACATATGTATTTATGTATATACAAATTATACATAAATGTATGTATATGTGTGTGTGTATGCATGTATACGTGGGCAAGTCACCAGAAGCAGCGTGGCTCAGTGGAAAGAGCACGGGCTTTGGAGTCAGAGATCATGGGTTCGAATCCCTGCTCTGCCACCTGTCAGCTGTGTGACTGTGGGCAAGTCACTTAACTAATCTGTGCCTCAGTGACCTCATCTGTAAAATGGGGATTAAGACTGTGAGCCCCACGAGGGACAACCTGATGCCCCTGTGTCTACCCCAGCGCTTTGAACAGTGCTTGGCACATAGTAAGCGCTTAACAAATACCAACATTATTATTATTAAGTCACTTCACTTCTCTGTGCCTCAGTTACTTCATCTGTAAAAATGGGGACGAAGACTGAGCCTCATGTGGGACAGTCTGATGACCCTGTATCCACCCCAGCGCTTCGAACTTTCTCTAAGCTCTTTCCACGGTGCCACGCTGCTTCTCTGCCAGTGAGGTGACTGCAGAGTCTCTGCAGAGAAATGAAGTGACTGGCCCAGAGTCACGCGGCTGACGGGGGCGGAGGCGGGATTCGAACCCACGCCCCGTGACTCCCCCAGCGCGGCCTCTTCCCCCGCAGCCACGAGGAGGACTGAAGCCGTCACGTGGGAGGCCTTGGCCCCACCGGAGGGGGGGCGGTGTGCGCAGGCGCGCACGGCCGGCGAGGGGGGAGGGCGGAGGGGGGAGCACGTGTGGGCGCACGTGCGTGCGGGGCCGAGCCAATCCCGTGGCGGCGATGGCGCGTGACGGCGGGATCCGGAGCGAGGCCGCACGGGGAGGGGGGAGGGGCTGCACGTGCGCGCGGGGCCGAGCCAATCCCGTGGCGGCGATGGCGCGTGGCGGCCCGCCCCTGCCCGCGGGGGGAGGGGGAGGGGCGCGCGCGCCCGGACCCACAAACACCACAAACCACCACAAATGACCACAACCACATCGCCCCCCCCCCCGCACTTCGTTCAGCGTGGCTCAGTGGCAAGAGCCCGGGCTGGGGAGTCTGAGGTCATGGGTTCGAATCCCCGCCCTGCCCCTTGTCAGCTGTGTGCCTGTGGCCAGGTCACTTCACTTCTCTGGGCCTCAGTGACCTTATCTGTAAAATAGGGATTAACTGGGAGCCTCACGTGGGACAACCTGATGACCCTGTATCTCCCCCAGCGGGGCCCAGAGAGGGGCGTGGGGAGATGGTGGGGGTTTTTAATAATGTTGGTATTTGTTAAGCGCTTACTATGTGCAGAGCACTGATCTAAGCGCTGGGGGAGATACAGGGTCATCAGGTTGTCCTACGTGAGGCTCACAGTTAATCCCCATTTTACAGATGAGGTAAGTGAGGCCCAGAGAAGTTACTTAATGTTGGTATTTGTTAAGCGCTTACTATGTGCCGAGCACTGTTCTAAGCGCTGGGGTAGACACAGGGGAATCAGGTTGTCCCACGTGGGTCTCACAGTCTTCATCCCCATTTTACAGATGAGGTAACTGAGGCACCGAGAAGTGAAGTGACTTGCCCACAGTCACACAGCTGGCAAGTGGCAGAGCCGGAAGTCGAACCCATGACCTGTGACTCCCAAGCCCGGGCTTTTTCCACTGAGCCACGCTGCTTCTTGTCCTCAGGAAGGAAAGTGACTTGCTGGTGGTCCAAAGCTGGCAACAGAGAGGGAGAATTGTTGAAGGGTCAGAGAGAGATTGAGGTTGTTTAGGGGCCAGAGAGAGACAAAAATAGGGAGATTGTTTAAGGTGAAAAAGATTGAGACTGTTTGAGAGAGTGAGATTGAAATGAAGGGCCAGAGAGAAAGAGAGGGATTGATATTAAGGACCAGAGGGAGAGAGATTGAAGCTGTCTAAGGGTCAGCAAGAGAGAGATTGAGATTGTTTAAGGACCAGAGAGAGAGTTGAGATTGAGATGGTAAAATGGTTATGGGGAGGGAATGTGTCTGCTAATTTTGTTTTACTCTAATGATAATAATAATGGTGGTATTTGTTAAGCGCTTACTATGTGCCAAGCACCTTTCTAAGCGCTGGCGTAGTTACCGGGAAATCAGGTTGTAGCACGTGAGGCTCACAGTCTCACAGATGAGGTAACTGAGGCCTAGAGAAGTTAAGTGACTTGCCCAAGGCCACACTGCAGACTGGACTGTCCCAAGCGCTTAATACAGTTCTCTGCACGTAGTAAGTGTTCGGTAAATACCCTTGTTTGATTGATTTTAAGGGCCAGACAGAGATTGAGATGGCTTAAGTTCAGAGAGAGAGACAGATTCTTAAATCTGAGAAGCAGCGTGGCTCAGTAGAAAGAGCCCGGGCTTGGGAGTCAGAGGTCATGGATTCGAATTCCGACTCTGCTACTTGTCAGCTGTGTGACTGTGGGCAAGTCACTTAACTTCTTTGTGCCTCAGTTACCCCATCGGTAAAATGGGGATTAACTGTGAGCCTCACGTGGGACAACCTGATGACCCTGTATCTACCCCAGCGCTTAGAAAAGTGCTCTGCACATAGTAAGCGCTTAACAAATACCAACATTATTATTATTATTATTATTAAAGGGCCAGAAAGAGAGAAAGCGATTGAGGTTGTCTAAGGGCGAGTCAGAGTTTGAGAATCTTTAAAGCCGAGAGAGACGGAGATTGTTTAAAAACCACAGAGTGGCAGAGATTGAGCTGCTTTAGGAGTCAGAGAGACAGAGATTGAGATTCTTCAAGGGCCAGAGAGAGAGAGTGATTGAGATGGTTTCAGGGCCAGAGAGACTTGGAGACTGTTTAAAGGGGGTGGGGGAGAAGGGCGGAGGGTGGAGAGATGGTGTTTATTTAAGAGCCAGAGAGAGAGAAATTGAGATTGTTTAAGGTCCAGAGGAAGAGATTAGGATTGTTTAAGGAAGAGAGAAGGATTGAGTTGATTTAAGAGCCAGAGAGAGAAGGGGGTTGAGATTGGACTTCTCTCAAGGTTCAGTTGTGGGTCTCCTTGGGGAACTCCTTTGCTCCCATGGCTTCAACTCCCGCCTCTGTGCAGATGATTCCCAAATCTCCATCTCCAACCCTGCTCTCTCTCCTTCCCTTCAATCTCTCACTTCCTCCCGCCTCCAGGACATCTCTACTTGGACGTCCTGCTGACACCGCAAATTAAACCTGTCCCAACCCGAACTCCTCATCTTCTCACCCAAACCCTTTCCTCCCCCTGTAGACGGCACCACCCTCCTCTCCCCCTCCCGGGTCTGTGACTTTGGCGTTGTCTTGGACTCATCTCTCTCATTCCACCCACATATTCAATCTGTCACCAGATCCCGTCTGCCTTCACGGCAGTGCTAAAATCCACCCTTTTATCTCCATCCGAACGGCTGCCGCGGTAATCCAAGCACTTATCCTATCCTGTTTTGAGACGACCTACCTGCCTCCAATCTCTCCCCATTCCAGTCCATATTTCGCTCTGCTCAGTCCATGTTTCCCCACTCCTCAGGAACTTGCAGGGGTTGCCCATCCGCCTCCACATCAAAAAGGGACTCCTTATCGTCGCCTTTCAAGCCTCGGTCGCCTTGCTACTCTCCTACCTCAACCCAGCGCGCGCGCGCTCTGTACCTCTAACACCAACCTACTCGCTGTACCTCGATCTCGTCTCTCTCACCACCGACTGCTCGCCCGGGTCCGTCCCCCCAACCCCGGCCTGGAATGCCCTCCCCTTCCTTTTACTCCAGACCACCGTTCTTCCCATCTTCAAAGCCTCATTTAAGTCACACCTCCTCCGAGAGGCCTTCCCCGATTAAGCCCTTCTTTCCCCCGGCTCCCTCTCCCCTTCTGCTTCGTCTCTGCACTTGGACCTGTGACCTTGGGGCATTTGGCCCGCCTTCACCCCGTGGCACTTGCAGACCTATCCTGAATTATATATTGTAAATTTATTTCTATAAATGTCTGTCTCCCCCTCTAGACCGTTAGCTTGTTGTCGACGGGGAACGTGTCTACCGGTCGTGCTGAATTGTCCTCCTCCAAATGCTCAGTATAGTGCTCTGCAAGTGCACAAGAAATACCGTTGAACGAATGAACGACGGGGTTCTCATGAGCCCCGGGGACCCCCCAACTGGGCTGGAGGAGACTCAAGGGTATGGCCGAGACTCTGGGGATAGGGGAGGTGGGCCCTGAAGGAAACTTGGGGGGCAGAGGTGGGGGGGGGGGCGGCCTTGAGGGCGCGATGGTCCCTGGAGGTCCCTCTTGGTGGGTTTTGCCCTCTTCCATCCCCAACCTCCCGTTAATCTCCTTGCCGGGGCAACCCCTCCTCCACCAGCTGTGGATTACTCATTGGCTCGCTGTCTCTGGGGCTGTCTCTGGGCTGACCGACTGTCTCCGTGGCCATCTCTGCGGTTGACTGACCAGTCGTCTGTCTCCCTGACCGACTGTCCGTTTCTCCGGCCGGCCGGTCGGGTCACTCCTGCCGTCCGTCCGTCTCGCCGCGGGTTGCTGGCCGGCCGAGCGTGTCTCACCGGCCAGCCGTCCGTCTCGTTGCCCGGCCAGGTGCGTTTCGGTGGCTAGCCAGAAAGTCGTCTCGTCGACTGGCTGCCTCTGGCAGGTCGGCTCCGGCCGGCTGGCACGGTGGGTCTCTCTGGCTCAGCGTGTCTCTGGCAGGCCGGCTCAGCGTGTGTCTCCGACTGGCCGGCTCGGCGTGTGTCGGTGGCCGGCTCGGGGTGTCTCTGTGGCTCAGCGTGTCTGTGGCTGGCTTGCCGAGCGAGCCGGTGGCCATCTGCGTGAGCGCGGCTCTCGCCGTCCCGGCGGGCCTGTCCACGTCCTCCTGGCCCCGGCCCCCGCGGCCTCGCCGGAGGAGAGACTACGGCTCCCAGAAGCGGGACCGGAAGCCGTCTGAGGTGACTCCCGGCCCCCGACCCCCACCCCCGCCGGGAAGGCCGGGGCCCAGGACCGAAGGCCGGGATGGACGGCGCCCGTGGATCTCGGGTCCGTCCCCGGGGTCACTCGCGCCACTCCCGGTCCCCCGGCCGTGGCCCCCGCAGGTATTCCGCACGGATCCGATCACGGCCATGAAGCTCCCGGACTGGCAGCAGCTGAATCCCGACGACTACTACGAGCTGGCCGACCCGTGGCGCCAGGAGTGGGAGAAGGGCGCGCAGGTCCCCGTCAACCCCGGGGCCATCTCCGGACCCGTCGCCAGGTACTGGGGGGCCGCCGGGGCGACCCGCACACCGAGACACCGGGGTCCACGCCCCCGGCTCGTGCCGCCCCCCAGGGTGGTGTCGGAGGGCAGCGCGCCGTGGGAGAGTGCCGGGGACCGGGCGGCGCGGACGTCCGGCCGGCGGCCGGCGGCGTGTGCCGCTGCGACGTCAGTGACGTGGACGTGGCCCGGCTGCGGCTGACCGACGAGGAGCTGACCGAGATGGGTGAGAGACCCCCGGCCCCGGGTTTCGGCCGTCGATCCGTCCGTCGGCGGGATTTGGCGAGCGCCGACCGTGCGCGGAGCACTGGGCTAAGCTCTTGGGAGAGGACAGTGTAACGGAATCGGTAAGCGCCGCTCAGTGGTTAGCGCCCGGGCCTGGGAGCCAAGAGGACCTGGGTTCTGATCCAGGCTCCACCGCTCGTCTGCTCTGTACCTTGCGCGCGTCACTTCATTTCCCTGTGCCTCAGTTCCCTCATCTGTAAAATGGGGACTAGGGCCGTGAGCCCCATGAGGGACAGGAACTGTGGCCGGAGGACCTGGGTTCTCATCCCCGTTCCACCTGCTGCCTGCCGTGTGACCTTGGGCAAATGACTCGACTTCTCAGGGTCTCAGTTTCTCTCGGGGGCACTCGGTCAGTCCCGCCGGTCACTAGAGCGGAAGCCCTTCTTGGGCAGGGTCGGCGTCACATGAGTCCGGGGGCGCTCAGCCGTCGTCTCCTTCCCTCCCGGGGCGTCCGTCCGTCAGGGCCGCCCACCCTGGACGAGGGCACCGTGGAGCGGGTGCTGGAGGAGTTGGACAGCATGAGGCACGCCGTCCAGACGGAGGAGGGGCTGGGCATCGAGTACGACGAGGAAGCGGTGTGCGACCCGTGCCGGTCCCCGGACACCGAGGATGGCAACCAGATGGTCTTCTGCGACCGACGCGACGTCCGCGAGCACCAGGTTGGGGAGGCGGCGGGGCATCCGGAAACCACCCGCCTCCCTGGGGGTTCCCCGGAAACCGTCCCCCCCGCCCCGGGGCTCCCGGAAACCATCCACTTGTCCCGGGGGGAGAGCCCGGTGGATTCTTGCCTGCGGCCGGTGTCTCCCACAGCCCGGTCAGCCTTTCCCTGGGTCTTGGTCTCTGGCCGTGTCTGGGCCTCTCTTTCCTTGGGTCTGGGCCTGCCTCCCATGGTGGCCGTGCCGGCCTCTCTCTCCCCTTGTCTGGGCTTCTCTCTCCTCATTTCGGGGCTTCTCTCTCCTCGTGTCTGGGCCTCTCTGTTCCATGTCTGGGCCTCTCCTCATGTGCGGGGCTCTCTCTCCTTGCGTATGGGCCTCTCTGTCCTGTGTCTGAGCCTCTGTGTCCCATCTTTGGGCCTCTCCTCATGTCTGGGCCTCTCTATCCCGTGTCTAGGCCTCTTTCCCTCCTCCTGTGTGGATCTCTCATGTCTGGACCTCTTCTCACGTCTGGGCCTCTCCTCATGTCTGGGCCTCTCTCTCTCCCTGTCTGGGCCTTTCTGTCTCACATCTAGGCCTCTTTCCCTCCTCCTGTGTGGGTCTCTCTCTTATTGTCTGGGCCTCTCTGTTCCATGTCTGGGCCTCTCTGTTCCATGTCTGGACTCCCCCCGTTTCTGGGCCTCTCCTCATGTGTGGACCTCTCTCTTTCTATGTCTGGGCCTCTTTCTATCTCGCATCTAAGCCTCTTTCCCTCCTCCTCTGTGGGTCTCTCTCTCATGTCTGGACCTCTTCTCAGGTCTGGGCCTCTCTCTCCCCGTGTCTGGGCCTCTCCTCATGTGTGGGCCTCTCTCTCCCCGTGTCTGGGCCTCTCTGCTCCCTGTCTGGGCCTCTTTCTCTCCTCGTGTCTGACCCTCGCTCTCCCCCGTGTCTGGGCCTCTTTCTCTCATATCTGGGCCTTTCTCTCCCGGACTGGCAGCAGCTGAATCCCGACGACTACTACGAGCTGGCCGACCCGTGGCGCCAGGAGTGGGAGAAGGGCGCGCAGGTCCCCGTCAACCCCGGGGCCATCTCTGGACCCGTCGCCAGGTACTGGGGGGCCGCCGGGGCGACCCGCACACCGAGCTGCTGAGCCGCTCTTTTCCCCTGTTGGGCCTCCCTCTCTGCCTCTCTCTCACCAAAACCGGGTTGGCCTGGGCCTGGGCCTCTCTGTCTCTGTCTCCCTCCCCGCGTGTCCGGGCTGGCGCCGCGGGGCGAGGTCGGGGGGCGCCCGCGGAAATCCTGCCTGAGCTTTGGACTCCCCGCGCGGGGAAGGTGAGAGGGCTTTCGGACGCTCCAGCGGCTCTGAGCCGGAGAGCCGAGCCCAGACGAGAGAGACCGGAAACGGCGAAGGCGCGTGGTTCCGCTCCCCCGACGCCCGGGGGGCGTACAATTCGGGTCCAGCCGGGAGGATCTCAATTTGTCCCGCTGGGACATTTATTGTCAAACACGGTCTCTCCCCGTGCGGAAGGACTCGAGCGAGAGAGAGCTTCGATAACCGGCACCGTCGTCTGTCCCAAGTCAGGACGGTCAAACCTCCGTAAGGTTGCCTGGGACATCTTCTGGAGAGCCATCGGCGACGATCACAGCCGCCCGGATCCACGTCGAGGACGTCCCTGTCCCGGAAATGTCCTATCTGGAAAGGGGTCCCGTGGCCACAGCTTTCGTGACCCTTGTTTTTTTTCACCGAGTGCCTCGCCTGGAGTCCTGTCGGATAAAAATCAGGGTGGGATTTTACGGAGGGAGAGAAAAACAGGGGCACGCGAAGAGTCGCAATCAGAAATCCAAACCGAGTCTCCGTAGAGAAGCAGAGTGGCTCAGTGGAAAGAGCCCGGGCTGGGGAGTCAGAGGTCATGGGTTCGAATCCCGGCTTTGCCACCTGTCAGCTGTGTGACTGTGGGCAAGTCACTTCAATTCTCTGTGCCTCAGTGACCTCATCTGTTAAATGGGGATGAAGACTGTGAACCTCACGTGGGAAAACCTGATTACCCTGTATCTCCCCCAGCGCTTAGTACAGTGCGTGGCACATAGCGCTTAACAGATACCCCAGTTATCGTTATTACAGTGATCGGCCCGTAGTAACTGCTTGATAAATAATAATGTTGGTATTTGTTAAGCGCTTACTGTGTGCCGAGCACTGTGCTTAGCGCTGGGGTAGATACAGGGTAATCAGGTCCCATGCGGGGCTCACAGTCTTAATCCCCATTTTCCAGATGAGGTAGCCGAGGCACAGAGAAGTGAAGTGACTCGCCCAAAGCCACACAGCGGACAAGCGGCGGAGCTGGGATTAGAACCCATGACCTCTGACTCCTAAGCCCGTGCTCTTTCCACCGAGCCACGCTGCTTCTCTATAATGTTGGTATTTGTTAAGTGCTTACTACGTGCAGAGCACTGTTCTGAGCGCTGGGGGAGAAACAGGGTCATCAGGTTGTCCCACGTGAGGCTCACAGGTAATCCCCATTTTACAGATGAGGTCACTGAGGCACAGAGAGGTGACTCGCCCACAGTCACACAGCTGACAAGGGGCAGAGCCGGGACTCGAACCCATGACCTCCGCCTCCCAAGCCCGGGCCCTTTCCACTAAGCCACGCCGCTTCTCTTGGGCCACCAGCGGCCAGGCGGCAGGACGGGGATTACTCGATACCTTCTGGGAGGCCGACGCGGCTCGCTGCTCAGCTTGATTCAGCCGGCTCTGAAGGCGCCCGATTTTCATCTGATGCTCCGTCGACAACCTTTCACTCTGTGGACGGGACGCGGCAGGTGGGTCACTCAGCGTGAGCGCTCCCCGTGTGCCGTGCCCTGTACCCAGCGCCTGGGGGAGGACGACGTGTAACTGATGCGCTCCCTGCCCGCAGCTAGCTTACAGTCTAGTGTCCGGGTTCAGCCCCTCGGGCCAACAGGCATTAGATGGGTGGTGGAGGTCAGTGCTCTAACTGATTTTTTAATGGCATCTGTTAAGCGCTCACCAGGTGCCGGACACTCTGCTAAGCGCTGGGATAGATACGAGCTCATGGGCGCGGACACACTCCCTGTCCCAGGTGGGGCTCCAAGTCTTAATGTGTGAGAAGGAGAGGGAGCCAGCGGGAGCCCGGGCCTAGGGGTCCGAAGGACCTGGGTTCTAATCCCTGCTCCGCCCCTTGTCTGCTCTGTGACCTCGGGCAATTCACTCCTCCGGGCCTCAGTTCCCTCCTCTGTAGAACGGGGATTGGGACTGTGAGCCCCAGGAGGGACGGGGCCTGTGTCCACCTTGAGGAGCTCAGACCTACCCCAGCGCTTAGTACGGTGCCTGGCACAGACGCTTAAGAAACTCCATGAGAAACCAAGAAACAAACGCAGAGATGGACCCAGGTGAAATCCATCCCCGTAGGCCTCGAGACTCGTCGGAGGAGCTCCCAAGAAGGTCGTCCCTCTGAATTGGAAGCTCGTTGTGGGCCGAGAAGGTGTCTGCTAAGTCTGTTGTATTGTGCTCTTCCAGGCGCTTAGTAAAGCACCTAGGACCGTGCCCAACCCGATTTGCTTCTACCTACCCCAGTGCTTCGCACGGTGATTGGCGCGTTGTAAGTGCTTCACAAATACCGTGATGATTATTATTACTGTTATTAAAGGGCTCTGCAAACAGTAAGCTCTCTGTAAATAGCAGCTCGGTGTAATGGATAGAACCCAGGTCTGGGAGTCAGAGGGTCACGGGTTCTGATCCTGGCTCGGTCACTTGTCTGCTGGGTGACCTTGGGCAAGTCACTTCACTTCTCGGGGCCTCAGTTCCCTCATCTGTGAAGTGGGGATGAAGACTGTGACCCCCAGGTGGGTCAACCTGATGAACTCGTGTCTACCCAGAGTTTACAACAGTGCTTGGCACGTAGTAAGCGCTTCACAAATACCATCGTTATTATTACTGATCGACCGATGACTGAGGTCGCCCTACCTCGATGGCCTTTTCCTTTGCTGTCTCCAGTTGAGAAATCAAATCCTGTGTGTGCAGCTTCTGATGACTCAGTTGACTTCTACCAATCAGGAGAGACCAAGGACATGGATTAAGGCAGCAGAACACTAACTTTTTTCTTTTTGGGGGGTATTTACTATGTGCCAGGCACTGAACTAAGCACTGGGGTCAATACAAGCCATTCAGGTTGGACCCAGTCCCCCTCTCACGTGGGGCTCGCGGTCTACATCCCCCTTTTACAGATAAGCTAAATCTGCAGCAACAGATATTGAATATATCGATGGGAAATGCTTTCATTCTTCTTTTATTGGTTCAGTCGTCTCTACTGAGCGCTTACTGTGTGCGGGGCACTGTGCTAAGCGCTTGGGAAGTACACTTCGGCAACAAATAGAGACAATCCCTGCCCGCTAAGGGCTCACAGTCTAAACCGTGAGCTCCATGTGGGACAGGGACTGTGTCCGACCTCATGATCTTGTATCTACCCCAGCGCTTAGAACAGTGCTTGGCACATAGCGCTTAACAAATACCATCATTATTGTTCCTGGAAGCCCTGTGTCATTTATCTCCCCCAGTGCTTAGTACAGTGCTTGGCTCACAGTAAGCTCTCTGCCTCAGTCACCTCATCTGTAAAATGGGGATTAAGACTGTGAGCCTCACGTGGGACAACCTGATCACCCTGTATATCCCAGCGCTTAGAACAGTGCTCTGCACACAGTAAGCGCTTAACAAATACCAACAGTATTAACGTTATTATTAAGCACTTAAGTGCCACAGTTATCATTATTAAACGGTAAGTTTGTCGTCTCAAGGCTGTAAGGTCAGTAGGGGCAGGGGATATGTCTTCCAACTCTGTCGAACCGTTCTCTCCCGAGCGCTCAGCACAGTGCTCTGCACACAGTGGGAGCTCTGTAAATACCACTGATTGATTTCTGGACCTCCCCAGTGGAAGAACCGTGAGCCCGATTAGACCGTGAGCCCGTCATCGGGCAGGGATGGTCTCCATCTGTTGCCGACTTGTCCATTCCAAGCGCTTAGTACAGTGCTCTGCACATAATCAGCGTTCGATAAATACCACTGAATGAATGAAAGAAGAGTTCTCCCTGCGGTCCTTCACCGCCGAGAACACGAGACCCAGAAATGTCAGTCACTTTGGGTTCTGTGGATAGAAATGTCGGCCACGGGACAGAGGCGGCGTGGTCTGGTGGAAAGACCTTGGGCCTGGTGGGGGTCGGAGGACCTGGGTTCTAATCTCAGCTTTTCCACCTCTTTTCTTTTCTACATATGGTATGTGTTAAGCGTTCACTATGTACCAGGCACTTACTAAGCCCCGGGGAGATAAAACCAACTCAGGTCGGACGTAGTCCATGTCCCACATGGGGCTCATAGTATTTTTTTTGTTTCACGGCGTTCGTTAAGTGGCAGGAACTGTACTGAACTGCTGGGGTAGATACAAACTAGTCAGATTGGACACAGTCCATGTCCGGCCTTCCAAGCTTTAGTGAAGGCACACCTCCTCCAAGAGGCCTTCCCTGCCTACGCTTTCATTTCCTCTTGTCCCACTCCCTTTTGCGTCACCCTGACCCGCTCCCTTTATTCATCCCCGTCCTTGGGAGAGGATAAAAGAGGGGGTAGACAGTATCCCCCGATTAGACCGTAACCCCGTCAAAGGGCGGGGACCGTCTCGATCTGTTACCGATTTGTCCATTCCGAGCGCTTGGTACAGTGCTCTGCACGGAGTAAGCGCTCAATAAATACTACTGAATGAATGAATGGTCCTGCCAACAAAGAGTATACAGTCTATCCTGAGCATAGCACCGTACTAAGCGCCTTCATTACAAGCGAGTTGGTAGACATGAGCTCTGCCCTCAAGGAGCTGACAGTCTACCGTGGGCAGAGCTCTGGACTGAGGGCTTGGGAGAGTCCAACAGAGTGGTTGACGCCATCCCTCTCCTCAAGGAGCTTCCAGTCTACCGCCGTGTGCACAGCACTATGCTGAGCGCTTGGGAGGGTACGGCAGAGGTAGCAGGCACGATCCCTGTCCTCAAGGAGCGTCCAGTCTACTGTGCGTGCAGCACTGTGCCATCACCACCACCCCAACTACTGCCCAGGGGGCGCTCAGTACATTCATAATAATAGTATTCGTTAAGCGCTTACTCTGTGCCAAGCACTGTTCTAAGCGCTGGGGGAGATACAAGGTGACGAGGTCGTCCCCCGTGCGGCTCCCGGTCTTAAGCCCCATTTTACAGATGAGGTGACAGAGGCACAGAGAAGTTAAGGAGAAGCAGCGGGGCTCAGTGGCAAGAGCTCGGGCTTGGGAGTCAGAGGTCATGGGTTCGAATCCCGGCTCCGCCACGTGTCAGCTGTGTGACCTTGGGCAAGTCCTTTCACTTCTCTGGGCCTCAGTGACCTCATCTGTAAAATGGGGATGAAGACCGGGAGCCTCACGTGGGGGACGACCTGATGACCCTGGATCTCCCTCAGCGCTTAGAACAGTGTTCTGCACATAGTAAGCGCTTAACAAATACCAACATTATTAAGTGACCTGCCCAAAGTCACACAGCTGAGAAGTGGCGATTAGAACCCACGACCTCTGACTCCCAAGCCCGGGCTCTTTCCCTTAAGCCCCGCTGCTTCTCTAATTCATTCAGTCGTATTTACTGAGCGATTACTCTGTACAGAGCACTGTACTAAGCGCTTGGAAAGTGCAATTCGGCAGCAAAGAGAGGCGATCCCTGCCCACGCTGGGCGTACGATCTAGAAGGGGCTCCCGTCCCACTGCTGTTGCAGCCAGGGAGCACTCGAGCACTGTCTCGGGACCGGCAGCCCGTCTGTTTTTTGTCGCGTTATACTCTCCCCGGTGCTTAGTACAGTGCTCTGTCCACAGAAAGCACTCGATAAATACGACTGACTGTGCGGCTCTACGCTGTAAACCCGTCAGAGGCGGGGAATGGGTCTGCCCATTCTGTGGTCCTCTCCCAAGGGCTTGGTGCAGTGCTCTGCACATAGTGAGCGCTCAATAAATCCCACTGAATGATTAAAACGTTACTGTTATCAAGTGCCCTCGAGTCGTTTCTGATTGATAGCGACTCTAGGGATGTATTTTCCTCTCTCTCTCTCTATAATAACAATAGTAATAATAATGTTGGTATTGGTTAAGCGCTTACTATGTGCAGGGCACTGTTCTAAGCGCTGGGGGAGATACAGGGGAATCAGGTCGTCCCACGTGAGGCTCACAGTCTTAATCCCCATTTTCCAGATGAGGTCACTGAGGCCCAGAGAAGTGAAGCGACTCGCCCACGGTCCCACAGCTGACGAGTGGCAGAGCGGGGATTCGAACCCATGACCTCTGACTCCCAAGCCCGAAGATAGATGCCATAATCCATAACCTCGCTAACGGTTACTCTTTCCTCATTATTACGTCTTCTCTCTAGCTGCCCGTCTGCCTCTTCCACGCTTTCCGTGGACTTTTCCTAGCATCGGTGTCTCCTCCAGAGAATCGATCCTAACCGATGATGTGTCCAAAACACGCTCATCCAAGTCGAGTCGTCTGGCCTTCCGAAGACCACGCCGACTTGATCTGCTCCAAAAGGCATGCGTTTGCCCATGGCAAGAGCCTCCTCCCGCACCACATTTCAAAAGAATCGCCGCTCGTCTTCCCGGCCCAGGACGGGAAAGAAAACGGCCACCGGCGTCACTGACTTGAGGTGACCGATCCTGGCTTCGGCCGACTCGGTGAGCTTCTTGGTTTCCTCCTTCCAGCGGTTGGTGGCCTTCTGCTGGGCCACCAAGAGTCGTCTCAGCTCCTCGGTGGCGCTTCGGTGGCCCTCTTCCATCTCGCGCAGCTGCGCTTCGAATCCGCGCTCCTTCGCCGAACGCTCGTGCTCCAGGGCGCCGATCTGGGGAATGGCGTCGGTATGCCTCAGTCTCCTCAGTTGGAGAGAGGGGGAGGGAGAGGGGAAGAGAGAGCGCGAAGGGTCTGGGCGTTGGAGCGTTCTGGACTTAAGTAGGGAGGTTGTCGGCAGGTGCGTACGGGAGGCAGGAAAATAAGGTTCGGTGAGTACGGCGTGTACGTGAGGGCGGGCGTGCTCGCGTGTAGGGGGATGACACGCCTGTCTGTAGATCTAGGGAGCCAGAGAGGTGTCCGCTCCCCGTTTTACACAGGAGGCAACTGAGGCAGAGGTAAGGAAGCGACTTGGCCGAGGTCACCCGCCAGTAAAGGAGCAGAGCCGGGATTAGAGCCCAGGCCCCCCCGGGCCCGGGCCCTTGCCGCCAGGCCACCCTGCTTAGCTGAATTCTCCCAAGGGTGTAGTGCGGTGCTCCGCAGAGAGTAACCGACGGCTCGGTAGGCGCTACCGACCCATCGGCTCGTCCACGTCCTCGAACGTTTCCCTCTACTTAGATGATGATAATGACGCCGTTGGTATTTGTTAAGCGCTTACTACGTGCCCAGCACCGCTCTAAGCGCTGGGGTGGACACGGGAATCAGGTTGTCCCCCATGGGGCTCACCATTTTCCAGATGAGGTCACTGAGGCCCCGAGAAGTGAAGCGACTTGCCCCAAGTCACACAGCTGACAAGCGGCCGAGCCGGGATTCGAACCCATGACCCCTGACTCCAAAGCCCGGGCTCTCTCCACTGAGCCTCGCTGCTTCTCTGGGAGCCCGGGAGCCGCACGGGGGACCACCTGATGATCCGTCCACGCTCCTCGGGGATTTTCCGATGAGCAGACCGGGGACAGTTTCAGCCCGTCAGGCAGGCGGTCGTACCGATGGAACGTTAACCGTGTGCACGGCGCCGTACTAAGCGCTTGGGAGAGTGCAGTGCGACGATATAACCGATACATTCCCTGCCCACGAGGAGCTTCCGGTCTGAGCGAACGGTTGAGTGAATGAATAAGAGGCCTTTCCTTCAGCGGCCCCGGAGCCGGAGGTGGTTCCCGGGCCCTCGCCGGTACGGCGCACTGTGCTGAACGCTTGGGAGAGAGCCCACCGAGAGATCCCCCGAGAGCCCCCGGCCCCGGCGATACCTTCAACGTGGCTTTCCGCTGGGCTTCCAGGGCGCTCCTCCTCAGCTCCTCCGCCTCCCCCTGCAGCTGCTCGTTCTCCTGCTGAAGCTGGAGCCGCTGCTCGCTGACGCCGCGACAGTGCTCGCGCTCCGCCTCCAGCGCGCTCCGCAGCTGCCCCGTCGCTTCCCGGCTGCGGGAGGCCTCTTCCTCGGAACTGGAGGGAGGGAGGGAAGGGATGGGGCGATCCCGGGGGGGGGGGGGGGGGGGGGGTCCGAGGAAGCCCCCGCCGCGGGGGCGGACGGGGATTTCGTTCTTTGCTTGGGTTTTCTCCTCTTTTCCAAGCTGGGTCGTTGGCAAGAGGTAGGGAGGGAAAACGGTGGGCCAGGAATCGTGTCCGGCCCGGCCAACGGCAGGACTGCCCGGCCCCAATCCATCGGTCGATCGTATCTATTAAGCGCTCACTGGGTACGGGGTGTCGTGCTCAGTGCTCGGCTGAGGGCGACAGGATCGGTAGATAGGATCCCCGCCCTCGAGGAGCGTCCAGTCTCCCGTGGGCAGAGCGCCTGGCAGAGGGCGACCGAGGAGGCACCGCTCCCCGCCCTCGAGCAGCGTCCAGTCTGCTGCGGGCGGAGCGCTGGACCCAGCGCCTGGGAGAGGACGACGGAGTAGGTAGACGGGATCCCAGCCGGCAGTCCGCTTGCGGGCAGAGCACCGTGCCGAGCGCTTGGGAGGGGACCGAAGCGTCAGGAGACGGGATCCTCGCCCTCGAGGAGCTTCCGTTCTCGGAGGGGAGACGGGCATGAAGAAATTACGGGTAGGGGGAGAGGAGAGCGATCTGGGGGGGGAAGGGGCGCTCGGTACTGAGGGGCGGAGGACTCGAAGGGGTCGGTGAGGCAGAAGTGGGGGAGATAGGGAGCGGGTCTCCTCTCTCTATCCTCTCCCAAGCGCTCGGTCCTGGAAGCTCCTCCTTCTAGACCGTGAGCCCCTTGTTAATAATGTTGGTATCTGTATCTGTTAAGCGCTTACTACGTGCAGAGCGCCGTTTTAAGCGCGGGGGTAGACGCGGGAATCAGGTCGTCCCACGTGGGGCTCACAGTCTTGATCCCCATTTTACAGATGAGGTAACTGAGGCACAGAGCAGTGCAGTGACTCGCCCACAGTCACACAGCTGACAAGTGGCAGATGGGGGATTCGAACCCATGACCTCTGACTCCGAAGCCCGGGCTCTTTTCACTGAGCCACGCTGCTTGTTGGCTGGGATCGTCTCTATCTGTTGCCACATTTATTTTCCAGGCGCTCGGTACGGTGCCCCGCACGCGGTAGACTGGTAACTCTTCGAGGGCCGGGAGAGCGTCTCCTGACTACTAATTTTAACGTCCTCCCCGAAGCTCCGCCCGCAGCAGACGCCCCGGAAACGCCGGTGAGCGATGCGGGCGGACCCCCGTGAAGACCATCCTTGGCCGGAGGTGAGGCGGAGGGTGGTGATAACGGGGAATTTGTTAAGCGCTTACTACGTGCCAGGCACTGTGGTAAGCGCTGGGGCGGATGCAAGCAAATCGGGTTGGACCCAGTCCCACGTGGGGCTCCCGGTCTTCGTCCCCACGTGACAGATGAGGGAACCGAGGCCCGGGGAAGCGAGGCCACCGGCCCCGGGTCACCCAGCCGGGAAGTGGCGGAGCCGGGATCGGGACCCACGACCGAGGGGAGGCCAAGGGGCGGGCGAGGGGGCCGGGTGAGGGAGCCGGCCCGAGGCGGGGCCGTGGCCGGCACTTACGCGATCTCCAGTTGCCGCATCTTCGCGAGGGTCGTCCGGAGCCGGAGCCGCAGGTCGTCTCTGGCCCGTTCCACGAGCAGACATCTCCGCTGCGTCTCTTCCAGCCTCCCGTCGGCCCCTCCGTCGCCCCGCCCTTCCTGGCACCTCTGCGGAACAGCGGGCTTTTTTAAAAAACGATGCCCGTCGCGCGCTCACTAGGCGCTCGCTTACTCCCAGAGCACTGGGGTAGGTCCGAGGTAGTCAGGTCAGTCCCACGTGGACTCCCGGTCTTCATCCCCATTTTCCAGAGGAGGGAACTGAGGCCCAGAGAAGGGAAGCGACTCGCCCGAGGTCACCCAGCGGACCAGCGGCTGGGCCGGGGTGAGAACCCAGGTCCTAATGACTTCCGGGCCCTCGCACTGCCTCTCGCTTCCTCAAAGCCCGTCCCCAAGGGGCAAAAAAGAATAGCCTGCTTACAGAATGGCCTAATAATGATAATGTTGGGATTTGTTAAGCGCTTACTCTGTGCAGAGCACCGTTCTAAGCGCCGGGGGAGAGACAGGGGAATCGGGTGGTCCCACGTGAGGCTCGCAGTGAATCCCCATTTTCCAGATGAGGGAACTGAGGCCCAGAGAAGTGAAGTGACTCGCCCACGGTCACACGGCTGACGAGCGGCAGAGCCGGGAGTCGAAGCCATGACCTCTGACTCCCCAGCCCGGGCTCTTTCCGCTGAGCCACGCTGCTTCCGGTGGTTAGGGCCCGGGCGTCGGAGTCAGAAGGACCTGGGTTCTGATCCCGGCTTGGCCACTCGGGCAAATCACTCGACTTCTCTGTCCCGCAGTGACCTCATCTGTCGAATGAGGACCGCCGGCCCCGTGTGGGACGGGGACTGTGTCCCACCTGATTAGCTTGTACCTAGACCAGCGCTCGGTACAGTGCCTGGCGCACAGCGAGCGCTGAACAATGCCGCCGTTATTACTGCAGCGTGGCTTAGTGGCAAGAACCCGGGCTTGGGGGTCAGAGGTCATGGGTTCCAATCCCGGCTCCGCCGCTCGTCAGCCGTGTGACCGTGGGCAGGTCACTTCCGCTTCTCCGGGCCTCAGTGACCGCATCTGGAAAATGGGGATGAAGATCGCGAGCCCTGCTTGGGACAACCTGGATTACCTTTACCTACCCCAGCGCTTAGGACAGTGCTCGGCACATACAGGCGTGTGACAAATGCCAGACGAGAAAGAGACTCGGTGGCCAGCGGCCCAGTAGGGGTAAAGCTACTTAGCGAGCGCCCGTTAGGTGCAGTGTGTTGTGCTGAGCGCCCGGGGAAGTCGCGAGGCGAAGAACTGGGGTCCCCTTCCCCGATTCACCTTCGCGAGTTCGTCTTCCAGGGTCCGCTTCTCCCGGCCGAGCCGCTCGATCTGGTCCTGCTTCTCACCGCACTTCTGGGAAACGAAGGCCGGGCGCCCGGTTATTCCGTCTGGAGGTAGGAGGGGCCTCGGGGACCCTCAGAGGCGGCTCGGGATCTTAGGGCGGTCGGTCGCCACCCCTGAGGGAAGGAGCCGCGCGGCCTGGCGGGTGCGGCCCGGGCCTGGAAGTCAGAAGGACCTGGGTTCGAATCCCGGCTCCGCCACGCCTCTGCCGGGTGACCCGGGGCGAGTCGCTTCGCTTCTCTGGGCCTCGGTTCCCTCAGGTGTCAAATGGGGATAAGGCTTTGAGCCCCGCGTGGGACGAAGATTACGTCCAACCCGAGTAGCTTGTCCAACCCCGGCGCTTAGCACGGAGTCTGGCGCGTAGCGAGCATCTAAGAAATAACTTTTAAAAAAAAAAGTGTTCCCCGAATAAAAGCCAGGGACGTTAGAGCAAGGAGGGTCAGCCGGAGGTGGTGATAATGTTGGTATTTGTTAAGCGCTTACTATGTGCACAGCACTGTTCTGAGCGCTGGTACCAGGCTGGGAAGCCTAGGAACTCTCTCAGATGTACTCACGAAGCGATGTGGTCTAGCGCAAGGAACCCGGGCCTGGGAGTTCGGGGACCTGGGTTCCAATCCCGCCGGGTGACCGCTGCCAAGTTTCTTCTTTTTCAACAGGGTACTCGTTAAGCGCTTACTAGGTGCCAGGCCCTGTGATCGGCGCCGGGGTCGATCCCGGCTCATCGGGTTGGACCCGGTCCCTGTCCCCCCGTGGATCTTCGCCCGCCTTTTTCAGACGGGGGGGACTGAGGCCGAGGGAAGCCCAGTGGCCCGCGCCAGGACCCCCAGCACCCTTCTGCCTCCCGGGTCTGGGACCCGGCCCCTCTCTGGCCGAGCGGGACGGTCAGTGGAAAGAGCCCGGGCTTTGGAGTCAGAGGTCATGGGTTCGAATCCCTGCTCGACCACTCGTCAGCTGTGTGACTTGGGGTAAGTCACAACTTCTCTGGGCCTCGGTTACCTCATCTGTAAAATGGGGATGAAGACTGGGAGCCCCCCGTGGGACGACCTGATTCCCCTGTGTCTACCCCAGCGCTTAAAACGGCGCTCGGCACATAGTGAGCGCTTAACAAATACCAACATTATTATTATTATTATTATTACCGCGGGGGTCCGGGGGTGGAGGAGGGGGTCCCGGGGGCGGTCCGGCCACCTACCATCTCCAGGTCGGAGATCTCTTCGGTCAGCCGTGCGATCTGCCCGTTGAACAGCTTCCTCGTGCTCTCCACCTGCCAGGCGGGAGATGCGCCCCAGTCAGGGTCATTCGTTCATTCATTCAATAGTATTTATTGAGCGCTTACTACGTGCAGAGCACTGGACTAAGCGCTTGGGACGAACAGGTCGGCAACAGACGGAGACGGTCCCCGCCGTCCGACGGGCTCACGGTCCGATCGGGGGAGACGGACGGACGAGAACGATGGCGATAGATAGAGTCGAGGGGGAAGAACGTCTCGTCAAGACAATTAAATAGAATCGAGGCGACGTACATCTCATTAACAAAATAAATAGGGTAATGAAAATATATACAGTTGAGCACATGAGTACGGCGCCGAGGGGATGGGACGGGTCGTACGGATTGAGGCCGGCGGGGCGGTGGAAGTGCCCGGTGGGCTTCCGCGGGGGTCTGCCGGGCGCCTACTGCAGTACGCTGCGCTCGGCGGGTGCTCAGTAGATCACCCGACTGCCGCCGGGACGGCCACCGCTAGCGGTGTTCAGTACGGTGCACCGGCTTGAGCAAATCCCCCGGAGAGAAGCAGACTCCCGCTAATACCGTCCCCACGCCGAGGCGCTCGGCACAGAGCGGTTTCAGGGTGGTCTCACTAGCAGTCAACGCCACGAAATGGAAGTGAAACGAATGTTATTTCCTGGGCGTAAACTGAACGCAACGCACTGTACCGAGAGCCTGGCGGGACCGATGTCATAATCGTGTGTGGCACTGGTTAGGCGCCTGCTACATGCCGGGTACCGTACTGAGCGCCGGGGTGGATACGAGTAAATCAGGTTGGACGCAGCCCCTGTCCCAGGTGGGGCTCACGGTCTCAGTCCCCATTTTCCAGATGAGGTAACCGAGGCACGGGGAAATGAAGTGACGTGCCCAAGGTCACCCAGGGGACGAGTGGCGGAGCGGGGATTGGAACCCAGGTCCTTCCGACTCCCAGGGCCGTGCTCTATCCACTATACCGCGCTGCTTCACAGCGTTAGCAGCCGTCACGCGGTTTGCTGAACATATACTAAGCACAGTGCGCTGTACTAAGCGCCTAGTAATAGTGGTAACATTACTGCAGCGCGGCTCAGTGGAAAGAGCCCGGGCTGGAGAGTCAGAGGTGATGGGTTCGAATCCCGGCTCTGCCGCTTGTCAGCCGGGTGACTGTGGTCAAGTCACTTCACTTCTCTGGGCCTCAGTGACTTCATCTGTAAAATGGGAGCCTCACGTGGGACAACCCGATGACCCTCTATCTCCCCCACCGCTTAGAACAGTGCTCTGCACGTAGTAAGCGCTTAACAAATACCAACATTATCATCATCATTATTATTATTATTAATAAGGGTCATGTCATTTACTGAGCAAAGGCCCCGGGATGGAGAAGTGACCGAGCTGGGATTAGAACCCAGGACCTCTGACTCCCAGGCCCGGACCCTTTCCATTAGACCGCGCTGCCTCTAGAGACGGAAACCCCCCGACCCCTTACTTCTTTCCTGGTCCGGTCAGCGGCGTCTTGTAAGATCTGCGAAATGGCTCTGTTCATTTTCTCTATTTCTTCTTTCTTTTGCTTCTCTTCAAACAGCACCTTTAAGGAAACCACGAGGCGCGGCAGGACGGCGTGGTGAGTAGCGATAAAGACGGCCCACGGGGCCGGAAAGATGGAATTATTTTTTTTTATGCCGGGGGAAACGCTGATCCAACAGACGGGGGATTCACCGAGCGGCGGTTTGGAGTTCGGGCAGCACACGGATGGGTTGTGAAAGGATGTTCTTTCTTTGGCGATCGTCGGGTCGTGGTATTTATTGAGCATTTTCTACGTACACAGCACTGTACTAGGCGCTTGGGAGAGGGTTTTTTTAAATGGTATTTAAGCGCTTACTATGTGCCAGGCACCGTACTAAGCGCCGGGGTAGATATAAACTAATCAGGTGGGACGCAGCCTTCGTCCCATGTGGGGCTCACAGCCTTATTCCCCCATTTTACAGATGAGGGAACCGAGGCGCAGAGAAGCCAAGTGACTTGCCCGAGGTCACACAGCAGGCAGGTGGAAGAACCGGGATTAGAACCCAGGTCCTTCTGACTGCCGGGCCGGGGGTCTAGCCACGCCGCCTACCCAGCAGAGACGGCAGGCGCGTTCCCTGCCCACAAGGAGCCGACAGTCTGTCGATCGATCAATCCGTGGTATTTACTGGGTGCTTACTGCGTGCAGAGCACTGTACTAAGCGCTTGGGGGGGTAGCGGAACGTATGGCGTATAGAAGAACGTAAGAAGAAAGAAAGGTGACTTGCGGGGATTCGGAAGCCTCCATGGCCTGTTTTTAATAATGTTGGTATCTGTTAAGCTCTTACTATGTGCACAGCACTGTTCTAAGCGCTGGGGGAGAGACAGGGTCATCGGGTCGTCCCACGTGAGGCTCACAGTCTCCATCCCCGTTTTACAGAGGAGGTAACCGAGGCACAGAGAAGTGAAGCGACCTGCCGAGCCACGGCCACCCGGCTGACGGGTGGCGGAGCCGGCATTCGAACCCATGACCTGGGACTCCCAAGCCCGGGCTCTCGCCACCGAGCCACGCTGCTTCCCACAGATGAGGGAACCGAGGCCCAGAGAGGTTCAGTGACCCGTCCAAAGTCACAGATCCCAGAGCCGGGCCCTCCGTCCATCCGTCGCGGAGAGGGCGTCAGAACCCGGGTCCCCCGGCTCCCGGGCCCGGGCTCTTTCGGCGTCGACCCGGCCCGGGCCGCCCCGCCCCCGCCCGCCCCCGCCGCCCGGCGGCTCCCGTCACCTGGCACTTCTGAAGGTTGGCCTCTTCCAGGAGCTGGGTGCTGTCGCGGACTTTGAGGAAGGCTTCGTACTTCTCCTGCTCCAGCCGGACGCATCTGGCCCGCAGCTCCTGGGTCTCCTTTTCCAGCTCCGCCCTCTCGCCGCGGAACCGCTCGACATCCCGGCTGGCCGCCCGCCACCTGGGAGGGAGACCGTCGCCGCCCACTGCTGGGTGAGGGGCGGCCCGGCGGAGCGGCCGCGGCCCGGGACTCAGGAGGTCACGGGTTCCGATCCCGGCTCCGCCGCTTGTCCGCTGGGTGACCTCGGGTAAGTCGCCCCACTTGGGACCCATCCGTAAAACTGGGGATCGAGACTGTGAGCCCCACGTGGGTCGGGGGCTGTGTCCAGCTCGATTTGCCCGTATAATAATAATCGTTAAGCGCTTACTCTGTGCAGGGCACTGTTCTAAGCGCTGGGGGAGATACGGGGTCGTCGGGTGGTCCCACGTGAGGCTCCCGGTCGATCCCCGTTTTACAGATGAGGTGACCGAGGGCCCAGAGAAGCCAAGTGACTCGCCCACGGTCAGCCAGCTGCATTCGAACCCAGGACCTCCGACTCCCAAGCCCGGGCTCTTTCCACTGAGCCACGCTGCTTCACGTTGGTATTTGTTAAGCGCTTACTATGCGCAGAGCACCGTTCTAAGCGCGGGGTTAGAGACAGGGTATTCACCCGTCCCTCCGCCCCACAGCCCTTAGGTCTAAATCCATGATTTTTTTTATTTCTACGAACGTCCGTCTCCCCTTCTAGGCTGGAAGCTCGTGACCGACGTGGTTGTGCCGGACTCGCCCAAGGGCTCAGTCCAGTGCTCCGCACAGAGTAAGCCCTCAATAAATGCCACTGATGGATTTCCTTAATAATAATGTCGGTATTTGTTACGCGCTTACTATGTGCAGAGCACCGTTCTAAGCGCTGGGGGAGATGAGGGGTCGTCGGGTCGTCCCACGTGAGGCTCACGGTTAATCCCCATTTTACAGATGAGGGAACTGAGGCACAGAGAAGTGAAGCGACTCGCCCACGGTCACACAGCGGACAAGTGGCAGAGCCGGGAGTCGAACCCACGACCTCTGCCTCCGAAGCCCGGGCTCTTTCCACTGAGCCACGCTGCCTCCCTAATGTAATAATAGTAATAATAATGTTGGTCTTTGTTAAGCGCTCACTGTGTGCAGAGCACTGTTCTAAGCGCTGGCGTATACAGGGTCGTCGGGTCGTCCCACGTGAGGCTCACGGTCTTAATCCCCATTTGACAGATGAGGGAACTGAGGCACAGAGAAGTGAAGCGACTCGCCCACGGTCACCCAGCTGACAAGTGGCAGATCCGGGAGTCGAACCCACGACCTCTGACTCCGACACCCGGCCTCTTTCCACTGAGCCACGCTGCCTCCCTAATGTGGATGCGGTGTTCCATACAGCGACGAATCCTCACCGGTGGAGCCCGAAGGGCTTAACGGGTTTTCTCATTTAGCTCTTTACCTGGTTTCTAACAGCCTCATATCCGACTGCAGCTGCTGGGAGAACCGCTCGGCTTCTTCCTCCCTCCCCTGGGCAGACGACAGATCTTCTTCCTGGACGTCGGAGAGAGCGGAGCACGCGCTTTGAGGTGACCACAGAACCGGGACTTAAACCGGTAGGTATCGAGCGCTTGCGGGGCTCCGTGCGGAGCGCCGGGGAGGGTGGACGCTCTCCCCGCCCACGACGAGCTTCCGGTGTAGAGGGCGAGACGGAGGTTAATATACGTAACGGCCGCCTGACGGCCAGCGAGAGCCCCCTCGTCCGGATCGAAAGCCGCTTGGGCTCCGAGGAAGCGTTTCTCGTGTCGGCTGCAAGTTGGGATTCGGGCTAGAGAGGGGCGGCGCTTCGCACGAGGTAGACGGTAGACCCCTCCAAGCCCCAGCGGTCGGGAGCTGAGCCGAGAACCTAGAACCCCCATTTCCTCTTCTCCCGCTCCCCTCTGCGTCACCCCGACCTGCTCCTTTTATCCCCCCAGCCCCTCGGCGCTTAGTTCCGCATCCGTCATTTATTGATTTTTATTAGCGTCCATCTCCCCCTCTAGACTTGAAGCTCCTCGTGGGCAGCGCGTGTGTCCGTTCTGTTATTCTCCTGTCCCTCTCCCAAGTGCTCAGTCCAGTGCTTTGGACACGGTGAGCTCTCGCTCCCCATCTCCCCCCTCCCCAGACCCGGATTATGTCCCCGAGCCCCCTTCCCCCCCCCCGCTGCGGTACCTTTTTTTGAACCTGAACTACGAGGTCTCCCATCTCTTTGGTCAGCGCTTCCACTTGGCAAGTTGCTTTTCTGAGATCGGATTTGGTCTGCCTGCCGGGGACAGGAGGAGAAGTCAGTCACTCGGTCGTATCCACTGAGGGCTTACTGTGTGCAGAACGCTGGCCTGAGCACTGGGGACAGGACAATACAACGGAATCGGCAGACACCTTCCCTACCCACCAGGAGCTCAGAGTATAAGAGAAAGAAGGCAGCAGCGTGGCCTAGTGGATAGAGCTCGGGCCTGGAAGTCGGGGACCCTGAGTTCTAATCCCGGCTCTGCTACCTGTCTGCCGTATGACCTCGGATGAGTCAGGCGTGGCTCAGTAGCAAGAGCCCGGGCTCGGGACTCAGAGGTCGTGGGTTCTAATCCCGGCTCCGCCGCCTGTCAGCTGTGTGACTGTGGGCGAGTCACTTCACTCTTCTGGGCCTCAGTGACCCCATCTGGAAAATGGGGATGAAGACCGTGAGCCTCACGTGGGACAACCCCATTACCCTGTATCTACTCCAGCGCTCAGAACGGTGCTCGGCACATAGTAAGCGCCTAACAAGTCCCAACGTTATTATTTCACTTCTCTGGGTCTCGGTTTCCCCACCTAAAATGGGAATTCTCCCTCCTAACTACGCCGGGAGCACCATGCGGGAGGTGGACTGTGTCCGCCCTGATCGGCTCGTATCCACCCCGGCGCTAAGTACAGTGTCTGGAACATGGTAAGTGCTGCGGGGCTGGTAGGTGGGGAGGTGAGAGTAAAGGGAGCAAGCCGGGGCGACGCGGAAGGAAGTGGGAGAAGAGGAAATGAGGGCTTAGGAGAGGCCTCTTCGAGGGGATCTGCCTTCAGTTAAGGCTTTGAATGTGGGGAGAGTCGTCATCTGTCAGTCCCGACAGAGGCGGGACGTGGGGGAGAGGTCGGCAGCGAGACAGACGACATCGGTGAACAGATTGGCCTTAGAGGAGCAAACTGTGCGGGCTGACCTGTAGGGTAGGAGAAGAGTGAGATGAGGGAGGAGAAGGGAAGGGGATTGACTGCTTGAAAGCCAATGTGAGGAGTTTCTGTTTGATGTGGAGGTGGATGGCCACCACTGGAGGTTTCCGAGGAGTGGGGAAACACGGCCTGAAGGTTTTTCTAGAAAAATGATCCGGGCAGCAGAGGGAAGTACGGCCCCCCACGAAGAGGCTGATGCTGTAATCAAGGCAGGACAGGATAAGTGGTTGGATTAAGATGACGGCAATCCGTATGAAGAGGAAAGGGTCGACTTGAGTGATGTTTTCAAGGTAGAACCGATAGGATTTAGTGATAGATCGAATATACGGGTCGAATGAGAGATAGGAGACAAGGATAACACCTAGGTTATGGGCTTGTGAGACACGAAGGGTGGCGGTGCCGTCTACAGTTACGGGAAAGTTGGGGGAGGATGGGGTTTGGGTGAGATGACGAGGAGTTCTGTTTTAGACATGTTCAGTTTGAGCTGACGGCGGGATATCCAAGTAGAGATGTCTTGAAGGCAGGAGGAGATGCGAGACTGGAGAGGGAGAGAGAGAGGGGCCGGAGAGATTGATCTGGAAGTCAGTCATTCGCTGTTATCTATTCAGCTCTTTCTGTGTGCAGAGCACTGTACTAAGCACTCATCTGCACAGAGGTGTAGTTGAAGCCATGGATGCAAGTGAGTTCTCCAAGGGAAAGGGTGTAGACAGAAAATAGAGGGGGACCCAGAAGTGAACCCTGAGGGATTGCCCCGAAGTTAGAGGGTGGGAGGCGGAGGAGGAGCCCGCGGAAGAGACCGAGAAGGAGCGGTCAGAGAGGAGGAGAACCAAGAGAGGGCAGGTGTCAGTGAAGCCGACGTCGGATGTTTCCAGGAGCAGGGGGTGGTCGGCAGCGTCGAAGGCAGCTGAGAGGTGGAGGAGGATTAGGACGGAGTAGAGGCCGTTGGATTTGGAAAGGAGGAGATCATCGGTGAGCACGGAGAGGGCGGTTTCTGTGAGGCGAAGGGGAGGGAAACCAGATGGGAGGGGGTCAGGGAGACGATGGGTGGAGAGGAACTCGAGACGATGGGTGGAGTCAACTCAAAGGAGTTTGGAGAGGAATGGTAGGAGGGAGACGGGGCCAGAGCTGCAGGGAGCCGGCGGGTCGAGGGAGGGTTATTTTAGGAGAAGGGAGATAGAAGCATGTTGGAAAGCAGTGGGCAATCGGTCGAAGATGGTTGTTAGGGAGGGGGCAAGTGTTTTGATGAGGGGTGAAGAGATGGGGTCGGATGTGCAGGTGGAGGGGGTGGATTTTGAGAGAAGGCGGGGGATCTCCTCTTGAGATACTGCTGGGAAGGATGGGAGAGTTGAAGGGACAGGAGGCGGGAGGGACTGGGAAGGAGCTGGGGAGATTTTAGGGAGCTCACGGCCGATGGGTTCAATCTTCACGATCAAGTAGGTCGGCAGCTCGTTAGGGGTGAGGGACTGGGGAGACGGGGGTCGGGGGTTCGAGGAAGGAGTTGACCATCTGGAACAACTGGTGAGGGCGAAGACGGTGGGTGTCAATAAGGTGGGAGAAATAATTTTGCCGGGCAGAGGAGCGGGAGGATTTAAGGACAGAAGGATGAACTTGAGGTGGTCGAGGTCAGCCGGATACCTAGATTTCCGCCAGCAGCGTTCTGTGGCTCGTGCACGAGAGCGAAGGAGGCAGACTGTAGAGGTGATCCAGGGGTGACAGTCGGTGCTGCCAGATGGGCGAAGGGACAGTGGAGCGAATGACTTGAGTTCAGTAGAGAGGGCGGAGTGGAGAGCGTCGATGTGGTCATCGAGGGAAGGTAGTTTGGGTATGCAGGCGAAGGGGGGCATGATGAGTTGAGAAAAACTAGATGGGGTTAAAAGCCGGGAGGTCCCTGCGGGGGAACGGCACGGATGGGCGGGGAGGAGGTGTGGGTGGAAGAGAAGGCAGGGGAGGAGGCTGCGGTCAGACAGGAGAGGGATTTCAGAGTTGGTGAGGGTAGAGACGGTGCAGCGGTTAGAGGTGACGATGAGATCGAGTGTGGGTCGAAGTTGGTGAGCCAGAGAGCTGGGGTGGACCTTCCCGGGTCCTAACTGTGTGCAGAGCAGTGAACTAAGCGCTCGGGAGAGGACAGTAGAGTTGGTAGACACGTTCCCTGCCCACCAGGATGTTGCAGACTAGATGGAAAGACAGGCATTAACAGAAATATATTAGGAATATGGACATAAATTCTCCCTGTTACTTAGGAAGCCCGAAGTGGGACAGGGACTGTGTCCGGCCTAATTAACCTGTAATTACCTCAGCGCTTAAAACAGTGCTTGGTTCAGAGTAAGCGTTGAACACATACTGTTAAAAAAAAAAAAAAATTGCGGTGGGACTGCGGGTGAGGTGAATATCAAGTGCTTAAACAGGCCAGATCCAAGTCCTTGGGTGATCCAGAAAGGAGAGGGAGCTGTATCGAGGAAGGCTTCTTGGAGGAGGTGTGCTTTTAGGAGGGTTTGGAAGGAGGGGAGAGCGGTGGTCGGCAGGATGTGAGGGCAGGGGGGAGGCGTTCCAGGCCAGGGGCGGGATGTGGGCGAGGGGTCAGCGGCCAGATGGAGGTGCGGTGAGTAGGTGGGCGTACGAGGAGCGGAGTGCGCGGGCTGGGAAAATTCATCAGAGTGGAGTTGGCGGAAACAGTTCCTGCCCACGAGGAGCTTATAGTCTACCGGGGGAGACGGACATGACAAATACTGAGTCCGTCGGTCAGCGATGGTAGGAGATGGGTAAGGTAAGGTGGGCTGGGACGAGCCGTCGGAGCGTTTGAAAGTCGGCAGCGAGGGATCTCTGTTGGATGCAGAGCTGGATGGGCAACCGCCGGAGTTTCCCGCGCCCTTTATTCTCCCCTCCGTTAGCCCCGCGGCCCTTATGTCCAAATTCATAAGTGAGTCACTCATATTAACGTCTGTCCTCCTCGTCCAGACTGGAAGCTCACCGTGGGCAGGGAACGCGTCTACCAACTCCGTTAGACTGTCGTCTCCCGAGCGTTCAGCGCCGTGCTCTACGCACGGCGAGCGCTCGGTGAATTGGATTGATTTTGAGGGGTAGGGAAACGTGGACTGAAGATGTTTTCAGCAGAACGATGCGGGCAGCAGAGTGACCGGAGCGGGGAGAGGCGGGAGGCAGGGAGGTCGGCGAGGAGGCCGACGCAGCGACGGGGAGAGGATGAGGGTCGGACGAACTTGGGAGCGGTTGGGACGGAGAGGAAAGGGCGGATTTTTGTGAAGGTCCAACTCCCAGGGTTGCATAAGGGGGTGGAGTGAGAGGGACGAGTCGAGGACAAAGCCAAGTATATAACGGAATACAGGGAAGCAGCGTGGCCTAGTGGGTGGAGCCCAGGCCTGGCCGTCAGAAGGATCGGCGTCCCAATCCCCGCTCTGCCACTTGTCTGCTGGGTGACCACGTGCAGGTCTCTTCTCTGGGCTTCAGTTCTCTCATCTGTAAAATGGGGATGCAGACTGGGAGCCCCACTTGGGGCAGAGACTGTGTCTAACGTGACAACCTTGTATCTACCACGGCGCCCGGTACGGTGCCTGCCACGCTGGAAGTGCTTAACGGATACCTTAAAAAACACACAAAAAACAAAACCCCAAACCAGAAGGTATTAGGGAAGGATTTTTGCGAGTACCTAAGTTGTGTCCGCAGCTGCTCGACTTCTTCCCTCTGCTCGGTCATTGCTTTCAGAAACTCTTGGTTCGTCTGCCGGAGAGAACCGAAATCAAGTGGGAGAATCTGGGGGTTCCACTGGGTTTCTCAGTTTGAGGGCCTGGACCTTTAGAGAAGCAGCCTGGCTTCGAGGAAAGAGCCCGGGCTTGGGAGTCAGAGGTCGTGGGTTCTAATCCCGGTTCCGCCACTTGGCAGCTGTGGGACTCTGGGCAGGTCGCTCAACTTCTCTGTGCCTCAGTGACCTCATCTGTAAAATGGGGAGTAAGCCCGGGAGCCCCACGTGGGACAACCTGATGACCTTGTATCTACCCCAGCGCTTAGAACAGTGAGCGCTTAACAAATACCACCATTGTTATCATTATTAATTGACAGAGCCCGGCCCTGGGAGTCGGAAGGACTTGGGTCTCATCCCGGCTCTGCCACTTGTCTGCTGCGTGACCTTGGGGAAGTCACCTCGCTTCTCTGGGCCTCAGTGACCTCATTCGGAAACGGGGATGAAGACTGGGAGCCCCATGTTGGACCTGGACTGTGTCCGACCTGATTACCTTTGCGTCTACCTTAGTGCTTAGAACCGAGCCTGGCACGTAGTAAGTGCCTAACAAATACCATTCAAAAAAAAAATATATAGCTCGGTTTGCGGCTAGGAATTGAACGTCGCTAAAAATGAACACGAAAGACCAGGAGGCTAAGAGGGCTCCTTATTTGCGCGGTACGGATTCCTCCCGAGGGGCCTTATCGAAATGAAAAGATTCTTCCCGTGGACATCTTTTCTCTATTCACGACTCGGAGTCTGTCTCTCCACTTACCGCCTCGATGTCTTCATTGGCTACGTGGAGCTTCCGCGTCAGCTGCTGGAAGTTGTTCAGTTGATCCTAAAGCCATCAATCAGTCAATCGGTGGTATTTATTCAGCGTTCACTGGGTGCAGAGCACTGGATTGATAGTAAGCACTTGGGAGGGGACAGTAGCATAGAGTGGCTAGACACGTCCCCTGCCCACAGCGAGCTCACGGTCTAGAGACGAGCTTATGAAGGTAATTATAACGGGGGGATTTGGTAAGCGCGTACTCTGTGCTGTGCATCGGGGCAGATATATGAGATAATCAGGTTGGACACAGTCCCCCTCCCACATGGGGCTCACAGTCTTAATCAGTTGAGCCCTTACTGAGTGCAAGGCACTGTACTAAGCGCTCAGGAGAGGAAAGCAGAATGGTCCAGTGCTCACGGTCAGAAGACCCGGCTTGGCGTCCCGGCTCCGTTAGCGTTCTGCTGGGTGACCTTGGGCGCTTCTTTTTGCCTTCGTTCCCTCATCTGGAAAATGGGCATTAAGACCGAGCGCCCCGTGTGGGAACTTTTCTACCAACTCTGTGGTGGTGTCCGAGCGCTTAGTACAGTGCTCTGCACACAGAAAGAACTCAAGAAATCCCACTGGCTGACTGACAGGGACTGGGTCCAACCCGATTAGCTTGGATCTACTCCAGTGCTAAGTCCAGTGCCTGACACGTAGGCCGCACTTAACAGATACCTCAGTTTCCTCATCTGTAAAATGGGGATTGATTCTTGGAGTCCCACGTGGGACAGGGCCTCTATCCATCTCCATTGGCGTGCGTCCAAGCCCGGCGTTTAATGCAGTGCCTGGCACAGAGTAACTGCTTAACAAATACCATAATTATTCATTATTATTAATGGCATACAGTGGGCGCGTAGCAAAGACCACATTTTTATTTTTTTTTTCGGAGGTGGAGTGTAGGACCAGACTCGTGTCCGGGGAGCAGAGGGGGCGAGGCGGAGGCCTTTACCTTTTGCTTTTGCCTTTCGGCTTCATGAACGTAGACGTCGCTTACGTGTTCCCGGTAAAGCCGCTGCAGCCTGGCTAGTTCTCGAGACACCGTCTGCCACAGTTCCACGGCCTGCTGCTTCTCCTGGAAGACCAAATCGAGGCACCGTTCAGCAATACCATCGGTGGTATTTATTCAGCGCTTACTGTGTGCTAACCACTGGGCTCAGCGCTTGGGAGAGGACAGCACAGCAGAACTAGCAGACGCGTTCCCTACCCGGCAGGAGTTTACAGTCTAATAAGAAGAAGAACGTTGGTATTAGTTAAGCGCTTACTATGTGCAGAGCACTGTTCTAAGCGCTGGGGGAGATACAGGGTAATCAGGTGGTCCCACGTGAGGCTCCCAGTTAATCCCCATTTTACAGATGAGGGAACTGAGGCACAGAAGTGAAGTGACTTGCTCATGGTCACACAGCTGACGAATGGCAGAGCCGGGATTCATTCATTCAATAGTATTTATTGAGCGCTTACTATGTGCAGAGCACTGTACTAAGCGCTTGGGATGAACGAGTCGGCAACAGATAGAGACGGTCCCTGCCGTCTGAGGGGCTTACGGTCTAATCGGGGGAGACGGACGGACGAGAACGATGGCAATAAACAGCGTCGAGGGGAAGAACATCTCGTAAAAACCCATGACCCAAGCCCGGGCTCTTTCCACTGAGCCACGCTGCTTCTCCAGCGGGGAGGAGTCTAGAGGGGAGAGGACATTAGTATGAATTAATCAGCAATATATAATGGGTAATTTAAAGATTCAATAGTATTTATTGAGCGCTTACTGTGTGCAGAGCACTGTACTAAGCGCTTGGAATGTACAAATCGGCAACAGATAGAGACAATCCCTGCCCATTGACGGGCTTACGGTCTAAGCGGGGGAGACAGACAAAAACAATAGCAACAGAATCAAGGGGATGTACATCTCCTTAAAACAATAGCAATAAAAGTCACTCGGCTTCTCTGGGCCTCAGTTCCCTCATCTGTAAAGCGGGGATTCCATACCTCTTCTCCCTCGTACTGAGACTGTGAGCCCCACGTGAGGTCTGATGGTGTTGTGTCTACCTCAGTGTTTGACCCTCCGCTTAACTCCGCTGCCCGGATCGATTTTCTACAGAACCGTTCAGTCCACGTTTCCCCGCTCCTCAAGAACCTCCAGCGGTTGCCCGTCCACCTCCGCGTCCACCAGAAACTCCTTACCCTTGGCTTCAAAGCCCTCAATCAGCTGGCCCCTTCCTACCTCACCTCCCCGATCTCCTTCTGCAACCCAGCCCCCACACTCCGCTCCTCTAGCGCCAGCTTACTCACTGTACCTCCATCCCACCTATCTCGCCGCCGACCCCTTTCCCACCTCCTCCTTCCGGTCCCCTCCGGAGACGCCAGACCGCTGCTCTCCGCACCTTCAAGGCATTACTACGGTGATTCTCCTCCGAGAAGCCTTCCCCGCTAATCCCTCTTTTCCCCCGCTCCCTCTTCCTTCTGCGTCTTCTATGCACGTGGACCTGTGACTTTTGGATATTGGCTCTTCGCGCCACCTTCAACCCCGCCTATCTCCAAATTATATATCGTCAATGATTTATCTCTATCAAGGCCTGTCTCCTCCTCTAGAACGGACGCTCGCCGTGGGCAGCGAACCCGTCGACCAGCTCTACTGCACTGTCCCAAGCGTTTAGTTCGGTGCTCCGCCCTCAGTAAGCGCTCCATATATAGCACCGGCTGATTGACGGATACCACAGTCATTACTATTACGCAGTAAGCACTCGGCTAATACATTAATAATGATCCCGATGGTGATTGTGATAACGACGATGACAGTGATAATCTGGTTCCCACCCACGGAATCAGGTTTCCACTCACTTGGTTAGCGAGCTGCAGCTGTTCTTGCAGGTTCCTGACGGTTTCTCCATCCGCAAAGGACTCGGTCTCCGAAGCCAGCGCCGGGGGAAGACCGTCCAGCCGCTTCTCGACGGCCTGTTTCAAGGCGCCGTGCAGCCTGGAGGGGGACAGAGGGGTTCACGGGCCGGAGTCAGCCGCGTCGTCCCGGCCTGCGCCCTGGGTTCCCGATTTGCTTCTGCCCCTTGGTGACGGTGTCTGTTTCTTTCATTTTTTTTTTCTAAGCGCTTATTCCCCTCTCAGGATGGCACCTGGAGAGTTGCCAGTCCTCTACCAGTCTCGGCTACGGGAGGGAGGGTCGAGCAGAGGCTTGGCCAGTGGCTAGCGAGCGGCAGGCCACCTGCTACAAGGCAAAAGTCCCCCGTGCTGGGCAGCAGCGGCACGGGAGAGGGTCGAGGGCGGAGACTCGAGTTGATTGCGCGGAAGACGGCGCTGGTAAAACACTCCCGGATTTTTACCAAGAAAACTCTCCGGATGCACGACCGGAAAGATCGCGGATGGAGAGCGGGGCGCCGTGAGAGAGATGCGCCCGTGCTCTCGCGAAGGCTCGGAAACGACTCCGCGCCATAAGACAAGCGCTTACTAAGTGCCGGGCACTGTTCTAAGCGCTGGGGTGGATCCTGGATCGCCAGGCCGGGTCTCTGTCCCACCTAGAGCTCACACACGCTCTTAATCTCCATTTTCCAGATGAGGAAACTCTGGCCCAGAGATGTGAAGCGACCGGCTCAAGGTCACACAGCAGACAGGTGGAGGAGCCGGGATTAGAACCCAGGTTCTCTGACTCCCAGGCCCGGAGTCTTTTGGAGATTTATCTGACTAAATTTGGCACTCTGCCGGTGACCTGAAAACCGGTTGGAAGAAAACCCATAGGAAAACTTCTCTGACGAGGCAGTGAATGTAAAAAGTGGAATTTAGAAGATGGAGGGTCGTTGGTTTTTTTTTTTTTCTAAATACATGTTTGTTAGTTTAATTACATCGTGTGCCCAGAAGGAGAGAGACTTTCATCATCACATCAAAATACTTTTGAAGTGGATAATACTTCATCTTTCCTTTTACCAAAAGTCTGAATGGTCTCAGTTCCGATTTTCCAAAGGAAACCTCGCCTCTCTTTTGAAAGCACGCAAATCAATTTAAATCTTCAAGAACAGTTCTCAGAAAGAGACGACTGAAGCTTTGAAGCTGTAGCAAGCTGGGTAATGAGCGAAAGGAAAAGCTCAAAAGAGAAACAGGGTATCCTCTACTACTTAGGTGGAATAACTTTGTAAAATGAAAAATTTAATTCCTATATACAGCTCGCTGACATTCACTGTCAAGAAAGATGCTTTCGGAGAAAAAAAGGAGATTTTTGAAAGTAGTTTTAAGCAAGCCAACTAGGAATTCTTTAGTTCCTAGAGGGTGAGCTCCACAAGGGACAAGAATTGTATCTAATTGCCACCTGCGCATTCTCTCCCAGTGATGAGTACAGTGCTCTGCACACAGTCGATGCTTCTTAAATGCTATTATTCATTCATTCATTCAATAGTATTTATTGAGCGCTTACTATGTGCAGAGCACTGTACTAAGCACTTGGAACGGACAGATGGGTAACAGATAGAGACAGTCCCTGCCCTTCGACGGGCTCACGGTCTAATCGGGGGAGACGGACAGACGAGAACAATAGAAATAAACAGAATCTATTACTGCTGCTGATAGACGGCGCAAAGTATTCACCTGGTATAAACTGTCTGCACAGAGTTCTCTCGAGTTGATCTGATCATGAAAAAGGTTTGGTTTTCACTGATTCATTCGATCGTATTTATCGAGCGCTTACCGTGTGCAGAGCACTGTCCTAAGAGCTTGGAAAGCGCAATTCAGCCACAGATAGAGACAATCCCTGCACACAACGGGCTCACAGTCTAGAAGGGGGGAGATTTATGCCTCTTTTGCCTCTACTTTATGAGGTTTTAGTGGTTTTAGAGTAGAGGTTTGAGGCCTCTACTTCAGGAGAGTGCTATATCCCCAAGTCTACTTTTAATCCTATGGCACGTGCCGTTTAATCTGGCCATAAATGTTATTTATTGAGCATTTAATGTATGCAGAACACTGTACTGAGTGCTTGGGAGAGTACAAGCGTAGCTCAGTGGAAAGAGCCCGGGCTTGGGAGTCAGAAGTTGTGGGTTCGAATCCCGGCTCTGCCACTTGGCAGCTGGGTGACTGTGATCAAGTCGCTTCACTTCTCTGCGCCTCAGTTTCCTCACCTGTAAAATGGGGATGAAGACTGTGAGCCTCACGTGGGACAACATGATGACCCTGTGTCTACCCCAGTGCTTAGAACAGTGCTCTGCACATGGTAAGCGCTTAACCAGTACCAACGTTATTATCACAGAATTGGTATATTTCATGCCCACAATGAGATGCCAGTCTAGAGAGGGAGACAGGTGTTAATAGAAATGATTAAATTACCGATAAGGGCGTAAGTGCTATGGGGTTGAGAGTGGGGTGAATAAAGGGTGGAAATCCAAGTGCAGGGGTGACACAGAAGGGAGTGGGAGAAGAGGAAATGAGGGCTTAGTCAGAGGAGGCCTCTTCTCCAGTCTTCACCGTCGCTAATGTTTCCCTTGAATCCTTCTCTGTAGAAGTAGCGACCCGGACTTCAATCGCGACTCCTACGATGTGAATCTTGTCACCCTGCACGTACAGTCTCCTGTGCTGAAGACAGCTCCGTGGTTTTTCTCTCTGGGGTAAGAACTTCTTCCTTCTTTTGGTCTCAGACTGGCTCCCTTCAAGGTTTGAGGGCCTAATTCATGGTCCTGAAGGGTTTTCCAATCAATCAGTGGCATTTACTGAGCGCTTGCTGGGTGCAGAGCACAGTTCTAAGCTCCTGGGAGGGGACAATCTGAGAGCCTTCTTGATTTTGCAGACGTCAAGCTTTTAGCCTCCCATCTGAGAAACGATACAGCCTCTGGGCCTCAATTCCTCATCTGTACAATGGGGATTCAATGCCTGTTCTCCCTCCAACTTAGACTACTTAGTGAGGCCCACATGGGACAGGAATGCGCCTGACCTCATGATCTTGTACCCACTCCAGGGCTTAGCACAGGGCTTGGAACATAGTTACGACTGTCTCTGTCACCGATTTGTACATTCCAAGCGCTTAGTACAGTGCTCTGCACGTAGTAAGCGCTCAATAAATACTATTGAATGAATGAAATACCACCGTTAATATTATTATGTCACCCTGCCCAGGCACTTCTCTTAAGGGAGGTTACCCAGTCTTCTAGCAACACACATTCCCAAGCTGAACCAACTGTCGGATTGTACTTCTGACACTTCTTATGATTATTATGATCTTGTCCCTTTGGTGAGTTCTGAGACACGGAAGATGGAGAGTGAGGAATCAGTGTCATTGATTCTCTTCCTTAATATAATGTTAGACCCTGAGCTGGTCCTAGTGATTTACGAATTATTATTATTATGGTGTTTGTTGAGCACTTATGACGCGTCAAGCACAGGTGAGTATTGAATGGAATCCAGAGGTATTCATTTTCTTCTTACTATCCTATCCAACCTGATATGCTTGCATTCCCCGACACTGGTTGGCCAAAATCCCAGTGCTTAGTACAGTGCCTAGTGCCTAGTAAGTGCTTAAATTCCACAATTATTATTATTACTAGACTGCAAACTCGTCTCTAGACTAAACTCGTTAAGGGGAATGGGTCTGCTAATTCTGTTGTCTGCTAATTCTATCCAGCGCTTAATACAGTCGATCAGACCGTAAGCCCGTCAAGCGGCAGGGACCGTCTCTATCTGTTGCCGACTTGTTCATCCCAAGCGCTTCGTACGGTGCTCTGCACATAGTAAGCGCTCAATAAATACTATTGAATGAATAGTAAGTGCTGAATAAATACTATCGATCGATTGATTAGTATAGGCTGAATTAACATCCCTGAACATCTCAAGGAACGCAAAACTATTTTCAGGATCGTTGCCGAGGACGAAAGGATTCACCCTGCCTTTAAATAATAATAATTGTGCATTTCAAGCGCTTAGTACAGTGCACATGGTATGCGCTCAATAAATACTACTGAATGAATGAATGAATACTTAATAATATGGACGGTGTCTGTTAAGTACTTACTGTGTGCCAAGCCCTGTTCTAAGCGCTGGGGCAGATACAAGGTAATCAAGTTGGACCCAGTCTCTGACCCCCATGGAGCTCACAGTCTTAATCCCCATTTTAGTCAGAGCCCCTCTGACTCCTGTGGCCGGGCTCCAGCCACCAGGCTGTGTTGCTTCCAGCATGGGGAAGAAGGTAGGGGTGGGGAGAATTCCCCAGATGGTGCACAAAGCCCGAAGGGAAACAGACAGAAAACCTTCTCGGCACCCAGGTTCACGCTGGAAAAGAATCGCGATGCGAAGCGTCGTCACTGCCGAGACCTCAGATTAATTCTCATCCTGAAGAAAGGTACCTTTTGATATTCACGGAAACGTGCATATTTACAAATGGACACACACATATACAAACGCAATCGACCAGTGGTATTTATTGCGCGCTTTCTGTGCGCGGAGGACCGTACTAAACGCTTTTCTTAACGGTATTGGTGAAGAAGCGCTTACTATGTGCTGGGCATTAAACTAAGTACCGGGGTAGAAACAAGATAATCAGGTTGGACACGGTCCCTGTTCCACGTAGGGCTCACAGTCTTTATCCCCATTTTCCAGATGAGGGAACTGAGGCCCAGAGAAGTGAGGTGTCTTGCCCAAGGTCACAGGGCGGACAAGTGGCGGACCCGGAATAAGAGCCCAGGCGCTTTCCACTAGGCCGCGCTGCTTTTACACTTGGGAGAGGACGATATTAGAGCGGTTTTTTTAACGGTATTTGTTAAGCACTTACTATGTGTCAAACACCGTTCTAGGCACCGGGGTAGGTACAAGTTTATCAGGTTAGACACAGTCCCTGTGAGTTGGTAGGCGTGTTCTCTGCCCAAAAAAGAGCTTACGGTCTCATCCATAAATACTATTGAATGAATCCATCCATCCATCCATCCATGCTTAAACACATACACACAGGCACACACACACTCCCTCGAATGATTTCATCTTTGGCTGGATGGTTCCATACCCATTTGGGATAACGTGTTTTAGTGGCTGCCGAACGAATAACCACACTAACTGTACCTTGGTTTCGTCTATTTCACCGCTGACCCCTCGCCCACGTCCCGCCTCTGGCCTGGAACACCCTCCCTCCCTCTTATCCCGTGGATGATCACTACTCTCCTCTCCCTCAAAGCCTTTTGGAAGGCACATTTCCTCCAAGAGGCCTCATTTCCTCTTCTCCCACTCCCTTCCGCATCACCCTTGCACTTGAATTCACTCCTTTTATTCGCCCCTTGGCCCCTTATCGGTCATTTATTTGTATTAATGTCTGTCTTCCCCTCTAGATTGTATGATAGCCGTGGGCAGGGACTGTGCATACCAACTCTGTCGTGTTTTGTTTAGTACGGCGCTCTGCACACAGTAAGCCCTCAACGGATACGTCCGACGGACTGATCGATTACAACTGGGCAGAGATTTTCCCTTTGAGGTGAAGAGGAAAAATCCGGGGCCGCTTCCCTGATGGTTTACCTCTCGTTCTCCTTGGTGACGCCCTCCAACTTGAGCCTCATCTCGCCCATCTGCGTCTGTGAGAAGAGAATGGGAGAATCCGTTTTTCTGATGGGACGGAGGTACGGTGAGAAGGTTGGTATCGGATGGGCCGAGTGTGCGGGCCGGGCTGTAGCAGGCCAGTAGCCAGATGAGGTGGGAGGGGACGAGGTGGTGGAGGGCTTTCAGGCCGACGGGGAGGGGTTTCCGCGTGATGCGGAGGTGGAGGGGCAACCACTGGAGGTTCTCGAGGAGCGGAAACAAGGACGGAACGTTTCTGTAGAAAAATGATGCGGGCAGCAGAGTGAAGTCTGCACTGGAGTGGGGAGAGACGGGAGGCAGGGAGGTCAGCCAGGAGGCTGATGCTGCGGTCATCCAGGTGGGAAAGGATAAATACTTGGATTAACTTGATGGCAGTTAGGAAGGAGAGGAACGCGTGGGTTTCCGGACCGAGAGCCCCACGTGGGACAGGGACTGTGTCCAACCCGATGAGCTTCTATCTATCCCAGCACTCGGTACAGTGCCTGGCACATAGTAAGCGCTTAAATGCCAGAGAGAAAGTGCCTTCTCTCTTTTGCTGAGAGTATGCAGGAGCGTTAGGCCACCTCTTCTCAAAGGCAATTCTTCCAGGAATCTCAAAGGAAATTCCTTCCCAATGATAATAATAATAATAAAAATAATGGCATTTCTTCAAAGATCGCTATGCACCAAACACTGCATCGAGCGCTGGGATAGATAATTAATTAATTAATGTTGGTATTTGTTAAGCGCTTACTATGTGCCGAGCACTGTTCTAAGCGCTGGGGTAGACATAGGGGAATCAGGTTGTCCCACGTGGGGCTCACAGTCTTAATCCCCATTTTACAGATGAGGGAACTGAGGCACAGAGAAGTGAAGTGACTTGCCCACAGTCACACAGCCGACAAGTGGCAGAGATGGGATTCGAACTCATGAGCCCTGACTCCAAAGCCCGTGCTCTTTCCACTGCGCCACACTGCTTCTCCAATACACGATACACGATAATCAGGTCCCATTTGGGACTCACAGTCCAAGTAGTGGCGAGAGCTCGTCTCAGTGGAAAGAGCATGGGCTTGGGACCCAGGGGTCATGGGTTCGAATCCCAGCTCCGCCACTTGCCGGCTGCGTGACTGTGGGCAAGTCACTTCACTTCTCTGGGCCTCAGTTCCCTCGTCTGTAAAACGGGGATTAAGACTGAGCCTCATGTGGGACAACCTGATTACCCTGTATCTCCCCCAGCGTTTAGAACAGTGCTGTGCACATGGTAAGCGCTTAACAAATACCAACATTATTATTATTATTATTCTTAACACCCAGTCTGCAGGTGAGGGAACTGAGGCCCAGGGAAGTGAGGTGACTTGGTCCAGGTCACACGGCAGACAGGTGGCACAGCAGGGATTAGAACTCTCTTCCCCTCTTCAAAGCCCTGTTGAGAGGTCACCTCCTCAGGGAGGCCTTCCCACACTCAGCCCTCCCTCTCCCTCTGCTCCTTCTCCCCTCCCCATTCCCCCATCTCCTTTCCTCTGCTCCCCCCCCACCCCCTCCCCACAGTAAAGGGAAGAGCCTGGGCCTGGGAGTCGGAGGACCTGGCTTCTAATCCCCCTTCTGCCACCTGCCGCTGTGTGACCGTGGGCGAGTCGCTTCACTTCCCTGGGCCTCAGTTCCCTCACCTGTAAAACGGGGATTAAGACCACGAGCCCCACGTGGGACCTCGGCTGTGTCTGACCCGACAAACCTGTATCCACCGAGCCCAGAGAGCGGCGTTTGATGCACAGAAAGCATTTAACTGATACCGTAAAATGATTAAAAAAAAAAAGTGCCGCATCCAGGATTAAAACCCAGGTCCTCTGACTCCCAGGCCCGAATGCTTTCCACTAGACCACACTGCTTCTGGTGCTGTTTTCCTGCTGGACAAGAGATTACGTACTGTGGCACAGCCAGAGCCTCGTACCTGATAATATTCCAGTTGTCCATTCATCTCTTCCAGATGTGCATCAAACTCTTCAATGAGGGGAGCCAGAAACCTAGAGACACAAGTCAGTCACTCATTCGTATCGACTGAGTGCTTTACGGTGTGCCGGGCACTGTACTAAGCCCTCGGGAGAGGACAACACAACAATATAAGAGACACATTCCCTGCCCACAACCGGCTTCCAGTCTTGGAAGTCTAAGGCAACCTCGCCTTAATGTCCGTCAGCTCTTCGAGGGGAGGGAATCTTCCTGCAAATTCTCCATCTCTCCCCCGAGGGCTCAATACAGCGCTAAGCCCACCACTGGTGCTCAGTACACTCCACTGACGGATTGATGATTGTTCAAATGGACAGTGGACTCGTCGGCGAACCATTCCACTTTGGACGAGTTAAATCCATTTTTTTCAAAAGTGTGAGTCTTCCTTTCTAAGTCCGTTTTCAACTCTCTCTCTCTAAAGACCGGCCCTTCCAAATAAGGATAACATCACGCTCTGAATATTTCTTTGCTCAGAATTAACGACTTGCTCGGTTGGAAAATCTTCCGTGGGCCTGTTTTCTTGTGCTCTGTCCCTTCTCTACAACTTTTTCAACTTTCTTTGCTTTCCAAATTTCACACCCTCCTAAAATCTCTGCGACCTGCCAGCCCGAATGACTTTCTGTGAATTTTCTTTAGTTTTCCATTGAGTTAGACTTGTGTCTTGGGGCTTTGTGATCATAGACCTGCTTTTATTTTTTTAAAACGTATCTGATAGAGTGCCTGGCACGTAGTAAGCGCGTAACACCTACCACCGTTATTATCTGTTGAACGCTTACTGTGTGCCAGGCGCTGAATAAGGGCTGGGACAGATGGAAGTCAATCAGGTTGTCCCACATGGGGCTCACAGTGTTAATCCCCATTTTTCAGATGAGGTACCTGAGGCCCAGCAAAATGACTTACCCAAGGTCACACAGCAGACAAGCGGTGGACCTCGGATTAGAACCCAGGTCCTCTGACTCGCAGGCTCGGTCTCCGTCTGCTAGGTCTCGCTGCTTCTCCGGCAGCTATTGAACCGAGATGCTGTTTATGGCCCTTAGATTATCTGGTGCAGTGATCTGTAATAAATTCTTAAATAATAGCACCCTACAGTCTCACCCTCTGTTGGCATCCAGGGTACTTAAGTCCTCACTATACGCTGAGTGCCAGGGTGGATACAAGACAATCAGATGAGATCCGGTCTATCGATCAATTAATCAGTCTATCGATCAATTAATGCTTACTGTGTGCAGAGCACGGTACTAAGCACTTGAGAAAGCACAATATAACAGAGTCGGTGGTTCCTCTCCCACCTGGGGCTCACAGTCTAAGGAGGAGGGAGAACCGGATCCGAATCCTCATTTTACAGGTGAAGGAACTGAGGCATAGAGAACGTCTTGCACTGTGAAAAAAGTTCTTCCTTGATGCCACACGGTGTCTAGGAAATGGGGGAAATGATATGTTTGATTAACTAGACTCACCTGCTGTCGGCTGTGAAGGTCTCCATAGTGCCGTCTTCGAATTTTTCGGAGACACCTGAGAAAGGCAGAGATTTTACGCTTTCAAATCAGTCGATGGTATTTACCGCCCGTTGAGTACGGTGAGCGGCCCTGAGGTGGCTTACTCCCGTCGCTTGAACTTAACCTGTCTGAAACAGAACCCTTTACCTTCCGACCCAGACCCGTCCTCTCCCCGACGTTCCCAGGACTGTAGACGGCCCCACCGTCCTTCCCGTCTCCCAAGCCCCTAACCCTGGTGTTATCCTTGTCTCCTCTCTCTCGTTCAACCCCCGGATTCAATCCATCGCTCCATCCTGTCGGCCCCACCTTCACCACGTCGCTGAAACCCGCCCTTTCTTCTCCATCCCAAGTGCCACCGCCTTAATCCGGTCCCACCTTGCTTAGAGGATCAGCCTCCTCGCTGACCTCCCCGCCTCTTGCCTCTCCCCATTCCAGTCCATACTTCACTCCGCTGCCGGGGTCATTTCTCTACACAAACGTTCAGGCCGCGTTCCCCCTCTCCTCGGGAACCTCCAGGGGTTGCCCACCCACCTCCGCATCAAACGGAAACTCCTCACCGTCGTCTTGACGGCGGGCGATCACCTTGCCCAATCCTAACTCGCCCCACTACCCTCCTACTCCGGCCCAGCCCGCGAACTTTGCTCCTCTAATAGTAAACTTCTCACTGTCCCTCCATCTTGTCTACCTCGCCACCGACCTCTCACCCAAGTCTGGCCTAGACTGCCTTCCCTCCTCATCTCCTTGTAGGACGACGAATCTCCCCCGCTTCAAACTCTTGTCGAAGGCCCATCTCCTCCAAGAGGCCTTCCCCGACTAAGCCCTCCTTTCCTCTTCTCCCCCTCCTTTCTCTTTTTATCCCCCACTTGCTCCCTTTATTCAACCTCCTCTCAGCCCCACGGCAGTCAGGTATGTATTTGTAATTTATTTCCATTCATGTAAGCTCGACGTGGGTGGGGACGTGGCTGTTGCCTGTTGCTCAACTAATCTTTGGAATCAGATCATTTTGTTTGCCATCTTTGGAGTCTAGGGGATTCAGGTGATTTTTGTTTCCTATCTTTGGAGTCCGGCGCTGGCTCTTTGCAAAATACCGTCACCGCATTTTGGCAGATCGACTCTGTAGTGTTTATCCACGCAAAAGCCTGTTTAATTTTTAATCTTAGGGTGGACTTTAAAACATAAAGTCTTTGGTTTGACTATTAAGTCAGGTCTTTTCTGCCTTATAGTAATAGAGGCATATTTCATCCCCTGAAGTAGTTTTAATTCGCCCTTCTAACCTGATCTTCTCCTTACACAGATCTAGAAATGTCTGTTTTTGGGTGGCGGGAGGCGTGGGCTTTATATTTTAAAATCCTCTGTGGATTCAGGCAGAACGACTAGATCCAGTGAGAGCGAACCGTCCCGTGAAAGCATAGCGTGGCCTCGGCAGGGACTGTCTCTATCTGTTGCCGAATTGTACATTCCAAGCGCTTAGTACAGTGCTCTGCACATAGTAAGCGCTCAACAAATACCATTGAATGAATGAAAGAGGCCGGGCCTGGGACTCGGAGGACCTGAGTTCTAATCCCAGCTCTGCCACTTCTCAGTCAGTCAGTCATATTTACTGAGCCCTTACTGTGCACTGAGCACTGTACTAAGCACTTGGAGAGTCCAGTACAAGAAGAAAAAGACACACTCCCTGCCCATGATGAGCTTAGGGTCTAGAGGGGGAGACAGACATTACTCTAAATAAATAATTGACAGAAATGGACCTTAGTGGTGTGGGGCCGGGAGGGGGGACGAATAAAGGGAGCAAGTCAGGGCGTCGCAGACGGGAGTGGGAGAAGAGGAAATCAGTCAGGGGAGGCCTCTTGGCGACTGTGTGACCGTGGGCAAATCACTTCACTTTCCCGGGCCTCGGTTCCCTCATCTGTGAATTGAGGATTCGATCCCTCTTCTCCCTTCTACTTGAACCTAGAGCCCCGTGTGGGACCCGATTAGCTCGTATCTACCCCAGGGCTTAGGGCTGTATGTGACATAGAATGAGTGTTTAATAAATATCATTAAAAGTGAAATACAGTAGAGCTGGTGGACATAATCCCTGTCCACAAGGAGTTATAGGGGGTGACAGGCAGTAATTTGAGTATAAGAATATCCCTCTCCAGCCTCCTGCTCCATGTGGGACGGGGGCTGTGTCCTCCCTGATTAGCTTCTATCCACCTCTGCGCTTAGAACAGCGCTTGACACATAATAAGCGCTTAACCAACAGCATGCTCATAGAGCTGAAATGCCACCGAACCAACCCCATTTCGACGAAGGTCTCACTACAGTTAAACTCTTGCCAATTCCCTCCGTAGCCGTCAGCCCTAGAATTTGGATCTCATTTTCACAAAATGTGAAACTCATTATAATGAGAGGTTTCCCCAGATCAGTCACCTTGGGCTTTTTACTTTGAGCCTACTTGTGCCGAATAATTAGGATTCCCGTCCGTTCCCTTTCTCTCCCCACCATTATTTTAAAATTCAGAGCTTCGGGTGAGCAGTCCTAGGGGTGGGAGTCATTTTTGCTCTCGCCTTGCTTACCGATTCCGTTCCTTTAATTTCCTACATATCAGACTTATCGACCCGTCACTCAAGGTCTTAGTAGCGTCCGGTAAGCACTCAATAAATATGACTGATTGATAATCGGTGAGCAGTGGAATTTACTGAGTGCTTTTTTATGGTATTTGTTAATAATAATAGTATTTGTTAAGCGCTTACTGTGTGCCAGACACTGATTGGATTCAGGTTAATCGGATCGGACACAGCTCCTGTCCCACATGGGCCTCACAGATTTTATCCCTATTTTCCAGACGAGGTAACTGAGGCCCAGAGAAGGGAAGTGACTTGCCTAAATTCACATAGCGAACAAGTGGCAGAACCGGGATTAGAACCCGGATCCTCTGAGGCCCGGGCCCTTTCCACTAATAATAATAACAATAATTGTGGCATTTGTTAAATGCTTATTATGTGCCAGGCACTGTTTTAAGCACTGGGGTAGACAGAAGCAAAGCTGGTTGGACACAGTCCCTGTCCCACATGGGTCTCACAGTCTTAATCCCCATTTTTCAGCTGAGGTAACTGAGGCCCAGACAAGTGAAGTGACTTGTCCAAGGTCACAGACAAGTGGCGGAGCCGGCACGAGAATCCCGGTCCTTCTGACTCCCAGGCCCGGGCTCGATCTCAGACCCAGATGGTGAGTTCTCATCCCGGCTCCGCCACTCATCAGCTGTGTGACTTTGGGCATGTCACTTTCACTTCTCCGTGCCTCAGTTCCCTCATCTGGAAAATGGGGATGAAGTCTGCGAGCCCCACATGGGACAACCTGATTACCTTGCATCTACCCCAGAGCTTAGAAGAGTGCTTAGCATATAGTAAGCGCTTAACAAAGACCATTGTTATCATTATCTCAGCCTGAGCCCTGTGTAGGAAGGGGCTGGGTCCGATCCGATGATCTTCTGTCAATCCATTGGGGGTATCTACTGAGTGCTCATTACGTACGGCACTGTAGTGAGTGATCGAGAGAGTACAGTTCAAGGAGCTTGTGGTCTAGAGGAGACGGACATTAATAGAAATAAATGAGTTCTGGACACAAGTCAATCCTTGGTATTTATTGAGTGCTCACTGTGAGCACAGCACTGTATTAAGCGCTTGACGGAGTATGAGTCGATACACACGTTCCCTGCCCATAAGGAGCGTAGGGTCTAGAGGAGGAGACGGAATTAATAGAAATAAATGAATTCTGGATATCGATCAATCGGTGGTATTTATTGAGCGCTGACTGCGTGCGGAGTCCTGTGTTGGGAAAGGACAACACGAGAGTTGGCAGGCAAACAGTGAGCTTTCGGTTGGTCGATCGTATTTATTGAGCGTTTACTGTTTCCGGAGCACTGTACTAAACTCTTGGGAGAGGAGCGTAACACTGTCACGGACACATTCCGTGCCCACAGTGACCTTACGGTCTGAGGTGCTTAGCAAATACCACAATTATGATTTTCAATCCCTCCTAAAATCTCCCTTCCTCCCCAAAGTCTTCCCCTTTTAGTTTCCACCAACCAAAGTTGAATCAACTCATCGGCTCCTCGGACTTTGGATTTATTCTCGCCTCTGCCGTATAGCGGCGCGTCCAATTAGCTATTTTAATCCCATTATTGGACAAGATTTTAACATCTCTTTTCCCCGGTGACAGCGTAAGCCGTTGATGGAGAGGCCGCTCGGCTTGTGTTTCTGTTGCGCTTTCCCGAGCGCTTAGCACGGCGCACCGCAGGAGGCCTCTGACCGTCGCGACGCTAAAAAGCCCGTGGAGGGCCGGAGACCCTTAAGAACCGAATCGGCCCACGGGGCCGACCGAGCGCTCGCCGTGCGCGGAGCACTGTGCGAAGCGCAGCCGACAGAGTGGGCGGACACGCGCCCCGCCAACAGCCGGCTCACCGATTAGAGCGGGAGACGGACGGTAATTGGAACGGGGGGCAGGTACGGACACGCGTGCCGTGGGGCTGAGGGTGGGGGCGAGGCCAAGGGTCCAGAGGTCACAACGCACGGACGACGCGGGAGGGAGAGGGAACGGGGGAAAAGAGGGCTTACTCCGGGAGGACCTCTCGGAGGAGATGCCGTCCCGATAAGCCTGGGAAGGTGGTCCGGGGCGGGGAGCGGAGTGTGGGGGCTGGGCCGGAGGAGAGCGGACCATCAGCGGTCGTCTCTTTTCAGCGTGGCGGAAGGTTGGACTCAGTGACCCCCGGCGGGTCCCCGTCCCCTCTGCCCTTCCGACGGTGATGAGAGGAAGGCGGCGATGGAGTCCGTGGCCCGTCCTCCGGCCCGGCCGGGCCGGGACCGCCGGCCTCCTACCGCGTTTACCCCAACGTTTAGTAGTGATAATACCAGTAATATGGATGGTGTGGCGCGCCGACTATGTGCCGGACACTGTTCTTTCACTGACTCGTACTGATTAAGCGCTGTGCGCCGAGCACCGTACTAAGCACCCGGGAAACAAAAATACAACAGTGACGTTCCCTGTCCGCGACGAGCTGACGGTCTAGTTCACGCCGTCCTAAGCGCCGGGGTGGATACAGGTTGGTCACGGTGGACACGTTCCCCGGCCCATATGGGGCTCCCAGCCCAAGTAGGAGGCTAACGCTAATGGCTGTGATATTTATTCGGCGCTTACTATGTGCCAAACCCTCTTCTAAGCGCTGGGGTAGTCAGGAGCTCATCGCAGTGGACAGACTCCCCGGCCCACGTGGCGTTCGCCGGGTTAATCCGTGCTGTACTGACGAGGGAACCGAGGCCCGGGGAAGTGAAGTGACTGGCCCGAGTCACACAGCAAGCTGGATTAGAACCCAGGTCCTTTCGCTTCCAGGCCCGTGCTCTTTCCACCTGACCGGGCCGCTTCTCGGGGCTCCGCGTGATCATCATCAGTGGTATTGATTGGTGCGCAGGGCACTGTCCTAAGCGCTAGGGAGAGGACAACGCGGCAGTGAGGGCGGATCCGTCCCCTACCCGCGACGAGCTGACAGTTGAGAGGGGGAGACAGACGGTGATATTGGTGAGTAATTTATATCATTTAAAGATAGGTGCGTAAGTGCTGAGGAATGCAAGCACACAGTAAGGAGTCAATAGTGTTGTTTAATTGATTTTACCCATCAGAGGCATTTATTGAGTGTTTACTATGTGGAGAAGATAACGGGAATAAATGATTTATAATATATTATTTATGCGCAAAACTGCCGTGGTCCGCAGGGACCCAATAACACCGACTGCTTTGTCGACGGACCCGGGCTCTCGCCCCGGCCCTGCCGCTCGTCTGGGTGACCCTGGGCACTTCCCTGGGCCTCGGTGATCTCATCTGCAAAATGGGGGTGAAGACGGTGAGCCCCAAGTGGGATCTGGACCGTATCCCCGTGCTGAATCCTTTCTCTGGAAGCAGCGTGAGCTGCATGGGAAGGGGAAGCATCGGGGTTCCAATCCTGGCGTCAGCCACTTATCTGCTGGGTGACCCCGAGCAAGTCACTTAACTTCTCTGGGCCTCAGTTTCCTCACCGGTCCAGGGGTGATTCAGATTATGAGCCCCGCGTTGGACAGGGATTGTGTGCATCCCCATTTTGTTGTATTGTAGGCTCCCAAGCGCTCTGCACACAGTAAGCGCTCAATAAATACAAATGAATTGAACTGAATCTACCCCCAGGGCTTAGAACAGGGCTTGACGGACTAAGTGCTCAACCAACACCGTCATCATCATCTACCTCAGTGCTTAGTGCCGTGTCTGGCACATAGTTTGCACTTAAACAGCGTGGCTCAGTGGAAAGAGCTCGGGCTTGGGAGTCAGAGGTCATGGGTTCGAATCCCCGCTCCGCCACTCGTCAGCTGTGTGACCGTGGGCAAGTCACTTCACTTCTCTGGGCCTCAGTTCCCTCATGTGGAAAATGGGGATTAACTGTGAGCCCCACGTGGGACAACCTGATTCCCCTGTATCTCTCCCAGCGCTTAGAACAGTGCTCTGCACATAATAAGCGCTTAACAGATACCAACATTATTATTGTTATTATTATTATTAACACCATTTAAAAAAATCACTCATTGTGGCCAGGGACCGTGTCTGCCAACTCCATTGGCCTGTTCTTGGCCGAGCGCTTAGTGCAGTGCTCTGCGCACAGTAAGCACTCAAAAAATATCGATTGAGGGTGAGCAGGGAATGCACCTACCAAGCGCTTAGTACAGTGCTCTGCACATAGTAAGCGCTCAATAAATACTGTTGAACAGCTGGTAAGGTGTCCTCTTCCAAGCGCTTAGGACAGTGCTCTGTGCACAGTCAGCTCTAATAAATATCACTGATTGATCGTGAGCAGGGAAGGAGCATAACCAACTGTTCTATTGTCCTCTCGCAAGCGCTCAGAACAGTTCAATCATTCATTCAATAGTATTTATTGAGCGCTTACTATGCGCAGGGCACTGTACTAAGCGCTTGGAACGAACAAGTCGGCAACAGATAGAGACGGTCCCTGCCGTTTGACGGGCTTACGGTCTAATCGGGGGAGATGGACGGACGAGAACGATGGCGATAAATACAGTCGAGGGGAAGAACATCTCGTAAAAACAATGGCGACTAAATAGAATCGAGGCGATGTACAATTCATTAACAAAATAAATAGGGTAACGAGAATATATACAGTCGAGCGGACGAGTACAGTGCTGTAGGGAGGGGAAGGGAGAGGTGGAGGAGCAGGGGGAAAAGGGGAAAAAAGGGGGTTCAGCTGCGGAGAGGTAAAGGGGGGGTGGCAGAGGGAGTAGAGGGAGAAGAGGAGCTCAGTCTGGGAAGGCCTCTCGGAGGAGGTGAGTTTTAAGTAGGGTTTCGAAGAGGGGAAAAGAATCAGTTCGGCGGAGGTGAGGAGGGAGGGCGTTCCGGGACCGCGGGAGGACGCGGCCCGGGGGTCGACGGCGGGACGGGCGAGACCGAGGGACCGCGAGGGGGTGGGCGGCGGAGGAGCGGAGCGTGAGGGGTGGGCGGTAGCAAGAGAGAAGGGAGGAGAGGTAGGAAGGGGCACGGTGACGGAGAGCCTCGAAGCCTAGAGTGAGGAGTTTCTGTTTGGAGCGGAGGTCGACGGGCAACCACCGGAGTCGTTTAAGAAGGGGAGTGACAGGCCCAGATCGTCTCTGCGGGAAGATGAGCCGGGCGGCGGAGTGAAGAATAGACCGGAGCGGGGCGAGAGAGGAGGAAGGGAGGTCGGAGAGAAGGCCGACCCGATAGTCTAGCCGGGATATAACGAGAGCCCGTAGCGGTAAGGTAGCCGTCTGGGTGGAGAGGAGAGGGCGGATCTTGGCGATATCGTAGAGGTGAAACCGGCAGGTCTCGGTTCCCGTGGGGTGAACGAGAGAGACGAGTCAAGGATGACACCGAGATCGCGGGCCCGACAGACGGGAGGGACGGTCGTGCCATCCACGGTGATAGAGAAGTCCGGGAGAGGACCGGGTTCGGGAGGGAAGATGAGGAGCTCAGTCTCGCTCGTGTCGAGTTTTAGGTGGCGGGCCGACATCCAGGCGGAGACGTCCCGGAGGCGGGAGGAGATGCGAGCCCGAAGGGACGGGGAGAGGACGGGGGCGGGGATGTAGATCTGCGTGCCATCTGCGTAGAGATGGTAGTCGAAGCCGTGAGAGCGGATGAGTTCACCGAGGGAGTGAGTGTAAATGGAGAACAGAAGAGGGCCAAGAACTGACCCTTGAGGAACTCTGACAGTTAGAGGATGGGAGGGGGAGGAGGAGCCCGCGAAGGAGACCGAGAATGACCGGCCACAGAGGTGAGAGGAGAACCGGGAGAGGACGGAGTCCGTGAAGCCGAGGTGAGATGAGGTATGGAGGAGGAGGGGATGGTCGACGGTGTCGAAGGCAGCAGAGAGGTCGAAGAGGATCAGAATGGAGTAGGAGCCATCGGATCTGGCAAGAAGGAGGTCACGGGTGACCTTAGAGAGAGCGGTCTCGGTAGAGCGGAGGGGACGGAAGCCAGATCGGAGTGGGTCCGGGAGAGAATGGGAGTTAAGGAATTCTAAGCATCGATTGTAGACGACCCGTTCCAGGATTTTGGAAAGGAAGGGTAGTAGGGAGATGGGGCGATAACTGGAGGGGGAAGTGGGGTCGAGAGCGGGTTTTTTTAGGATGGGGGAGACGTGGGCGTGTTTGAAGGCAGCGGGGAAGGAGCCATTGGAGATCGAGTGGTTAACAGTGCTCTGCACACTCTAAGGGCTCAGAAAATATTGACTGTGAGCGGGTAATGCGCTTGCAAAAAGTTCTACTGGCCCTCTCTCAAGCGCTTAGAACACTGCTCTGCACACAGTAAGGGCTCAATAATAATAATTATTATTATGGTATTTGTTAAGCGCTTACCATGTGCACAGCACTGTTCTAAGCGCTGGGGTAGATACAGGATACTCAGATTGTCCCATGTGGGCTCATTTTTTAATCCCCACTTTTGCAGATGAGAGAACTGAGGCCCAGAGAAGTGAAGTGACTTGCCCAAGTACACACAGCAGACAAGTGGCAGAGCCGGGATGCGAACCCATGACCTCTCACTCCCAAGACCAGGCTCTTTCCACTGAACCGCGCTGCTTCTTGAGCCACACTTGTCAGCTGTGTGACCTTGGGGAAGTCACTTCACTGGGCCTCAGTTCCCTCATCTGGAAAAGGGGGATGAAGTGTGAGCCTCACGTGGGACCACCTGATGCCCCTGTATCTCCCCCAGCGTTTAGAACAGTGCTCTGCACACAGTAAGCGCTTAACAAATACCACTATTACTTCTCTGTGCCTCAGTGACCTCATCTGTAAAATGGGGATTAACTGTGAGCCTCACGTGGGACCACCTGTTGCCCCTGTATCTCCCCCAGCGCTGAGAACAGTGCTCTGCACACAGTAAGCGCTTAACAAATACCATCATTATTATTATTAAGCGCCCAGGACCCTGCGTGGATTGACAGTGGGGGGGGGGGGGGCAGGACTGGCTTTTCCCGTGAGCCCCCGCGGCCGGAGGGGGGAGGAGCAGGGGGAGGGAGGGGGGTTGGCGTTTCCCGTGAGCCCCCGCGGCCGGAGAGGTGAGGAGGGGGGAGGGGGTGGCGTTTCCCGTGAGCCCCCGCGGCGGGAGGGGAGGGAAGGGAAGGGCAGAGCGGAATAGCGGGGCCGCCGCGGCCCACCGAGGCGGGACAAGCGACTTGGTTTACCTCCAGGAGGGCCGGGGGGCCGTGCGATCGCTGCGCTCGCGCCCTTTCCAACGGGCCAAAGCCCCACTTCCGCCTCCTCCGCCCCCGGCGCCGCCTACGTCATCACGTCGCCCGGGCGGCGGAGCCCCGGACGCCGGCGTCGTGACGTCACCGGCCCGCTGGGCTCGCCGCGCCCCCCCCCCGGCCGTCCTCGGGGCCGCGCATGCGTGGAGCCGATGCGGCAGGCCGCAGGCCCTAAAGGCGTGGGAATGGTAATAATAATAATGTTGAGGTATTTGTTAAGCGCTTACTATGTGCAGAGCACTGTTCTAAGCGCTGGGGTAGGCACAGGGGAATCAGGTTGTCCACATGAGGCTCCCAGTCTTCATCCCCATTTTCCAGATGAGGGAACTGAGGCCCAGAGCAGGGAAGTGACTGGCCCACAGTCCCACAGCCGACAAGTGGCAGAGTCGGGATTCGAACCCATGACCTCTGACTCCCAAGCCTGGGCTTTTTGCACAGAGCCACGATGCTTCTCTAATCCTGCCTCCGAGGTCGTGGGTTCTAATCCCCACTCCGCCACTTGTCAGCCGGGTGACTTTGGGCGAGTCACTTCACTTAACCGTGCCTCCGTGACCTCATCTGTAAAATGGGGATTAAGACTGAGCCCCATGTGGGACAACCTGATCACCTTGTGTCCTCCCCAGCGCTTAGAACAGTACTTTGCACATAGGAAGCGCGTAACAAATGTCATGATTATTATCATTATCTACCCCAGCGTTTAGCACAGTGCCTGGCACGCAATAACGATTGGCTGCCAAACTGTACTTTCTAAGCAGTTAGGACAGTGCCCTGCACACAGTAAGCGCTCAATAAATACGAATTAATGAACGAATTTAACAAATACCATAAACGGCCCAAAAAAAAACAGGAAAAAGAAACGTCCCCTGAGGAGCAAAGGTCACATGAATCACCACATGATTGTCAGCCCTCTCTCTGTGGGCCCACAGCCAGGAACGCCACGGCAGGGAATTCTCCATTCTCCACTAGTTCGGTGAATTTCCAGAGAACGAGAAGGTAGATTTGATCTCCAGGTTTTCCGGCCTTTTAGAATTAACCCCCCGAACGTAGCTCCCCTCGCACCCCGGCCTGGCTCCCTCCCCTCCTCTCAATTCTCTTCTCTCCGTGTCGCTGCTTGGGAAGCCGGTCCCCGTTTGCCCACCAAGGCCACTTCCCCGACCCTCCGTCCCGAAGGTAGGTTGGCGTCGGCAAATCGAAACCGACGTCACCAGGAGAAACCTGTCTGCTGGGTGACCTCGGGCAAGTGACTTGACGCCCCTGGGCTTCTGCTGTAGCATGATAATGTTGGTATTTGTTAAGCGCTTACTATGTGCAGAGCACTGTTCTAAGCGCTGGGGTAGATACAGAGTAATCAGGTTGTCCCACGTGAGGCTTACAGTTAATCCCCATTTTACAGATGAGGTAACTGAGGCACAGATAAGTTAATAATAATCATAATAATGTTGGTATTTGTTAAGCGCTTACTATGTGCAGAGCACTGTTCTAAGCGCTGGGGTAGGCACAGGGGAATCAGGTCGTCCCACGTGGGGCTCACAGTCTTAATCCTCATTTTACAGATGAGGGAACTGAGGCCCAGAGAAGTGAAGTGACTTGCCCACCGTCACACAGCCGACAAGTGGCCGAGCAAGTGACCTGCCCACAGTCACACAGCTGGCACGTGGTGGAGCCGGGATTCGAACCCATGACCTCTAACTCCCAAGTCCGGGCTTGGGATAACATGGGGATGAAGACTGAAGAGAAGCAGCGCGGCTCAGTGGCAAGAGCCCGGGCTTGGGAGTCAGAGGTCAGGGGTTCGAAACCCGGCTCCTCCACTTGTCAGCTGGGTGACTGTGGGCGAGTCACTTATTTCTCTGTGCCTCAGTTCCCTCTTCTGCACAATGGGGATTAACTGTGAGCCTCACGGGGCAAGCTTATGACCCTGTATCTCCCCCAGAGCTTAGAACAGAGCTCTGCACGTAGTAAACGCTTAAAAAATACCAACATTATTATTAAGACTGGGAGCCCCATGTGGGACGGGGACCGGTGCCCCGCCTGATTCGCTTGGCTCCACCCCGGCGCTTAGGACAGTGCCCGGCACGTGGTCAGCGCTTAACAAATACCGTAAAAAATGGGGCGAGGTTCCACAGCGTACCTGTGTCTGCGTGTGCTTCGTCTCAGAGCCCGGCGATGGAGTTCCCGGTCGGACACACGTGGGACGGGGTGGCCGTGAGCCACGAGCCCGTGCGCGTCACGCTGAGCGCGGAGGCGGGGGGCTTGCTGCTGGGGGTGAGGGCGCCCTTCTTCGACGACCCCCCGGCCCCCGAAGCGGAACCGGGCCGTCCCTGCGACCGACTGTGGGACTCTGAAGGTGCGTTTGAGCCGGGAGGCCTCCAGCCCTGCCCGCCCGTCACTCGTGTCACCTCTCCTCCACCCGACCCGCCCGTCTCTGACCGAATCCGGGAGGCCGGCTTCGTCTCCCGCTCTTTGTTTCTCCCTTTCTCACTCTCTCCTCCTCTCTCTTTCTCTCCAAAAGTGGTTGAAGCGTTTTTCCTGAATGACCGAACTCAGCAGTATTTAGAAGTGGAACTCTGCCCGTAAGTATTCTTGCATTCATTCAATAGTATTTATTGAGCGCTTACTATGTGCAGAGCACTGGACTAAGCGCTTGGAATGGACACTTCGGCAACAGAGACGATCCCTGCCCATTGACGGGCTTAGAGTCTAAGTGCTCGGCACATAGTAAGCGCTTAACAAATACCAACATTATTATTATTATTATTATTATTAATCGGGGGAGACAGACAAGTATAAAGACCGATTCTCCTTTGCTACCTAAAAAAAAAGCTCTTTTTTCCCCCTGTGGCGAAAGTTGTAGTTTTTGTCCATGGCTTTGTTATTTTTTATTTTTCACTGTGGATAATGAGAAGCAGCGTGGCTCAGTGGAAAGAGCACGGGCTTTGAAGTCAGGGCTCATGAGTTCGAATCCCAGCTCTGCCACTTGTCGGCTGTGTGACTGTGGGCGAGTCACTTAACTTCTCTGTGCCTCAGTTCCCTCATCTGTAAAATGGGGATTAAGACTGTGAGCCCCACGTGGGACCACCTGATTCCCCTATGTCTACCCCAGCGCTTAGAACAGTGCTCGGCACATAGTAAGCGCTTAACAAATACCAACATTATTATTATTATAATCTGTTTAGGGAAGGGTGGGTGACCATTTGGATATTACCCATCAACCCTAACCTCTTCCCGGTTTTCCTCCCGATGCTAAATCTTGTAGCCACGTTGCTGGTCTTAATAATAATAATGTGGTATTTGTTAAGCGCTTATTATGTGCAAAGCACTGTTCTAAGCGCTGGGGGGGAATACAAGGTGAACAGGTTGTCCCGCGTGGGGCTCACACACTATCTAGACTGTAAGCTTGTTGTGGGCAGAGAATATGTCTCTTATATTGTTATATCGTGCTCTCCCGAGTGCCTAGTACGGTGCTCTGTACACGTTGAGCGCTCAATAAATACGATGGAACGATCCTGGGCTTTGGATTCAGAGGACCTGAGTTCTAATTCTAGTTTCCCCACCGTATGCCGCGTGACCTTGGGCGAGTGATTTTACTTCTCTGGGCCTCAGTTTCCTCATTGATCGAAACAAAGGCCCAGGTGATGTTTTAAATATACGATTTTCGGGTAGGCCCTAGGTTAGTGGCCCGTAAATTTTTCCTCAGAAAATAATAAGCTCCTCTGGATCGCTTAGGAATTTTATTTTAAATATCGTGCCGGTTTCCTCTCTCCTAGCAGGGTGAGTGGGAACTGGGAATAGCAGGAAAAGCACTGTGGCCTCGTGCAAAGAGCCTGGTCCCGGGAGTGGGAGAACCTGGGTTCTAATCTCAGCTCTGCCACGTGTCTGCTGTTTGTCCTTGGGCAAGTCACTTCATTCTCTGTGCCTCAGCTTCCCCATCTGCAAAATGCGGAATTAAGACTGTGAGCCCCATGTGGGGCATGGACGTGTCGAACCTGATGAGCTTGGATCTACCCCAGCAGGTAGTACAGTGCCTGGAAGAGAGTAGGTGTTTAACAAATTCCATTTAAAAAAAAGAATCGGGTCGCGGGGGGAATTTCTTTTTTTATCCCGATGGTGTTTTTTAAGCACTTAGTATGCGTCAAACACTCTTCTAAGAGCTGGGGTAGATACAAATGAATTAGGTCGGACATCGACCCTGTTCCACATGGGCCTCGCTGTCTAAGGGGAAGAAAGAATATCCTGAATACTATCGGTTGATTAATTGATTTATTGAGCCCCATGTGGGACGGGGACTGTGGCGTGGTGGATAGAGCAAGGGCCTGGGAATCAGCTGCTCATGGATTCTGATCTCAACTCTGCCACTTGCCTGCTGTGTGACCTTGGGTAAGTCACTTCTCTGGGCCTCAGTTACCTCATCTTTAAAATGGGGATTAAGACTGTGAGCCCCTTGTTATTATTATTATTATTATTATTGTCATCCACCCCGGCCCTTAGAACAGTGCCTGACGCCTGGTAAGTGCCTAACAGGTGTCATTATTATTATTACGGTTGTTATTTTCCCAAAGTAATACCTACCATTGTGAAAGGCAGCGGGAACCACGGTTGATTTTTTTTTTTTTTTTTTTACCGCGCTCATGACCGATTTTCATTTCAACAGTCACGGGCAGCATCTTGTCCTTCTGCTCTCTGGGAGAAGAAACGTCTGGAAGGTGAGTGATGAGTTCATGGGTCGTCCACCCCCTTCTCCTGGAAACATCATCCAAGCTCGCCTTCACCGAAACCGGCTTCTCCCGGTTCTCCTATCTCTCTGGCCGCTCATTCTCAGCCTCTTTGTCGGGCTCCTCCTCCTCCTCCCACCCCCTAACTGCGGGGAATCCCTCAAGGCTCCGTTCTGGGTCCCCTTCTCTTCTCCACGTACACCCGCTGCCTTGGAGAACTCATTCGCTCCCAATCATCCACCTCTGTGCGGGCGATTCCCAAATCTCCATCTCCAGCCCTGACCTCTCTCCCTCTCTCCGGTCCTGCATTTTCTCCTGCCGTCAGGACATCTCTCCTTGGATGCCTCACCGATACCTCAAACTTAACATGTCCAAAACTGGGCTCTTGATCTTTCCACCCAGACCCTGCCCTCCCCGGGGCTTCCCCATCGCCGTCGACAGCCCCACCGTCCTTCCTGTCCCACAAGCCTGTATTCTTGGCGTTATCCTCGACTCGCCTCTCTCATTCCACCCACGTATTCAGTCTTTCACCGAATCCTGTCAGATCAACCGTCACAAAATTGCTAAAATCCCTCTTTTCCCCTCCATCCCAAATGCTACCGCCTCCATCCAAGCATTTAAGCTGCCTTGTCTCCACTCCTGCGTCAGCCTCTTCGCCGACCTCCCTGCCTCCTGTCTTTCCCCGCTCCAGTCCATACTTCACTCGGCCGCCCGGATCATTTTTCTACAAAACTGTTCAGGCCGTGTTTGCCCGTCCACCTCCACGTCATATAGAAAGTCCTCACCGTTGGCATTTAAGCCCCCAGTCACTTTGCCCCCTCCTGCCTCACTCGGCTATCATTCTACTACAACCCAGCCCGCACTCTTAGCTCCTCCGGTGCCAACCTACTCACTGTACCTCACCCTCCTCCAGCTCGCCACCGACCTCTCACCCGCGTCCCGCCTCTGGCCCGGAACTCCTTCCCGCTTCATATCCGACAGACGATGACTCTCCCCGCCTTCGAATCCTTCCCGCAGGCCCATCTCCTCCAAGAGGCCTTCCCTGACTAAGCCCTCGTTTCCTCTTCTCCCGTTCCCTTCTGCGTCACCCCGGCGCTCGGATTTGCTCCCCTTTTCCACCCCTCCCTCGGCCCCACGGCACTGATGCCCCTATCCGTAATTTATTGATTTCTATTAACGTGGGTCTCGCCCTCTAGACTGTAAGCTCATCGTGGGCAGGCAACTTGTCTACCGACTCTGTGATATCAACCTCTTCCAAGCGCTTGATTCAGCGTTCCGCACACGATACGCGCTCAGTGAACCCGATGGACTGATGGGCGGGAGTGGTATCCAGCCCACGGGGCGTCCGAGATCCATCTCCACCCTGTCTTCCCGTCCGCAGCAAGGATTGCCTCTGGCGTTCGAAGTGTCCCGATCCGGCGCCCGGTGGGAAGGAAAAGCGCATCTCCCCTGGAGTTATTTCCCTCCAGGCGTGAACAAGTTCAATTCGTTTGCAATTCACGGATCGGGAGCGGAGAGGGTGTACGAAGCGGCCTACCCTGTGCCTCCGGCGGAAATACGGGAGGGGCAGAAACCTGATTTGTAAGTAGAAAAGTCATCCATTGCAACGTTTCAAAATCTGCGGAAACGTCTCAGGAATTGCCCTTTAATTTTTATTTTATTGGGTCTACGGTATTCGTTAAGCGCTTCGTATGCGCCGGGGTAGACGCAAGCTAATCAGGGTGGGCACAAGTCCGTGTCCCCCGTGAGGCTCACGGTCTTAAGAAGCAGGGAGGGAGGGCGGCCTCTTTGTCCCCACTGTACAGAGGAGGAAACCGAGGCCCAGCCCCATCAAGGTCTGGAGCCAGAGCCGGGAGTAGAACTGGGAACTAGGTTCCGACACTAGCGCTCTTCCCACTGAGCTACACAGCCTGCTGCCTGCCTTCCAACTTTTTTTAAAAAAATGGCATTAAATGCTTACTACGCGCCAAGTACCGTTCTAAACGCTGGGGTAGAGCCGAGCGAATCGGGTCGGACGCAGTCCGTATCCACGGGGGGCTCACGGTCTTAAATCCCCACTTTCCAGATGAGATAACTGAGGCCCAGAGGAGTGAAGTGACTCACCCAAGATCGCCCAGTATACAAGTGGTGATGGGCGAATTAGAACCCAGGCCCTTCTAATAATAATGACGATAGTAGTAATATCTTCATCACCCTATTTATTTTGTTTATTTTGTTTAATGAGATGTACATCACCCTCATTCTATTTATTTGCCATTGTTTCTAGGAGATGTTCTTCCCCTTGACTCTATTGCCATCGTTCTTGTCCGTCCGTCTCCCCCGATCAGACCGTAAGCCCGTCAAAGGGCAGGGACCGTCTCTACCTGTTGCCGACTTGTACATTCCAAGCGCTTAGTACGGTGCTCTGCACATAGTAAGCGCTCAATAAATCCTATTGAATGAATAATAATAATAACGATAGTTGTTAAGCCCTTACTGTGTCCCAGGCACTGCTCTGCGGTAGATACAGGTTAATCAGATCGGACACAGTCCCTGTCCCGCATGAGGCTCCCGCTCCTAATCCCCATTTTACAGATGAGGTGCTCGAGGCCCGGAGAAGTGAAGTGACTGGCCGAAGGTCACACGGCAGACCTGTGGCGGAGCCCTGAGTAGAACCCGGATCCTTCTGACTCCCAGGCCCGGGGTCTCTCCCCCGGGGCTGCACCGCACCTCTCCTCAGCCCCTCTCTGACCGCCTCGCGTATTTTCTCCCCAGCCACCTCCTAGAATATTTCCGGCCTCTTCGTCTGAGCACTTTGTTCGGGGAAGACTGGGGGCAGCCGGCGTCGGAACTTTGGAAGTCCCTGGAGGTGGCGGAAGAAAGGAGCAAGAGTCGTGAATGACCGGAAGCGGGCTCACCGGGTTCCGGGCTCCACGATAAAGCCACCCCCCGCCGCGCCCCCGGTTCAGCGACGGCGCTCTTCACCTATCCTGGTTCATAATAACGATGATGCTTTGGGCATTTGTTAACCGCTTACTATGCGTCAAACACTGTACTAAGCGCTGGGGGAGTTTCAGGACCATCAGGTCCCACGGGCTCACGGTCTGATCGGGAGGGAGCACAGAGATGGGATCCCCATTTTGCCGACGAGGGAACCAGGGAAGTGACTTGCCCAGGGTCACGCGGCAGGGCGGTGGCGGGGCTGGGGTGAGAACCCAGGTCCCCCGACTCCCAAGCCCAGCCTCTTTCCGTTAGCCCCTGCTGCTGGAGTCAATATGCCCAACCGGCCGTGCTTCGGTCACTCAATCGATGCGGTATTTAGCGGGCGCTCGCTGTGGCCGGAGCACTGTACTGAGCGCTTCGGAGAGGACAGTAGAGGTGGTAGGCACATCCCTACCCTCGAGGAACGTCTGGGCTACTGTGTGCAGAGCACTGTACTGAGCACTTGGAGGAGGGCAAATAGAGTTGGTAGACGAGAGTCCTGCCCTTAATAATAATAAAGTTGGTATTTGTTAAGCGCTTACTATGTGCAGAGCACTGTTCTAAGAGCTGGCGTAGATACAAGGTAATCAGTTTGTCCCACGTGAGGCTCACGGTCTTCATCCCCATTTTACAGATGAGGTCACTGAAGCCCAGAGAAGTGAAGTGACTCGCCCACAGCCACACAGCTGGCAAGCGGCAGAGCCGCGATTAGAACCCATGACCTCTGACTCCCAAGCCCGGGCTCCTTCCGCTGAGCCACGCTGCTTCTCTTCTGCTTCTTAAAGACTCTGGGCCTCAGTTTCCTCACCTGGGGAATGGGGATTCCCTTCCTCTTCTCCCTCCTACTTGGCCCGGGAACCCCGTTTGGGACAGGGACAGCGTCTGACCTGATTAACTCGTACCTAGCACAGTGCTCAACGCAGAATAAGGGCTTAACAAATACCTCAATCATCATCATCATCATCATCATCCAAGTAACCTGAATCTGGCCGGTACCTCGGTACCCCGACTTTTATGAACCACAGAGGAGCTGTTGTAATCCGAGGACTTTGCCATAAATCGCCGTCGATTTAGCCGTCGAATCTGGGGGGAGCAGCAAGGCAGTCGGGATGACGCAAGAAACTCATTTTTAAATGTTGTAATTTGCGTGCTAATAAAGGGCAACCGGATGTGGCAACCGGCTATGTAATGATTGAATCGCATTTACCTCCCCAAAGCACTTCAGGACGTTTGAGTAACCCGCCTCTGCCCCGATCTAATGCCAGCCGTCGCGATGGACCGCGCTCCGTGTTGGGAAATGATTGCCTTTAAATATATGTAGCTCGGCCCAGCTTCCTGGAGGTTTGCTCGCTCCCAAATGAGAACCGACCCATCTGGCAGATCCAGTACCAGAGAACAGGTGGGTAATGGTGCTGGGGAAACTGTGCCGTGAGGAAAAAAAAAATCATTCCAATGTATCGACTGAGCGCTTACCGTCTGCAGAGCACTGTACCAAGCCCTTGGGAGGGGAAAATACAACAGAGCTGGTAGACTCGTTCCCTGCCCGCAAGGAGCTTACAGTCTAGAATCAATCAGTGGTATCTATTGAGTGCTCCCTGGGTGCAGAGCACTGTGCTGAGCGCTTGGGAGAGGAAAATACACCCGAGTGTATTCTTCTTTGCGGAGAAGCAGCACGGCTCAGTGGAAAGAGCCCGGGCTTGGGAGTCTCGGGGGTCATGGGTTCGAATCCCGGCTCCGCCGTTCGTCAGCTGTGTGACTTTGGGCAAGACACTTCACTTCTCTGGGCCTCAGTTACCTCGTCTGTAAAATGGGGATGAAGCCTGTGAGCCCCATGAGGGACATCCTGATCACCTTGCATCCCCGCCAGCGCTTAGAACAGTGCTTTGCACAGAGTAAGCGCTTAACAAATCCCAACATTAGTACCGTCAGTCCCGGCTAGCCAAGCCTCTGGCCTGATGGAAAGAGCCCGGGCTTGGGTGAGAGACTCCGTCTTCTGGAACCAGCTCCCTCACCTGCTCCGGGACCTTTGGTCAGTCATTTGACTTCTCTGTCCCTCAGTTTTCCCATTTTAAAAATGGGAATCCGTAACCTGTTCTTCCTCCTTACCTAGACCAGCTGCCCCATGCCGTGCCTATCCTGCTTATCATGAATCAGTCAATCCGCGGTATTTATTGAGCACTTACTACGCGCAGAGCACCGTACTAAGCGCTTGGGAGAGCCCAATCAAATTAAGTGCTCAGAGTGTAGTTAGAGTTTAAAACAAGTTCTGCTATTATTATTATTATGAGGAATTTTCACTCGAAATGGGCCTTCCATTAATGTATAAGTTAATCACAGTGCATGCCACAAGAAATCAATCGGTGGTATTGATTATTATGTGTAGAATGCTGTACTAACCGCTTGGGAGAGTATGCTATGACAATAAGGTGACATTTTCCCCACCCATGACCAGTTGACGGTCCCAGAGGAGGAAACTGGCATGAATATGAGTGAGGAATTTATATAAAGATACGTTCGTAAGTGCTGTGGGGTGGCAGAGACTATGCAGAAGGGAAAGCGAGCCGGGGAAAGGAGGGCGTAATCCGGGAAGGCTTCTTGAAGGAGATGTGACCTTAGTAGCGCTCTGGAGGTGGAGAGAGCGGTGGTCTGGTGTATATGGAGGGAGGGGGGCAGTTCCAGGCGAGGTGGGGGGCTTGGGCAAGGGCGAGAGAGCCGAGATCGGGGCACGGTGAGCAAGCTGGCGCTAGAGGAGCGGAGCGTGTGGCCAGGACTGGAGTGATGAGGTGAGTTAATTTAATTAATTTAATGGTGGTATGTGTTACTATGTGCAAAGCACTCTTCTAAGCGCCGGGGGATACAAGGTGATCAGGTTGTCCCATGTGGGGCTCACGGTTTTAATCCCCATTTGACAGATGAGGGAACTGAGGCACAGAGAAGTGAAGTGACTTCCTACCTCAGCTCGCCGATCTTCTACTACAGCCCGGCCCGCTCACTTTGTCTTCTTCTTCTCCTCCTCCTCTGCCTTTTCTTCTTCCTCCTGCTCTGTCTTCCTCCTCCTCCCTTCTCCTTCTCTCTCCTCCTTCGTTCATCCATTCCTTCGTCTTTATTGAGCGCTTACCGTGTGCAGAGCACTGTACCGTAGTGGCTTAACGAAGCCCACGATCATCATCCTTACGAGAACGTTGGGACCCCCCCAAAATGGACTCAGTGGGCAGGTGGGAGACCCCTTCCCTTTCAATTTTGCGTACGGAGAAGCGACGAGCACCAGAAGGTCCCACCGAGAGGGAACTCAAAAACGCCAATGTAATTAAATTCCTGAAGCTTCTCTCCGAGATCTTCACGTTCGGTAAAAATAGAGACAATCCCTACCCAACAACGGGCTCAAGGTCTTGAAGGGGGGAGACAGACAACAAGACAAAACAAATAAACTCTTCCTCCCTGCCTACTTCCTCTTCTCCTCCTTCCCTTCCTCCTATTCCCGTGCGCGGAATGAACAGATTAACTGAGTGGGTTGACACGTTCCCCATTCACAGTGGGCTCACGGCCTGGTGGGAGCCTAGCGCGTCGTAAGGGCTCAATAGATACCCCCGATGGATTGATTTGCACCTAGGTGGTGTTCAGTACATACCTCTCTCTTACCCCCAGATGGCTAACAGAGCAAGAGGCAAACGGCAGAAGGCGGATTTGGCAGGAATACCCGACTGCCGCGTCAGTGCTCTTCGGCACAAGTACGAGAGGCCGTTTGAGCCCGGGCTGGGAGATGGAAACATATGTTTCCGTGGGAAATTGGAGCCGTGGAACAGGCGAGATGCTGCAGAGGCGGGCCCGGGAGTTCTTCCGGTTGGAGCGAGACCAGATTCGTCGCGGGGAGACCGGCTCCATAAACATAATTCACTTAAAACGAGAGGGTGATTAAAGGGCCCTTTCCGTCTTGCCTTGGGTGGGGATAAATTACCCCCCGAGCTCCCGAAATGTGCTGTTCGGGCTCAGGATGGAGCGTATTTGGTGTAATAAACATCTCTGTGGCGTTCCGCTGCTTTCCACCAGACAGCTCAATTAGGGCCGGCTGATAAAAGTACAAGTTCCGTGCACTTGGCGAGTACTTAACGTGACGGAGAGCCCTTTAGCCGAGAATCTCCCCGGAAACAGGTCCTGTCAAGTGTTTAAGGAAATTGAATTGCCTGTTGTATTTAACGCGCGGATCTAAAAACCGGGCCATCTCGGAGAGAAGCTTCAGGAATTTAATTATGTCGGCGTTGTGGAGTTCGCTCTCGGTTGGACCTTCTAGTGCTCGTCGCTTCTCCGTACGCAGGATTGAAAGGGAAGGGGTCTCCCACCTGCCCACCGAGTCCATTTTCGGGGGTCCCAACGTTCTTTTAAGGTTGATGATCGTTGGCTTCGTTAATCAGCTTGGCTCAATGGAAAGAGCCCGGGCTTGGCAGTCAGAGGTAATGGGTTCGAATCCCTGCTCTGCCACTTGTCAGCTGTGAGACTGTGGGCAAGTCACTTCACTTCTCTGTGCCTCTGTCACCTCATCTGTAAAATGGGGATTGAGACTGCGAACTCCACATGGGTCAGGGACTGAGTCCACCTCAATTTGCTTCTGTCCATCCCAGTGCTTATTACAGGGAAGCAGCGTGGCTCAGTGGAAAAGAGCCTGGGCTTTGGAGTCAGAGGTCACGAGTTCGACTCCCGGCTCTGCCACTCGTCAGCTGGGTGACCGTGGGCAAGTCACTTCACTTCTCTGGGCCTCAGTTCCCTCATCTGTAAAATGGGGATCAACTGTGAGTCTCACGTGGGACAACCCGATGACCCTGAATCTCCCCCAGCGCTTAGAACAGTGCTCTGCACATAGTAAGCGCTTAACAAATACCAACATTATTACAGTGCCCGGCTCATAATAAACACCATCACTAATATTAAGCGGTCAGGTTGAAACCGGTGGATGGGATTTGCTCACCAATGCGTTCGTTCCCCCGGGGGCTTCAGGGAGGAAGGAGGTGATTGGCCCCTGGATGCGGGTCTGAGCAATCTATCGGTGTCAGAGTCAGTTTTCATCCTGTGAATTTTTACATTCTGACAATTAGGCCGATTAATCCGTTAAAGCCAACTAAGCCTAAACAGATAATGTTGTTGTCACGGACATTAAAATGTCATCAGCGTGTCGGGATCATTTATCTTGTCAGTGATTAACCGTAATCCCTCCGCATCTCCACCGAGGATCACTACGGCCCAGCTAAGAGCTTTCGAGCCGGAAGAGATCGGAGAAGGGGTCGAGGGTGACTTTTGGCCTGGGTAGATGTCGGACGGATCATTCATTCGTATTTATTGAGCGCTTACTGTGCGCAGAGCACTGTACTCAGTGCTTGGGGGAGTACAATAGAACAACCCACAGACACATTCTCTGCCCACATTGAGGTCGCAATCCATGGGGGAGGCAGATGTTAATGTACTTGCATAAATAAATAAATTACAGTTATATCCAGATATATGTGATGTGGGGATGGGAGGATGAACGAAGGGAGCAAGTCAGGGCGATACAGATGTTCTTCCCCTCGACTCTATTTATTGCCAGTCTTCTCGTCCGTCCGTCTCCCCCGATCGGACCGTAAGCCCGTCAAACGGCAGGGACCGTCTCTATCTGTTGCCGACTTGTCCATTCCAAGCGCTCGGTACAGTGCTCTGCACGTAGTAAGCGCTCAATAAATACTATGGAATGAATGAAAGGGAGCGGGAGAAGAGGAGGACTTAGGGAAGGCTTCTTGGAGGAGATGTACCTTCGATAAGGCTTAGAAATCGGGGCGAGCAATTATCTCTCAGTGGAAAAGAGCCCGGTCTTGGGAGTCAGAGGTCATGGGTTCGAATCCCGGCTCGGCCACTTGTCAGCTGCGTGACTGTGGGCGAGTCACTAAACTTCTCTGTGCCCAGCGCTTAGAACAGTGCTGTGCACATAGTAAGCGCTTAACAAATACCGACATTATTATTATAGGAGGAGGGAGGGTGTTCCAGGCCAAAGGTAGGATGTGGGCGAGAGGTCAGCGGCGAGATAGTTGAGATGGAGCTACAGTGAGAAGATTAGTATTAGATCAAGGGAAGAAGTGTGGCCTAGTGGAAAGGGGCCGGTCTTGGAGTCCGAAGGCCTGGGTTCAAATGCTGGCTCCGCCACTTGTCTGCTGGGTCACCCTGGGCAAGCGATTTCACTTCTTTTTGCTTTAGTTTCTTCCCCCGTAAAATGGGGATTCAATACTGTTCTCCCTCCTCCTTAGACTGCGAGCCCCGTGCAAGGACCGCGTCTGACCTAATCAACTTGGAGGTAACCCAGTGCTTAGAGCAGCGTTAGACACTATTTATTTAACGTCTCCCCCTCCGGACTGTAATCTTGTCGTGGGCAGGGAATGTGTCCTTTTTATTGTTCCATTGTACTCTCCCATGTGCTCAGTACAGTGCTCGGTACACAGTAAGCGCCCAGTAAATACAATTGATTGGCGCATAGTAAGCACTTGACAGATGCCGTTAAAAAAAAAAAAGAAAAATGAGGAATAGGAGGGGTTTTTTTGTGTTTTTCAACAGGGACACTTTTTTTACGGCATGGTATTCATTAAGCACTCATTATGTGCCGGGCAGAGTACCAAGCACGGGGTTAGATAGAAGCTAATCGAGTTGGACCCAATCCATATCCCACATGGGGTTCACTGTCTTGATCCCCATTTTACAGATGAGGCAACTGAGGTCCAGAGAAGCAAAGCGACTTGCCCAAGGTCACCCAGCAGATAAGTGGCAGAGCTGAGATTAGAACCCAGCTCCCCTGCCTGCCAGGCTCGGGCTGTAGCCGCCGACTAGGCCATGACTGTAGTCTGTGGTGAAGAGAATAATGGCCTTTCCCAACTAAATCCTCATTTCCCCATCTCCCTCTTCCTTCTGCGTCCTCCTTGAACTTGGATCTGTCCCCTTTAAGCAGCGTGGCTCAGTGGAAGGAGCACGGGCTCGGGAGTCAGAGGTCATGGGTTCGAATCCCAGCTCGGCCACCTGTCAGCTGTGTGACTGTGGGCGAGTCACTTCACTTCTCTGTGCCACAGTTACCTCATCTGTAAAATGGGGATTAACTGTGAGCCTCCAGTGGGACAACCTGATTCCCCTGTATCCACCCCAGCGCTCAGAACAGTGCTCGGCACATAGTAAGCGCTTAACAAATACCAACGTTATTATTATTATTATTATTGGGAGTCAGAGGTCATGGGTTCGAATCCCAGCTCGGCCACCCGTCAGCTGGGTGAACTTGAGCAAGTCGCTTAACTTCTCTGTGCCACAGTGACCTCATCTGTAAAATGAGGAGTAACCGTGAGCCTCCCGTGGGACAACCTGATTACCCTGTATCCACCCCAGCGCTTAGAACAGTGCTCTGCACATAGTAAGCGCTTAACAAATACCAACATTATTATTATTATTATTATTACTTAATTCACCCCTCCCTCAGGCCCACAGCACTGATGTCCAAATTCACGATATATGTGTTGATATTAATGTCTGTCTCCCCTCTAAAGAGTGAGCTCCTTGTGGGCGGGGAACGTATTTATCGATTCTACAGTATTCTAGTCTCCCAAGTGCTCAGTCCAGTGCCCTGCACATAGTATCTCTCCCCCGATTAGACTGTGAGCCCGTCACTGGGCAGGGATTGTCTCTCTCTGTTGCTGAAATGTCCATTCCAAGCGCTTAGTACAGTGCTGCGCACATAGTAAGCGCGCAATAAATACTATTGAATGAATGACTAGTAAGTGCTCAATAAATGCCGTTGATTGATGAGCTTATATACCCAGGGGAGGATTGTTAAGGCAGTGTTGTAGTTTAGCATTTTGTTGTCATAGGATTTGATGAGAGCCCGGGCTTGGGAGTCAGAGGTCATGAGTTCGAATCCCGGCTCTGCCACTTGTCAGCTGTGTGACTGTGGGCAAGTCACTTCACTTCTCTGTGCCTCAGTTCCCTCATCTGTAAAATGGGGGTTACCTGTGAGCCTCACGTGGGACAACCTGATGACCCTGGATCTACCCCAGCGCTTAGAACAGTGCTGTGCACATAGTGAGCGCTTAACAAATACCAACATTATTATTATTATTTTTTTTTTTAGGGTGCTGGTTAAGTGCTTAACTCTGTGCCAGTCATTCAGTCAGCCAGTTGTATCTATCGAGCTCTTACCGTGTGCAGAGCACTGAGCGCTTGGGAGAGCCTCAGTCTCATGCTGCCGACCCGTAGCGACTCCGTGGACACAGGTCCTCCGACTCCCAGTCCCGGGCTCTTTCCACTTGGCCACACTGCTCCTCTGGGATCTTGGGCAAGTCACTTTGAGAAGCAGCGTGGCTCAGTGGAGAGAGCCCGGGCTTAGGAGTCAGAGGTCACGGATTCTAATCCCGACTCCGCCACCTGTCAGCTGTGTGACTTGGGGCAAGTCACTTCACTTCTCGGGGCCTCAGTTCCCTCATCTGTAAAATGGGGATGAAGACACTGAGCCTCACGTGGGACAACCTGATTACCCCGTATCTACCCCAGCGCTGAGAACAATGCTTGGCCCACAGTAAGAGCTTAATAAATGCCATCATTATTATTATTTACCAATCCATCCGTTTCAGGTTCTGAAAAAGGGATCTGGGCTTGTGCCCTTTGGGGCTGGTGAAATGTGCCAGCAAGGAATTTTACCGAAAGCCCCCCTTATTGAAAAGCTTTATTCAAAGCACACCCCCTCCAAGAGGCCTTCCCTGACTAAGCCCTCATTTCCTCTCCTCTCTTCCCTTCTGCATCGCCTTTGCACTTGAATTTTCACCCTCAATTCACCCCGTCTCATCCCCACCTCACTTCTGTCCATATCCGTCATTTATTTATATTAACATCTGTCTCCCCCTCTAGACTTTAAAGTCACTGTAGGCAGGTAACGTGTCTACCAACTCTCTTAGAGTATATTCCGCCAAGTGCTTCATCGGTCAGTCAATCGATCGTATTTATTGAGCGCTTACTGTGTGCAGAGCACTGTACTAAGCGCTAGGGAGAGGACAGTAAAACAGTATAACAGATACATTCCCTGCCCGCAACGAGCTCACGGTGTTCTGCACTGCACACAGTAAGCGCTCAGTAGAGAAGCAGCGTGGCTTAGTGGAAAGAGCCTGGGCTTGGGAGTCAGAGGTCATGGGTTCGAATCCCAGCTCTGCCACTCGTCAGCTGTGTGACTGTGGGCAAGTCACTTCACTTCTCTGGGCCTCAGTGACCTCATCTGTAAAACGGAGATGAAGACTGGGAGCCTCCCGTGGGACAACCTGATCACCCTGTATCTCCCCCAGCGCTTAGAACAGTGCTCTGCACATGGCAAGCGCTTGACAAATACCAACATTATTATTATTATTATCATTGTTATTATTACCACTGATTGAAGGAAGCCTCTTCTCGGTCTGCAGTTCCTCCTCTTGCTTTGAAATGATGATGATGGTGGTATTTGTTACGCGCTTACTACGTGCCAAGCACTGTTCTAATCGCTGGGGTAGATACCAGGTAATTAGGTTATCCCCCATGGGGCTCAGTCTTTATCCCTATTTTACAGATGAGGTAACTGAGGCACAGAGAAGTAAAGTGGCCTGCCCAAAGTCACACAGCTGACACATGGCGGAGCCGGGGTTAGAACCCACGACCTCTGACTCCCCAGCCCGGGCTCTTTCCACTAAGCCACGCTAATGATGATAATCACAGTAATGACGATGGTATTTGTTAAGTGCGTATTATGCGCCGAGCACTGTTCTAAGCACCGGGGTAGACACAGGGTCATCAGGTCGACCCACGTGGGGCTCACACTCTCCATCCCCATTTCACAGACGAGGTAACTGAGGCTCAGGGAAGTGAAGTGGCTCGCCCAAGGTCACACAGCAGACAGGTGGCAGATCTGGGATTCAAGCCCGGGTCTTTGGACTCCCGAGCCCGGGTTCTTTCCACTAAACCACGTTGCTTCGCGGTTCAAACTCAAATACCTGGGTTTTTTAAATGATTTATTCTTCTCCTTCTCCGGTTATTTGAATGGGGCAGCTGTAACTAATTTAGCCATCAAGCACCCGCTGTGCTTATCACAGCTCTGTTTAAATATTAGTCTGTGATCTAGAGTATTTAATCTCAAAATATTCAAAAAGGGATTGATGATCATTAACTTGTCACAGACCCTACCGCGCCCCCCCCCCCCCCACCAAGAAACGCGTATGCCATGAAACCGAGCGGATCGAGTAGGAAAGCGGCCTGACCTAGCGGAAAGAGCCCACCCCGGGAAGTCGGCCTCATTGTGCTATTGGTTAAGCACGTACTGTGGGCCTAGCACTGCGCTAACTGCTGAGCGACCCCTGGAGGTTCTCAAACAGTGGGGGGAACAGGCCTGAACGGTGCTTCGGAAACGTGTTCCGGGCAGCAGAATGAAGTAGGGAAAGGAGAAGGGAGAACTGTGGCTTAGTGGATTCAGCCTAGCCTGGGATTCAGAAGGACCTGGGTTCTAATCCCGCATCCGCCACATGACCTTGGGCAAGTCACTTTTCCGGGCCCCAGTCACCTCATCTGTAAAATGGGGATGAAGGGCGTGAGCCCCAGGCGGGACGGGGACTGTGTCCAACCCGGCTAACTCGTATCCGCCCAGTGCTTAGAACAGTGCTTGGCGCACACCGTAAGCGCATAGCAAGTAATAATAATAACGTTGGTATTTGTGAAGCGCTTACTATGTGCCGGGCACTGTTCTAAGCGCTGGGGGAGACACAGGGGAATCAGGTCGTCCCACGTGGGGCTCACAGGCTTAATCCTCATTATACAGATGACGTAACTGAGGCACCGAGAAGTGAAGTGACTCGCCCAAAGTCACACAGCCGACAGGCGGCCGAGCCGGGATTCGAACCCATGACCTCTGACTCCGAAGCCCGTGCCCTTTCCACTGAGCCACGCTGCTTATAATTATTACTAGTATCCGAGGTCCGGAGAAGTGACTCGCCCAAGGTCACCCAGATGGCAGGTGGCGGAGCGGGGATCGGAACCCAGCTCCCGCCGACTCCCAGGCCCGGGCCGTCTCTCCGCGGGCCACGCCGCTGCCTCGTTTCTCTTGGACGGCCCCGCCGCATCGATCCGCTGACCGAGAGCAACGGGAGCGATCAGACTATTAGGGAGATCGGATTTTTCCGGGGCTTCGCTCCGGGGTCCCGCCCTGATTAACAGGAAAACGATTCTCTAAATAATGGCTGTGATTCCAGGAAATCTGAGTGAGGACATTTCTCTCTTTGTGAGGGGAGTTGTGGGGAGAACCTGGAGAAAGTGATCCTTCAAAAGCTCTCAGAGGGGAGAGGAGAGGCCCTGGTTTTCCCGGACTGCCCCTCCTGTCCTGACGTTTGAACGGCAAAAAAAAGGGGCATTTCATGAACGATTAGGAAGGCGTGACCTTCACGGCGTCACCAAATCCGCCCTCTCCTCTCCACCCGAATGGCTACCACGTTAATCCAGTCACTCGTCCTCTCCCGCCTCGACTCCCACGTCGGCCTCCTCTCTGGCCTCCCTGCCTCCCGTCTCTCCCCACTCCAGTCCAGACTTCTCTCTGCCCCCCGCATCATTCTTCTGCAAAACCATTGAGTCCACGTCTCCCCAGTCCTCAAGACCCTCCAGCGGCTGCCCGTCCACCTCCGCGTCCAACAGTTTATTGGATGTATAATCTGGTTCCTTGCTCATCTTCCATTTTTCTTTCCCCCCGCCTCTGTGAAAAGCAGCTGAGTTGAAGCGTGGTCAGCGAAAAGTGTGTAAAGCCTCTTCAGATTGCCGGAAGCGATGATGATAGTAACGATAGAGGGATTTGTTCAGCGCTTACCGCGTGTTGAGAAGCAGCGTGGCTCAGTGGAAAGAGCACAGGCTTTGGAGTCAGGGCTCATGAGTTCGAATCCCAGCTCTGCCACTTGTCGGCTGTGTGACTGTGGGCAAGTCACTTCACTTCTCTGCGCCTCAGTTCCCTCATCTGTAAAATGGGGATGAAGACTGTGAGCCCCACGTGGGACAACCTGATTCCCCTATGTCTCCCCCAGCGCTTAGAACAGTGCTCGGCACATAGTAAGCGCTTAACAAATACCAACATTATTACTGTCCTAAACGCTGGGGTGGATACGAGATCATCAGACCCCCACATGGGGCTTACAGTCTGAGTTGGAGGGAGAACGATAAAAATAATAATAATGATAGTGGGATTTGATAAGCGCTCGCTAGCGGCATGGCTCAGTGGAAAGAGCCCGGGCTTGGGAGTCAGAGGTCATGGGTTCGAATTCCCTCTCTGCCACTTGTCAGCTGTGTGACTGTGGGCGAGTCACTTGACTTCTCTGTGCCTCAGTGACCTCATCTGTAAAATGGGGATGAAGACTGTGAGCCTCACGTGGGACAACCCGATTACCCTGTATCTACCCCAGGGCTTAGAACGGTGCTTGGCACAGAGTAAGTGCTTAACAGATACCATTATTATTATTATTAATAATATAAATGATTAATCGCAAGTGTTTTGGTTCCCCCAGTCAAGTTGCCCTTCCTCGTTCACTTTCGTTTTCAGTGGTGTTTATTGAGCGCTTACCATGTGCAGAGCACAACACTAAACATTGGGAGAGTCCAGTGAATCAGAGCTAATAGTCACATTCCCTGCCCCCAGCGAGCTTCCGGCCTCGAGTATTCCAGTCTTCACATCGCCCCTTGGGACCGCGGGCCCCATCAGTTAATAATAACACTAATAATGATAATAATTGTGGTATTTGTTAAGTGCTTACTAGGGGCCAGGAACTGTAATAAGCATAATAAGCCCATCGGGTTGGTCACAGTCCCCGTCCCACGAGGGGCTCCGAGTCTCAATCCCCATTTTACAGACGAGGTAACTGAGGCCCAGAGAAGGAAGGCGACTTGCCCGAGGTCCCACAGCGGACAAGTGGCAGAGCTGCGATTAGAACCCGTGACCTTCTGACTCCCAGGCCTCTGTTGTTCCCGGCTGCTGGGTCCCGGGTCCGGGGGGGGGGGGGTGGAATTCTGTCCCATTTAACGCACGGGACTCGTCCGCGTGTGACGAATTCCAGCCGGGGAACCGTCGGAGGCCGACCCGCTTGCCAGAGTCCGAGGATGCTCAGATCGCCATGGCGACGGCCGACCCGCCAGGTTCCTCGGCCGGTATTAGAGGCTTGAAACTTAATCAGGGTATTTTTGCCTCTCTGCCATATTTCAATATCACTTCAGCAAATTGAATTCCCGTCAGCTGTCGGTCGGCTGCTTTCCCTTTGGCCTTCTCTCAGCAGAAGCGGCCCCTTTAGTGCTCTCCACTGATGATCAGAGAGTAATTGAAATCTGCTGCTGTTTGTCAAGCTATTTCTACAGGCCTTCCGCTCGGTCCGCCTCCCCGCTGGGGGCCGTGCCGGCCACAGTTAGGCTCAGCAGCCTTTTGGGGTTAAATCATCATCACCACCCTCATCGGCGGTATTTACCGAGCACCTACCGGCTACGGAGCACTGGACTGAGCCCTCGGGAGGGGATGGCGGAACAGCGTTCAGTTCAGTCGTGTCTTTTGAGCGCTTACTGTGTGTGGAGCACTGGGCCAAGCGCCTGGGGAAGCGCGATACGGCAACAGAGACGAGTCGGCGGACGCCTTTCCCGCTCGTCTCCCTTTCTCCAGATATCCCCCGCGCCGGAGACCAGGAGTCAAAAGACCTGGGTTCCGGTTCTGGTCCGGCCGCTTGCCTGCTGTGTGATCTCGGTTGAGACACACTCCCCGTCGGCCTTCAGTTTCCTCATCTGTAGAACGGGCAGAAGAGGTGCGTTCTCCCCCCCTGTTGAGGTGAGGGACAGGGACTGAATCTTGTCAGATTCTTTTGTCATTACCCCAATGCTTAGCACAGGGCCGGGCCCTCAGGAAGCGTCTAATCCCCACCTGGATTCTTATTTCCTCCATTCCATTCTTAGCCTCGGGATACCCACCCTGGAGGATGCCTTTCAGCTGTTAACGTCTTTTGGCGTGAGGTTCAAGGGAAGGCCTTTAGCTCAAACAAATCGTGCCGGATACGCTGCCCGGTACAGTGGGGTTATAATGAGTGGGACGGAGCGGTGTTTTTATTTCTCGTTTAATGGCATTTGTTCAGCACTTACTACGTTCCGGGCACTGTACTAAGGTACAAGTCAGGTTAGAGACAGTCCATGTTATTCATTCATTCAGTAGTATTTATTGAGCGCTTACTATGTGCAGAGCACTGTACTAAGCGCTTGGAATGGACAATTCGGTAACAGATAGAGACAGTCCCTGCCCAGTGATGGGCTCACAGTCCAATCGGGGGAGACAGACGGACAAAAACAAGATGACTTAATCGCGATAAATATAATCGAGGGGATGGACACCTAATTAACAAAATAAATAAGGTAATAAAAATCTATACAAATGAGCACAGTGCTGAGGGGAGGGGAAGGGAGAGGGGGAGGAGCAGAGGGAAAGGAGGGAAAAAGGGAAGCTCACTGTGGGAAGGCCTCTCGGAGGAGGTGAGCTCTCAGTAGGGCTTGGAAGAGGGGAAGGGAGTGAGTTGGGCGGAGGTGAGGAGGGAGGGCGTTCCGGGAAAACGGGAGGACGTGGGCCGGGGGTCGACGGCGGGACGGGCGAGAACGGGGGACGGTGAGGAGGTGGGCGGCAGAGGGGCGGAGCGTGCGGGGTGGGCGGTAGAAAGAGAGAAGGGAGGAGAGGTAGGAGGGGGAGAGGGGATGGAGAGCCTCGAAGCCCAGAGTGAGAAGTTGTCTCACATGGGGCTCACCAGTCTTAATTCCCCTTTTACACATGAGGTCACTGAGGCACAGAGAAGTGACGTGACTTGCCCAGGGTCACCAGCAGACAAGCGGCAGGGACGGAATGAGAACCCAGGACCTTCTGACTCCTGGACCTGGGTTGTGTCTGCTAGGCCATACCGCTCCTCTCCTGGTCGCTACTAAACTCCTCTCTGTGGTGCTCAGTGTGACCTAGCGGCTAGAGCTTGGGATTTGGACAGTGAAGGACCTGGGTTCTAATTCCGCCTCTGCCATTTGTCTGCTCTGTGAACATGGGCAAGTCACTTGACTTGCCTGGGTCTCGGTTCCCTCATTTGTAAAATGGGGATTAGAACTGTGAGTCTTATGTAGGACGGGGACTGGGTCCAACTTGATTATCTTTTATCTACCTCAGTGCTTAGTACGGTGCCCAGCACACAGTAAGCGCTTAAAAAATACCATTATCATTATTATCATTATTCTGAAACAGAAGCAGGACAGAAACAGTCACCGGCCCTCCCTCGCTGGGGACGGGGGCCGACAGAGTAGTTAACGCCAAGGAATTTGGCTGAAACTTTCTCCAGGAAATACAATTAGTAAGAAGATTTAATAAAGGTGAAGGAAATGGGGAGGGCAGGAAACTCAGCCGCCCATGTTCCCTGGCTCTTCCTCTGCCACGATCGGAAGGAAGCGATCGCATTCCCGGAGAAACGAATTAAACAAAGCTCCGAAACATAAATTAGAATTTAACTATGCCATTAAAAACTAATTTAATTTACAAGCCGTCATTACTCGATAATAAAGACCCACCGCTGAAAGCGCCACAATCTCTGGCGAACGTGGGAGCGGGGAGGGGGGAGAAAAACAGGTAATAAATCTCGGGGAGTTTGAGTTTCATTAGGAGAGAAAAAATGCTGAATGGTTGTTTCAGGACATAATGAAAACCGGGAGTAATGGAACCGTCGGGGTTGCTTAATTTTGGCCCTAAATGGTTTTATAGTTAAAGGGAGGGTCCTCGGTGGGGGAAGGCTACAGAGGAACGCACAGTGTATTGATCGGGGACTCTCAAACCATTTCTGAAGCGGGAGAAGAAGGATGAGGCCTACAGTGAATCAATCCTTGGTATTTATTGAGCTCTTACTGTGTGCCAAGCGCTACGAAGTGCTTGGAAGGGGACAGCTTGACAGAGTTGGTTGAAACGTTCCCCGCCCACCATCAGTCGATGAAAGGTATTTATTGGACATTTACCGTGTGCCACTGTAATGATGATAATGTCGGTATTTTGTTAGGCGCTTACTATGTGCAGAGCACTGTTCTAAGCGCTGGGGGAGATACGGGGTCATCGGGTCGTCCCACGGGAGGCTCACGGTTAATCCCCATTTTCCAGATGAGGTCACTGAGGCCCAGAGAAGTGAAGTGACTCGCCCACGGTCACACAGGTGACGAGTGGCAGAGCCGGGATTCGAACCCATGACCTCTGACTCCCAAGCCCGGCTCTTTCCACTGAGCCACGCTGGGCTAAGCACTTGGGAGAAGACGCTCTAACAGAGTTGGGATGGACATTCCCTGACGATAGTCAATCGATGGATGGTATTATTTATTGAGCGCTTACTGGGTGCAAAGCACCGTACTAAGGGCTTGGGAGAGGATGATTTAACAGAGTTGTTAGAAACGTTCCCCCCCCCGCCCACGGTCAATAAATGGTACTTATTGAGCGCTTACTATGTGCAAGGCACTGTACGAAGCGCTCGGGAGAGGCTACTATACCAGAATTGCTAGACGCCTCCATTGTCCACAAGGAGCTAACGGTCTGGGAGAGGTAATAAGCAAACTAGCCTACAGTTGTTTCAGAGTTTGGATATCACAATAAGAATAATAATAATTATGGTGTTTGTTAAGAGCTCGCTCTGTGCCAAGCACTGTACTAAGCGTTGGGGTAGATACAAGATGATCAGGTCCCACACGGGGGCTCGTTTTCTAAGAAGGAGAACAATCAGGGATTGAGACTGTAAGATCTCCGAACCTAAGCTCGTCTCTGGACTCTAAGGTCGTGGCGGGCGGGGAATATATCTGTTTCTTGTTCTGTCATATTCTCCCAAGAGGTTAGTACAATGTTGAGCACACAGCGCTCGATAAACACGACGGAATGAATGAGTGAGATCCCATTTTGCCGACGAGGGAACGGAGGCCCAGAGAAGTGAAGTGACCTGCCTTAGGTCACACAGCAGACGGGTGGCGGAGCCGGGATTAGAACCCTGGTCCTCTGCCTTCCGGGCCCGGGCTCTTTCCGCTAGGCCACACTGCTTCTTCTCTCCCGGCCGCCGTTCCAGGAGATGAAAAGTTTCTTCTCTCTGGTGTGCAAGACCCTCTGCCCGTAGAGTATTCTCCCAAGCGATTCTAATTTGGCTTGTGTTGATCTCAGCGCTTAGTACAATGCCTGGCATATAGTAAGCTCTTAACAAAAACTATTATTATTATTTTACGCCCAATATAATAATAATGTTGGTATTTGTTAAGCGCTTACTATGTGCCGAGCACTGTTCTAAGCGCTGGGGTAGACATAGGGGAATCAGGTTGTCCCACGTGGGGCTCACAGTCTTAATCCCCATTTTACAGATGAGGGAACTGAGGCACCGAGAAGTTAAGTGACTTGCCCAAAGTCACACAGCTGGCAAGTGGCAGAGCCGGGGTTCGAACCCATGACCTCTGACTCCAAAGCCCGTGCTCTTTCCAGTGAGCCACGCTGCCCTGCCATGCACGAGAGCCACAAATAATGTAGATACGCAGAAGTTTACATTTCCGGCCTCCTTATTCGACTCCTGGGAAAACAAGCATTGCCCAGGCAAGGCCTCCTGCTAGATCCGGAGCGGACGTATCCGTAATTTATATCGGTGTCCGTCAACCCTTCTGGACCGTGAACTTGTTGATTCTATTTAGTCGCCATTGTTTTTACGAGATGTTCTTCCCCTTGACTCTATTTACTGCCATCGTTCTCATCTGTCCGTCTCCCCCGATTAGACCGTGAGCCCGTCAAAGGGCAGGGACCGTCTCTATCTGCTGACCACTTGTTCATTCCAAGCGCTTAGTACAGTGCTCTGCACATAGTAAGCGCTCAATAAATACTACTGAATGAATGAATGGGAAAGGAATGTTCTCGGTGTTATAGCGTACTCTCCTGAGCGCTTAAAACAGTGCCGTGCACACGGTAAGCACTCAATAAATAGGATTGACTAACAGGCCGACTGATGAGATACAATGTGCAGCGGGGCTCAGTGGAAAGAGGCTGGGCTTGGGAGTCAGAGATCGTGGGTTCGAATCCCGGCTCTGCCCCTTGTCAGCTGTGTGACTGTGGGCAAGTCACTTCACTTCTCTGGGCCTCAGTGACCTCATCTGTAAAATAGGCATTAAGACGGTGAGCCTCATGCGGGACAACCTGATCACCCTGTATCTCCCCCAGCGCTTAGAACAGTGCTCTGCACATAGTAAGCGCTTAACAAATACCAACATTATTATTATTATTATTATTATTATTCTGTTGAGTTTTTTAGGATATTTGTGGGATTTACCAGAGGAGGGCAGCACAGCATCAGCTGGTGGGAGCCGGCATTAATTTAAATTATAAAGCGTCATAACCTTCTTTAAAAGCCTTATTTCCATTAATAGAGTGATTATGTGCCCCAGCTGAATCTGTGCTGGTACCATTATTCTCTCTCTAGCTCTACTCCTCCAACCCCCTGTAAAAGACCGAATTTTCTCCGATGGAACGTAGTGCTGGGCCCCCTTCTTATGTCACAATTTGACTGTGGGCAAGTCACTTCACTTCTCTGTGCCTCACTTACCTCATCTGTAAAATGGGGATGAAGACTGTGGGCCTCACATAGGACAACCTGATGACCCTGTATCTCCCCCAGCGCTTAGAACAGTGCTCTGCACATGGTAAGCGCTTAACAAATATCAACATTATTATTATTAAAGAGCTTGTTTTTTATTTTTTTTTCACCGCCTCTCAGGTACGGGAGGGTGTGATTTTCGTGCCCCAGCTATTATCCAGAGCTCCCCGTGAGCTGCACCGATGGGAGTTTACTCGTCACTATTGGCTTCTCGGGACGGAGGTTCGGCAGAAGAGGCGAAGACCGTGGCCGTGGTAAAGTCAGCTATTGTTTTAATGAGACGTTCATCCCCTCGATTCTATTTATCGCTATTGTTTTTGTCCGTCCGTCTCCCCCGATTAGACCGTAAGCCGGTCAGTGGGCAGGGACTGTCTCTATCTGTTGCCGATTTGTACATTCCAAGCGCTTAGTACAGTGCTCCGCACATATAGTAAGCGCTCAATAAATACTATTGAATAAGCACCTCGGAATTGTTTGGCAGGGTTTAGGCCAGTGCCCTCTGACAGTCAGCCCTTAATGGGTAGAAGCTCTGCCCACACTGGAGCCAGAGATTTGTCATCCCTTGCTGCTGAGAAGACTGGTGGTCGAAGCAGAAGTTATATCTATTAGAGATTATATTATTTATTCTATTTACAGGGTGTGGAGAACTGTAATAAGCTCCGGGAGAGATTACACACAGTTGGGAATTAGATGAGGATCCTGTCTCTCTGGGCGGGCTGACAATCTAAGAGTAGAGGTCATGGGTTCTAATCCCGGCTCCGCCACCTGTCAGCTGTGTGACTTGGGGCAAGTCACTTGACTTCTCGGTGCCTCAGTGACCTCATCTGGAAAATGGGGATGAAGACTGGGAGCCTCACGTGATGACCCTCGATTCTATTTATTGCTCTTGATTCTATTTATTGCCATTCTTCTTGTCTGCCTGTCTCCCCCGATTAGACCGTCAGTCCGTCCAAGGGCAGGGACTGTCTCTATCTGTTACCGATTTGTACATTCCAAGCGCTTAGTACAGTGCTCTGCACATAGTAAGCGCTCAATAAATACTACTGAATGAATGTTCTACCCCAGCGCTTAGAACAGTGCTCGGCACCTAGTAAGCGCTTAACAAATACCAACATTATTAGCAGAAGTTATAGTAGCAATAATAATAATGATGATGGTATTTGGTGAGTCCCTACTGTGTGCCGAGCACTGTTCTAAGCGCTGGGGGTAGATACAGGGCAATCAGATTGTCCCACGTGGGGCTCACGCTTGGATTCCCCATTTTACAGCTGAGGTAACTGAGGCCCGGCCAAGTGAAGTGACTTGCTCAAGGTCACACAGCGGACGAGTGGCAGAGTCGGGATTAGAACCCACGGCCTCTGACTCCCAAGCCCGGACTCTTTCCCCTAAGCCATGCTGCTAGTAGTGGTAGTAGAAATAATAATAATAATAATAATGGTGGTATTTGTTAAGCGCTTACTATGCACCAGGCACTTTTCTCAGCGCTGGGGTGGATAGCAGCAAACGGGGTTGGACACAATCCCCGTCCCACATTGGACTCCCATTCTCCATCCCCATTTTACAGATGAGATAATGAGGCTCAGAGAAGTGAAGTGACTTGCCCAAGGTCACGCAGCAGACATCCTGTCCCACACTGGGCTCCCAGTCTCCATCCCCATTTTACAGATGAGGTAACTGAGGCTCAGAGAAGTGAAGCGACTTGCCCAAGGTCACACAGCAGACATGTGGCGGAGGCAGGATTAGAACCCCTGACCTCCGGACTGCCAGGGCCGGGCTCTATCCACTATGTCATGCTGCTTAGCTGTAGCAGCAGCAATAGTAATAACGCTGGTATTTGTTAGGCGCTTACTGTGTGCCAGGCACTGTACTAAGCGCTGGGGCAGATAGAAGCAAATCGGGTTGGACACAGTCCCCGTCCCGTGCGGGGATCACAGTCTCCATCCCCATTTTGCAGCTGAAGTAACTGAGGCCCAGAGGAGTGAAGTGACTTGTCCAAGGTCACAGAGCAGGTAAATGGCGGAGCGGGGATCGGAAACCATGACCTCCTGACTCTCAGGCCCGGCCTCCATCCACTCCACCTTGCCGCTTCCATGCTGTTGTAGTATCGGCCGGAGTAGAAGTAATAGTGAAGTAGGAAGTAGCAAAGCGCTTAGTACAGTGCAGTGCACACAGTAAGCGCTCAATAAATAGGATTGAGTGAAGAGTGGTAGGGCCCGAAGGAACGGTGGTTTCTTGATCCATCGCACCAGCGCCACTCACTCCTCACTCAGCTACCTCCGTCTCGTCTACCTCGCCACCTCCCCCTCGGGGCTAGTGACGAGAGCCCCGGTTTGGGAGTCAGAGGTCATGGGTTCTAATCCCGCCTCCGCCCCTTGTCAGCTGTGGGACTTTGGGCAAGTCACTTCACTTCTCTGGGCCTCAGTTCCCTCATCTGTAAAGTGGGGATGAAGACCGTGAGCCCCGCGTGGGACAACCTGATCACCTTGTATCCCCCCCAGCACTTAGAACAGTGCTTGGCACATAGTAAGCGCTTAACAAACACTATCGTTATTATTATCCTCCTCTGGGATGCGACACCCTCCCTCTCCATATATACGAGACCTCCACCCCCACCCCTACAGAACTCATGTACTGATCTGTCATTTGATTTATTTATATTAATATCTGCCTCCCCCTCTGGGCCGTAAACTCCTTTTGGGTGGGGAACAGTACTCTGTTATACTGTCCCACGCGCTTAGTACAGTGCTCTGCACACCTTAAGCGCTCAATAAATACCATTTATTGATGGATCGATTGGTTTCTCTGCTCACAGCTCCAGCCTCCGCAAAGAGACGGGGAACTTGGACGGTTCTGCTCTCTTGGGGGGGGCGGGGGGAGGTTTCGGGGGGCTCCCCTTTGGATCCTCAGGCACATTTCATCGCCTGACTGTCTGGCCCGTCTTTTCTGGCAATAGAGCCTGGGGAATCGATGTAATGCATTGACTCGTATTACTCTCCGTCTCCCCTTCCAGCCTGTAAGCTCGCTGCGGGCCGGGAATTTGCCTATTGTTATACTGTAATCTCCCAAGGGTTTAGTACAGTGCTTCGCACCCAGGAAGCGCTCAATAAATACGATTAAATGGATCGATAGTATAGAGGCCGTTCCACCAGCTGTAACAGAGGCAACCATCACCTTCACCTTCAGCCCATCAGTCATATTTGCCAGTAAATTTGGAGAAGCAGCGTGGCTCAGTGGCAAGAGCCCGGGCTTGGGAGTCAGAGGTCGTCGGCTCTAATCCCGGCTCTGCCGCGCGCCAGCTGTGTGACTTTGGGCAAGTCACTTCACTTCTCTGGGCCTCGGTTCCCTCATCTGTAAAATGGGGATGAAGACTGTGAGCCCCACGTGGGACAAACTGATCACCTTGTATCCCCCCAGCGCTTAGAACAGTGCTTGGCACACAGTAAGCGCTTAACCAATACCACCATTATTAAATTTATTGACACTTCCTGTGTGCAGAGCACTGTACTAGACACTTTGGAGAGTACAATATAACAGGCACGTTCCCTGCCCACAGCAAGCTTACGGTCTAGAGGACTTTTGCCTTGGACTGTTCCCCGCCAACCGTTCTTTTGGATCGGGCCGCCTTACCTCGGAGTGGGTCGGGAGACTGGGCAGAGGGCTGCTTATGCCACGACCCTGTAGAGTGGCCTTGGTCAAGTCATTTCACTTCTCTGGGCCTCTACCCTAACCCCGGTGTTTGTCCCAGACTCATCTCTCTCATTCCTCGAACACGTTGGGTCTGTCCCCAAATCCCGTCGGTTCGACTCCGACGACATCGCTAAATTCCGCCCTTTCCTGTCCACCCAATCTGCTACGGCGTTAATCCGAGCACTTCTCCGCTCCTGACTTGCTTACCGTACCCGCCTCCTCGCTGACCTCCCTGCCTACTGTCTCTTCCCACTCCAGTCCTGACTTCACTCTGGATCATTTTTCTACCAAAAAGTCCTGGCCGTGTTTCCCCGTTCCTCAAGACCCTCCGGTGGTTGCCCATCCACCTCCGCCTCGGATGGAAACTCCTCAATATCGGCTTTAAATCACCTTGCCCCCTCTTTCGTCACCTGGCTACTTTCCTACTCCAACTCAGCCCTCCCACTTCACTCCCCTAATGCCAACCTTCTCACCGTACCTCCATCTCGTCTAACTGCCGATCCCTTGCCCTCGCCCGGCCTCAGTCTGGAACGCCCTCCCCCTTCCTATCTGACAGATCGCCACCCTCCCCACCTTCCAAGCCTCCTCCAAGAGGCCTTTCCTGACTGAAGCCCTTTAGTTTTCCAATCCTCCCTCCCCCTCGATGTGTACTTAGTCACGTACCCCTTAAACACTTGGCTACTCACCCCACCCCAGACACGACCTCGTCCTCTATTTCCCCTATTCATAAATTGTTTTAATGTCCGTGTCCCCCTTTAGCCTGTATAAGCTTCTTGAGGTCAAGGACTGTGTCTCCTCGCTCTATTTTTCCCTCCCAAGCGCTCAGTCCAGTGCTCTGCACAGGTTAGACTGGAAGCTCCTTGAGACAGGAATCCTATCTACTCACTTTATCGTACTCTCCAAAATGCTTAGTACAGTGCTTTGCCCGCCGAAAGCGCTCGATACGTATCGTCGACCGATTGATCGGGATTGACCTTGGAATTATTTCTTGCAGGAGAGAAGAGTTAAATGCTATCGGGCTCAAGATGGCAGTAAAACTCTTTCATTTCTCTTCCTCTGTATTTCTGTCTCATTCTTTCTCCCTCCATCTCCTCATTCTCTGCCTCTCATTCTCCGTCTCTCGTTCTCAGCTCCTCTCTCCGCTTCTCCACCCTTTTCATTCTCAGGCTGTATCTCATTTTCTGTCTCTCTCGTCTCTGTCCCTCTCTCTCATTCTCTGCCTCTTTCTGTCTCTCACCCGTCTTACCCAGGACTCCGCTGAACATACACAAATCAGAAACAGAGAAGCAGTGTGGCCTAATAGAAGGAGCCTGGGGCTGGCGGTCCGAAGACCTGGGTTCTAATCCCGGCTCCACCGCTTGTCTGCTGGGTGACCTTGGGAAAGACTGCATCGGTTCTTCCTCATGGTGAAACTACCGTGCGGGCGCTAGATGAGGAAGGCCCTGACGAGAGAGTGTGGATGAGTCAGTGCAGGTCGTCACCGCTACCGCCAGCGTAACTCAAACTGCGTCCTGCTGGCAACGGGCCGTAATTTTCTCCTCTTCACTGCTGGCGTCCGAGCAACGCTCGACCTCGTAGTCAGGATCGGAAAAGGCTGCCCCCCCCGAATTTGCAAAGGAGATTCTCTCTGAGAGTCCCTTTCGTGAAGGGGTCTCACTGTCAACAGTTTTGTCTTTGATAATAATAATAATAATGGTAATAATAATAATCGTGATTTTTTTAAGCACTTACTATATTACCAGGTGCTGTACCAGGCTCAGGGATTGATACCAGACCATAAGGTCCCTCATGACCGTAAACCCCCTCTAGATTATAAACTTCTTGTGGGCAAGGATTGTGTCTGTTCATTGTTATACTATACTCTCCCAAACACTTAGTACAGTACTTAGTACTAAGTACTTAGTACTAAGTAAGTACTTAGTAAGTACTAAGTACTTAGTACTAAGTAGTAATAATAATAATAATGTTGGTATTTGTTAAGCGCTTACTATGTGCAGAGCACTGTTCTAAGCGCTGGGGTAGACACAGGGGAATCGGGTTGTCCCACGTGGGGCTCACAGTCTTAATCCCCATTTTACAGATGAGGTAACTGAGGCACAGAAAAGTTAAGTGACTTGCCCACAGTCACACAGCTGACAAGTGGCAGAGCTGGGATTCGAACTCATGACCTCTGACTCCAAAGCCCAGGCTCTTTTCCACTGAGCCACGCTGCTTCTCCAAGTTAGTACTAACTTAGTACTTAGTACTCTGCCCACAATAAGTGCTAAAACAATATAATTGAATTCATTCATTCAATAGTATTTATTGAGGGTTTACTATGTGCAGAGCACTGTACTAAACGTTTGGATGAGAAGTCCCCACATGGGGCTCGCACTAGGAGGAAGAACGGGGATTGAATCCCCATTTTGTAGATGGAGGCGACTGAGGTCCAGACAATTGAAGTGACTTGGTCAAGGTCGCACAGCAGACAAGTGGAGGAGCTGGGATTAGAAGCCGTGACCTTCTGACTCCCAGGCCCGTGCTCTACCCGCTAGGCCCTGCCGACTTGCCCAAGGCCACACAGCAGACAAGTGGCGGAGTCAGGATTAGAACCCACGACCTCTGGCACCCGAGCCCGTGCCATTTCCACTGAGCCACGCTGCTTCTCTAACACCTCTCCCGGTTAGTCGTAGGGAAAGAAAGCCTCGAGGCGCTTAAAGGCCAGATTTCTTCTGGCGACCCAAAGTGTTATAAGGTGCGTGACTGGGAGCTGTGCAAGGGCGGGGGCCGTGTGTTCAGATTCTGTTGTGCACACCCATGTCTCAGTACAGTGCTCTGCACACTGTAATTGTTCCGTAAATACCAAAAATTGATCGTCGACGCCTGGTCACCCTACTAGATTGTGTGTCGAAGGCCGGGATCGGTCCTCCTAATTGTATCGTGCTCTCCCAAGCACCAAGTTCGGTGCTCTGCCTACGGTCGGTGCTCAATAAATGCCACTGAGTGATTATGCCTGATTGCTCTGTAAATTGTAAGCTCCTTGAGCTCAGGGATCAATTTTCCTCTAGACCGTGAGCTCCTTTTGGGCAGGAAATGTGTCTACCCACTCTGTTTTGAACTCTCCCAACTCTAAAGACAGTGCTCTGCCAACGGCACGTGCTCCGTAAACACCGTTGATGGATTATATTGTGTTCGCTCACGCACTCTCTACAGTGCTTGGCACGCAATAGATGGACGATACCTACCGTCGACCGATGAAATCAAAATTACGTCCCAGTTCGATAGCTGCGAGAGGATCCGTGTCTTCTTGCTGATATGAAAAAGAGGAATGGTTGTTGATGGGTTAGTATGAAATTGCTCGGCTAATTTGGGCTCAGATACCCTTCCTTTGGACCGCGTGGAGGAGAGGAAAATTCCATCAAATCTGGCCTTCCATTTTGGGGAAACATGATTTATCTGTCCAGGATTGGAATAGATATATTGAATATTGGATTGATTTATAGCTCACAATTGGACCTGCATAGGATTTGTTATATTTACTACTCTTTCTCTCCTTGCTATTTAATGGAAAAATATGTTATTTTGATTTAGAGAAAATAACGCTCGGGTTTTCAGTGAGAATGCTCGATCCTGAGGGATTTATTACAACGTACCTCAAGAAACGGGTACCAGAGGCAGCGTGGCTTAGTGGAAAGAGCCTGGGCCTGGGAGTCGGAGGACCTGAGTTCTAATCCTTGAACCGTCAATTGCTCTGACTATTGCTTGCTGAATGCCCTTGGGCAAGTGACTTAACTTCTCTGCGCCTCAGTTTCCTCAACTGCAGTTCTGTTCTGTTCTCAACTGTTCTTCCCCTTAATTAAGACTGTGAGCTCTATGTGGGGCAGGAACTCACCTCCTCCAGGAGGCCTTCCCCGTCTAAGCCCCCTTTTCTTCTGCTCCTCCTCCCCTCCCCATCGCCCCGACTCCCTCCCTCTGCTCTACCCCCCTCCCCGCCCCACTGCACTTATGTGTATATGTACGTATTTATTATTCTATTTATTTTATTAATGATGTGTATATATCTATATTTCTATTTATCTATTTTGATGCTATCGATGCCTGTCTACTTGTTGTCTGTCTCCCCCCTTCTAGACTGTGAGCCCATTGTTGGGTAGGGATTGTTTCTATTTGTTGCAGAACTGTACTTTCCAAGCTCTTAGGACATTGCTCTGCACACAGTCAGCGCTCAATAAATGCTATGGAATGAACGAATGACCGTGTCCGACCTAATTGACTTGTAATTACCCCAGCGCTTAGAACAGAGTTTGACACCGAGTAAGCGCTCAACAAGTACCATAAAACATACAAACAGGAAATGCAGTTTGGAGAATTCACTTGTTGGTATTGTCCCCTCCCAAGCATTTCAGAAGGTGATGCCCTGCAGAAAGCGAGTTCTCCATCAGTAAAGTTGAGGAGAGGGAATGATCGATTGTGAATCAATTAGATGGTGAGCCTCACGTGGGACAGGAACTGTATCCGACCTGATTAGCTTGCACCTAACCCAGGGCTTAGAGCAGTGTTTGACGCCTAGTAAACACTTAACAAATACCATAAAAAAATGGAAGTCTGGTTGCTAGAGAGAAGCAGTGTGGCCTAATGGATAGAGCTTGGGCTTGGGTGGCAGAAGGACTTGGTTTCTACTCCCAGCTCTGCCCTTTGTCTGGTGGCTGTCCGTGGGCAAGTCATTTCACTTCTCAGTGCCTCCGTTCCCTCATCTGCAAATTGGGGATAGAGAGTATGAGCCCCATGTGGGACAGGGTCTGTGACCAACCTGCTTATCTTCTATCAGCCCCAACGTTTAGAATAGTACGTGACACATAGGAAGTGCTTAACAATTACCACGACTGTTTGAGAGAGTGGCCTGGCACTGGTTTGGGTTTGACAGGAATTTTCATTCATTCATTCATTCAACTGTATTTATTGAGCGCTTACTGTGTGCAGAGCACTGTACTGAGCGCTTGGAAAGTACAATTCAGCAACAGCGACAATCCCGGCCCACAATAGGCTCAGAGTCTAGAAACGGGGGAGACAGGCATCAAAACAAGTAAGCGGGCATCAAGAGCATCAATATAAATGGAGTTATATACACATCATTAATATAAATACATAGAATTGTAAATACGTACATATATACACAAGTGCCGGGGGGGGGGGGATAGAGCAAAGGGAGGGAGTCGGGGCGATGGGGAAGAGAGAGGGAGGAGAGGAAAAGGGGGCTCAGTCTGGGAAGGCTTCCTGGAGGAGGTGAGCTCTCGGGAGGGTTTTGAAGGGGGAAGAGAGCTGTGTTGGCAGTTGTGAGGAGGGAGGGCGTTCAAGGATAGAGGGAGGATGTGGGCCCGGCGTTGGCGGCGGGACGGGCGAGAACGAGGCCCAATGTGGGGGTGAGCGGCAGAGGAACGGAGTGTGTCGGCTGGGATGGAGACGGAGAGGAAGGAGGTGAGGTAAGAAGAGGTAAGGTGAGTTCACTGAATTTATGAAGTGCTTATTTTGTGTCAGACACCTTTGTAAGCGCTGGTTTGGATACAAGTTTGTCAAGTTGGACACAGTCCCTGTCCCACATGGGGCTCACAGGCTAAGTTAGAGAGAGAACGGAGAAGCGGCGTGGTCTAGTGGAAAGAGCACAGGCCTGGAGTCAGAAAGACCTGGTTCTAACTCTGGCTCCGCCACCCATCTGCTGTGTGACCTCGGGCAAGTCACTTTACTTCTCTGGGCCTCGGTCACCTCATCTGTAAAATGTTGATGAAGACAGTGAGCCCTGTGTGGGACGGGGACTGCGTTCAACCCGATTACCTTGTATCTTGCCCAGTGCTTGGCACATAAAAAGTACTCAACATATACCACAAATTTTACTATTATTACTATTAATAGAACAAGTATTGAATCCCCATTTTACAGATGAGGGAGTTTTAGGCAGAGAGAAGTGAAGCGAATTGCCCAAGGTCACAGAGGAAGCAGCTGGCAGAATGATTATAATAATAAAAAAAAAGAATATCTCTCTGTCTCAGTAACTGTCTCTTAGTTTTCCTGCCTGCAAAAGGGGAGAAAGCAAAGAACACTAGTTTTTCATTCATTCAATAGTCTTTATTGAGCACTTACTATGTGCAGAGCACTGTACTAAGTGCTTGGAATGTACAATTCGGCAACAGGTAGAGACAGTCCCTGCCCACTGACGGGCTTACAGTCTAAACGGGGGAGACAGACAGATAAAAACAATACCAATAAATAGAATCAAGGGGATGTACATCCCATTAATAAAATAAATAAGGTAATAAAAATATAGTTTTTCCAACATCTTTGACTCCATACTAAAAACGGCTGCCGGATTTTCTTTCTGTCTTTCTTTTATGGTATTTGTTCAGCACTTACTCTCTGCCAGGCACGCTGTGATAGATGCAAAGTAATCGGGTTGGACGCAGTCCACGTCCTACGTGAGGCTCACAGTCTTAATCCGCTCTTTGCAGATGAGGTCACTGAGGTCCAGAGAAGTGAAGTGACTTGCCAAAGATCCTACAGCAGATAAGTGGCAGATGTGGGATTGGAACTCAGGTCCTTCTGACTCCCAGACCAGGGCCCTATCCATTAGGCCTCACTGCATCTATCCACGTCTGGCAGATTTCGGGGGAAACAATCTCAGATGTCCACTTGCAAGGCCAACCCAGGAAGTCAATCGATAATATTTATTTAGTCTGCACTGTGGGCAGAGCACTGTACTAAGTGCTTACCCAATAACATTCCGATCCATGACCCATTAAATGTCGGGGGGAGAGGGTTGTTTTTTTCTTTTTATGTTATTTAAGCTCTTCCTGTGGGTCGGGCACTGGATGAAACGCTGGGGTAGGTACGAACTAATCCGACTGTACCTGTTTGTAATCGGATTGTACATTTCTGATTTACCCATCTGTAAAATGGAGACTAAAAGTGATCCCCATGTGGGGAGTCCATGTCCCACATGGGGATCACAGTTTGAATCTCCATTTTACAGATGGGGTAACTGAGGTACAGAGGAGTGATGTGACTTGCCCAGGTTCACACAGCAGACGGGTGGCGGAGCTGGGATTAAAGGTCCTCTGATTCCCAGGCTGGGGCTCTTTCTTCTTGCCAATCTGATGGCTTTTTAAATGTTGGTATTTGTTAAGTGCTTACTATGTGCAGAGCACTGTTTTAAGCGCTGGGGTAGACACAGGGGAAGCAGGTTGTCCCATGTGGGGCTTACAGTCTTAATCCCATTTTACAGATGAGGTAACTGAGGCACCGAGAAGTTAAGTGACTTGCCCACAGTCACACAGCTGACAAGTGGCAGAGCCGGGATTCGAACCCATGACCTCTGACTCCAAAGCCCGGGCTCTTTCCACTGAGCCACATTGCTTTTCTTCTTTAATGATATTTGTTAAACGTTTACTATGTACCTGGCACCTTACTAAGCGCTGGGATAGATATAAGCTTTATCAGGTGGTCTCACATGGAGCTCACAGGCTTAACCCCCATTTTTGAGGTGAGGTAACTGTTGCCCAGAGAAGTGAAGTGACTTGCCCAGGTCTCACAGCAGACAAGGGGAGGAGCCGGAATTGGAACCCAGGTCTTTCTGACTCCCAGGCCCGGGCTGTATCCAATTGGCCGCACTGCTTCTCTCTTCCCTCTGGCCTTTACACTGTCTCTTGAAGTACAGGGAGCGTCTGATTGTATTGAATCTGTCCCAGTGCCTAACACAAGTGATTGGAACCTAGCGAGTGCATAAAAAATAGCACAATTCTTCTCATTTTCTTCTTCTTTTTATTATAATAAATGCCAAATGGTTCTCCAGTGGAAAGATAAAACCAGAGCCGTTTCTTTCGCTCCCCTGCTTTAGCCACCTCTCCTCGGTGCTAAACAAAGAGAGCCTGTGATCTGTGATAGATGATTTATTGCTACATTCATTTTTAAGAATGAAACCCTCTTGCTGGGTGCTTAGGGGTCACTGTAAGGGCAGTTTGCTAGGAGCTGCGGGGGGAGGAAAAAGGAACCCACGCAGAAATGACTGGAGCAGAAGAAAGCGCTTCATTTCCTGTCGCCTAAAAATGGAATATGGAACTTCCCCAGGCTAGGTATCAGCTGAGCAAACACTCCAAAAGACAAAGATTGTTCATCGCCCTGCATTCGGTGGATCCGTCTCCTTGTTCTCAAGATCCTTGGCAAATAGATTAGCATTTACTCTTCCGCCCGGTGCAGAGAGGTCTCGCGTTTGATGACTGATCCCTGAATCACGGCAAGACCCGGGGCTGGAGTTGACACGGTCAATCAAGTAGTTGCTGAGCACTGACTGTGTGCGGAGCACTGTACTAAGCGCTTGGGAGAGTACAACACCACAATAAACAGATATAATCCCGGCCCACAACGAGTTTACAGACTAGAGGGGGAGACAGGCATTAATAGAAATCAATGAATAAATCAATTATAGATAAATTGTAGATATGTAGATAAGCACCGTGGGTCCAAAACAATCGATTTGGGAGCCCTCAAGTTGACTTTTTTTCTCATAGCTCACCACGTTCAATTCCCTTCCATCCATGCGAGTTCACGGCGCGGTCTCAGAAGGTCTTTGGCCGAAGTGAAAGCGCCCTACTACTCTTGCAGAGAACCAGTTGAATATTTCTGTTGGTTTATAGACTTGTATTTTCCACTTAAAAAAATTATCACTCGTATGGAGAAAACCCGAGTGGACAATATTTCCTTTGATCAATCTTTCTCGCGACCAAATTGGTTTATATATTTCTCACGCTACGCTATAAAAATAAATAGAGCTGGCTGTTGTAGCGCATTTAGCTTCCTTCACAGAATGACAAATTAGCGTTCCATTTGGACTGTCTCACGAATTTAAATGCCCCCGGTGACTTTTTTTTCTTTCCACTGGGCAGCCTCTTCTGAATCTAAATCCTTTATACCCAGAGAGCGAGGTCTGAGTTAGGCAGCGCTTCCCGACGTTCTCGAGGGGCGGAGATTTCCAAGGAAAATATTCCAGAGCGGAGACACCCGGAGACGGGCTGCCGTTGGAAGGCGAAATCTAAGAGGAAGAATTTTTCTCAGCAGTGTCTACTACCTCTGTTCCTCTCTTGCAAGAGCACACAGTAGACTGGAAGCTCACTGAGGCGGGAATAATAATAGTGTTGGTATTTGTTAAGCGCTTACTATGTGCTGAGCACTGTTCTAATCATACTGACTAACTCTGCTGTGCTCTTCTAAGCTCATAGGACGGTGCTCCTCGCACAGCGGATGCTCAGTCGGTGCTATTGATCGATCGGAAATGCGGGTGGAGGTACCTCAACGTTCCTCGCCATCGATCCCCGGTCGTCAGTCGTTTCGCCGAGTGCTCAGATATTCACATTCCCTGTCCCTTTTGCCCGGGAGGGATTTAATATATTACAAATCAAGTTTTTGCATTCCTGTCCCAGGTGGGACAGGGACTGTAACTGACCCGATTTACTCGGAGCTACCCCGGTGCTTAGTACAGTGCCTGGCACCTAATGATAGTAATTATGGAATTTGTTAAGCGCTTTGTGTGTGTCAGGCGCTGTACCAGGTTCTGGGATGGATACCAGCAAATTGGGTCGAACCCAATCGCCGTCTCACATGGAGCTCACAGTCTCAGTCCCCAGCGTACAGATGAGGTAATTAAGGCCCAGAGAAGTGAAGCGACTCACCCAAGGTCACCCAGCAGACAACTGGCACATATGGGAGTAGAACCTGTGACCTTGTGACTTCCGGGCCTATATCCGCTACGCCGTGGGAACATGTCTACCAACTCCGTTGTATTGTAATCTACTAATTCTATCGCATTGGACTTTCCCTTGTGATTAGTCAAGTGTTCGGCACATAGTAAGCGCTCAATAAATACCCCCGATGAATCGATTATTTGGACTCTCCCACGTGCTCAGCCTGGTGCTCTGCACACCGTGAGCGCTCAAGCAATACCACTGATTGACTGATGGGTTAGCAACGACCGAAATGATAGTGCTGATGCCTCACCTTCGTCTGGAGCCAGAGAACCAGGCTTGGAATCTAAATATCCCTAACGGTCCCGACTGCCTGGTTTTAGAGTTGAGAATTAATGACGCTTCAGAAATCGAGTGGAGGAAAAGCCCCCATCCACAGTTCCGCAACGATCCCGGTTTGATGTCTGAAATGAGGCAGTCAGAGGGATTTGCAAAAAATCGCTCCAGGTTTCGCCCTGCAGGCTTTCCAAAAAAAAAAAAAAGGTGAGCCCAAAGACAGTGGATTGATGTATCTTTTTACTTAGCCACGAAAGGAGCCGACGGCGGTGAATAAACAGATTGCTCCCCCTAATCTAGCCGTATGGTAATTCTGAAATTCATCAGGGGAAGAAAATGATTACGGTCGATGACAGGTAACCCCCGCGAATTCGAGCCGTCAGAGCGGGGAGTCCATTAAATACAGGTTCTGGGGATGAAAATGCGCTTCCGGGGTTGACGGTCCGAGTTCTTTAGAATGCTAAATAATTCTCAGACCTTTCAAATCCTCCCTCCGAGCCAGCGGAACGCATTACGGAAACCATTTCCGTATCGCGGGTGACGCTCTGACCTTCTGCGGTCGGCCCGAGGCGCCGTGAGGAGGTGGTCGGCTTAAGGTTTACCGTGACTGACCTTTTGTCCATAGCTCATCAGGGGAATATTTCCGTTCCAACCACCTCCGACCGGAGAGGGGTAATTAAGGTTTTCCAAGGAAAGAAAGCAAGTTGAGTGGCATGTGAAAGCACACAAACCAGATGCCCGGATCATTTTTCCTCTAAAATGTTCAGGATATATTTCCCCGTTCCTCAAAAAAAACCCAAAAACAACCTCCAGTGGTTGCCCAACCACCTCCGCATCAAGCAGAAATTCCTCACCAGAAGCTTTAAAGTACTCAATCCCCTCGCCCCCTCTTACCTCGCTGCTTTCCTACTCCAGTCCAGCCCACACACTTTGGTCCTCTAATGCCAACCTACTCACTGTACCTCCATCTCATGTATCTTACCGCCGATCACCTTGCCCACGTCCCGCCTCTGGCCCGGAACGCCCTCCCTCCTCAAATCCAACAGACCATCTTGCCCCCCTTCAAAGCCTTACTGAAGGCCCATCTCCTCCAAGAGGCCTTCCCTGACTGAGCCCTCCCTCCTCTTCTCCCACTTCCTTCCGAATGACCCTGATTCGCTCCCTCGATTTGCCCCCCACCCCCAGCCCCACAGTACTTATGTCCAGATCTTTTATTGATATTAATGTCTGTCTCCCCCACCTCTAGACTGTAAGCTCAATGTGGCAGGGAAGACGTCTGTTTATTGTTGTATACCAAGCGCGTAATCCAGCACTCTGCACACGAGAAGTGCGCAATAAAAACGATAGAATGAACAAATGAAGATTCCCTCAGAGATGCCTGAGATGGAAGGACGGAAGAAGTGATGGGGAGGGAAGGATCTTTTCACAGGAGGAGTTTCGGACGGCCCAGTGTTCTGCCCCGGTGACATCCGGCCCAACGATGGAAGATGGAATCTTCTACCCGCACCAGCAACAGTTGCGATTCTCTATAATAATAGCAATTCCGGTTTTTGTTAAGTGCCTATTATCTGTCAGGCTCTGTTCTAAGCTCTGGGGTGGATACCATCCCTGTCTCACATGAGATCACACCGTTAATCCCCATTCTATATATAAAGTAACTGAGGCCCGGAGAAGTAAAGTGACTTGCCCAAGGTCACGCAGCGGACGTATGGTAGAACCTGCATTAGAACCCAGATCCTTCCCACTTCCAGGCCCCTGCTCTATCCCCTAGGCCACACGTGGCTCCGTGGAAAGAGCACGGGCTTTGGAGTCAGGGCTCATGAGTTCGAATCCCAGCTCTGCCACTTGTCGGCTGTGTGACTGTGGGCGAGTCACTTAACCTCTCTGTGCCTCAGTTCCCTCATCTGTAAAATAGGGATTAAGACTGTGAGCCCCATGTGGGACAACCTGATTCCCCTATGTCTACCCCAGCGCTTAGAACAGTGCTCGGCACATAGTAAGCGCTTAACAAATACCAACATTATTATTATTATTGGCCTCTCCCTGCAGAGAAAGTGGGCAAAGAGTTCCTGGGCACTTAAAAAGCTTTCACTTCACTTGCCTGCTGTGTGACCTTGGGGGAGTCACTTCACTTCTCTGTGTCTCAGTTATCTCATCTGTAAAATGGGGATTGGGACTGCGAGGCCCATGTGGAACAGGGACAGCATCCAACCTGATTTGGTTGTATCCGCCCCAGAAACTCGTTTGGTGCCTACCACATATTAAGCAAATGCCATTATTTTATTTTAATTTTTTTATTAGGAATTTGGATCAGTCCCCATTGGAGGAGGATACCGGCTTGTGCCCCCTTCCCTCCTCCGTCGTTAGGGATGTAGGTGACCGGTCTCCGCTTTAGACCCGAGGAGAATAGTTTCTATTAGGACGGCATCATCGCTTCCTTGACTCTGAGCGAGATGCGCTTTTAAGCGCCTCCCTTTGGCAGGGAGAAAGCTAAGAGGGTTGATTTTGGAGGCAGACCAATCTTGCTTATCCCTCCTAGAAAGCATTTTATTTCTGCTTTTGCACAAGTAAGGTAGAAAAACATATTTTTCCCCACTAACGGGAGACAGGCAAGCCAAGCCCCGGGATAATTACCAAGCCTTTCAGGCAAGGGGGAAAGAGAACGAAATCTAGGTGGCTTTCTTAAAGATATTTGTTAAGTGCTTACTGTGTGCCAGGCACTGTTCTAAGCGCTTGGGGAGGTATAAGGTAATCAGGTTGGACACGGTCCCCGTCCCATGTGGGGCTTATAGTCTCAATCCCCATTTTACATGTGAGGTAACAGGCACAGAGAAGTGAAGTGACTTACCCAAGGCCACACCGCAGGCAAGTGGCGGATCAGGATTAGAACCCATGACCTTATGACCACTATCCACTCTGCCGGATAGGAGGGGCAGGGAAAGGGAGAAGCATACATGATTTTATTATTATTCTTACCACTATTAGTGTCTTTGGTAAGCCCTTACTGTGTGTCAACCACTGTACTAAGCAATGGAATGGGTACAAGATAATCAGGTTGGACACAGGCTCTGTCCCATATGGGGCTTGTAGTGTAAATTGGAGGGAGGAGGACTTAATCCCTATTTAGCAGATGAGGTAACTGAGGCTCAGAGAAGTGAAGTGACTTGCCCAAAGTCCCAAAGCAGGCAAGTGGCAGAGCCGGGATGAGAACTCAGATCCTCTGACACCCAGGCCCAGGCTATAGCCACTAGGCTACTTTGCTTCCGTGCTACTCTTACTTAGGTATTATGTAAATTTAATAATAATAATAATGTTGGTATTTGTTAAGCGCTTACTATGTGCAGAGCACTGTTCTAAGCGCTGAGGTAGATACAGGGTAATCAGGTTGTCCCCCGTGAGGTTCACAGTTAATCCCCATTTTACAGACGAGGTAACTGAGGCCCAGAGAAGTGAAGTGACTTGCCCACAGTCACACAGCTGACAAGCGGCCAAGCTGGAAGTCGAAGCCGTGACCTCTGACTCCGAAGCCCAGGCTCTTTCCACTGAGCCAAGTGTGTGAAAGTGTGAAGGGGCAGTTGTGAATCCAGCTGAATGCAGGACAAAATCTAGAGACATTCAGGCATCTTTCTAATTCATTTCAGACATATTTACTGAACACTTAGTGTATGCAAAGCGGTGTACTGAGCACTTGGGAGACTGCAATACAACAATAAACAGACACATTCCCTGCGCACAGCGAGCTTACAGTCTAGAAGGGGAGACAGACATTAATACAAATAAATAAACACATTACAGACATGTATAAATTACAGATTTACAGATTCTTCGAGAATAAGCTAATATCGGTTGGACTAAAACCCATCGGCTACATCGGAAATAAAGGGGCGTCTGGCCCGCGGCTAAATGGAGAGGCAGCATTTTCGACCGACGCTCTGACTTCACACTTTGATCGCTGTCTCTAAAGAAATTGAAAAATCGCAACATCCTGACTCAGTGTTTACCCCAGGTGAGCTTACTAGGATTGAACCCGTGGATTCCCAAATAAATTCGAGCAGAGAAATCACACTTCTTGCTCACACGACAGTTAATCAATCACTCGATCGATCAATGGTATCTATTGAACGCTTTCCATGTGCTGAGCATCGTACCGTGCGCGTGGGAGAGGACAATCCAGCAGAATTAGCGGTCACGTTCTCTGCCCACAACGAGCTTACCGTCTAGAGGGGGAGAGAGATATTAATAGATATAAATAAATGACGGATATGGACGTAAGTGCCATGGGGCTGAGGGAAGGGAGAATAAAAGGGACAGATCCAAGCAGAAGGGAGTGGGAGAAGAGGAAATGAGGGCTTAGTCGGGGAAGAAGATTGAATGAATGAGTGAATGGAAGGCCTTTGGTGATGTGATTTCAATGAGACTTTGAATGTGGAGAGAGTGATCGTCTGTCGGATATTCTAAGTAATTTATAATATATAACTTAAAGATATGTACATAAGTGCGGTGGGGTTAGAGCACCTGCTCCTAGGTCTCAGATCCAAATAAAGAGACAATGCAGAAGGGAGAAGGAACTGGGGTAAATAAGGCTTCATCAGGGAAGGCCTCTTGGAGGAGATGCTATCAGAAGCAGCGTGGCTCAACGGCAAGATCCCGGATTGGGGAGTTAGAGGTCATGGGTTTGAATCCCTGCTCTGCCCCTTGTCAGCTGTGTGGCTGTGGGCAAGTCACTTCACTTCTCTGTGCCTCAGTTCCCTCATCTGTAAAATGGGGATGAAGACCGTGAGCCTTGCGTAGGACAACCTCATTCCCCTGTATCTACCCCAGCGCTTAGAACAGTGCTCTGCACATAGTAAGCACTTAACAAATACCAACATTATTATTATTACCTTAATGAGGGTTTGAAGGCGGCAGAAGGGTGGTCGAGGGTGTATGGAGGGGAAGGAGTTCCAGGCCAGAAGGAGGATATGGGTGAGGGGTCTGCGGCGAGATAGATGAGTTGGAGGCCCAGTGAGCAGGTTGGCATTAGAGGAGCAGAGGGTGAGGGCTGGGCTGGAGTCGGAGAGCAGTGAGGTTGGAGGGGGAGAGCGGATCGAGCCCTTTAAAGTTGACGTGAGCCGTTCCGCGGAGGGAAAGGGGCAGGAAGCCACATCGGAGGGGATCGAGGAGAGGATCGGAGGGGAGGAAGGGCAGCCAGTGGGTGTAGAAAACTCCCACAAGAAGTTTGGAGAGGAATGGTAGGAAGGAGATGGGGCGATAAATGGAGGGAGCCGGGGGGTCAAGGGGAGGGTTTTTTTTAGGCGAGAGTAGACATGAGCAGGTTTGAAAGCAGTGTGGAAGAAGCCACTGGAGAATGAACCGTTGAAGATGGTGGTCCGGGAGGGAAGAAGGGAGGAGGCAAGTGATTTAAGAAGGCATGAAGGCTAGAAGCACAAGTCTCTCATCCTGTCCTACCTCTGCCCGCTAGATTGTAAACTTGCTACGGGCAGGGACCGTGACCGCTAATTCTGTTGAACTGAACTCTCCCAAGTGCTTAGTCCAGTGCTCTGCACATAGTAAGTGTTCTATAAATACAACTGATGGCCTGCAGAAGCTGAGGGAGGGAGGGGCCTCAGTTACCACATCTGTAAAATGGGCAGTAAGAGTGCAGGTTCCACAAGGCACAAGGATCGGGTCCAATCTGATCAATTCGTATCTACCCCAGTGCTTAGTACAGTGCTTAGTTAGGGTAAGCACTTAACAAGTACCATGATTATTATCATAATTGCTGTTGGGAGAAGGGTGGGAAGACTCCAGGGAATGCCAGGAATAGGAAGGGGTGGAAATTCCCTGAGGGGCTCAGGGATGAAATACTTTCCCAGGAAAACACTAGGTCTCCGATTAAATCCTCATTTCCCCTTCTCCTTCTCCCTTCGGCCCTGGTACTTGGATCTGCACCCTTAACTCACCTCCTTCCTTAGGATCATAGCACTTTTTTTTAGTTTTTTTTGTTGTTTTAGTTACATTAATGTCTGTCTCCCCCCTAGACTGTCAGCTCCTCGAGAACAAGGATGCATGTCTTACAACTCTGTTGTTTGGTCTTCTCCCGGGTACCACAGAGAAGCAGAGTGGCCAGGTGGAAGGAGCAAAGGCTTGGGAGTCAGAGGAAGTGGGTTCTAATCCCAGCTCTGCCACAGGTCATTTGCCCAGCCCATAAGGAGCTTCCAGTCTAGTGTGGGAGACTGACGTTAAAATAAATTGTGTGGCTCAGTGGAAAGAGCCGGGCTTGGTGACGGAGGTCATGGGTTCTAATCCCTGCTCTGCCGCTTGCCAGCGGTGTGACTGGGTAAGTCACTAAACTTCTCTGTGCCTCAGTTACCTCATCTATAAAATGGGGATTAAGACGTGAGCCCCGAGTGGGACAACCTGATCACCTTGTATCCCCCCCAGTGCTTAGAACAGTGCTTTGTATATAGTAAGCGCTTAACAAGTGCCATCATTATTATTATTAAATTAGAAGCTTGGGAAATTGCAGAGTATAAAAAGGATAGGGCAGGAACATCCTGCTATAATTACCGCTGTATATTCCCCAAAGTCCAGTGCTCTGTAAACATTAGGTGCAAAGCAATTATCCTTGACACTTCCTCTTTAAAGAGGTGTCATAAAGGGGGTCTTATTAAGCCTAAATGAAATACCCTTTTGGGAAGCTTCACTTGAAATAGTTTTCCTTCATCAGTTGGTTCCCAGCTACCAAAGTACAGGAGAGACTGGCTTCTTGGAGTTTGGAAGTGAATGGGGCTCAGAAAGGATCCGGTGAAGACCAAAGGGAATCTGAAGACCTGGGTTCTAATTCCGCCTCCACCAATTGCCTGCTGTGTGACCTTTCACAAGTCGTTTTGCTTTTTTAGTAGTGTGTTCTATGGATAGAGCCCAGGCCTGGGCGACAGGAGGACCTTCTTTCTAATTCTGGCTCTGCCACTTGTGTGCTGTGTGACCTTGGGCAAGTCATTTCACTACTCTGGGCCTCAGTTCCCTCACCTGTCAAATGGGGTTGAAGTCAGGGACGGAGCCCTGTGGGATGGAGTCTCTGTCCGACCCGATTTGCCTGTATCCATCCCAGCGCTTCGTACATAGTAAGCGCTTAACACATACCACAGTTCTCTAAGACTCCGAACACCACGTGGGACAGGGACTGTGTCCCACCTGATTAGCTTGGCTCTACCTCAGTGTTTAGAACAGTGCCTGGCATCTAGTAAGTGCTTAAAATATGACCAAAAAAAGTTTTAAGCATTTTTTTAGACAAAGGAAGGGGCCGGATATTCTCCTCTCTGCCGTGGGCAGATGACTAATGCTAAACAGCTGTAATTTTCAATGCAGGTATAACGCATCTGTGTCATCAACACAGTTGCTACAGCTACAGAAGGTCATACTGCTGTCGTGAAAGGAGCTTGGTTTTCTTCTTCCTCTGGTCAGCCTGAATGCTCTTATGAGGTCTCGGATCAACACTCAGTGAGTGCATGATTTATTCCATGCATTGTTTGATTAATTGATATCTGTAATTTATTTAAATGTCTGCCTCCTCCTTTACATTGTCAGTCTCTTGGGGCAGGGAGCTTGTCGACCAACTCTGCCGTTCTCTTTCAAGCACTTAGTATGATGCTCTGCAGAGAGTAAGCACTCAGTAAATACTCTTGATTGATTGTGGGCATTTTATTAAACCGAATTGAAATTCTCCATTCGGAAGCTTTACTTGTAATATTGTTTCTTCCCCAGTTGCTTCCTAGCTACGAAGGCACAGGAGACTCTGACTTCTTGAAGTTTGGAAGTGAATGAGGCTCAGAAAGGACCCAGTGAAGACAAAATCTCACTGAGAACAAGGCAGTCAGTTGTATTTATTGAGCAGTTACTGTGTGCAGAGCACTGTATTAAGCGCTAAGCGTTTCAAGTATCTTCAGCAGTAGGCTATAGAATTCCAAATGAAAAATAAATGGTATTTATTGAGCACTCGCTAGGTACAGAGCACTGTACTAAGCACTTGGGGGCATCTGATGACACAGGGTTGGTAGACATGTTGCCTGCTTAAAGTCTAGAAGGGAAAGAGTACAGAGTCCTGAGCTGAGGGATTGGGAGAGTATAAAAGAGTTAGATGTGATTTCTGACCTCAGGTAGTTTTCATTCTATTGTGTGCAAAGCAAGTGCTTGAGAGAGGATACAACAAAGATACAACAAAGTTGGAAGACTTGGCCCTTGCCCACAATCAATCAGTAAGGGGTATTTATTAAGTGCTTACTGTGTTCAGAGCACAGAATTGAAAGCTCAGGAGAGTACACTATAGTGATATTTGTAAAGCTCTTACTATGTACCAGGCACTGTACTAAGTGCTGGACTGTAACTATAATGGAGTAGCAGTGTGGTCTAATGGATAGAACCCGGACCTGGGAGTCAGAAGGACCTGGATTCTAATCCCTGCTCTGCCGTTTGTCTTTTGTGTGACCCTGGGCAAGTCATTTCACTTCCTCTGTGCCTCAGTTCATTCATTCATTCATTCATTCAATAGTATTTATTGAGCGCTATGTGCAGAGCACTGTACTAAGCGCTTGGGATGAACAAATCGGCAACTTGTAGATGGTCCCTGCCATTTGATGGGCTTACAGTCTAATGGGGGAGACCGACAGACGAGAACAATGGCAATATATAGAGTCAAGGGGAAGAACATCTCGTAAAAACAATGGCAACTAAATAGAATCAAGGCGATGTATAATTCATTAACAAAATAAATAGGGTAACGAAAATATATACAGTTGAGCGGACGAGTACGGTGCTGTGGGGATGGGAAGGGAGAGGGGGAGGAGCAGAGGGAAAAGGGGAAAAAGAGGGTTGAGCTGCGGAGAGGTAAAGGGGGGATGGCAGAGGGAGTAGAGGGAGAAGAGGAGCTCAGTCTGGGAACGCCTCTTGGAGGAGGTGAGTTTTAAGTAGGGTTTTGAAGAGGGAAAGAGAATTAGTTCTGTCAAATGGGGGTGAAGACTGGGCGCCCCATGTGGGACAGGGACTCTGTCGAACCCAATTTGCTTGTATCCATCCCAGTGCCTAGTACAGTGTTTGGCACGTAGTAAACGCTTTAGAAATACCACAATTCTCTGTGTGTCAGTTACCACGTCTGTAAAATGGGGATTAAGACAGTGAACCCCAAATGGGACAAGGACAGTGTCCAAGCCGATTAGCTTGGATCTACCCCAGTGCTTAGAACAGTGCCTGACATCTAGTAAGTACTTAAAGTTTTAAGCATTTTTTTTAGGCAAAGGAAGAGATTGGATATTCGCCTCTCTGCTGTGGGCAGATGGCTAATGCTAAACAGCTGTAACTTTAAATGCAGGTGTAACACATTTGAGTCATCAACATAGTAGCTACAGAAGGTCATAGTGTTATCGGGAAGCGAGCTTGCTTTTCTCCTTCCTCCGGTCAGCCTGAAAGCTCCTCTGAGGTCTTCAGTCAGCACAGAGTAAGTGCTTGATTTATTCCATTCATTGTTTGATTAATTGATATCTGTAATTTATTTAAACGTCGGCCTCCTCCTCTACATCGTCAGCTTCTTGTGGGCAGGGAACTTGTCGACCAACTCTATTATAATGTGCTCTTTCAAGCACTTAGTACGGTGCTCTGCAGATAGTAAGCGCTCTATAAATACTGTTGATTGATTATGGGCATTTTATTAAGCCTAATTGAAATTCCCTCCTTGGAAACTTCACTTGAAATATTGTTCCTTCCCCAGTGGATGCCAGCTACCAAAGCATAGGAGTCCCTGGCTTCTTGGAGTTTGGAAGGGAATGAGTTTGAGAAAAGACCCAATGAAGAGAAAATCTCACTGAGAAGGCAGGCAGTTGTATTTATTGAGCGCTTAGTGTATGCAGAGCACTGTATTGAGCGTATAGAGTTTCAGATATCTTCAGCAGTAGGCTACAGAATTCCAAGTCATAAATAAAAGATAGTTATCCAGCACTCACTGTTACAGAGCACTTTACTAAGCACTTGGGGGAATCTAATGCCACAGGGTTGGTAGACAGGTTGGTTGCTAGAGAGAGAAGCAGCGTGACTCAGTGGAAAGAGCCCGGGCTTGGGAGTCAGGTCTAGGGTTCGAAACTGGGCTCCGCCGCTTGCCAACTGTGTGACTTTGGGTAAATCGCTTAACTTCTCTGGGCCTCAGTTACCTCATCTGTAAAATGGGCATGAAGACTGTGAGCCCCACGTGGGACAACCTGATCACCTTGTGTCCCCCCAGCGCTTAGAACAGTGCTTTGCACATAGTAAGCAATTAACAAATACCACCATTATTTTTATTATGTTCCCCGCTTCAGGTCTAGAAGGGGAGAGAGAGACGTGAAAATAAAATAATAGAGTACAGAGCCCAGAGCTGGGTGAATGCAGAGTACAATAGAGTTAGGTGTGATTCCTGACTTCAGGTAGTTTACGTTCTATTGTGTGCAAAGCACTGAATTAAGTGCTTGAGAGAGGACAATACAACAAAGTTGGAGGACAAGTCCCCTGCCCACTGTTAATCCATCAGGGGTATTTATTAATCACTTACTGTGTGCAGAGTACAGAACTAAAGTCTCAGGAGAGTACACTATAATGATATTTGTTAAGCACTTATTATGTATCAGACACTGTACTAAGCACTGGACTATATAATAGAGTAATGTTGGTATTAAGTGCTTACTACGTGCAGAGCACTGTTCTAAACGCTGGGGTAGACACAGGGGAATCAGGTTGTCCCACGTGGGGCTCAGTCTTAATCCCCATTTTACAGATGAGGTAACTGAGGCACAGAGAAGTGAGTAGCAGCAGGGCCTAATGGATAGAGCCCGGACCTGGGAGTCAGAAGGACCTGGATTCTAATCCTGGCTCTGTTGCATGTCTTTTGTATGGCCTTGGGCAAGTCATCTCACCTCTCCGTGCCTCATTTAACTCATCTGTCAGATGGGGATGAAGATGGGGTGCCCCATGTGGGACAGGGTCTCTGTCCAACCCAATTTTCTCCTATCCATCTTAGCGCTTAGTACAGTGCCTGGCACCTAATAAGTACTTCATACCACAGTTCTCTGTGATTCGGATCACTGCATCCGTAAAATGGGGATTAAGACTGTCAACCCCGTGTGAAACAGGGACTGTCCAACCTGATTAGATTTCATACCGGGCCTGGCATCTAGTAAGTGGCTAAAAAAATGCCATAAAAATAGTTTTCAGCATTTTTTTTCAGAGGGAAGGGGCTGGTTACTCTCCTTCCTGGCTTGGGCAGATGGCAAATGGTAAAAAGCTGATGTTTTAATGCAGAAGTAGCACAGCTTTGAGGTGGGCACAGTAGTTAGAATTGCCGGAGGCCAGACTGCAACTAGGAATGGATTGTGTATTTCTCCTTCCCCCGGTCAGCCTGAACTCTCATATGAGGCCTGGAGTTAACACTCAGTAAGTGCTCGTTTTAAGGCATTGATTGTTTGTTTGGGATCTGTAATTTATTTTAATGTCTATTTCCCCCACTACAAGCACGAGAAGCAGCGTGGCTCAGTGGAAAGAGTCCGGGCTTGGGAGTCAGAGGGTATGGGTTCGAATCCCGGCTCTGCCACTTGTCAGCTGACCCTATATCTACCCCAGTGCTTTGGAGTCAGAGGTCATGGGTTCGAATCTCCGCTCGGCCACTTGTCAGCTGTGTGACTTTGGGCAAGTCACTTCACTTCTCGGTGCCTCAGTTACCTCATCTGTAAAATGGGGATTAAGACTGTGAGCCACACATGGGACAACCTGATGACCCTGTGTCTACCCCAGCACTTAGAACAGTGCTTGGCACATAGTAAGTGCTTAACAAATACCAACATTATTATTATTATTCATAATTATGGTATTTGTTAAGCGCTTTACTATGTGCCAGGCAGATACAAGCAGATGAGGTTGGACACAGTCCCTGTCCCACGTGGAGCTCACAGTCTCAATCTCCACTTTCCAGATGAGGGACCTTGAGGCCCAGAGAAATGAAGTGACTTGCCCAGGGTCACACAGCAGGCAAGTGGTGGAGCAGGGATTAGAACCCATGACTCTCTGACTCCCAGGCCCGTGCTCTGTCCACTGTGCCGTACTGCTTTGTGAAAAGTATTTTAATGCCTGAATCCGTGTATTGGAGTGAAAACCCCTTAAGAGCTGGGATCATGTCTACTAAGTCTATTATCCCTTCCCAAATGCTCAGTACAGTGCTCTGCCCCCAGTATATTGGAAACTCCTTGAGGGCAGAGATCATTTCTACTAACTCTCTTGTAGCCTCCCGAACACATAATAGAGGGCTTTGCACACTGAAGCAGCGTGGCCTTTTGATTAGACCACGGGCCTGGGAGTCCGAGAACCTGGATTCTATTCCTGGCTCTACCACTTGTCTGCTGTGTGACCTTGGACAAATCATTTAACTTCTCTGGACCTCAGTTGCCTCATCTGTAAAATGAGGATTAAGACTGTGATCCCTATGTGGGACAGGGACTATATCCAATCTGATTAGCTTGTATCTATCCCGTTGCTTAGAACAGTGCTTGACACATAGTAAGCGCTTAACAAATACTGTAATTTTTTTAAGCAGTTAGTATAGTGCTTTGTACACAGTAAGTACTCAGTAAATATGATTGAATGAGTGAATAAGCGCTCAATAAATACCACAGATGGGTTGATGGTTGGCCTGGTTCCCTTGTGAGGTGTGGGCCTGGCTCTTCTTTGAGTGTCACCCAAGTGACTGTCTTCAGGGGGTCCCCGGGGTCATTTTGGTCTCTAGTGGATCTGGTGGGCAGCTGAGAGGAGCAGGGCCGTCCATCAAGGAGTCAGGTCTCTCCGCCATTCAACCTATCCCAAACCCCTTCTCCTCAGTGCCCCAATTGGGTTGCTTTTCTGCCCCAGCTAATCAATCGATTGTCTTTATTGAGCACTTAATGTGCATAGATCACTTACATGTTCCTCTAGACTGTGAGCGGGTAGTGGGCAGGGATTGTCTCTCTTTATTCCTGTACTGTATTTTTCAAGTGCTTGCTTTCAGTGCTCTGCACACAAGTGCTCACTAAATACAACTGAATGAATGAATGAAAGTGCTCTGAGGCTGAAGGGGGAGGGGGAGGGTCTCCCTCTGACACCAGGAAACTTGCAAAGTGACCTTTCCTGTCTTCCCAGTCTGGTTCGGGAATCTCATTAACCAGGCGAAAGGCTTAGAGCTGACGGTTGGTAATGTACTTATCGAATGAGAGTATATTAAGATTCTGATTAGAATAAAAGAGCTAATGAAAACGAATCAAGCTTCCTCTACCGTCTCGTTTTCATTTTTCTTCCCCTGCGTTCAGTGGGAATGAGGAGTTGGCGACAGAGGGAGCTAAGAGATGAACGTTGAGCCGGTTCTGCACCGGAAATGATCTTTGACTGGATTTTTTAAACAGCTGTTTGCAAGGTTCATTAAGGCTCATTATGAGTTGTCATGAAATGGAAAACTTATATTTCTCGACCATCTCCGCACACGAGTGAAGATAAAAGTCTATCTTAAGGCGGCATGAGAAAGAACAGAAATTGGGACATATTAAAAATAGACTACTGCAACGTCCTAGTTAGCTAGGACGGAGACCTTTAGAACTGTAGTACAACCGGTCGGATTTAAGGGGGAATCAGTCCAAGTGGCGACTAAGCGATCTGGGTTTCTCATGAGGAGAGGCAGTGTGGTCTGGGGGAGAGAACCCGGGCCCGCGAGTCCAAAGAGCCTGGGTTCTCATCCCTGCTCTACCATTGGCCTGCTGTGTGACATCTGGCAAGTCACTCCACTTCTCTGGGCTTCAGTTTCCTCATCTGTAAAATGGGGAAGATTGTGGGACACCACCTTTCTGTGATTTCATAACCCCTACCTGCCTTAGTGGTTAGGACACACAACGGCTTAATAAATACCCTCGCGATCAGGGCTCCGATCTTTTCAATTGAGAACTCCATTTTGTTCAAGAGTAGCAAGGTTAAGCGGGGAAGCTATTCCGAGGGAGGAAGAGAGGGGGAGAGAGAAGAGAAAAGGGAGAGGGGAGGGAGAGATGAGGGAGAGAGAGATTGAAGGTGGGAGAGAGATGAGAGAGATGGGGAAGAGGGAAGGGAGATGAGGGAGAGAGATGATGGGAGAGAGAGAGAGAGGGAGGGGAGAGAGAGAGAGAGGCGTTACAAGATGGGAAAAGAGGGAAAAGACAAAAAGAACATTTTGTCTTTTGTTGAAATGTGCTCAGCAGAGAGCACTAGCGTTTTCAAAGCTTCTTTCTCAGCCAGTTAATTAGCTTTGTCACTCGTCTGTCCCCAACCAGATTATTGAACTGTTTCATATTTGGAATTCTTTAAACTAACATCTTGACATTGCCGGTAGGTGTGTTAATAATCTGGAGACGCGAGGAGAATTTATTAGCTCTGGGCTGCCCGTCTCCGGAACGGAGTGGTGGGTTTCTTCAGATTATCCAAACACGGCATGAGCTTGGCCCTGAAAGGCTCTAATTGCATTTTGAAAATGCTATTAGCTTTCTTTGAGGTGGCAAATGACAATATCATTGCCAGAGATGTTCTGCTTACATAGTAGCAGATTCTACTGCAACAGCACCGCCTGTTCCCTCTCTTTCCACCCTCCCTCTCCCCTCCCCCTCTCTCCTTCTTCCTCTCCTTCTCTCTCTTCCTCCCCCTCTCCCCCACTCTTCTTCCTCTCTCCCTCTCTCTCTTCCTTCCCCTCCCTCCTGCCTTTCCTTCCATCCCTCCTTCTTCCATCCCTCACTCCTTCCTCAGTCTATTGATCATATTTACTGAGCTTACTGCATGCAAAGCACTGTACTGAGCACTTGGTTGTGTGCAAACAACGATTTATCAGACACATTCCCTACCCACATCTAGTTTACAGTCTAGAGGGAGAGTCAAACATTAAATAAATTACAGTTATGCACAGAAGTGGCCACAGGGTCTGGAGGCGGTAGGTGAATAAAGGTAGCAAGTCAGGTTGATGCAGAAGGGAATGGGGGGATAAAGGAAATGAGGGCTTAATCAGGGAAGGCCTCTTGGTGGAGATGGGCCTTGAATAAGGCTTTGAAGATGGGGAGAGTGATCAACTGTCGGATAGGAGGGAGGGCGTTCAGGACCAGAGGCAGGAGGTGGGTGAGAAGTTGGCGCTGAGATAGACGAGTTGGAGGGACAGTGAGAAGGTTACCATTAGAGGAGCAAAGGGTGCGGGCTGGGGTGTAGTGGGAGAGTAGGGAGGTGCCCAGTGGGAAGTACTTAGTTTTTGCCATTCCTCCTTTCCCCCTTCCACTCTCTCTCTTTCATTCTCTCTCCTTTCCACTGTCTCCTTCTCTCCCTTCCCCCACCCTCTCTTCTTTCTCTCCCTTTCTCTTTTTCAACCTTTCTCCTTTTCCCTTTGTCTCCCTTCTTCCATCCCTCCTTGTCAGTCAATCTATTTATTGAGCATTTACTGTGTGCAGAGCACTGTACTAAGGGCATGGAAGAGGACATTGTAATGACATAACAGATACACTTCCTGCCCACGATGAGCTTACAGTCAGGAGGAGGTGACAGACGTTAATATAAATAAATGACAGCAGCAATAGGAGTAATAGCATAGTAATAATAATGGCATTTATGAAGCTCTTACTATGTGTCAAGCACTGTTCTAAATGCTGGGATAGATAGTCAAATCAGGTCAGACACAGTCCCAGTCCCACATGGAGCGCACAGTCTTAATCCCCATTTTGTCGATGAGGTCACTGAGGCCCAGAGAAGTGAAGTGGTTTTCCCAAGGTCACTCCGTAGACAAGTGGTGGAGCTGGGATTAGAACTCGGATCCTTCTGACTCTCAGGCCTGGGCTCTTTCTGCTAGTATAGTGTATTATACTACTTCTGTTCTGTGTCTTTTTCTCTCTATGTCTCTCCCCCCTCTCTGCCCTTTACTCTCCCCCTGCCCCCTCTCTCTCGTCCCCCTCCCCCATCAGCTAGGATTGGGGCTGCAATAAGAAAGAGCATGGCATAGTGGCTAGAGCAAGGGCCTGGGATTCAGAAGGCCATGGATTTTAATTCTGGCTCCGCCACTTGTCAGCAGTGTGACTTTGGGCGACTCACGTAACTTCTCTGGGCCTCAGTTACCTCATTTGTAAAACGGAGATGAAGACTGGGAGCCCACGGGGGACATTCCGATTACCTTGTATCTACCCTAGAACTTAGAACAGTGCTGGGCACTTTGTAAGTGCTTCACAGATACCATTATTATTATTCTCTGGACTTCAGTTCCCTCATCTGTAAAACGGAGATTGAGCCTGTGAGCTCCATGTGGGATGGGAACTGTGTCCATTCGGATTTGCTTATGTCCAATGCAGCGCTTAATACAGTGCCTGGCGCATAGTAAGCGCTTAACAAATGCCATAGTCATTATTATTAAATATGTCGACTGGGGGTGTGAGTGGTTCTCTCCCCATGTCTCCCACCTTTCCCCCACTCCAGATCTCCCAAACCCGTGGAGAAAAATCATCTCATTGCCCGCTGCTCTCCCTTCCTCTTGTCCTTCTATCGTCCCACCCTTTTTTCTCCCTTTTCTTGAGAGAGTACAAGAGAATTTGCCCATGTCCTTAAGTGGATCTCCTCCATGAGCTCGTCAACTCCTTGTGGGCAGGGCATATGTCACTTCCTTAATCAAAACTTTCCAAGCACTGAGTACAGTTCATTGAGCATGGGGGGATGCTCAAACAGAACTACTGCTACTACTACTTCATTCCTTCATTCAATAGTATTTATTGAGCGTTTCCTGTGTGCAGAGCACTGTACTAAGCACTTGGAATATGCCATTTGGCAACAGAGACAATCCCTGCCCACTGACGGGCTTACAGTCTAAACGGGGGAGACGGACAGCAGAGCAGAAAGGACAAACAAAACCAGACCACATCATCAGGATAAATAGAATCATGGAGATTTACTCCTCATTAACAAAATAAATAGGGTAATAAATACTATATACAAATGAGCATAGTGCTGAGGGGAGGGGCAGGGGGAAGAGCAGAGGGTAGAGGGACGGGGGGCTGAGTCTGGGAAAGCCTCCTGGAGAAGGTGAGCTCTCAATAGGGGAGCAGTACTACTTCTGTTACTACTACTCTAAACCACTGCTACTGTTCATTCAGTCGTATTTATTGAGCACTTACTGTGTGCACAGCACTGTACTAAGCGCTTGGGAGAGTACATTGGAACAATAAACGGACACATTCCCTGCCCACAACAAGCTTCATGGTGTAGTGGATAGAGCCCGGACCTGGGAGTCAGAAGGACCTGAGTTCTATTCCCGGCTCCACCACGTGGGTGCTGTGTGACCTTAGGCAAGTCACTTAACTTCTGTGGGCCTCAGTTACCTCATCTGAAAGTGGGGATTGAGACTGTGAGGCCCACACGGCACAAGGACTGTGTCCAACTTACTTTGTAACCAATACCACAATTATTATTATTAGAGGGGGAGACAGACATTAATATAAATAAATTAGAGATATGTGCATTCTACTGCTATTACAAATAATAGCCATAGTAGTATAGTGTAGTACTTCTGATATTAACGCTGCAAAATACGACTGTTACTATTCCTGCTGTGACTAGACTACAATTACCATTAGTATGTGCTCCAAATCTTTCTGAAATTACGTTGATTCAATCATATTTATTGAGCGCTTTCTGTGTGCAGGGCACTTACTAAGCGTATCTCTCCAAGGATATCCTTCCCAATCTCTCATCTCCCCCCACCCTTCTTTCCCCTTAGCGCTATACTGTCTCAACCCCTCTTCCACTCTCTTTCTTAAGCACTAATTCATATGCATGTCCCCTTTCCTTCATCCTCCTAACTGGAAATTCTTTTCAAGAACCTATCTTTCCCTCTGGAGTGCAAACTCCTCGAAGGCAGGGATCGTGTCTCTGAACTCTGTGGTTCTCTACCAAGTGCTTAGTATGGTGGTCTGTACACAGGAGGTTTTTTAATATGATAATTTTGGTATCTAAGTGCTTACCAGGTATGGAGCATGGTAATAGGCACCGGTGGAGATACAAGATAACCAGGCCGGACTCAATCCCCGTCCCATGTGAGGTTCCCTGTTGAGGTAGGAGGGAAAACAACCAAGCACTCAGTCCATGGTATTTATTGAGCGCTTACTGTGTGCAGAGTACTTTAGTAAGCACTTGGGAGGCTACAGTATAACAGAGCTGAGAGATGAGAAGCAGCGTGGCTCAGTGGAAAGAGGCCGGGCTTGGAAGTCAGAGGTCACGGGTTCGAATTCTGGCTCTGCCACTTGTCAGCTGTGTGATGGTGGGCAAGTCACTTAACCTCTCTGTGCCTCAGTGACCTCATCTGGATAATGGGGATTAAGACTGTGAGCCTTATGTGGGACAACCTGATTACCCTGTATCTCCCCCAGCGCTTAGAACAGTGCTCTGCACATAGTAAGCGCTTAACAAATACCAATGTTATTATTTATTATTACGATCCATGCCCATGAAAAGCTTACAGTCTAGAGGGAACGAGTGTTTAACCCCCACTTTACAGCCGAGGAAACTGAGGCCCAGCGAAGTGAAGCGTCTTAGCCAGAGTCACGTAGCAGGCAGGTGGTAGAGCTGCATTTAGAGCCCAGGTCCTCTGACGCCCAGACCTCTGCTCTTTGCACTGGGTCACACAGCTCCTTGTGAAAAATGTAATGAAATCAATCTTCGGGTGCGAATTCTCTTCCATCTATAACCCTTAATGGTGAGGGAAAGAATCGGGCGTGGAAGGAAATGGAGGAGGTGAGATGACGTTAAAGAACCACGAGGTCACGGTGAAATGGTTTTGGAAACACGCCACGGTGTTAACGTGACCCAAAACAAAGGAGAAACCATAGTTAGTGAACTGGGCCGTTACCCGATAAGGTGTGATTTAGCACATAAAGAAGGGTGAGAACATGGAAAAGATATTTGGTCCCATTAAGAGTGGGGAAAAAATTCTTAAGAAAGGATGACAATACTAATTCGATGTTAGCTTTAGCGATTCTCCACAGAAAAGGCAACCAGCTGGGTTCACTCAGCTGCACTTATTATGGGGAGAAAACAGTGGAGAGGGAGAAAGGGCCAAAAGAAAGGTTCGATGTGTGGGAAGGTTATGTGCTGGTCTGTAATAAGGAGAGCGAGGAATGATGAAAAGCTTTACTGGTGTGATTCAGGAGAATATGGTCATTAAGAGCAAGGAACGGAGTAATCAGGTAGAGGAATGGGGGGAAAAAAGGCTCCGAGTTTTATTTTTAGGCAAGTCAGCGTTGGATGGGAAAGAGAAATAAACGGAAAGAAACACCACAGAACCCGCAACCGAGGAATTATAATGAATTGAGAATGGCACGATCCAACCGAGGGTCTCCATTTTAAAAGCGCTTCCGTTCCCTTATTGAATGTGATCTGAGAAAGAAATCGGGGATAATTAAGGTCCATCAATTATTTTCCATGTTGAGCGGAAATGTTTTAGTTCCGCAGTGTACCCAGGGCGTTCTTGGTGTCATTAAGGAAGAGCTGTGGAAAGGTGGTGGAAGCAGCGAGGCCTAGTGGAAAAAGCCCAGGCCTGGGAGTTTCAGGAGGACATGGGTTCTAATTCTGGCTCTGCTACTTGCCTGCCAGGTGACCTTGGGTAATTTGCTTCACTACTTTAGGCCTCAGTCACCTTATCTGGGAAACAGAGATTCAGTTAGCTTGTTTTCCCTCCTACTTGATCTGGAAGCTGGTGGTGAGGCAGGAACTCTGTGATGACCCCAACACTTAGAAGACTACTGGAAACATAGTAGGTGCTTAACAAATACCCTAATGCTGATAATCATGATCATTAGCTCTGGACTGCCAGCTTGATGTGGGCGGGGAGTGTGTCTGTTGTTGTACTCTCCCAAGCGCTTAGTACAGTGCTTTGCACTCAGTAAACTCTCAAAATATACAGTTGAATGAATGCATGAAAGAACGTCAACAGTTACGACGATGGTAAAAATAATAGGAAGGCCTGGAATCCCTAATGGCTCCAACCGGGGCTAGAGTTATGGGAAATTTTCAAATGATCTGCTGAACTTGGATCTAGATTTGCCATAAAGATCAATCAATCAGTGGTATTAAGTGCTTACTATGAGTAGAGCACTGTACTGAGCACTTGAGAGGGGATAATACAGCAGAATCACCAGACATGTTTCCAGCAGTAATGAGCTTACAGTCTAGAGGGGGAAAAGGGATGGATGTGAAATGTCAAAGCAATCAATGGTATTTCTTGAGCGCTTACTGTGTGCAGGGCATTGTACTAAGCGCTTTGTAGGGTAAAATGCAACAATATAACAGACACATTCCCTGCCCCAACGAGTTTACAGTCTAGAAGGAGAGACAGACATGAATATAAGTAAATATATGACGGATATGGACATAAGAGTTGTGAGGTCTGGGGCGGGAGTGTTGTATAAGGGGAGAAAATCAGGGTGACACAGAAAGGAGTGGGAGAAGAGGAAAAGAGGGCTTAAGGAAGGCTTCCTGGAGGAGAGGGGCTTTCAATAATCCCTGAAGGAGAGGAGAGTCATTGTCAGAGATGAAGAGGGAGGGCGTTCCAGGTCAGAGGCAGGACGCGGGCAACAAGTTGGCAGTGAGGTAGATGAGATGGAGTAGATTGGCATTAGAGGAGCGAAGTGTGTGGGCTGGGTTGTAGTAGAGAGCAGTGAGGTAGGAGAGGGCAGAGTCGTGTAGTGCTTTCAAGTCAATGTTAAAAAGTTTCTGATGGAGGTGGATGGGCACTAGAGGGTCTCAAGGAGTGGGGAAACATGAACTGAACATTTTTGTAGAAAAACGATCCGGGCGGCAGAGTGAAATAAGGACTGGAAGGGGGAGAGACAGGAGGCTGGGAGGTCAGCGAGGAGGCTGACGCAATAGTCGAGGCGGGATAGGAGAAGTACTTGGATTAATGTGGCTGCGGTTAGGATGGAGAGAAAAGGGTGGATTTTAGAGGATTAAAAACGGTAGAGAAGGTTGAATCTACAGGATTTAGCGTTAGATTGAATCTGTGGGTTGAATGAGAGAGAGGAGTCCAGCATAACACTGAGATTACAGGCTTGTGAGACAGGAAGGATGGTGGTACTGTCCACAGTGGTGGAAAGTCAGGGGGAGGACAGGTTTTTTGTGGGAAGATAAGGACATGTTAAATTGGAGGTGATGAAAGGAAATGCACATAAAGATTCATTCATTCAGTAGTGTTTATTGAGCGCTTACTCTGTGCAGAGCACTGTGCTAAGCGCTTGGATTGTACAATTCGGCAACAGATAGAGACATTCCCTGCCCAGTGACGGGCTCACAGTTTAAAGATAGGAGAGAATATGAGACTGCTGAGAGGGAGAGAGATCAGGGATCTGGAGACGAGATTTGGGAATCATCTGCATAGAAGTGGTAGTTGAAGCCTCGGGAGCTAATGAGTTGTCCAGGTGAGTGGATGTAGATGGAAAACAGAAGGGGACCCAGGACTGAACCTTGAGGGACTCCCACAGTTAGGGGGTGGGAGACAGAGGAGGAGCCTGCGAGAGAGGCCGGGAATGAGCGGCCAGAGAGATAGGAGAACCGGGAGAGGACGGTGTCAGTGAAGCCGAGTTTGGATAATGTTTTCAGAAGAAGGGAGTGGTTCACAGCGTCCAAGGCAGCCGAGAGGTCGAGGAGGATCAGGATAGAGTAGAGGCCTTGTGATTTGGTGAGTTTGAAAAGGCCGTTTCTGTGAAATGAAGGGGACAAACTAGATTGGAGGGGGGCAAGGAGAGAAGAGAGGAAATTGAGAGGGCAATTGCAGACAACTCACTCATGGAGTTGGGAGAGAGATGGCAAGAGGGAGATGGGACCATAACTGGAGGGAGCCGGGGGGTCGAGGGAGGGTTTTTTTTAGCATAGGGGATTTATGGGCATGTTTGAAAGCCTGGGGGGCAGGGGGGAAGGAGCCATCTCAGAGGTAGCTATTGAAGATGGCATTTAAGGAGGGAAGAAGAGAGGGGGCAAGGGTTTTAAAAAGTGTGAAGGAATGGGGTTAGATGTGCAGGTAGAGGGGTTGGTTTTGAGGCAGGACAGAAAATCTCCTCTAGATATACTGCTAGGAAAGATGGGGGAGTAGAAGAGTGGGGAGGATGGGAGAGGGACTGAGGGACAGGGGAGATTTTAGGGAGATCACTCCTAGTAGTGTCAATATTCTTAATAAAGTAGGTGGCCAGGTCATTGGGGACAAGGAATGGGGGAGGCTGATGGCCAGAGGGTTTGAGGAGGGAAAATGGCACTTGGCTATGTTAATCCAATCACTCATCCTATCCCGCCTGGAATACTGCATCAGCCTCCTTGCTGACCTCCCAGCCTCCTGTCTCTCCCCACTCCAGTCTATACTTGACTCTGCTGCCCGGATCATTTTTCTACAAAAATGCTCAGGGCATGTTTCCCCGCTCCTCAGTAATGGTATTAAGTACTTACTATCTGCCAGGCACTGTACTAAGCGTTGGGGTGGATAGAAGCAAATTGGTTTGGACACAGTCCCTCCGCCACGTGGGGCTCACCGTCTCAATCTCCATTTTACAGGTGAGGAAACAGGCACAGAAAAGTCAAGTGACTTGTCCAAGGTCAAACAGCCCACAAGTGGTGGAGCCAGGAATAGATCCCATGACCTTCTGACTCGTGGGCCTGTGCTCTATCCGCTACAGTCCAAAGGTTGCCCTTCCACATCAAACAAAAACTCCAGACCATTGACTTTAAAGTACTCCATCACCTTACCCCCGTCTCCTACCTCACCTCGGCACTCTCCTAATAGAACCCAGCCCGCACACTTCGCTCCTCTAATGCTAAACTTCTCAACTGTGCCTTGCTCTCCATTATCTTGCTACTGACCTCTGGCCAGTGTCATGCTTCTGGCCTGGAAAGCCTTCCCTCTTCACATCCAACACATAATTACGCGAAGCGGCATGGCGTAGTGGAGAGGCCATGGGCCTGGGAATCCGAAGGTCTAATGGGTTCTAATCCGAGCTCCACCACTTGTCTATGAGACCTTGGGCAAATTACTTCACTTCTCTGCTCTTCAGTTCACTCATCTTTAAAACAGGAATTGAGACTGAGTCTCATGTGGGACAGGGACTGCTTCCAACCAGATTTGTTGTATCCACCTCAGCATTTAGCATAGCCTGACACATAAGCGCTTAAATACCACAGTTGTTATTATTTCTCTTCAGAGCCTTATTGAAGGCCCATCTCCTCCAAGAGGTCTTCCCTGACTAAGCTCCCTCTCCTCTTCTCCCATTCCCTTCTGCAACTCCCTGACTTATTGACTTTTTTCATCTCTTCTCCCAGCCCCACAGCACTTATGTGCATATCTGTAATTTATCTATATTTAGGTCTGTCTCCCTCCCTCTAGGCTCTGAGCTCACTGTGGGCAGGGAATCCCAAGCACTTAATACAGTGCTCTGCACACAGTAAGTGCTTGAAAAATATGACTGAATGAATGAAAACTGTGAGCTCTGTGTAGAACAGGGACTTTATCCAACCTAATTACCTTGTATCCAGCCCAGTACTTACTTTAATGCCTGGCACATAGTGTTTACCAAATAACATAAAAAATGATTTTAATATCTCTCTTTCTCTCTCTGTACTTATTCATAAGCATTTATTCGGAAGCACATGTAAGCAATCTTTGCGTACTCTTGCCTTTTGAAAGGATTGTCAGACCAAGATTAAATTTTATCATTCCCACATAGGGATGAAATGTCTGTTTCTCCCACTTTGTCAGTGTGGAAATAGTCAAAAAAAAATTTCCTTGGAGAACAAAATGGGGTCAACTGAAATTTTGCTCCTTGGTTCTGGGGTTGTTTTTTGAATCTACTTGCTTCCAGCTTATAACAAGTCAAAGCACACCATCTCAAGGGCAGACTAGTAAATTTGAGCAGAAATGTGTTTGTGCTATGGGCCTACAAAATTCTAAAAGGTTTTGGTTGCAGCTACTCTTCATTTTAGTCGTGGCTGATCAAATGACTTTGTATTTCCTAGGGCTTGGTTTTCTCTGGTTTTGATGCAGGCAGGACAAACCTGCGATAAGAGTTGCTTGTTGGTAGGAAACTGCATGAATTCGATACCCATTTAGAGGAAAGACCAGAGAATAGTAGTGATTGTGGTATTTGATAAACTCTTACTATGCACTAAGTGCTGGGGTAGATAAAAGATGTCTGCCAAACTAGCTCTCTTCCCCCCTTCAAAGCCCTATTGACAGCTCACCTCCTCCAGGAGGCCTTCCCAGACTGAGCCACCTTTTCCTCTGCTCCTCCTCCCATCGCTCTGACTCCCTCCCTCTGCCCTACCCCCTTTCCCGCCCCACAGCACTTGTGTATGTAGGGACATATTTATTATTCTATTTATTTTATTAATGTGTATATATCTATAATTCTATTTCTATTGATGCTGTAGATGCCCATCTACTAGTTTTGTTTTGTTGTCTGTCTCCCCCTTCTAGATTGGGAGCCTGTTGTTGGGTAGGGATTGTCTCTATCTGTTGCCGAACTGTACTTTCCAAGCACTTAGTACACTCTGCACACAGTAAATGCTCAATAAATACAATTGAATGAGTGAATGATCGGTTCGAACATGTCCCTGTCCCATGTGGGGCTACAGTTTGAGTAGGAGAAAGGGAAGGTATTGAATCCCCATTTTGCAGATGAGGAAACTGAGGACCAGTGAAAAGACTGGCCCAGGGCCCACAACAGGCAAGTGGCAGTCAGGATTAATAACAATGTTGGTATTTGTTAAGCGCTTACTATGTGCAGAGCACTGTTCTAAGTGCTGGGGTAGATACAGGCTAATCAGGTTGTCCCACAAGGCTCACAGTCTTTAATCCCCATTTTACAGATGAGGTAACTGAGGCACAGAGAAGTTAAGTGACTTGCCCACAGTCACACAGCTGACAAGCAGCGGATCTGGGAATCGAACCCATGACCTCTGACTCCCAAGCCCGTGTTCTTTCCCACCGAGCCACCCTGATTAGAACCCAGATCCTCTGGCTCTCAGACATGCTGGTTGTCAAGGAGAAATAATTGTGAAATGTCATCTCAAAGATGAAATATTTGAACAGGGCATCAAACTGAATTGGCTTTGGAGGGCATAGGGTGGCTGGGAAAATATTTCGGTGTGATTCAGGAATGTCCTATGTGGAGAAGTTGGCTCATTTCGCCAGTCTCGCCCATCCATGACTTGGTAATATATTAATCTTTAGCTGCTTGTACCCAGCCCACCGGATTGTTCCCATTCCACGTCCTCCCCGTGACTTTGCCGTCACTGTAGACCGCACCACCATCCCTCCGGTCTCACACGCCCGCAACATTGGAGTTATCCTTGACTCTTTTCTCTCTTTCAGCCCACATATCCGGTCTGTCACTAAATCCTGTCAGCTCCACCTTCACAACATTGCCAAAATTTGCCCTTTCCTCTCCAGGCAAACTGCCAGTGCGTTCATACAATCACTAATCCTCTCCTGCCTTGATTACTCTATCAGCCTCTTTGGCCAGCCTCCCGTCTTTTCCCACTCTGGTCCATACTTCATTTGGCTGCCTGGAACATTTTTCTACAGAAACGTTTAGGTCATGTTTCCCCACTCCTCAAGAACCTCCAGTGGCTGCCCATCCACCTCTGATTCAAAGAGAAACTCCTCACCATCAACTTTGAAGCCCTCAGTCACCTCGCCCCCTCCTTCCTCACCTCACTACTCTCCTACTACAACCCAGCTCGCACACGTCGCTCTTCAAATGCCAGTCTACTCACTGTACCTCAATCTCATTTATCTTGCCGCCCACCTCACGTCCACATCCTGCCTGTGGCCTGGAAGACCTCCTCATATCTGACGGACAATGACTCTCCCCCTCTTCAAAACTTTATTGAAGGCCCATCTCTTCCAAGAGGACTTCCCTGACCAACCCCCCCCTTTCCTCTTCTTCCACTTCCTTCTGCATCACCCTGACTTGCCCCTTTTATACATCCCCACTCTCACCATCACAGCACTTATGTACATATCCATCATTGATTTATTTATATTAATGTCTGCCTCCCCTTTTGAACTGTAAGCTCTTTGTGAGCAGGGGATGTGTCTGTTGTTGTGTTCTCTCCCAAGTGCTTAGTACAGTGCTCTGCACAGAGTAAGTGCTCAAGAAATACAACTGAACGAATGCAATAAATAAATGAAATGTTGGAATTGATGTGTGAAATGCAGTGGTCTCGGAGAGTGGGAGTAATGTCTTGCCAGGTTTCACAAGTGCTTAAATACCGTCACAGCTTCCTCAGTCGATATGACTGAATGAAATATTATCATCAACATCATCGTACAAAATAAGATAGGCTGACCGGAGGCATAACTATATTATATTATTAGGGTATATCAGGGATATATTAGGATGGGGTAACTTTTTTTTCCTGAACCAATCTTAGCGCTTCACCTCAGGGCAGATGAACCTCAAGAAACCGTAACCCTTCATATCTTCTTTATAAGGCATTTATTATGTGTTCATTATGTGCCAGGCACTGTACTAAGCACTGGGGTAGATAGAAGCTATTGGGTAGGATATGGTCCCTTTCCCACATGGGGTTTGCAGTCTTAATCCCCATTTTACAGTTGAGGAAACTGAGGCCCAGAAACATTAAATAACCTGTCCATGGTAATCCAAAAGACAAGTGGTGAAACCAGAATTAGAACCCAGGTCCTTCTTACTCCCCGGCCCGGGTTCTATCGACTAAGCTGTGCTGCTTCTCATCTCTCCAGTCATTATAACTTTGTGAGAGGAAGAGAGGACCCTCGACTTCCAAGAAGTGATGTGTTTTTTGTGTGCAAATTTGGTTACTCTTGCTGGAGAGGAGAGAACCGGAGAGCCCTTCCATGCTTTGAAACCAACTGCAAAGGTTTGGCAGTAGTAAAAATGTTAACGAGGTGTAAAGGTGAATGTTTATTAGGGGTTAGAGTGCTTAAATGCCTGGAAGTTAATTCGGCATTATTAAACGTGGAGTTCATGCTTCTACCAATGAAAAGATTGGGGTAGGAGGTTTCGGAGCAAGCTATTAAGGGGAGCAGAAGATGGAGATTGAAGTTTCAGTTGTGGGGCCATTGATCGTTAATCTGTACACATTTGTTCACCTTGCATTTACCATGAGGGAAATGACTTTTGTGTCTGAAACTTTTAGTGTCACAGTAGTACCAGTATGACATTTGTTAAGCTTTTCCTATGTGCCAGGCATCGTGCTAAGCGCCCGGGAGACGCTAGATAATCGGGTTGGCCCCAGTCCCTGCCCCACCTGGGGCTCATAGTCCTAATCTCCATTTTCCAAATGAGGTAACTGAGACCCAGAGAAGTGAGGTGACTTGCCTTAAGTCGAACAGCAAACAAGTAGAGGAGGCCGAGATGAAAACGCAGGTCCTTCTGATTCCCAAGCCCGGCTTCTTTCCACTAGACAGCACTGCTCGTCTGAAAGGAAAAGCAGTAGCCGCAGAGACAAAAATGCGGAATTTGGCCACCTCCTTGGGCTGTGCCTGATTCCATGTCCTTTAGGTGCAATTATAAATTAATATTTTAATTACAAATCAAGTAGGAACTTGAAATTGCCAAAGAATCATTGAAAAATAATAATTATGGTATTTAAGTGCTTACTATGTGCAGAACACTGTTCTAAGTGCAGGGGAAGTTATAGGATAATCAGATTGTCCCACCTGTGGCTCACATTTTTTTTTTTTAAATCCCCATTTTTACAGATGAGATAACTGAGGCCCAGAGAAGCTAAATGACTTGTACAAGGTCACACAGCAGACAAATGGCTGAGAGGGGATTAGAACTCACAACCTTTGACTCCCATTCCAAGGTGTTCTAATCAGAACCTACTTCATTATTGAGGGATTTAAAAACAGGATGACCTCACCATTATCCCTCAATAAGATTCCTTAGGTGGTATCTCTAATGTAAAATATTAGTCCCATTATGAGATAAAACTAATTTATTTTGGCCTGGATCAGTTTTCCTTAAACGAACCTTTCATCATGGAGGGGAAAGGAAGTCAGCGTGTGCGATAGATCTCAAGGCTAGGTAAAGGGAAGCCCATTTTGGCAAGTTTTAATAGGGCTGAATTGTTTTATTTGTCTCATTTATCTTAATTATCAGGTCTAGGTTCAGAACAGATCAGTTAGATATTTAATTTTTAATTAAAATATCGGGGAGGTGTGAAACTAGGTGCCTAGGAAGAAAACTCTTGCACATGAAATCCATAATCTGTAATCAGAGAGCAATTCCAATTTGTACCCTTTTTATGGTATTTGTTAAGCACTTATTATGTGACAGACACTGTACTAAACCCTGGGATACAAGCTAATCAGGTTGGACATAGTCCCTGTCCCACATGGGGTTCAAAGTCTTAATTCCCATTTTACAGATGAGAAATCTGACTCACAGATAAGTGAAGTGATTTACCAAGATTAGTGCTTAGAATAGTTCTTGATGCCATAATAAGCGCTTAACAAATACCATTATTATTATTATTATTATTACTATTATTATCACAGCAGATTGGTGGTGGAGCTGGGATTTGAACCCCGGGTCCTGCTGACTCCCAGGCCTGTGCTCTGTCGACTAGGCCACGCTGCTTCTCTTCCCCGAAGGTGGTCGGGATAAAAACCCTCCTTGACTGTAAATGTTGATTCGGTTATACATTCAATTATTGATTTTAACTACTCGATTTGGAAATATTTAATGGTGGTCTTCCCAGCTGAGAAGCAGGAGGGCCCAGTGGAAAGACCCCGATTTCTGGGAGTCACAGATACTTGAATGTTTATTTCTGATTCCGTGACTTGTCTTCTGTGGAAGCTTGGGGAAGTCAGCACTGTTCTAAGCGCTGGTATAGATACAAGGTCATTAGGTTGTCCCACGTGGCTCAGCGGAAAGAGCACTGGCTTGGGAGTCAGAGGTCATGGGTTCAAATCCCAGCTATGCCACTTGTCAGCTGTGTGACTGTGGGCAAGTCACTTCACTTCTCTGGGCCTCAGTTACCTCATCTGTAAAATGGGGATGAAGACTGTGAGCCTCACGTGGGACAATCTGATGACCCTGTCCCTCCCCCAGCGCTTAGCGTGGCTCAGTGGAGAGAGCCCGGGCTTGGGAGTCAGAGGTCATGGGTTCGAATCCCGGCTCTGCCCCTTGTCAGCTGTGTGACTGTGGGTGAGTCGCTTCACTTCTCTGTGCCTCAGTTCCCTCATCTGTAAAATGGGGATTAAGACGGTGAGCCCCACGTGGGACAACCTGATTCCCCTGTGTCTACCCCAGCGCTCAGAACAGTGCTCGGCACATAGTAAGCGCTTAACAAATACCAACATGATTATTCACTTCTCTGGGCCTCACTGATCTCATCTGTAAAATTGGGATTTGTTCCACTTCCTGCCTCCCGCTTAGTCTTTGAGCCCCATGTGGGACAGCAACTGTGTCTGCCCTAATTTTCTTGTATTTACCCAAGCGCTTAGTTCAGTGCTTGGCACGTAGTAAGTTCTTGTGAATACCGTAACTATTTTTCTGGTTATCATTATTATTATTGTAGGTGTAATCATGCAAGCTCTTTGCAGACAAGGAACAGATCATTCAATAGTATTTATTGAGTGCTTAAGTGCAGAGCACTGTACTAAGCGCTTGGAATGTACAATTCGGCAACAGATAGAGACAGTCCCTGCCCAATGACGGGCTCACAGTCTAATCGGGGGAGACGGACAGCAGAGCCAAACAAAGCAAAACAAAAACCGGACAACATTATCAAGATAGAATCAAGGGGATGTACACCTCATTAACAAAATAAATAGGGTAATAAATAATATATACAAATGAGATCACAACTCTTGTACTTTCCCAAATGCTTAATACAGTGCTTAGAGCACTTTGGGCAATAAGTAAATACTGTGTCGGCGGCTAATGCTCCTAATGTAATCTTTTCAAGTCTTCCAACACTTTTTTTCTCCTAGTTGCTCCTTCTTTTGTGTCTTACCCTGTCCGGTTGAACTGTTAGCTCCTTGGGGGCAGGAATCATAATTTTTTGTATTGTACTTTCTCAAATGCTCAGTACAGAGTTTGGCACTCAGTAACTACCCTTGATTGTGGGTTCCCTGAGGGCAGGGATCATGTGTTGTTAAATACTCTTGATCGTGGGCTCCCTGAGGGCAGGAGCCTGTCTTCTATCTCTTTTGTACTCCTCAGCCAAATGCTTAGTACATTGCTCTGTACATAGTAGACTGGATGTCCTTGAGGGCAGGGATTGTGAATAGTAAATCTCTTGCACTCTTCCAAGAGTTGAGAACAGTGCTCTGTACACAGTGCAATGTTTGATCCTTGAGGGCAAGGTGAATGCCCACTAACTCTATCAAACTCTCCCAAGTGCTCAGTACGGTGCTCTGTTCACAGTAAAATGTGAAGTCCTTGAGGGCAAATATTGTGTTGCTCAGAAGCAGCATGGCTCAGTGGGTAGAGCCCAGGCTTGGGAGTTAGAGGATGTGGGTTCTAATTCCGGCTCCTCCACTTGTCTGCTGTGTGACCTTGGGCAAGTCATGCCTCAGTTCTCTCATCTGTAAAATGGAGATGAATAATAATGTTGGTATTTGTTAAGCGTTTACTATGTGCAGAGCACTGTTCTAAGCCCTGGGGTAGACACAAGGGAATCAGATTGTCCCACGTGGGGCTCACAGTCTTAATCCCCATTTTACAGGTGAGGTAACTGTGACCCAGAGAAGTGAAGTGACTTGCCCACAGTCACACGGCTGACAAGTGGCAGAGCTGGGATTCGAACCCATGACCCCTGACTCCAAAGCCCGTGCTCTTTCCACTGAGCCACGCTAAGCGCTGGGGGAGAGACAGGGTCATCAGATTGTCCCACGTGAGGCTCACAGTCTTCATCCCCATTTTACAGATGAGGTAACTGAGGCCCAGAGAAGTGAAGTGACTTGCCCACAGTCCCACAGCTGACAAGTGGCATAGCTGGGATTTGAACCCATGCCCTCTGACTCCCAAGCCAGTGCTCTTTCTGAGCCACATGGGACAACCTGATGACCTTGTATCTATACCAGCGCTTAGAACAATGCTAGCCACATAGTAAGCGCTTAAAAAATACCATTATAATAGTAATAACAGTGCTCGGGGCATGGTAAGGGCTTAACAAATACCATTATTATTTTTATTAAATCTCTTGTACTCATCCAAGAACTCAGTATAGTGCTCCGTTCACAGTAGACTGTCCGAAACCTGAGGGCAAAGGTAGTGTCCGCTAGTTGTACTGTACTCTCCCAAGTGCTCAGGACAGGGCTCAGCTCACAGCGGGCATTCAGTAAATATCATGGCTTTTAGTCCGTTGGAAGTTTGGATAACTCTAGGGGAAAGTGATTGTAGAATTTCCAAATGAGAAGCAACAGCCACACTGTTTACAACAAGAGTATGCAAATGTGATACCTCAATAACCTCTGTACAATAAAGGTGAAGAAGAGAAAAATGAGTATATTTTCAACTGGTATGTTTTATGGGCATGATTACATAGAAACTGTGTTTTTTAAGCAGCGCGCTTGAAAAATGAAGTTTCTTCCCCATTTATCTTTCTATAATAGAGTTCGTGAGTTCCCTTTTTCCTAGCGAGCGCCGAGGACGATGCAAATACTGTGGACGGAGAGAGAGAACACAATAGAATCTCTTTCCTGCTCCTCATTTATTCATATATTCACTTAGGGCAGCTTGACTTGGGGGAAAAAAAAGCTCAGCCTCAGACCACTGCACTGTTACTTTAGCCGGATAGCAAATTCTATGACATTAAACATATTTTCCCTTTGCCTGGGCTTGGAATTCAATCCACATCTCCCCACCCCTCAAGAACCTCCGGCGGTTGACCATCCAGCTCCGTAACGGACAGAAACTCCTCACAGTTGGCTTTAAAGCCGTCAATCAGCTCTCCCCCTCCCGCCTCACCTCACCGCTCTTCTACTACAACTCCGCTCCTCTAATGCACCGTGCCTCCATCTCGTCTATCTCACCGGCGACCGCTTGCCCACGTCCTGCCGCTGGCCTGGAATTCCCTCCCCCTCCACATAGGCCAGACCACTGCCGGAATAGAAATAAATCCACCCCTTTTCTCTTTTAGCCATTTGGGAGACAGTGTTGGCTTTGGTTTGAAAAAACATTGATCCCAAAAGAATGTCCCGCAGAGCCAGCGTGGATCAGTGGAAAGAGCCCGGGCTTCGGAGTCAGAAGTCATGGGTTCTACTCCCGGCTCTGCCACTTGTCAGCTGTGTGACTGTGGGCAAGTCACTTAATTTCTCTGTGCCTCAGTTACCTCATCTGTAAAAATGGGGATTAACTGTGAGCCTCACATGGGACAACCTGATTACCCTGTATCTCCCCCAGTGCTTAAAACAGTGCTCTGCACATAGTAAGCGCTTAACAAATACCAACATGATTGTCTCCTTCAAGCGATGAAACCTTGTTTTCCCTAGCTCCCTTTCCCTTCTGCAGCATCTCTGCACTTTAACCTGTCCCCCTTAAAAACTTAATAGTCACCTCACCCTCAGCCCCATAGGCCTTATAATAATGTTGGTATTTGTTAAGCACTTACTATGTGCCGAGCACTGTTCTAAGCGCTGGGGGAGATACAGGGTCATCAGGTTGTCCCACGTGAGGCTCACAGTCTTCATCCCCATTTTACAGATGAGGGAACTGAGGCCCAGAGAAATAAAGTGATTTGCCCACAGTCACACAGCTGCCAAGTGTCAGAGCTGGGATTCGAACCTATGACCTCTGACTCTCAAGACCGTGCTCTTTCCACTGAGCCATGCTGCTTCTCCTTATGTCCATATATGTAATTATTTCTATTAATGTCCATCTCCCCCTTCTAGACTGTCAGCTCATTTTGGGAAGGAAATGTGCTTCCAACCCTGCTGTATTGGACTCTCCTAGGGACTTAGTACAGTGCTCTACATACAGTAAGTGCTCAATAAATGCCATTGATCGAAAGCTAATGAGGTAGGGTACAGAGCATGTTCTTTTAGATTGTAAACTCCTTGTTTTGAGGGATCATGTCTATCATTTCTACAGAATTGTACTCTCTCAAGCCCTTACTCCAGTGTTCTGCCCCACAGTAAGCACTCACTAAATAATAACAGCCGTATTTGTTCTGTGCTTACTGTCCAGAATCCCCATTTTACAGAGGTGGAAACCAAGGCCCAGGGAAGTGAAGTGACTTGCTCAAGGTCACACAGGAGGCAGGCGGTAGAGCTGGGATCAGTACCCAGTCTTAATCCCCATTTTACAGATGAGGTCACTGAGGCACCGAGAAGTGAAGTGACTTGCCCACAGTCACACAGCTGACAAGCGGCAGAGCAGGGATTAGAACCCATGACCTCTGACTCCTAAGCCCGTGATCTTTCCACTGAGCCACTCTGCTTTTCATTCATTGTCGTATTTATTGAGTGCTTACTATGTGCAGAGCACTGAACTAAGCGCTTGGAATATACAAATCGGTAACAGATACAGTCCCTGCCCTTTGACGATGAAGTGTTTCATCAGCCAGTGGTATTTACTGAGCTCCTAGTGTTTGCAAAGCACTGTATTAAATGCTTGGGAGAGTCCAAAAGAGTAGGGATGATCCCTGTCCTCAAAGATCTGGTGGTCTACCGTGTGCAGAGCATTGTGGTAAATGTATGAGAGAGTCCATTAGGGCTAGGTGATGCATTTGTCTGCTGTGTCATCTTGAGCAAGCTACCTTCTCTGTGCCTCAGTTCCCTCATCTGTAAAATGGGGATTAAGACTGAGCCCCATGTGGGACAGGGACTGTGTCCAACCCAATTTGCTTTATTCAGCCCAGCACTTTGTACAGTACCTGGCACTTGTTGTTATCTCTTTCCTCAAGAGATTCTAGTTGATGCGTGCAGAGCCCTGTGCTAAACATTTGGACTCTTGCAAATGTTGATTAATAGAAGTGATCACAGAGCCTCAAGGAGCCTGTTGTCTACTGCAGTGAGGGTACTGTAATAATAATAATAATATTGGTGTTGGTTAAGCGCTTACTATGTGTCGAGCACTGTTCTATGCTCTGGAGTAGATACAGGGTCATCAGATTGTCCCACGTGAGCCTCACAGTAACTGAGGCACAGAGAAGTGAAGTGACTTGCCCAAGGTCACACAGCTAACAAATAGCGTAGCCGTGATTAGAACCCACGACCTCTGACTCCTAAACCCGGGCTCTTTCCATTGAGCCACGCTGCTTCTCGTTTACTGTACTAAATGCTTCAGAGACTCCAACAGAGTTGGCAGACACAATCCCTTCCCTTGAGGAGCTTCCAGTCTAGTCTGTGCAGAGCACTGCACTGAACCCTGGGGAGAGGACAATCGAGTTAGTACACACGATGTCTCACCTCAAGGAGCATCCAGTCTTACTGCGTGCAGAGCACTAAGGAAAATGCAGTCTTTTCATGGTAAGGTTTGAACACATGTTCATAGGGGCTGAGGATGTGTAGCTACAGTGAAAATTGGATTTATTAAGCATTTAATGTATGCAGAGCTCTGTTCCAAGCGCTGGGAAAGAATATGCAGGTAGGAATCAGACATGGACCTTGTTTCACGGGGTGAATAAGGATGTAATTCCTTGAGTGACTTCTTTACACTAGCTGTCTCAACTTCCTCTCCTCCAATTCTGTCCTTGACAGCCTGCAATCTGTCGTCACAGAAATTGTCCACTTGAAGGTCACCCATGACCTCCCTCTTGCCAAATCCAACAGCCTCTACTCCGTCCTAATCCTCCTCGACACCGTGCGCCAGCCCCTTCTCCCGCAAACATTTTCCACTCTTGTCTTCGCTGACACCGTCCTCGCCCGGTTCCCCTCCTCTCTCTCGTCCTATCTCGCTAGTTGAAACCAGAGAGTCAGTTGAAGCCAGGGGAGCGAATGAATTCTCTGGAGGAGTGGGGGTAGTTGGGGAATGGAGGGGAACCGGAAATGAACCTTGAAGGACGCCCCCCTGACACTTAGGGGGTGGGAGGCAGAGGAGACATAAAAGTCCTGTTGGATTAACTTTATTCCCTGCACTTCCTCAGTGCCCTTTTTCCCTCCTTCTAGACTGCAAGCTCATTAGGGGAAGGGACCGGGTTATGCTGTAGTCTCCCAAGCGCTTAGTACAATGTCCTGCCCACAGGAAGTGCTCCATAAATACAACTGATGGATTCCAGTTGGCTTTAGGGGTTACAGCGGAGTGGGTTCCTGCTGCTCTCGTTCACCTAGAACAGAGTATTTAAGGAGGAGTGTGGCCTAGTGGAAAGAGCCTGGTTCCCAGAGTCAGGAGGACCTGGGTTCTAATCCCGGCTCCGCCACTTGTCCGCTGTGTGACCTTGGGTAAGTCACTTCATTCTCTGGGCCTCAGTTCCCTCATCTGTAAAATAGGGATGCAGATTGTGAACCCGACCTTGGGACGTGGACCGTGTCCAACATGATGAGTTTGTATCTCCCCCAGTGCTTAATTCAGGCACAACATAAGCGCTTAACAAATACCTTTAAAAAAAAAAAGAGAGAGAATATCAGGGAAGTGTGTGACCTAGATCTTTTTAAGCTACTTAGTCGGGAAGTAGATGACATATTTTTCACACTCCACGGCATTTGCCGACAGAGAAAAGGACCTGGGGGAAGGCTCTTACCTATCAGTGGAGCACATGGCTGGAACAATATTTGCCAGAATTAGCATGCTGGGCATTCAGCGAAGGATCTTGTAGCGTCAATATTTATTCGAGAAATTGGTTGCCTTTAGAGTGTCGGGCTTTGCCCGGGGTTGGAGTGTGTATCTGAGCTCTGCCTTCTTGGATCTTTGGAGGAAAGGCAGGTGCCTTAATAAATGGGCTAAGGGGATTCGCGTAGAGTCTGTGGGTGATTGTGCCATGAATAATAATAATAACCACAATAGCAATGACAATAATGGTATTTAAGTCCTTACTATGTTCATTTAGACTGAAAGCTTGCTGGGGGCAGGGAATGTGTCTATTGTTATTTCGTATAGTGCTCTGCACGCAGGAAACCCTCAAATATAACTGAATTAATGTGCCAAGCACTATACTAAGCGCTGAATAAATCTTGTTAAATCGTGGGGTCTAAGGTAAAATAAGGAAGGCATCTATGCTTTCCTCCCTCAGATTGTCAACCTCTTTTTAGGTAGGTTTATATCAGATATGATCTCTGTGCTTGCCTTTAGCCTTTTTTGAAAGCCATCCTGATTATTTTCTTACTAGAATTTGCTTCGAGTAGATTCGGCAGGAATAATACTAATAATAGTAATGATAATAATAATTTTGGTACTTGTTAAGCACTTACTGTGTGCCAAGCCCTGTTCTGAGTCCTGGAGTAGATGCAAGTTAATCCGCTTGGACACAATCCCTAACCCACACGAGGCTCACGCTCTTAATTCCCGTTTTACGAACGAGATCATCAGTACATCTCCTAGCGAGGGTCACGGAGAAGCAGTGAGACATAGCGGGTAGATCTGGGGGCTGGGAAGTTAGTAGGACCTGGGTTCTCATTCCAGCTCTGGTACTTGTCTGCTGTGTGAACTTGGGCAAGTCGCTTCACTTCTCTGGGCCTCAGTTTCCTCATCTGTAAAATGGGGATGAAGATTGTGAGCCCCATGGGGGACAGGGATTGTGTCCAACCCGATTTACTTGTAGCTTCCCAGCGCTTAGCTTGTGTGGGCAGAGAATGTGTCTGTTATATCGTTCTACTCTCCGAAGCGCTTAGTACAGTGCTCTGCACAGAGTAAGCATTCAATAAATATGATCATTTATTCAATAGTATTTATTGAGCACTTACTATGTACAGAGCACTGTACTAAGCGCTTGGAATGTACAAATCGGTAACAGATACAATCCCTGCCCTTTGACGGGCGCACAGTCTAATCGGGGGAGACGGACAGACAAAAACAATAGCAATAATTAGAATCAAGAATTAACTGACTGACTACAGTGCCTGGTACGTAGGAAGTGCTGAACAAAAACCATAATTATTAGTATTGTTCCTGAATGGTGGAATTCAATTTCACCATTATTTTTGTGTGCCTCACTGAGTAAACCAATTATTTCTCCAGGCCGGATTAAAATGGCGCCTAATCGATCACTATACACTGGCTTCCAGTTGATACCTCCACCTTCTAATACCCACATGGCTTAATTCTACTTATCTACTTATGGGGTCAGAGCTTACTTCTGCTGAAGAAGCCACCCCAACCATGCCACCAGCGTTAAATGGCGACATGAATTGAATCCCGGCTAGTGGAGAGATTCTACATTCCTTTATGTAGAAAATGTGAATTAAAAAATGGAAGAGAAAATACTTGAAGATGGCCAAGTTTTCAAAAACTAATCTCCTCTTCCTAATCTAGCCGGAGTGAACTATCAAAGCCTTTGTCCAATCCGTCACGAATCTCGGAATTCTTCCTCTCTTCACAGGTTCTTGGTAGAATAAATGTCTAAAAATATTCCTCTCGCACTGTTTAATCGACCGTGTGCGGGATTCCAATCTCCCTCAAATGCCTCGTCACCGAATGCCAGTTGTTTCGATACCGTTATTATCATAATTATGCAAGATCGCCTTCCGAGCCTGCGGGTATATCCTACTACTTGACCTAGAGAGGAATGATGGGTTCAATTTTTGGACATAGGAAAAAGAGATGCACAAGAGGAGCCGTGAATGGGAGTGTCTCTTTGTGGGTTGGGATCAGAACTATCGCCTCTATTTTGCCGTTCTCGCCGAAGCGCTTAGTGCAGTGCTCTGCACATGGTAAGCGCTCAAAAATTGCCACTGATTTAGTCCAGAAGCTTTATTCAAGTCTCAACAAAGACGATGACCATTTGGATGATCTAATCAATCAGGTTTTTTTTTAATGGTATTTGTTAAGCGCTTAATATGTGCCAGGCTTTATACTAAGCACTGGGGTACAGACAAGTTAATCAGGTTGGACACAGTCCCTCTTCCACATAGAACTCACAGTGTTAATCCCCATTTTATAGATGAGGTAACCGAGGTCCATAAAACTTAAGCGACTTGTCCAAGGTCACACAGCAAACAGTGGCGGAGCCAGGATGAGAACCCAAGTTCTTCTGACTCCCAGGCCCGGGCTCTGCTCATTGAACTGTGCTCCTTCTAATCAGCTGTATTTGTTGAACACTTAATATGTGCATAGAACTTTAATAAGTGCTTGGGAGAGGACAATCAGACAGAGTTGGTAGACACATTCCCTGCCCCCAACGATCATTGCAAGTTAGTCAAAACTGCCAGTCAAGCAGTTTTGCACATTTAACTCCTCATATTCCCTCCCAAACCTTCTCCTCCTTCCCAGACTTTCCCATCCTTGTAGACAACACCACTGTTCTATCTTGTCTCACTATTTGGTAGTTGGCTTATCCTGGACTTGGTGGTCTCCAAATGTTTAATACAATACTCTACACACAGTAAGTTCTAAGTAAATAATAATAATGATGGTGGTATTTGTTCAGCGCTTACTATGTGCCAGGCACTTTACTAAGCCCTGGGGTCGATGCTGCAAATTGGGTTAGACACAGTCCCTGCTCCCTGTGGGGCTCACACTCTCAATCCCCATTTTAAAGATGGGGTAACTGAGTCCCAGGGAAGTGAAATAATAATGTTGGTATTTAAGTGCTTACTATGTGCAGAGCACTCTTCTATGCGCTGGGGTAGATACAGGGTCATTAGGTTGTCCCACGTGAGTCTTCATCCCCATTTACAGATGAGGGAACTGAGGCACAGAGAAGTGAAGTGGCTTGCCCAAGGACACTCAGACACGTGGTGCTGGGATTAGAACTCGTGACCTTCTGACTCTCAGGCCCATCCTCTAGTCACTACACCGTGTCGTTTCCCATACACCACGCCGTTTCCCATTGATGGTTTGAAGACTACCCATTCCCCTCCATATCAAGCACAAACTCCTGATTATTGGCTTTTTTAAAAGGGTTCTTGTTAAACACTTCGTGCCAAGCACTGTACTAAGCGCCGGGGTAGATGACCAAATAATCAGGTTGGACACAGTCCCTTTCCCTTATGGGCTCTCAGTCTAAGAAGGAGTAAGGTTTTCTCCCCATTTAACAGATGAGGGAGGAAAATGAGTCCCAAAGAAGTTAAATCAGGGGTATTTGCTGAGCACTTACTGTGTACAGAGCAATGCTTGGGAGAGGACAATATAACCGACTTTGTAGACCCGTGCCTTGTCCACAACAAGCTGTCAAGACTAGAACTTAAATGATTTGCCCAAGGTCACCCAGCAGGCTGGAGGCGGAGATGCCATTAGAATCCAGGTCCTCTGACTCCCAGGCCCGGGCTCTTCCCACCGGGCCGCACTGCTGTATCCTTTTCCTCTTCTTCAGTGTGGCCAAGGGTGACCTCAATTGGACAATAATCGTGCCTTGAATCTCACCTTTGGATGTTTAGGGGATTCTCAGCGTGAACTTAGGCCGAGTTTATGCAGAAATTCTTCTTGCAATCCCCCAAGAGCAGAGAGGATGGTGAGCGACAGCATTTATTAAGCGCTTTGTGTGTGTCGAACACCGCACTAAGTGCTGGGGAGGAATACGTGAGTGAGAATTAGTCACAGTCCCTGAACAGGAAGTAGAGATGGTGGAATTTCTAGTGGATGATAGCCTTAATCTTCACAGCATTGAGGGAGCAAAGCCCGTGGTTGGTGATGAAAGTGTCTGGTTGTAATTGCCTTAGCTTCCAAAGAAACCATCAACTCCCGATAAATAATTAAAACAATCAAGGCTCTTCAAGATGCCACAGTTCAGTAGCGGTGATTAAAGAGGGCTAGGGGCCGTTATTTGACTTTTTTATGATAAATTTTATCCTACTGTCATTGTGTCAGATTTCATTATTTTTTGGTTCTTTGGAAATGTTTTTCTTTTGGGTTTACCAGGAAAAACCCACCTCTATCTCTCGCCACTCCAGTCCATAATTCACAATGCTGCCTGGATCATTTTTCTCCAAAAACATTCAGGCCTTGTTTCCCTACTCCTTAAGACCCTCCAGTGGTTGCCCATCCGACCCTGAATCGAGGAGTTTCTGATGGATTGATTGATTGATCGTCGGCTTTAAAGCTCTCAATTCCCTCACCCCCTTCTACCTGGTCTCCTGCTACAACCCAGCCTGCAGGCTTTGCTCCTGTAATGCCAACCTTCTCACTGAACCTCCATCTCGGTTCTCTCACCATTGGCCTCTCGCCCACATCCTGCCTCGGGCTTTGAACGCCCCCGATCTTCATATCCGGCAGACGATTACTTTCCCCACCTTCAGAACCTCATTAAAAGATCAGGTGAGAAACTATAATAATGCTTTTTAATAAAGAGTAATGATAATGGTATTTGTTAAGCACTTACTATGTGCAGAGCACCGTTCTAAGCGCTGGGGGAGATAGAGGGTCATCAGGTTGTCCTACGTGAGGCTCACAGTCTTAATCCCCAATTTACAGATGAGGAAACTGAGGCACAGTGAAGTTAAGTGACTGGCCCACAGTCACACAGCTGACAAGTGGCAGAGCAGGGATTCGAACCCATGACCTCTGACTTCCAAGCCCGTGCTCTTTCCACTGAGCCACGCTGCTTCTCTATTGATAACTCTGGTATACCTGGTTAGGGATTATAATGATACTTATTAATAAATCAGTCAATCCCTAGAGTGGACTGAACTCCTATAGTGTGCAGGGCTCTGTAATGAGCACTTGGATATTCTTTGCCAAAGCTAAAGTGCATTCAGTAAGTGCTTAATAAACTGTTATTACCCCATTTTGGGAGAGTGTAATTGTAGACATGATGTCATAAAGACGCTCAATTCTACTGGTGGGGATATTAGAGAAATCAATAGGATTTAGTGAGCGCTTACTGTGTGTGGAGCACTGTAATAAGCGCTTTGGAGAGCCCAATACAACAGAGTTGGCAGGCACGTTGCCTGCCCGCAAGGAATTCACAGACCAGAGGAGGAGACGGACATTAAATGGTGGATATGGTTTTAAGCATTATGGGACTGAAAGTGGGGAGAATAAAGGGTGAAAATCCAAGTGCAGAAGAGGAAGAAGAGAATGGAATGCTGAGTTCCATGTGGCACCTGATTATTTTGTATCTACCCCAGGTTTAAGTACAGTGCCTGGTCCATAATAAGCGCTTAACAAATACCACACTACCTTTTAGTTTTAGAGCATTCGATCAGTCAGTGGATTTATTGAGTGCTTACTGCATGCAGAGAGCTGTTTAAGCTTGGGAGATTACAGTACAGAAGAGTTGGTAGACTTGCTGACTGCAAGGAATTTACAGTCTAGAGACTTGTCTCTCTTTTTTTTTTTAAATGGTATTTATTAAGCACTTACTATGTGCCATGCACTGTACTAAGCACTGGGGTAGACACAAGCTAATCAGGTTGGACAAAGTTCTAGTTCCACATAGGGCTCTAAGTATTAATCCCCAGTATATGGATGAGGAAGCTGAGGCCCAAAGAAAGTGAAAAGACTTGCCCAGTGTCTCACAGAAGACGGGGTGGAGGCAGGATTAGAACCCAAGTCCTTTGTAATAATAATAGTAATAATTGTCTGTTTTAAGCGCTTCCTATGTCAGACACTGTACTAAGGGCTGGGGTGGATACGAACCAATCGATTTGGACACAGTCCCTGTCCTTTTGGGACTCACAGTCTTAATCCCCATTTTAGAGATGAAGGAGCTGAGGCCCAGAGAAATGAAGTGACTTGTCCAAGGTCACACAGCAGACAAATGGTGGAAGCAGGATTAGAACCCAGGTCATTTTGACTCCCAGCCCCACACGCTATCCACTAGGCTCTGCTGTTTCTCACTGCTGCTTTATTCAGGTTCTGAAACTATCCCGGTTGCCCCCTGGCAGTCGGAGACTCTGGCATGGGAAGTTCTGTGGCCCTTTCCCTGCCTGCAGTGGCAAATTGCTTCCTGTTGAGGGTGTTTAATGAGCCCTTCAGGATTAATAAACAATAAAAATTTCCTGTCAGGAAAGTTTTCTTCAGAACTGGATGAAGCATTTGTCAACTGAGCGCAATCTGGCAAAGATGCAGTGTGTCCTGGAGAACACAATTCTCTTTGGGATCCTGTGATATCTGACGATCAGCTCGACGGTTAGATAAATAGTTCTTCCATTATGTTGACAAATGCAGGGAGGTGCTTGGGTTTAGGGACAAGACATCAGTTAGTGGTGTAGTCTGTTTTTTAAATTTTAAATCACGTGTAAGAGCTTACTATGTGCCAGGCACTGTATTAACCTCAGGGGCAGACGCGTGATAATTGGGTTGGATGCAGTCTCACGTGAGACTCGCAGTCTTAGTCCCCATTTTACAGAGGAGGAAACTGAGGAGCCAACAGTCTAGGTGGGAGATGGAGATTAAATAATGGGTACAGATAGAAATGTTGAGTGGGGTTGAAGGTGGAGTGAATATCGGCGCTTAATGGGCCCTCACCTTGCCCCTGATTACCTCACCTCCCTCCTCTTCTTCTACATCCCAGCCCCCACCCCAGTCCGCTCTTCTGGTGCCGCCAACCTTCTCACGGGGCCTCGTTCTCACCTGTCCCGCCGTTGACACCTGGCCCACGACCAACCTCTGGCCTGGGACGCCCTCCCTCTTCACATCCACCAAACCTAGCACACTTGCCCCCTTCGAAGCCCTATTGAAAGCTCACCTCCTCCAGGAGGCCTTCCTAGACTGAGCCCCCATTTTCCTCTGCTCCTCCCCTTCCCATCGTCCTGACTCTCTCTGCTCTAACCCCCTCCCCACCCCACAGCCCTTGTGTATATATGTACATATTTATAATTCTATTTATATTAATGATGTGTACATAGCTATAATTCTATTTATACCGATGCTGTCGATGCCTGTTTACTTGTTTTGTTGTCTGTCTCCTCCCTTCTATACTGTGAGCCCGTGTGGGCAGGGACTGTCTCTATTTCTTGCTGAATTGTACTTGCTTAGTGCTTAGTACAGTGCTCTGCACACAGTAAGTGATCATTAAATGCCATTGAATGATTGAATGAATGAGTGGGAAATACCCAAGCTCAAAAGCTCCGGGGACATGTGAGTTCATTGGTCTGGGAAATCCTTAGCTGATGAGTCTTTCCTTTCAGGATGTCTGCCTGTAGAGTTAACAGAAACAGTTTCTCCAGTCATAAGGGCACATAGAAATGACCTTGGCGAAAAAGCGTGGCTTTATGGGCCCATGGCCAAATGCAGAAGCAGTGTGGCCTAGTGGAAAGGGTCCAGGCCTGGGAGTCAGAGGACCTGAGTTCTAATTCCAGCTCTGCCCCCTGTCTGGTGCTCGGTGATCTTGGGCAGGTCGTTTGACTTCTCTGGGCCTCAGTTCTCTCATCTCCAAGATTGGGATTCAATATCTGTTCTCCCTCCTACTCAGACTGTGCGTCCCGCGTGAGACCCGTTAATCTTGTATCTACCCCAGCACTTAATAGTGCGGCCTAATGGCTAGAGCCTGGGTCTGGGAGTCAGAAGGACCTGGATTTTAATCCCCCCTCTGCCACTTGTCAACTGTGTGACCTTGGACAAGTCATTTCACTTCTCTGTATTTCAGTTCCCTCCTCTGTGAAATGGGCATTACGACTGTGAACCCCATATGGGACAGGGACTGTGTCCCACCTAATTTGCTTGTATCCACCCCAACGCTCAGCATAGTGCCTGACATGTAGTAAGTGCTTAACAAATAGCACAATTGTTGTTATTATTAGTGCAGTGTTTGACACATAGTAAATGCTTAACAAATATCATTATTATTATTATTGTTAGTGTTACTATTACAGAGTTAAAGAATACTGGGTTGTAAGTCCTCCTTGGCACAAAGTAAAGACTCAACGTAAACCGCAACTACTGTGATGATGGAACTCTGGAGAAACTCTAGACTGTCAGCTCATGGTTAGGGAATGTTACTACCAATTCTGTTGTATTATACTCTCCTGAGTGCATAGTACAGTACTCTGTGCACAGTAAGTTTTCAAAAAATACCACTGATTGATTCAAATACCACTGATGGATTTTAAAACCATCATCCAATTCATTGTATCAGTTCAACCTTGAAAACTTTGCTTAAATCCTCCCTTTCCTCCCCATGTATCCTGGTACGACACATCATCCAAGCAGTTATCCTATGCCTCTTTGATTGCTGTAGCAGCCTCCTCGCTGACCTCCCTGCCTCCTGTCTCTCCCCATTCCAGTCCGGACTTCACTCTGCCGCCCGGATCTTTTTTCTAAAAGAGCGCTTAGTCCACGATTCCTTTTGGCTCTAAAGGGACAAAGACTGCGAGCCCCATGTGGGACAGGGACTCTGTCCCATCTGATTACTTGGTATCTACCCCAGTGCTTGGTACAGTGCCTAGCACAATGGAAGCGCTCAAGAAATACGATAAAGAAATGCCTCGTGGGGTTGAATCAGACAGCCCTACTCTGATGGTTTTTACCGACCGGGACAGCGTCGGAGTAATTATGGTATTCTAATTACGGTATGTGCTGATTAATAGAATCCATCAGTCAAGCAGTGGCGTTCATCGAGTGCTTAATGTAGGCCGAGCACTGTGCTAAGCATGTGGGAGAGTGCACTATAACAGAGCTGGTAAGCACCCTGCTAGATGCCATTCCTTAGATCATCATCAATGGTTGTATCGAGCACTTGTGTGCAGAGCACTGCACTAAGCGCTTGGGAGAGTACTTTATAACAGAGTTGGTAGGCACCATTCCTCTTCTGAGTTTGAAATAGGGGACGCGAACAGAAGTGGCTTTGGGCGGCTCACTCTGTCTCTTGAGCTCTGCACGTGGCGGTATTTATGGGGTGTCTTTGACGGAATTCCCGCCGCTTTTGCCTCTCGCAAAATGATTGTTAATTAACTTTTTTTCCCTCCTCTGAAACTCCTGCAAGCTGAATTGTAGTTGATGAGTTTCGAAGTTGGAGCCCATAAATCCTGCAGCAATTTTATAAACCTCGTTATTTAACCTAAATTGGATTCTCCATCAATCGAGACGAATCAATTTTTTTATGTCATATTATTGTGCATTTCAGTACCATTGCTTTCTAATTAGAAAGGTCTTTGTCTTCATGAGGACTTAAATTCCCGGAGGAGTGTCCTGAAATTCCAATTCCTGGTAGCGCCGATTTAGACGAATGTTATTCCTAAAAAGGATGATCTGCTGTTGCCTCATTCTGACCCTTTCCTATGTTTTGAACTTTGATCCATTTGCATTAATCTTTTTAGACTGACTTGAAAATGGCACCCGAGAATCAGGTGATAAAGGGAATTTCAAAGCATATAGATTCAACTGTTTCCTCTTCGGAACAATCTCGATCCTTTGGATTATAAACTCCTCAAGGGCAGGGATAGTATCTACTTATTTTATTATTCTCTCCCAAGCGCTCAGTATAGTGCTCTGCACCCAGTAGACTGGAAGCTCCTCAAGGGTGGGGATAATGTCTGCTAACTCTATTGTACTTTCCCAAGCGCGTAGCGCAACGCTCTGCAAACGTTCAGGCAGTGTTTTCCCCACTCCTTCAGAGACTTCAGTGGTTGCCCATCCAGCTCTCCGTCAAACTGAGAAGCGGCGTGGTTCAGTGGAAAGAGCCCGGGCTTGGGAGTCAGAGGTCGTGGGTTCTAATCCTGACTTGGCCACTTGTCTGTGTGGCCTTGGGCAAGTCACTTCCCCTCTCTGGACCTCAGGGGCCTCATCTGTAAAATGGGGATGAAGATTGTGAGCCCCATGTGGGACAACCTGATGACCCCGTGTCTACCCCATCGCTTAGAACAGTGCGCGGCACATAGTAAGCGCTTAAATACCAACATTATTATTAGTAAACAGAAACTCCTCACCATTGGCTTTAAAGCGCTCCATCAGCTTGCCCACTCCTCACTCACCTTCCTGCTCTCATATTACAATCCAGCCTGTGCAGTTCGCTCCTCTAATGCCAACCTTCTCCCTACACCTCGATCTGATCTATCTCACCGCTAACTTCTCGTCCACTCCCTGTCTCTGGCCTGGAAAGCCCTCCCTCGTCATATCAGACAGATAATTACTCCGCTGCCACTAGAAAGTTTTATTTAAGGCACATCTCCAAGAAGCCTTCCCTGACTAAGCCCTCCTTTCCTCTCCTCCCACGCCCTTCTGCGTCAACCTGACTCTCTCCCTTTATTCATCCCCCCTCCCAGCCCTACACCACCTATTTCTTTCATTTCTGTCATTTCTTTCTGTCTATTAATACCTGTTTCCCCCTCTAGACTTTGTTGTGGGCAGGGAATGTATCTGTTATTCTTTTGTCCTCTCCCAAGCGCTTAGTATAGTGATCTGCACACAGTAAGCACTCAATAAATGACTAGACTAGGCTCCTCAAAGACGGGGATAGGATCTACTAGTTCCATTGTTGGCTCCCAAGTGCTCAGTACAGTGCGCATGGTAAGCTTTAAGCTACTCAAGGGCAGAGGTTGTGTCTATTAACTATGTTGTCTTCTTCCAAGTTCTCTCTAGAGTGCTGATGATAATAATAATTTGAGTGCTTCTTATGTGTCAAGCACCGTACTAAGCTTGGGTGGAGGTAGAAGATAATCAGGTCCCTCGTGGGGCTCACAGTATAAGTAGGAGGGCGAACAGGTATTAAATCCCCAGATGAGAGATCTGAGGCCCAGAGAAGCAAAGTGACCTGCCCAAGGTCACACATCCGACGAGTGATGGCGGTGGGTTTGGAAGTGGTGTGCGGCAAAGCGGCGAGGGACCGGCCTAGAAGCCAGAGGACCCGGGTTAAAGACTGAGCTGTGCTGTAAGTCTGCCTTGTGACCGTGGGCGGGTCACTTAACCTCTCTGTACCTCAGCTTCCCCATCTATAAAATGGGAATAATAAGGCCTGCCTTGTGTCCCTACCTCTCAGGGCTGCTGTGAGGGTTGCCATGAACCAATTAATGTGAGCACGCTTTGGTAATGAAAGCGCTATAGAATTTTTTTGTCAAGCAGCATAGTGTAGTGGATAGAGCCCAGGCCTGGGAGTCAGAAGGTCACGAGTTCCAATCCTGACTCCTTCCGCTCTATGACCATGGGCAAGTCACTTGATTTCTCTGGACCTCAGTTACCTCATCTGTAAAATGGGGATTGAAACTTGGAGCCCCAGTGGGACAGGGACTGTGTCCAACCTAATTTGGTTGTAACCACTCCAGCACTTGTTGAAGTGCCTGGCACAAACCAAGTGCTTAATAAATAACGTTATCATTATTATTGTTACGATTATTATGACCTACAGATCCATAGCAGTGGGAAGCAGCGTGGCTCAGTGGAAAGAGCACGGGCTTTGGAGTCAGGGCTCATGAGTTCGAATCCCAGCTCTGCCACTTGTCAGCTGTGTGACTGTGGGCAAGTCACTTAACTTCTCTGTGCCTCAGTTCCCTCATCTGTAAAATGGGGATTAAGACTGTGAGCCCCACGTGGGACGACCTGATTCCCCTGTGTCTACCCCAGCGCTTAGAACAGTGCTCTGCACATAGTAAGCGCTTAACAAATACCAACATTATTATTATTATTATTATAGCAGCTTTCTCCTGGCCGACAGGTTGCCGAATCCACAGCACTGCAACTTCGGGTAGCTTCCAAAATGGAAAACCCATTTTAAAAATTATATATTATATGAGGCAGCATGGCATTAGAGGACAGAGCGTGGGCCTGGGAGTCAGGAGGTCGTGGGTTCAAATCCCTCATCTGCCACTTGTCTGCTGTGTGACTTTGGGCAAGACACTTCTTCTCTGTGCCTCAGTTACCTGATTTGTAAAATGGGGATTGAGACTGTGAGCCCCACATGGGACAGGGACTGTGTCCAATCTGATCGGCTTGTATCCACCTCAGCGCTTAGTACAGTGCCTGGCATGTAGTAAGCTCTTAAATACCATTATTATTATTATTAGAACTCAGGTCCTCTGATTCCCAGGTCTGGTTTCTTTCCACCAGGCCACCCTGCTTCTCTGCTGGATTTTGCTTGTGACTGTGATCCCCATGTGAGACGAGGATTGTCTTTTCTGATTCTCCTGTCTCTGCCTCAGTGCTTAGCACAGCAGCTGGCATCTGCCCTAGTTGTTATTTTTTCAGAAGAGGAGTGAATCAGCAACGATTTCGCTCAAGTAGGCTGCTAGAATAAAGTAAGGCAATTTCCAGGAGAAGAAAGATTCTCCTGAGATTCCGTAATCGTGTTTTCTGACACCTAGTTCTTAATAAAATTCATCTCCATGGCTCCTTGTTTTTGCTTGGGCTTTTGGAATTTCAATAGATTGAGCCAAGCAGTAGACAGCATTAAGAATGCATTCTAAAGGCAGCGTGGACAGCTTTGACCTTTAAGTTCATCTTTAATGTGACGGTTTTATGACTATTTCATGCAGTAATTGAGGAAAATAGAGCAGTAATGAAGCACAACAATCATGCATCCACACCATTATTTTAATCAGTTGCTTCTAATGTCTTTCATTTTTGTATTATATTGAGCAACATCGTGGTCTAGTGGAAATAGCCCGGTCCTGGGAGTCAGAGGACCTGGGTTCTAATCCCAGCAGCGTCTGCCTTGGGCAAGGCGATCAATACATGGTATGTACGGAGCGCTTACTATGTGCCGAGCGGTGTACTAAGTGCCCCAGAGAGTAATAATAATAGTGTTGGTATTTGTTCAGCGCTTACTATGTGCAGAGCACTGTTCTAAGCCCTGGGGTAGACCCAAGGTAATGAGGTTGTCCAACGTGAGACTCACAGTTAATTCCAATTTTACAGATGAGGAAACTGAGGCGCAGAGAAGTTAAGTGACTTGCCCACAGTCACACGGCTGACAAGTGGCAGAGCCGGGATTCGAACCCATGGGCTCTGACTCCCAAGCCCGGCCTCTTTCCACTGAGCTACGTTGCTAAAACAGAGTTGGCAGACATTCCCTGCCCACAACGAACTTGGAGTCTACAGGGGGAGACAGACATGAATATAAATTGCAGATATGAACATAAATGCTTTAGGGCGGAGGGCATGGTGAAGACCCACTGCCCAAAGGTCACAGGGCAAAGGAGAAGGTCACAGGAGGAGGAGACGGGGTGGAAAAAGACAATCAGGGAGAGCCTCCTGGAGGAGATATGGCCTCAGTAAGGCTTTGAAGTTGGGTAGAGGAGTGGTCTGGCCTAGTGGAGGGGGAGGGAGCTCTAGGCTAGGGGGAGGATATGGAAAAGGGGTCGGTAGTGAGATAGACGAGATCTATCTGGGGCAAATCACCTCACTGTAATAATAATAATAATGTTGGTATTTGTTAAGCGCTTACTATGTGCAGAGCACTGTTCTAAGCGTTGGGGTATACAAGGTAATCAGGTTGTCCCACATGAGGCTCACAATCTTCATCCCCATTTTACAGATGAGGTAACTGAGGCACAGAGAAGTTAAGTGATGTGCCCACAGCCACACAGCTGACAAGTGGCGGAGCTGGGATTTGAACCCATGACCTCTGGCTCCCAAGCCCATGCTCTTTCCACTGAGGCACGCTGCTTCTCTCAGCGTTGTACCTCAGTTACCTCATCTGTAATTATAATAATAATAATGGTAATTGTGTTATTATGTTCCAGGCACTGTTCTGAGCTGGGGGCTCACAGTCTTCATCCCTGATTCTATTTATTGCTATTGTTCTTGTCTGTCCGTCTCCCCCGATTAGACTGTAAACCCCTCAGAGGGCAGAGACTGTCTCTATCTCTTACCGATTTGTACATTCCAAGCACTTAGTGCAGTGCTCTGCACATAGTAAGGGCTCAATAAATACTATTGAATGAATGAATGAACAGAGGAGAAAACTGAGGCCCAGACGAGGTTAGAAACTTGCTCCAGGTCACACACTAGACAGGTGGTGGAGCCGGAATTAGAACCCAGGTCCTTCTGACTCTCAGGTCTGTGCTCTACCCATTATGCCATGTCGTTTCTCATCTGTAAAAAGGGGATGAAGACTGTGAGCCCCACCTGGGACACAAACTGTGTCCAACCTGATTAGCTTGTATCTACCCCAGCGCTTATACGAACCTGGGAGTCAACAGGACCTGGGTTCTAATTCTACCTCTGCCCCTTGCCTGCTGCGTGACCATCGCCAAGTCACTTTACTTCTCCGGAGCAGCGTGGCTCAGTGAAGAGTCCGGGCTTGGGAGTCAGAGGTTATGGGTTCTAATCCTGGCCCTGCTGCTTGTCAGCTGTGTGATTTTGGGCAAGTCACTTCACTTCTCGGTGCCTCAGTAAGCTCATCTGTAAATGGGGATGAAGACTGTGAGCCTCACGTGGGACAACCTGATGACCCTGTCTCTCCCGCAGCGCTTAGAACAGTGCTCTGCACATAGTAAGCGCTTAACAGATACCAACATTATTATTATTATTCTCTGTGCCTCAGTTACCTCATCTATCAAATGGGGATTAAGATTGTGAGCCCTATGTGGGGCAGGGACTGTGTCGAACCTGATTAATAATGTTAATAATAAATAATGTTGGTATTTGTTAAGCGCTTACTATGTGCAGAGCACTGTTCTAAGCTTGGATCTACCCCAGAGCTTAGAACAATGCATAGTAAGTGCATAGCAAATGCTATTATCATCATTATTATTGTCCTCCAGAGTCAGGTTTCTCTGACTCATAGGCCCCGGGTCTTTCCACTAGGCCACACTGCTTTTCAAGAAGAGCGGAGAAGCAGCGTCCTCAGGGATAGAAAACCTCTCCCCTCTTCATTTTCTAGTCTTGGCAAAAGGGAGAAAAGCTTCTCTCCTCAGCTCAACCCCACCCTGGAAAACCCAGCAGCCGAGAGATCAAATAAACGGCTTCTCTTTGAAGGCGGCGGGTTTACGCAAACACTCGAGAAAGTTAGAAAAGCGCACTGAAATGGAAGAATTAAGTATTGAACAGCCCGAGAAGGAACACGGTTTCTTTGGTTCGGAACGGGGGGGGGGGGTCGCGGTCTCGGTACCCATGGGGCAAGGGGGAAGCGATGATGGGCTTTGATGAAACGTTGGGTGGCTGTCACTGGAGGAGAAATCGTCGCTGACTTGGTTTATCCCTCGGCTATCGTGAATGGCGGAGGAAATGCCACCGATCGATAGGATTTGGTTATTCTTTCACTCCTTCAATCGTATTTATGGAGTGGTTACTCTATGGGAGCAGCGTGGCTCAGTGGAAAGAGCTCGGGCTTTGGAGTTAGAGGTCATGGGTTCGAATCCTGCCTCGGCCACTTGTCAGCTGGGTGACTGTGGGCAAGTCACTTCTCTTCTCGGTGCCTCAGTTACCTCACCTGCAAAATGGGGCTGAAGACTGTGAGCCCCACGTGGGACAACCCGATTCCCCTGTGTCTACCCCAGCGCTTAGAACGGTGTTCGGCACATAGTAAGCGCTTAACAAATACCAACACTACCCAACGGTCACTGGTTCTGGTGGGGTGAAAAGTAGACCCAAGAGAAATTAGTTAGAGAAGACTTGTAAGCTCGGTGTAAGCAGGGAATGTTTCTACCAACTCTGTTGTGTTGTCCTCTCCCAAGCGCTTAGTCCAGTGCTCTGCAAGCAGAAAGTGCTCAAAACTACCACTCATTGATTGATGGATTGATTAATAATAATGTTGGTATTTGTTAAGTGCTTATGACGTGCAGAGCACTGTTCTAAGCGCTGGGGTAGGGAGACGGTCATCAGGTTGTTCCATGAGAGGCTCACAGTCTTAATCCCCATTTTACAGATAAGGGAACTGAGGCACAGAGAAGTGAAGTGACTTGCCCACAGTCACAGCTGACACAGGGCAGAGCGGGGATTCGAACCCATAACCTCTGACTCCCAAGCCCGGACTCTTTGCACTGAGCCGCGCTGCTTCTGTCTCCCTCTCCCAAGTGCTTAGTGCATTACTCTGCTTGCAGTAAGCACTCAAGGCTCATTGGAAAGAGCCTGGGCTTCAGAGTCACAGGTCATGGGTTCGACTCCCAGCTCTACCACTTGTCAGCTGTGTGACTGTGGGCAGGTCACTTCACTTCTCTATGCCTCAGTTCCCTTATCTGTTAAATGGGGATTAACTGTGAGCCTCACATGGGACAACCTGATCACCCTGTATCTACCCCAGCGTTTAGAACAGTGCTCAACACGTAGTAAGCGCTTAACAAATACCAACATTATCATTATTATTAATAAACACCACTGATTGATATCTGTCGGCCTTCACGGTAAGCTCCCTGTTAGCAGGGCTCATGACCTGACCTAATTATCTTCTTTCAATCCCATCGCATAAGTACCGTGCCTGGCACAGAGTGAGCCCTTAAACAGCCACTTGTTATTATCATTAGTATTATTTACTGACTGCCCACTGAGTTCTAAGTGCTGAACTAAATCCTCTTCTAAGTGGACACCTTCTCTGCCCCCCGGGAGCTATTTGTTTAATGGACGCTCCTTGAGGGGAGGGATTGTGGCTATTCTACTGTCCTCTCCCAAGTGTTTAGCACAATGCCCTGCACATAGTAGAATGGACGAGGGCAGCACTTAACTCCTAATTCTATTTTTCTCTCCCAAGCGTTCTGTCCAGTGCTCTGCACACAGTAGACGGGAAGCTCCTTGAGGGCAGGGCCCATGTATACTAACTCTTTTGTGCTCTTCCAAGCGCTCAGTACAGTGGTCTGCACGCAGTAGACTGGAAACTCTTTGAGAGCAAGGATCATCTTGACCGACTCTATTGCCCAAGTGCTCCACTTTAGTATGCGCTCAATTCGTACCCCTGATTGATAAATTTATTATTTTTCTTTTTTTTTTTCCAGCAGCTGAATTTAGGAAGTTTGCATCCATTCATTCTTCTTGAAAATTCTGAGCTGGAAATTCACTAAGATTGGGAACAGATAATAGAATGCAAATTGGCCCATGCAGACTATTAACTTGACATCCAAGTGTTGACTTGCACAGTTTCCATATTTAATAAGGGTCCAATTTCTTAAGTAGGAATAAAAATTAGGAATAATAATTGAAGTAAGTTACTTCCCAATAAATAGACATGTCCTCTCTGATTAAAGTGTAGTAATTGTGTGTTGGAGTTAACGGAGAGGCCAAGAACAATTTTATAATAACCATCTAAGTGCTTGGGAAAAAAAACCCACCTCAATGCTTTTATTACTTTTAACAGAGTGTGGTTACTGCTTCTCTTAATTTATGTGTACTCTGTCAATCAATTTCACTTCATTAAATGCTGAATTTAATGAACTTGAGGATCTCGAGTGAGTGGGATTTCTAAGTTTCACTCAGTTTACATTACCTAGTGAAAGTTGGAGGCCGAAAGATTCCTTTTTTTTTTTTTTGGTATTGGTTAAGTGCTTACTGTGTGCCAGGCACTGTACTAAGCGGTGGGATGGGAACAAGAGGTTCAGATGGGAAACGATCCATGTCCCGCATAGGGCTCACTTGCTTAACCCCCATTTTACAGAGGAGGCAACTGAGGCCAAGAGAAGTGAAGGGACTCGCCCAAAGGTCACACAGCAGACAAGCGGTGGAGCTGGGATTAGGACCCAAGTCCTCTGAATCTGAGGCCCTGCCTCTTTCCACTAGGCCACGCTGAATTTCATCAGTAGCATGAAGTTTGGTAAAACTGTAGTTGATGTCTGGAATCTATCAGTTGTATTTATTGAGCGCTTACTCTGTGCTATGCTCTGGGGTAGAGACAAGAACATCAGTTTAGACACAGTCCCCGTCCTTCGTGAGACTCTTTGTGGACAGAAAACGTGTCTGCCAACTCTGTTCAATTGTACTTTCCCAAGCGCTTTGTACAGTGTTCTGCACACAGTAAGCCCTCAATAAATAGCAATGATTGATTGAGGCTCACAGGCCATAGGAGGGACCTAGAACGGATGGATGTTTTTTCCCCAATTCACAGGTGAGGAAACTGAAGTACGGAGAAGGGAAGCGACTTGTCCGAGGTCACACTGCAGGCATGCGGCAGAGATGGGAGTATTAACCAGGCCTCTGACTCCCAGGCCCAAGCTCTTTCCCCTGGGTCACGTCGGTGTTCAGGGAATTAATCCGAGAAGACTTCCTGGGGAGATGATCTTTTAGGAGGGCTCTAGTGTTATAGTCCCCTATCAATCGATCATATTTATTGAATGCTTACTGTGTGCAGAGCACTGTACTGAGCTCTTGGGAGAGTCTAATATAACAGAATTGGTAGGTAGATTCCCTGCCCATCACAAGCTCACAGTGCAGAGGGGGAGACAGAAATTAATATAAATAAACGATGTATATAATAAATTATAGCTATAATGCATCGCAGCTGTAATAAATTACAGATATGATAGATAAATCTCAGATAGTCGATCTGAGATATGAATAAATCAAAGATATGAATAAATAATGAGTATGATAAATTACAGATATGATAGATAAATTACAGATATGATACATTACAGATAAATTAAGGATGTGATGTTGTGGATATGATAAATGAATTACAGAAATAATAATTTCGTTAGGGATATTTACCCCTAGGTGTCAAGGGTCCAGGTTCAGTAACAGTACAGTCCATGGAGTGTAGAGTCTGAGTGTGTTAAAATTAAAAAAAAAAAAAGTTTTACATGCCAAGTCCTGTGCCTCAGTTACCTCATCTGTAAAATGGGGATGAAGCCTGTGAGCCCCACAAGGGACGACCTGATTACCCTGTAGCTACCCCAGTGCTTAGAACATTGCTTGGCACATAATAAGCACTCAACATAGACCATCATCATCATAATCGGATCAGATACAATCCCTGTCCCATACAGGACGTCTAAGCAGGAGGGAGAACAGAAGTTGAATCCCCACTTATGGGTGAGGCCCAGAGGAGTGAAAGGACGAGTCCAAGGTCATCCAGGAGGCAAGTGGAGCACCCGGGATTAGAACCCGGGTCGTCCGACTCCCAGGCCTGGGCTCTTTGCGCCCAGTCACGCCGCTTCTCCAAAGTGAAAAACGTTCCAAGAAAATTGTCCGCCCCATCTCCCCCAGAGCTCTATTCGAACTTGAGAGTGAAAGTTATTAGAGCGACGATGTGTAGAATTCGGTTTTCCATCCTGGGTTGAATAGACATTATTTTCAGGGCGTCTCCTGGGATGCGAACTATATTCTCATTAGCTGCAAAGCGTTTCAGATCACAGTGTAACATATTGCAGGATTTCATCGGCATTTATCTCTCCCTCTTTTACTCGGGGAAATTGTGCTCCTAGGTTTTAAATAGATGCAAATTAGAGCCCAAAATATTTACACCCTGTTCCAAACACCCAGTCAGAAAGTCGATCTCTATAGCAACAAATTGAAATTTATTTATTTTCACTTATCGTGAATTATAACCTTTAATGATTTTAACGGTGTGGTTTTTTCTCAGTACCAGGATCTTTAGACACTCGACTAAAGCTTTCTGGTGTTTTTATTACCTCCCTCATGAAAAATGCAGAACGCTTGACTTTTTAATTAGAAGAATCTAAAACAATATATTTGCTTCACAGAATTAACAGACAAGCTTTTTGCTCTGCATCTGAGAAGCGAGTCCTTTACGTCTTACAGCGTTAATAAGGTCTTCCATCAGTTCGGTTTGATCCGGGCTAGAAATGGGGACAACGGAAACGCACTCTCTCGTGACATCTGGCGAAATTTCGGCATCGCGTTCCTATATTTTCAGCTCGGGACCCGTAGAGGCTCACAGTGTCTAATAATGCTTGAAAATTGAATAATAATAATGATTATGGTATTTGTTAAGCGCTTACTCTGTGCCAGGCACTGTACGAAGCGCTGGAAAAATTTCCCAAGAGACTGATTTGGGGATTAGGGATTTCTTAGGCCTGGTTTTTTGGGTGAGGGGGAGAGATTTAGGCTGGGTCATCTGAGAATATTGGAGACTCAGGTAGCCTCTCTCTTCTGCTGCACTTTAGCAGTCAATCAGTTTATCACTTGTATTTATTAATAAAAATAAAAAATGGTGGTATTTGTTAAGCGCTTACTATGTGCAAAGCACTGTTCTAAGCGCTGGGGGATACAAGGTGATCAGGTCGCCCCACGTGGGGCTCACAGTTATAATAATCCCCATTATACAGATGAGGTAACTGAGGCACAGAGAAGTTAAGTGATTTGCCCAAAGTCACGCAGCTGGCAAGTGGCTGAATAGGGATTAGAACCCACAACCTCTGACTCCCAAGCCCGGGCTCTTTCCACTGAGCCACGCTGCTCAGCTACTGCGTGCAAAACACTAAGCGCTCGGAAGAGTACGATATAACTGAGTTGGTAGACACATTCCCTGCCCACAGCAAATTTAGTGCGGATTGTTGCTTTTGGTGATTTTTATGTGTTTTTTTTTTTATGATGGTATTCGTTAAGCACATGCTATGAGCCAAGCGCTGTACTAAGCACTGGGATCTGGTCTTAGGCTGTCGAGTCATCTCCGACTCATAGCTGTGCCTTGGACACATCTGTCTCAGAATGCCCTTCCTCCCTCTGCCTCTGTTGCCGAATTGTCCATTCCAAGCGCTTAGTACAGTGCTCTGCACATAGTAAGAGTTCAGTAAATACTACTGAATCATTCCGGTAATGTAACCACAGAGTTTTCTTGGTAACACTTCAGAAGTGGCTTACATCCCCTCCTTCCGCGCACGTAAACCTGAGTGTCCTCCCTCGATTCTCTCCCGTGCCGCCGCTGCCCAGCACGGGGGAGTTTTGCCTTGGAGCCGGTTGCCTTCCACTCGCTAGCCACTGGCCAAGCTGGGAAGGGACAGGACAGGCCTCGGCTTCCCTCTCCCTCCCATAGTCGAGACTGGTAGAGGACTGGAAACTCTCCAGGTGCCACCCTGAGAGGGGAGAGCGCTGGAGTAGGTACCAGATAAGCAGTTTGGACGTAGTCCCTGCCCCTCACGGGGCTCACAGTCTACGTGGGAGACAGAACGGCGATTGAATTCCCATTTTACAGATGAGGGAAGTGAGGGCCAGAGAAGTCAAGTGACTCGCCCAGGGTCACCCAGCAGGTGCGTGGTGGGGCTGGGATTAGAACTCCTCCTTACATCGTGAGCCCCATGGGATTAGACTGTAAGCCCGTCAAACGGCAGGGACCGTCTCTATCTGTTGCCAATTTGTTCATCCCAAGCACTTAGTACAGTGCTCTGCACATAGTAAGCGCTCAATAAATACTATTGAATGAATGAATGAACCAGACGACCTCGTATCTGCTGCCGCGCTCAGCACAGTGCCTGGTACATAGTAAGCACTCAACAAATGCCACAGTTACTAACACTGTTATTGCTGCAGTAGTTGATGGGTAAAAGCTTTTGATCGAGGATGGCTCTTGTCAGGTCAGTGGGTTTAATTTAATTTTGGTATATGTTAAGCACTGACTATGTCCCAAGCACAGTTCTAAGCGCTGGGTAGATGCAAGATAATTAGGTTGTCCCACTTGGGGCTCACAGGCTTCATCCCCATTTTACAGATGAGGTAACTGAGGCACAGAGAAGTGAAGTGACTTGCTCAGAGTCACACGGCTGACAAATGGCAGAGCCGGGATTAGAACCCTTGACCTCTGACTCCCAAGCCCGGGGTCTTTCCGCTGAGCCACGCTGCTTCTCAGGGTTCATATTCCCGTTCTCCTGAGCCTCGCGTCGGACCTCATTATCTTGAATCTACCCACTGTGGCCCAGTGGATAGAACATGAGAGACAGAAGATCCTGGGTTCTAAATTTGACTCCTCCACTTAGCTGCTGTGCGACCTTGGGCAAGACACTTGACTTCTCTGTGCCTCAGTTCCCTCATCTGTAAAATGGGGATGAAGACTGCGGGCCCAATGCGGGACAGGGACTGCGTCCAACCCGATTACCTTGCATCTAGGTAAGTGCTTAACAAACATGACGATCTTTAGTGTCGTGCTTGGCACGTAGTAAGCAGCGTGGCTCAGTGGAAAGAACACGGGCTTTGGAGTCAGAGGTCGTGAGTTCAAATCCCAGCTCTGCCACTTGTCAGCTGTGTGACCGTGGGCAAGTCACTTAACTTCCCTGTGCCTCAGTTACCTCATCTGTAAAATGGGGATTAAGACTGTGAGCCCCACGTGGGACATCCTGATTCCCCTGTGTCTACCCCAGCGCTTAGAACAGTGCTCGGCACATAGTAAGCGCTTAACAAATACCAACATTATTATTATTATTATTAAGCGCTTAAACCCGGTGATATTTACAGATAGTGAGAGCGGGCCCATTCCTTAGGGAAACCCTTGGAGACTTGCCCCTCTTTACTGTTGCTTTTCACTCTAACCTTATCAGTTTTGAAAATCGGCCGGTCCATGCATCACACAGCAGAGTTGTCTGCCGCTCGTAGCAGTAGTTTGATCTCCCCCGACCACTCCGGTAACGGAAGCTGCCCGAAGGCAGGGATGGGTTTCCTTGTTGCCCTTGTCCAATTCCAAGCTCTCGATCTAGTGCCTAGCGGCTCAGTGGCTGCTCAAAATATGTCATCTATTGGTCTCTGATTGGAAACCGTAAAGGCCTGTCCTTCTTCCTTAGAGAAACTGGTCACCGTCGGCTTTAAAGCCCTCAATCCCGTTGCCCCGTCCTACCTCACCTCACTGCTCTGTTACTGCAGCGCGGCCCGCACGCTTCGCTCCTCTAACGCCAACCTTCTCGCTGTACCACGGTCTCGTCGATGTTGCCCCCGACCTCTCGCCCACATCCTGCTGAAGCAGCGTGGCTCAGTGGAAAGAGGCCGGGCTTGGGAGTCAGAGGTCATGGGTTTGAATCCCGGCTCTGCCACTCGACAGCCGGGTGACTGTGGGCAAGTCACTTCACTTCTCTGTGCCTCAGTGACCTCATCTGGAAAATGGGGATGAAGACTGTGAACCTCATGTGGGACAACCGGATTTCCTTCTATCTACCCCAGTGCTTAGAACAGTGCTGGGCTTAACAAATACCATCATCATCATCATTAATATTATTATTATTAGAATTCAGGGCCCAGACCATCCTTGTATGAATGGGTATTTCATCTTCAATTCAATCCTCAGTGAATTGTGTTTATTAGGGCAAAACCCCAGGCCAAAAGACCAATTTATCTTCCTCACTCTGCAAATGACAACAGTCCTTTATGAAGTTAATGAGACCAGATAGCAAATTCGATTGCTTTATAATGGTCATAGTTTAAAAATGGATGGACATACTAATTCTCAGGACAAAGATGGTTTTTATCACCCTAACACACATCATTTCATTCTTGCTTTAATTTTCCTCTTTTAATTTAACCATTTTATTTTAATTACGGAAAGGCGCAGATAATTGTTTTGAACTTTCTGTAATTTTTCGCGCGCAGGATCGATTCCAAGCTTTACCCCAAGAACCCACGAGCTATGAATGTTTTGTCGGTGTCATTTCAGAAGGAGGGTCCAAGTTCCTTGAGGGCGAGGGAACTGTTTTATCACTCTGTGGTACTTTCCCAAGTGCTTGATACAGTGCTTTGCATTCAATAGTTGCTCATCAAATGCTGTAATAATAATAATAATAATAATAATTGGAATTGAGGAAGCGCTGTTCTAAGCACTGGGGTAGATAGAAATTAATCAGGTCAGATTCAGCGTTACATTATGCTGAATGTAACGTATATTACATTCTGGCCCACATGGGGCTCACAATCTCAGTAGAAGAAATACAGGTTTTGAATCCCCATTTCACAGAGGAGGAAAGTGAGGCAAAGAGAAGCAAAATCAACTAACAATGTTTAGTGTGGGCTTACTGCGTACAGAGAAGCAGCGTGGCTCAGTGGAAAGAGCACGGGCTATGGAGTCAGAGGTCATGGGTTTGAAACCCAGCTCGGCCATTTGTCAGCTGTGTGACTTTGGGCAAGTCACTTAACTTCTCGGTGCCTCAGTTACCTCATCTGTAAAATGGGGATTAAGACGGTGAGCCCCATGTGGGACTACCTGATTCCCCTGTGTCCACCCCAGCGCTTAGAACAGTGCTCAGCACATAGTAAGCGCTTAACAAATACCAACATTATTATTATTACAGAGCACTATGCTAAGTGCTTGGGAGAGTACACAATAAACAGTAACAATAACAGACATTTCCCTGCCCACGATGAGTTAACAGTTTACAGAGTTGGTAGCCGCGCTCCTGGAAATAACTCGCTCAAGGTCACACAGCAGGTAAGAGGTAGAGTCCAGACTGGAATGTGAGTCCTCTCATTCTCAGTCGCAGGCTCTTCCCACTAGGAAGAGTATCCTAGAGGATAGAGCCCGAGCTGGGGAGTCAGAGGACCTGGGTTCTAATCTTGCCTCCACCTCTTGTCTGCCATGTCACCTTGGGCAAGTCGCTTCACTTCCCTGGGATTCTGTTCCCTCTTCTGTAAAATGGGGATTAAGACTGTGATTCTTGTGTAGGATACGGAGAAGCAGCGTGGCTCAGTGCAAAGAGCTCGGGCTTAGGAGTCAGGAGTCATGGGTTCTAATTCCGGCTCCGTCACCTGTCAGCTGCGTGACTTTGGGCAAGTCACTTGGCTTCTCCGTGCCTCCATTAACTCACTGTAAAATGGGAATTGCGGTTGTGAGCCCCACATGGGACAACCTGATTATCTTGCATCTACCCCAGCATTTAGAACTGTCCTCGGCACATAGTAAGCGCTTAACAAATATCAAGATTATTATTATTATTCAACCTGATTGTCCTGTATCCATCCCAGCACGGAGTACGGTGTTTGCAAACAATAAGCGCTTAACAAATACTGTGCTCCCGCTAGACTGTAAGCTCACTGTGGGCCTGGAAAGTGTCAGTGTATTGTTATATCGCCCTCTCCCAAGCGCTTAGTACAGTGTTGTGCACATAGTAAGAGCTCAATAAATATGATTGAATGAATATTTGGGTTTGATATTTGGCAGAGTGCGACTGTACGCACAAAGCTTCTCCACCACACATTCTCGACTGTGTAAAATTAGTCGGTGTAATTCTGATCATGAAGAGTCTCTCTGTGTAGTAGCTTCGCCCGACCGAGTGATCGGATGGTCTTTGTAGTTCTCCGACGCGAGACTCCCACTTCCTGGAAGACTTAAAAAAATAAAAATCAAGCGACGGGTTCCCAGCGAAACGCCTCTCTGAAGTGACTCCCCTCAGGAAAAATCAAAGGAAAAGAGGTGTTCGCGGAGGAGGCTTAATTAAAGGCCCTGGGGATATCAGAAATGACCAAATCAGGGCAGGGAAATCGTTTTGAGCTCCATGACTCATCACAACTTGTCCAGATCTCAGGGGGAAACGGATGGAGGTGAGAGTGCGTTCGGTTTGAAGCAGAATGGAATAATGGGTAGAGCTGGGGCCTGGGAGTCAGAAGGTCATGAGTTCTAATCCCGGCTCCACCGCTTGTCTGTTGTCACCTTGGGCAAGTTACTTCACTTCTCTGGACTATAGTTACCTCATCCGTAAAATGGGGATTGAAACCTCTGAACCCCATTTGTTATATTGTACTTTCCCAAGTGATTAACACAGTGCTCTGCGCACAGTGAATGCACAATAGATACGATTGAAAGACTAGGATGAGTGATTTGCTTGTATCCACTCCACTGCTTAGTATAGCGGCTAGCACATCGCAACTGCTTAACAAATAACGCAATTATTATTATTATTATTTGATCTTGTCATCACGAGATGCTCACTGATGTTGCCTAAGTTCTGGGGCTCCAGGGGACTGGATTTATGTTGTTGGCAATCGATCAGGACTCCAGACCTGTTGATGCATGATGGGGTTTTGGAAAAAATGAGTACAATACGGTTGCTAGGGGCTGGTGGCTGCTTTGAAAGGAAAGGTGATGCAGTTGTTAGTCGGAACAGGCCACGAGAGGCAGCCTGGCTTAGTGGATAGAGCCCGGGCCTGGGCGAAAGAAAGACCAGGTTCCAATCCCACATCTGCCACTTGTCTACTGTGGGATCTTGGGTGTGGGCTCGTTCTCTGCCTCTCCTATCCCCTAACTGTGAGGATCCCTCAAGTTTCAGTTTTGGGTCCCCTTCTCTTCTCCCTCTACACCCACTCCCTTGGAGAACTCACTCGCTCCCACATCAACTTCCACCTCTCTGCATATCATTCCCAAATCTCCATCTCCAGCCCCGATCTCTCTCCTTCTCTGCAGTCTCGCCTTTCCTCCTGCCTTCAAGACATCTCTACTTGGATGTCCTCCTGTCACCTCAAAGTCTAAAACAGTGCTCCTTATCTCCCCCCCAAACCTTGTTGTCCCCGTGACTTTCCCATCACTATAGATGGAACCACTATCCTCCCATCTCACAAGCTTATGACCTTGGGGATGTCCTTGACTCTCTTTTCGCATTTAACCCACAGGTTCAATCCATCACTAAATCCTGTCGGTTCAACCTTCACAACATCGCTTAAATCTTCCCTTTTTTATCCATCCAAACTGCTTCCTTAATAACGATGGTATTTGTTAAGCGCGTACTGTGTGCCAAGCACTGTTCTAAGCACTGTGGTAGGTACAAGGTCATCAGGTTGTCCCACGTGAGGCTCACAGTCTTAATCCCCATTTTACAGATGAGGGAACTGAGGCACAAGAGAAATGAAGTGACTTGCCTAAAGTCACACAGCAGACACGTGGCGGAGCCGGGATTAGAACCCACGTCCTCTGACACCCAAGCCCGTGCTTTTGTCTCTAAGCCACGCTGCTTCTCCAAGCACTTCTCCTATCCCACCTTGACTACCGTCAGCCCCACAGTGACCTCCCCACCTCCTGTCTCTCCCCTCTCCGGTCCATACTTAACTCTGTTGCCCAGATCGTTTTTCTATAAAAAATATTCAGGCCAAGTTTTCCCACTCTTCAAGAATGTCCAGTGGTTTACCCATTCACCTCGGCGACAAGCAGATGATCCTTGGCTTTAAAACAGTCAACCCCTTGTCTCCTTGTACCTCACCACTCTCCTACTACAACCCAGGCCGCACACTTGACTCCACTAATGCCAACCTTCTCGCTGTACCTCAATCTCATCTATTTCACGGGCGATCTCTCTCCCACGTCCTGCCTCTGCCCCTGAATGCCCTCCCTCCTCATATCTGACTGGCAATGGGTCTCTTCTCCTTCAAACATTTATTGAAGGTGCATCTCTTCCAAGAAGCCTTGCCTAAGACCTCCTTTCCGCTTCTCCATCTCCCTTTTGCGTCACCCTGACTTGCTCCCTTTATTTTTCCTCCCTCCCAAAGCACTTTTGTCCATCTCTGTCATTTATATTAACATCTGTCTCCTTCCTTAAGCTGTCAGCTTGATGTGGGCGGGAAATGTGCCAGTTCATTGTTATATTGTACTCTCCCAAGTGTTTAGTGCAGTGCTCTAAACACAATAGTGCTCAATAAATATGATTACCTGACAGTTTTATCATCTGGGCCAGCAGAGACACTCAATTTTATAATACTAATTGTGGTATTTCATTCACTCAATCGTGTTTATTTGTTAAGTACTTTCTACGTGTCAAGCACTGTTCTAAGATCTGGAGTAGATACAAGTCAATTAGGTTGGACACGGTCGCTGTCCCACACGGAGCTCAAGTTCAAAGTAGGAGGGAGAATGGGGATTGAGCTCCTCGTTTTAAAGCAGATGGAACGAGGGCCCAGAGAAGTGAAGTGATTCGCTCAAGGTCACCCAGCAGTCTTCAAGTGAAATCTTTTTCCCCTAAACAGACACCCGCTCAACCACCCTACTCTCACTCTGAAAAGTTATGGGCGAGAGCGTCTGAGCTGTAAATATGCCAACTTGGGCCACTCTTTGCCTTAAATGGATTAATCAATGCATCGCGTGGGCGGTATTATGATGGAGGTCCGGACCAAAATGCACCTCCTCGGTTTGAATATTATTCCTAATGCTTTTTGCTTTATTCAACAGCGCTTTCTACAGCCCGGTTTATGGCCGATTAAATTAGCTGCCTCTCTCTTGGAGACAGCGAGAGCAGCCATCTATTCTAATCTGCCATCAAACCTGAGTCAATCTCTTATGCTTTGAAATGATATCTGCCCTCCGTCTTTCTACCTCCCTCCAAATTCCTCCGTCTCAGAAGACGACTCTGGTTTTCCCCATTGGATGTCTCTCGGGGTTTCAAAGGCCCATCGTGCTTTGTGAGCCACAGATGCCTCACCTTTCAGACTGTTTGGGCCTCTTAAGATTAAGCCACCCTCAGGGCTCATGACACAGTGTTTCTCAAAAGGCTTAACTCATCCAACGCTGTTAAAATATAAATGAAGCAGAGAAGCAGGAGTTTCGAGCCTGGGGTTTCCGGCAGCGGCTCTTCCGCTTGTATGAAACTCAGTCAGTCGTGTTTATTGAGCATTTACTGTTTGTAGAGCACTGTACGGAGCACTTGGGACAGAACAGTTCAGCAACAGACAGACACATTCATGGACTGCGTCGAAAATGGTGGATTTCTGTGAAATTTTTAGCAACTGACACGTTTGATATTTGCCCCAACCCCACAGCACTTATTATAAATCTCTATAAATTATACATTATAGATTAGTTGTTCACATTCCCTCACCCCCTCTAGACTGTAAGCTCGTTATGGGCGGGAACGTATCTGCCAATTTGCTTATATTGGACCCTCCTATGTGTTTAGTACAGTCATTCATTCATTCAATAGTATTTATTGAGCGCTTACTATGTGCAGAGCACTGTACTAAGCGCTTGGGATGAACAAGTCGGCAACAGATAGAGACAGTCTCTGCTGTTTGACGGGCTTACAGTCTAATCGGGGCAGTCCTCTCCACACAGTGCTCTATAAGTGTGATTGATTGACAGTTCTGTTGTAGTGCTGTTGGCCACTCTTTTTTGTGACTCTAGTCTAGGCAGGGAATATGTCTATTGTCATATTGTACTCTTCCAGCTGCTTAGTACAGTGCTCTGCACATAGTAAGCACTCACTAAATGTGCTTGACTGAATCAAGGGGCAATGCTGATTGCTCCAGATGAAGGGTTGAAAGAAGATTGTTGAATTATGGTTGAGCACTGATACTTGATGGTATTTAAAGGTGTCATTTTTCTCCATGAATATTAAGGGAGATTCATTCATTCATTCATTCATTCAATAGTATTTATTGAGCGCTTACTATGTGCAGAGCACTGTACTAAGCGCTTGGGATGAACAAGTCGGCAACAGATAGAGACAGTCCCTGCTGTTTGACGGGCTTACAGTCTAATCGGGGGAGACGGACAGACAAGAACAATGGCAATAAACAGCGTCAAGGGGAAGAACATCTCGTAAAAACAATGGCAACTAAATAGAATCAAGGCGATGTACAATTCATTAACAAAATAAATAGGGTAACGAAAATATATACAGTTGAGATAAGACAGCAAAGGGACATTGAACAGAAAGCAGAAGAGGGCAGCTTTTCAATTTCAAGAGACCTTGGGGACTGGGTGTCTGGAGTCCCTGTTTCTGTCCTTGGGCTGCTACATGACCCTGGGCCTCTACCTTCGCATCTGTAAAATGGGATCAGATCCCTGGACTCCCTCCCCCCTTGACCCTCCAGACTGGAAGGTCCTTGTAGACAGGGGATGTACCTAACAACTCGTACTGGACTCTCCTAAGGGCTTTGTACAGTGCTGTGCACATACTAAGTGCTCAATAAATACGATTGACTTTGGGCAGGGAATGTGTGTCTCTTGTATTGTCCTCTCCCGAGTGCTCAGTACAGTGCTGTGCACATAATAAGCACTTAATAAATATGATTGATTATGGGCAAGAAATGAGTGTACCCACTCCATTGTATTGCACTCTCCCAAGCACTTAGTATTCATTCTTTCAATAGTATTTATTGAGTGCTTACTATGTGCAGAGCACTGTACTAAGTGCTTGGAATGTACAAATCGGTAACAGATAGAGACAGTCCCTGCCCTTTGACGGGCATACAGTCTAATCTGGGAGACGGACAGACGAGAACAATAGCAATAAATAGAATCGAGGGGATGAACATCTCATTAACAAAATAAATAGGGTAATGAAAATATATACAGTTGAGCGGACGAGTACAGTGCTGAGGGGAGGGGAAGGGAGAGGTGCAGGAGCAGAGGGAAAGGGGGGAAAAGAGGGCTTAGCTGAGGAGAGGTGAAGGGGGTGGGTAGAGGGGGAGCAGAGGGAGCAGAGTACAGTGCTCTGCACAAAGTAAGTCCTCAATTAATCAGTCGTATTTATTGAGCACTTACTATGTGCGGAGCACTGTACTAAGCACTTGGAAGAGTGCAATATAATAGAGTTGGTAAACGTGTTCCTTTCCCAGATGGAGTGTTCAATCTAGAGGAGGGCTTACATTCTAGAGGAGGGACTTAGAGTCTAGAGGAAGAGCTTACAGGCTAGAGGCAGGATTTGAGGTCCAAAGGAGTGACTTAGAGTCTTGGGGGGGCCTTCCCGTCTTGAGGGGGGTTAACAGTCTTGAGGAGGGGCTTACAATCTAGAGGAGACCTTGAAATCTAGAAGAGGAGCTTAGAATCTAGAGGAGGGAAAAGGGTATGGCCCTGGTCATCGGGAAACCTCGGTTCTCACCCTGATTCTCCCCTGGCCTGCTGTGTCACGTTGGACAAGCTGCTTAACTGTTCTACTGCTCATCTGTAAAATGGGTTTTAAATAGGTTTTTTCCTCCTCCTCAGAATGTGAGCCCTATGTGGCCCCGAGGCCTGTGTCTGATGTACATATATTGTTCCTACTCCAGCCTTGGGTGCAGTTTTTTGCACATAGGAAACAGTTAACAAGGATTGATTCATTCATTCAATCGTATTTATTCATTCAGTCATTTATTGAGCACTTAGCATGTGCAGCTCACTTTACTAAGCACTTGGAAGAGTACAGTGAGCTACTATTACTCGTATTTATGGAGAGTCTATGGAGTACAGGGTGGTGAAGTAAATCTGTAGGAAAAAGTCAGTCAATGGTATTGCATGCTTACTATGTGCAGAGCACTGCGCTGAGTGCTAAGGAGAGTGTAAAATAATAAATGGACACATTCCCTTCCCTCAACAAGCTTACAGTCTAGAGGGGGAGGCAGACATTACCAGACATTTATAGAAATAAATATATTACAGAGTTGGACATAAATGCTGTCAACTGGGAGGGGAGATGAGTAAAGGGAGCAAGTCAGGGTGACGCAGAAGCGAGTGGGAGAGGAGGAAAAGTGGGGCTTAGTCAGGAAAGGCATTTTGAAGGATATGGGCCTTTGGTAAGTCTTTGAAGGGGAGAGCGGGGAGAGCCCTTTTCTGTCGGCCGAGAGGAGGGAGAGCGTTCCAGGCCAGAGGCAGGATGTGGGCTAGGGATTGGCGGCGAGATAGATGAGATGGAGGGAGAGTGAGAAGGTTGGGATTAGCGGACCAAAGTGTGCGGGCTCGGTTGTAGTAGTAGAGTGGTGAGGTAGGAGCGCGTCTGGTGACTGAGTGCTTTATAGCCAATTGCGAGGTGTTTCTGATGGATGCACAGATAGATTGGCAACCTCTGGAGTTTCTTGAGGGGTGGGGAAACATGGCCTGAACCTTGCTGTAGAAAAATGATCCGGGCAGCAGAATGGAGTATGGACTGGAGTGGGGAGAGACAGGAGGCAGGAAAGAGCACAGGCCTGGGAGTCAGAGGACCAGAGTTTTAATCTTGGCTCACCACTTTTCTGCTGTGTGATCTTGGGCAAGTCAATTCACTTCTCTCTGCCCCAAGTTTCCTCATCCGTAAAATGGGGATTAAGACTGTAAACCTTAGGCGAGAAATGGACTGTACCCAATATTTTTTATCTTGTATCGACCCCAGTGCTTAGTACAGTGCCTGGCACGTAGTAAGGACTTAACAAAGACCATAAAATGAATAAATTCAAAAGACAGTCATTGAATGATATTTATTGAGAGATTACTGTGTATAGAGCACTGTACTAAATGCTTGAAGACATTTTCTCAACCCACCTATATTCCATTTGAGGGGAAAAGAGCTGACTTATTTCTTTCTCGGTTCGGTCACGGGACACATCGATGTGACTATTCCACTCCATTTCTATTAATCCGTCTTTCAAAAGTTCAAGCTGGTTTAATAAGAAATTCTGATCTCTCCAGTTTGCTCTCGATTCCAAACATTCTTTTCCGATGGAATCTAGAGGTGAAACAGAAGAACACATTTCCTCCCCTCTTCTGATGGATTTTTCACTCTCGCTTTTATTTTTTATTTTTAGTATTTTGTTTGTTTGGTATAGTCTCAGAACCTTCAATGGCTTCTCAGTGTGAGATCTGGCAAGTCAACACAAGCTATTCGTTGCCACCTGCACCCATCACAAATAACGGCAAATCGGTGGACCATTCTATTGCAGTTGCAAAGAATTCTCCCCAAGAACGAAACAAGGTTTTATCTTCACATCTTTCCCTACTTATTTTCTCATAATAAAATACATTGCTTCATGACTATGGTTTCCAACAGAAGGAGCGTGGCCTAGTGGGTAGAGCCTGAGTCAGGGAGTCAGAAGGACCTGGGTTCTAATCCCAGCTCCGCCACTTTCATTCATTCATTCATTCAGTAGTATCTATTGAGTGCTTACTATGTGCAGAGCAGTGTACTAAGCGCTTGGAATGAACAAGTCGGCAACAGATAGAGACAGTCCCTGCCGTTTGACGGGCTCACAATCTAATCGGGGGGAGACAGGCAGACAAGAACAATGGCAATAAATAGAGTCAACCGTGTGACCTTGGACAAGTCATTGGACTTCTCTGGGCCTCGGTTCCCTCAGCTGTAAAATGGGGATTAAGACTGTGAGTCCCACGTCGGACACGGACCTCAGTTGACCTGATTAGCTGGTATCCACCCCAGTGCTTACTGTAGTGCCTGGCACATAGAAAGTGTTTACCCGACACCGTGAAAAAAATCCCACACTTGGATGTCGGCGTGCCGTCAAATAGTCGGAGATGTGTCTGCCAGCCCTAACTAGAGCTTCTGTGGGCATTCTGGTTCCAGACTGCTGTTTAATAACCCGCATTTAATGAGCAACCAAGTGGAAATGTGGAATGTGGTTTCAACCATTCTGTTCAGCATCATTAATAATCTCAGCCTCCTAAGAACCGTATAAAGACAGTTCTCCGCTCCACTCTTTGAAACGTTTCTCGGTGGCTGTTTCCCTCCAGCCCCCAAGAATACAAACAAAATCCCTCTTGTTTTAGCTTCCCTCAAGAGATCCAGAGTTTACCGTACAGCGGCAAAAGCGGAGGAAAACAAAGAAAATACCCTTCAAAAATCCCACCTAATCTGTCATGTGGAGAGACAAATCTCTCCCTTGGATGAGTCCCCCATTAAAGCTTCTCTTTCGAGGAAACTCTTCATCCTTAAGTGCTTTTATGTTCCTCAGCTCAGCATTCATTATGGGAGAAAATTCAATTTGTATATTATAGACGTGAGAGAATCCACCGGGCTTGTTACTGTAGGAGGAGTGTAAATACATTAATGCTGTAATTCAATAGAGGCAAATCTGTTTGTTCTCCCTTTTGAACGGGAAGTGTTTGTCAAATTCAAACTGTGGAGGTGTAATTTAAGGGCCTTCCGCTTTCTTCAGGCTTAAAAAAAACCCAACAAACCCATCGGGTAAAGCTGATGGACGCGCAACATTTACTGAGCACCTTCTAATGACAATAATTATGGCATTTTGTTAAACACTTAGTATGTGCCAAGCACTGTACTAGGCGAGGGGATAGATATAAGATTATCAGTTTGGACGCTGTTCCCTGTCCCGCATGGCTTCACGGTCTGAAGAGGAGGGAGAATAGGTATTAAATCCCCATTGTGTGGATGAGGGAACTGAGGCCCAGGGAAGTGATGGGACTTGCCCAAGATCACTTAGCAATCAAGTGGCAGAGCTGGAATTAGAACTCAGGTCCTCTGACTCGCGGGCCCGGGCTCTTTCCGCTAGGCCACGCCGTCTGTGGCTATTCCTCGAGGGTAATTACCAGTCCAAATTGTGGTTGAAATGGCAAGGGTCAGGGAGAGGAGGAAGAGGGAGCCGGTTGGTCGTCTGACCTTAGAATGGCTGTGCTGACTGATGGGCCTCGTGGCCATTAATTAGCATCCACAGCGGAGATTCAGTTCATTGTAACTCACTTCATTAAGCTTCAAAGACCAAGCCTCATTCTCCTTGGATCCATTTTCTGCTCCCATAGTATTTATTCAGTGCTTCCTCCGTGCCAGGCGCTGGGCTAGGTCCAAGTCAGTCTGATTGACAAAGTCTCTGACTCTTATTAGTGTTCTTAAAACTTAGGAGTGCTTTACATTATTATTATTTCATTCAATCATATTTATTGAGCATTTACTGTTTGCAGAGCACTGTACTGAGCCCTTGGAAAGTACAATTCAGCAATAGAGACAATCCCTGCCCACCTGGGGCTAATAGTCTAGAATGGGGGAGACGGACATCAAATCAGGTAAACAGGCATCAGTACAAATGAATAGAATTATAGATTTATTATTACTACTACTATTATTTTGAAGGGTGTTAAGCACTTAGTATGTGCCAGACACTGGACTAAGCACTGAAGTAGAGACAAGCTAATCAGGTGAACACAGTCCCTGTCCGTTATGGGGCTCAAGTTTTCATCCTCATTTTACAGATGAGGTAACTGAGGCAAAGAGAAATGAAATGACTTGCCCAGGGTCGCACAGCACACAAGTGGCAGAGCTGGGATTAGAATCCAAGTCCTTCTGCCTCCGGGGCCCGCGCCCTGTCCTCTTGGGCATGCGGCTTCTCTTACCATTATTATTATTCTATTATTACTATTATATTTGCTATGCACTTAGTCTGTGTCGAACATTGTTCTGAGGGCTGGCGTAGATACGAGTCCATTAGGTTGGACAAAGTCGCTTGTCCCCCATGAGGCTCACAGTCTAAGTAGGAGGGAGAGCAGGTATTGAATCCCCACTTTTCAGCGAGGAAACTGAGGCCCGGGAAACCAAAGCGACTTGTCCAAGGTCACACAGCAGGCAAGTGCCAGATCCGGATTAGAATCCACGTCCTCTGACTCTCAGGCCCGGGTCCTATCCACTAGATCACGCCGCTTCCCACTCTTGGGACTGTGACGATTCTGTGAGACGCTCCTTTATTGAAAGAAGCCTAGGTAAGTGAGAGGCGTTTTCCTGCCAACAGGCAGAGTCCCCCTTTTAGATAATTGAACGGGAAATTAAAATGATTAACGGAGCTGGATTATTCCATCACCTTGGGGTGTGAATTCACCAGCTACCCTTTTTTCGATGGTTCCGCGTCAACTCGGGGCAGGAAAATATACCGGAGGTGCGTTTAAATGCCATTTAACCTGGTCCAGGATGTCGTACGTTATATATCATGGCCTGAGGCCATTACTTCTCTCCAAGGTACAGTTCCCATCAAACAATGGGGGCACCAATATTTTTCTTACTTGAAAGGTATTGGGTTCCACGCAGCTTAAGCTAGATTTGTGGGCCTTTCAAAGAACTCCCTGCTGATTTTCCAATAAGCCTGTGTAATTTCTGAGTAAACAGCCATCTTGAAAACCCCCTCATCGGCTCTAGCGAGGTGTGTTTATTTTCAATCTTTCCGCTAGTGTTTTCCTCATCTGTCTCAAAATGTGAGCCCCGATGGGAGAACGAAAGGAAGTGTTAGCTGACTTCATAGGAATTGGGTGAATATTTTGTTTCTTTCTGAGTCGTCACGGCCTTAGCTTCAGGCTGTCTATAGCTCTCTTTTGACTTGGCAATAAAGATATTGGGATATGGGTTCTTTTGGAACTTAGGCAGTGCTTGGAACTCACGAGCTTAGCACAGGGCTCTGCACGCGTTCAGCGACCAAAAAATACGATTAGATTTTGGCAAAGAATGAAATATCTATCCGCCATAGGCATTTTTGTTATTATTTTATTATTACTATTGTTATTATTTAAGTGCTTACTATGTTCCAGTAACTGTTTTAAGCATCAGGGTAGATACCAGTTAATCAGGTTAGAGACATAGATTGTGAGCTCCTAGTGGGGCAGGGACTAAGAGGGAAAACAGGGATTGAATTTCCATTTATTTCTAGTGCTCCTTCCACTCTGCCATGTTGCTTCATCCCAAAACTTCTTCCTCTTCATCTTTTTGCCCTTGGATCTGTTCCCTCTGAGCACTTAATATTCACCTCACCCTCAGCCCCACAGTGCCTACATCAATCGATCGATCAAACAGTGGAATTAGAGTTATTTGGATGGTATACAAATGCAGGCAAGACCCTCTCTCCCTCCCCTAGGCTATTCTCGCTAGTATTTAATGCACACTTACTGTGTGCAGAGCACTGTACTAAGCGCTTGGGAGGGTTCAATACAACAGAGTTGGTAGACACATTATTTTAATGTCTGTCTCCCCTTTTAGACTGTTAGCTGATTGCAGACAGGAAACGTGTCTACCGATTCCATTGTATTGTACTCTTCCAAGCACTTAGTACAGTGGTTTGCCTGATTATCTTTGATCTATGCCAGTGCTTAGTACAGTGCTTGGCATAGAGTAGGTGCTTAAGAAATACCGCTGTTATGCCCCTCTCGGCCTGCATCGTTCGTTCATAGCTGAGGAATCTCGATCTTTTCAGTGAGACCTCATAAGGAAAGCTCCTTGAGGGCAGAGATCATGTACAGTGCTCTCACAGTAAGCGCTCAGTTACGATCGAATGAATGCTCTGCATCCCATAAGGGTTCAATAAGTAGCTTTGATAGATTGATCGGCACCCAGCGGACCGTAGCATCTTGCGGCTAGCAGCCGGGCAAGCTGTGGCAAGTGGAACTCACAGTCAAAATGCCTCATGGGAGAAAACTAGAAAGCGGCAGATGGAAAATCAATTTAACCTTTACTGTCCTTTAAAAAGAGTCGTCATTTACCGTCTCTTCCAATGCGGATGATTCCGAAAATGGTCATTTATAACACTTTTCTAGCATTCTCTGAGATCCCACATGGGAGACAGTCTAATAAGTGATTTGATCCCTATTTTTACCCCATCTAAGGAGTATTAATGGAACACAAGCAGCGGTGGAATTATGTAGAACACAGTCTATTTGTCACGCGTTTCACCGTCATCCATTAGCTTATCATCTCTCTGACTGGGTCTCATCTCTATTTTCTGAGGAAAATCTATGATTCAGACCAGTTTCTGAACTCCTACCTCTATGGCGTGAAAAAGAGTTCGGACTCAGAGGGTGATTTGTTCCCCCTGAATGTCACCCCGCTGTGACCCACGTTAAAGGCACAGGCACAATAAAAATCTACTATCTTTTTCATCAGCATCATTGTTGTCACCATCCTAAATCAATCGATAAATGATATTTATTGAGTTCTATGTGCACAGAGCCTGGTACTAAGCCCTTGGGAGAACACTGCTTTGCACACAGGGTTACGGTTACAAATGGAGGTCACAGTCTACTCTGTGCAGAACACTGTACTAAACACGTGGGAGAGTAAAATAGAATTAGTAGAAATAATCCCTGTCCCCGAGGACCTTGCTTTGTATTTTGTGCAGAACATTGTACTGAGCTCTTGGGAACATACACTAGAGTTGGTAGACGTGATCCCGGCCCTCTGGAAGCTTGTAGTCCACTGTGTGCTTACGGAGCACTGGACTGAGCGCTCGCAAGAGTTGTTGGCTGACACACTTACTGCTCTCAAAGAGCTTTTAGCCTTAATGCGGGGAGAAAGACATTAAAATGAATTAAAGGAAAGGGAAGCAAGAGAGGGTAATGCTAATAGTTGTGGTATTTAAGTGCTTACTGTGTGCCAAGCACTGTACTAAGCTCTGGGAGTGAGTACGAGTTCATCAGGTGTGGCACAGTCCCTGTCCCACAAGGGGTTCACAGTTTTAGAGGGAGAACAGTTGAGGAAACTGAAGCCCAGTGAAGCGACTTGCCCAAGGTCACGCAGCAGACAAGTGGCAGAGCCTGAATTAGAACCCAGGTTCTCTGACTTCTGGGCCTGTGCTCTTTTCACTAGGCAGTGCTGCTTCCGCAAGCAGCGTGGCTCAGTGGAAAGAGCCTGGGCTTCGGAGTCAGGGGTCATGGGTTCGACTCCCGGCTCTGCCACTTGTCAACTGTGTGACAGTGGGCAAGTCACTTACCTTTGTGCCTCAGTTACCTCATCTGTAAAATGGGGATTAACTGTGAGCCTCACGTGGGACAACCTGATTACCCTGTGTCAACCCCAGCACTTAGAACAGTGCTTGGCACGTAGTAAGCGCTTAACAAATACCAACATTATTATTAAGTATAACTTGCACCTACCCCAGAGCTTAGGGCGGTGCCTGACGCAAAGTAAGCGCTTAACAAATAGCAAAAAACCCCCAAATGTATAAGGAGGTGTATAGAAGTGATGTGGGTGGGGACTACTTAAGTCTGTAGGGGTGGGATTAAGTTCAGGGGCAAAACAGTATGTTAGGAAAATAAGGTGGGAGGTTGGAGCTTAATTGGGGAAGGCTTCCTGAAGGAGATGTGATTTTAGTAGGGCTTTGACGATGGGGAGATCCACGGTCTCTTGGAAATAATAATGTTGGTATTTGTTAAGCGCTTACTGTGTGCAAAGCACTGTTCTAAGCGCTGGGGGGATATAAGGTGATCATGCTGTCCCTCATGGGGCTCACAGTCTTCATCCCCATTTTACAGATGAGGTAACGGAGGCCCAGAGAAGTGAAGTGACTTGCCCAAAGTCACACAGCTGACAAAGTGGCAGAGCTGGGATTAGAACCCATGACCTCTGACTCCCGAGCCCGGGCTCTTTCCACTGAGGCAAGCTGCTTCTCTTATGATGGCTGACTAATGAGGTAATGCGCTGCAAAACTTCCCTAGTTTTTGTTGTCTCTCCTAGGACTCTATGATTGGGGATTTTTATTTTGTGATAGCTGTTAAGCATTTGCTAGATATCCAGACACTGTTCCAGCGCTGGAGTAGGTACAAGATAATCAGGTCGTACACAGTCCTGAGCCCCACATGGGGCTCAGAGTCTAAACTGGAGAGAGAAGGATTGGATCCCCATTTTACAGATGAGGAAAATGAGGCCCAGAGAAGTGGAGTGACTTGCCCAGGGTCACAGCAGGTGTGTGGCAGAGCTGGGGTTATTCATTCAATAGTATTTATTGAGCGCTTACTCTGTGCAGAGCACTGTACTAAGCGCTTGGAATGTACAAGCCGGCAACAGATAGAGACAGTCCCTGCCCGTTGACGGGCTTACGGTCTAGAAACCAGGTCTCCAGACTCCGGGGTTTATGTTCTTTGACATCTTCTCCAGAAAGCTGAGCTCCCCGAATTGGGAAGCAGTGAAAGACCAGTCTCAGAGATTAGTCCTTTAGTAATGTTGCTATTTGTTAAGTGCTTACTATTTGCAGAGCACTGTTCTAAGCGCTGGGGTAGATACAGGGTAATCAGGTCGTCCCACGTGAGGCTCACAGTTAATCCCCATTTTACTGATGAGGTCACTGAGGCCCAGAGTAGTTAAATGACGCCCACGGTCACACAGCTGACAAGTGGCAAAGCCGGAATTTGAACCCATGACCTCTGACTCCCAAGCCCGGGCTCTTTCCACTGAACCACGCTGCTTCTTTACCCATGTCTTGCCTATGGCCTCGAACTCCCTCCCTCTTACATATCCATAATTTATGCGTATTCATGCCTGACTCCTCTAAACTGTCACCTCCTTGTGCGCAGGGAGTGCATCTACTGATTCTCTTGTACTGTAATGAAAATAATGATGGTATCTGTTAAGCGCTTACTATGTTCCAAGCACTGTTCTAAGCTCTGGGGAAGATACAAGATAATCAGGTTGTCCCGGGTTGGGCTTAGAGTCTTCATCCCCATTTTACACATGAGGTAACTGAGCCCCAGAGAAGGTAAGTGATTTGCCCAAAATCACACAGCTGACAAGTGGCGGAGCCAGTATTAGAACCCGTAACCTCTGACTCCCAAGCCTGTGCTCTTTCCCGTAAGGCATGCTGCTTTGGACTCTCCCAAGTGTTTAGTACAGTGCTCTGCCCACTGTAAGTGCTCAATAAATAATAATAATGTTGGTATTTGTTAAGCGTTTACTATGTGCAGAGCACTGTTCTAAGCGCTGGGTTAATAATAATATTGATATTTGTTAAACGCTTACTATGTAAAGAGCACTGTTCTAAGCGCTGGGATAGATACAGGGGAATTAGGTTGTCCCACATGGGGCTCACAGTTAATCCCCATTTTACAGATGAGGTAACTGAGGCCCAGAAAAGTGAAGTGACTTGCCCACAGTCACACAGCTGACAAGCGGCAGAGCCGGGAGTGGAACCCATGACCTCTGACTCCGAAGCCCAGGCTCTTTCCACTGAGCCACGCTGCTTCTCTGGAGCAGCAGCATTTTGGGGTGGCTGGACGTCTGTCCACCTGCAGAACCCCCAGGTCTTGAACAAAAGTTTCATATAGAAGACAATATGATTTATTGTAGATACAGAGTCATCAGGTTATCCCATGTGAGGCTCACAGTCTTAATCCCCATTTGACAGAGAAGGTAACTGAGCCACAGAGAAGTTAAATGGCCGGCCTAAGGTCACACGGCAGATAAGTGGCAGAGCCGGGATTCGAACCCATGACTTGTGACTTCCAAGCCCGGGCTCTTTCCGCTGAGCCACACTGCTTCTCTGGAGCAGCAGCATTTTGGGGTGGCTGGACGTCTGTCCACCTGCAGAACCCCCAGGTCTTGGACAAAAGATTCATATAGATGTCAATATGACTTATTGGAAAGAGTCCAGGGTCGGGAACCGGGAGATCTGGGTTGAAGTCCCAGCTCCGCCACCGGGCTGTTGAGTGACCTTGGGTGGGTCCTTTAACCTCGCTAGGCCTCGGTCTCCTCATCTCACACGGTGGCCGTTTGGATGGAAGGAAACGGTGGATTTTAGTGATGCTGTGAAGGTTCAACTGACAGGATTTAGTGACGTAGGTTTTAGGATCCAGAACGTAAGCTCGCTGTGGGTTGGGAACGAACCTACCAACTCTTTGGTGCTCTCCCAAGCGCTAAGTACTGTGCTCTGCACACCGTCTGTGCTCATATACAGTTGATATAACGTGTTAACCCAAGCACTTAGCACAGTGCTGGGCACACAGTAAGCACTCAATAAATACCATTGATATTTCATCTCCTCTCTCTCCTTCAATTCCAAGTCGACTGCATTAGAATCTGTTTGAAGCGTAACAGGACCAGAAAGCCAAGAGAACGCCTATAAACGTGAGCAATCCTATCCTTTGGAGACGGTTGGAAAGAACTGGCTTGTTGAACGGGAACAGCTGATTCTTAATTTTAATTATCTCCAAGTCGATTTAGCCTGGAAAAATAAACATTTTCATATTTTGGTTTTTATATGCGGTAGGGACCCTCTATCTTCTCGTTTAAATTCCACCCAGAGAATTGACAATTAGAACATCTATGCCTCCCAGGGTAAGAACCATCACGTAAAGTGTTCCAGATGTTTATCGTGGCAACTTTCCACCTGCCCGTCTTTAGCTTCTCTTCTCTCTACTCTCCCACCCACCCCCCCGTACCTAGACGCAAGTGCCCTTCTGGTACCTGCTTCATAATGGGGCACCGCTTGTGCCTTATCTGTCATATCAAAGCTTCCTCTCCCCCGCCAACTGCAAGTCATAAACAGCTCTGGCATTCCAGACTTTTGGGCAGAGTTGATCTAAATTGTCGCAAATTCCAGCAGTGAGAGATTCTAAAATAGGTGGGCTGCTGATGAGGATGGTGTTGGTTAAGCGCGTAAAATGGATCAAGCACTGATCTAAGCGCTGGGGTAGCTAATACAGTCGAGTGAGGTTGGACACATTCCCTGGCCCATATGGGACTCAGGGTCTTAATCCCCAGAGAAGCAGCGTGGCTCAGTGGAGAGAACCCGGGCTCGGGCGTCAGAGGTAATGGGTTCGAATCCCGGCTCCGCCACTTGTCAGCTGTGTGACTGTGGGCGAGTCACTTCACTTCTCTGGGCCTCAGTTCCCTCATCTGTAAAATGGGGATTAACTGTGAGCCCCACGTGGGACAGCCTAATTACCCCTAGTACTTAGAACAGTGCTCTGCACATAGTCGGTGCTTAACAAACACCAAATACCAACATTATTTTGTAGATGAGGGAACTGAGGCCCAGAGAAGCAAAGTGACTTGCCCAAAGTCACGCAATGGACAAGTGGCGGAGCTGAGATTGGAATCCAGGTCCTTCTGACTCCGAGGCCCGAACTTTATCCGCTAGGCAATGGTGCTTCCCAAATGGGAAGCAAATGATGGGAGAGAGTATTAAATTCAGGGAAGCTCAAAGTAGTCATTCAATAGTATTTATTGAGCGCTTACTATGTGCAGAGCACTGTACTAGGCGCTTGGAATGCACAATTCGGCAACAGAGACAATCCCTGCCCTATGACGGGCTTACAGTCTATATTCTTATTACCTTGCTTTTCCTGTCAGCAGATTGTTTTAGTGACTGTTCCCTGTCACCATCCCCTACACGCCTCTCCCTCGAGAGCAGGGATTATATCTCCCAACTCTATTGTCCTCTTCCGAGCTCTAAACACGATGTACCGGAAGTTTCTTGAGGGTAGGAATTGTATCTACTAACTGTCCTGTTCATTCATTTGAGCGTATTTATTGAGTGCTGACTGTGTGCAGAGCACGGTACTAAGCACTTGGGAGAGTAAAATATAACAATTAACAGACACATTCTCTGCCTTCAACGAGCTTATATTCTAGCAGTGGAGACATTAATATATAATAAATTGCAGTTTATAATAAATTAAAGATATTGTTCTCATCCAAGTTTTAGCACGGTAGACTGGAAGCTTCTTGAGGACAGGGATTATATGTACTAACCCTATTGTTCATTCAGTCATCTTTATTGAGCGGTTTACTGTGTGCAGAGCACTGTACTAAGCGCTTCTGAGAGTACAACGTAGCATTAAATAGACACATTCCCTGCCAACAAGGAGCTTACAGTCTAGAGGGGGAGACAGACAATATATAAGTAAATTATGATATAATAAATTACAGATATTATCCTCTTCCAAATTCTAGCATAGTAGACTGGAAGCTCCTTGTGGGCAGGTAACTTGTCAACCAACTCTGTTGTACTCGCCCAGTTAGCTTAGTACAGTGCTTTGCACGCAGTAAGAGCTCAGTAAATACCATTGATTGTCCATTCATTTGACTGAACTCTCCTCTGCCACTTGTCAGCTGTGAGACTGTGGGCAAGTCACTTAACTTCTCTGTGCCTCAGTTACCCCATCTGTAAAATGGGGATTAACTGTGAGCCTCACGTGGGACAACCTGATTACCCTGCATCTACCCCAGCGCTTAGAACAGTGCTCGGCACATAGTAAGCGCTTAACAAATACCACCATTATTATTAGTTGAGTGTAGTACACAACCTGGGTGCTCACTAAATACAAGCTATTGACTGGAGGGATGAGCCAGAGTAAGAGTCGAGGAAGAATCTTATGACTAAGAGAATCCGATCAGCTCCGCGTTCGTCAACGCTCAGTCCGTAGTGAGTTGGAAGCATAAGGGTGGGTGACATTTGAAAAGGGATTCTTGAAACTGAGCGAAAGCTTTGGAAACAAAACATCTCAACCGGTCAGATGGAGACTGTGAGCTTGTTGTGGGCAGGGATTGTTTCTCTTTATTGCTGTATTGGACTTTCCCTAGCGGTTAGTACAGTGGTCTGCACATAGTAAGCACTCAATAAATACGATTTAACGAATTAACAATAATAATATGGGTCATTTATTAAATACTTGCTATTTCTTTACAAATAACAGCGCTGTACTGAAGGCTGGGGTGGGCACAAGTAAATCGGGTGGGATAAAGTCCCTGCCCCACGTGGGGCTCCCAGGCTCATTCCCCATTTTACAGATGAGGGAACTGAGGCACAGAGAAGTAAAGTGACTTGCTCAAGGTCACACAGCACACACCTGGCTGAAGCAGGATAAGAGCCCACCACCTGATTCCCAGGCCAGTGCTCTATCCACTGCGCCATCCTGCATTTCCTGAGTGCAGTTAAAAATGAAGGTATTTATCAAGTGCTTACTACCAGTCAGTCCATCGTATTAGTACATATTAGCAGTGTACTAAGCACTTGGGAGACAATACCATTCGTTCAGTCGTATTTATTGAGTGCCTACTATGTGCAGAGCACTGTACGAAGCGCTTGGAATGTTCAATTCGGCAACAGATAGAGACGATCCCTGCCCAACAGCGGGCTCACAGTCTAACGACGGAATTAGCAGACACACTGCCTGCCCGTAATGAGCTTACAGTCTAGAGGGGGAGACAGATAATTGTATGACATTAATTACTATGTATTAAGCAACAGGGTTGGTAAAATATCATCCCATAATAATACCACTTGTGGTATTTAAGCGATTACTATGTCTTAGACACTGTACTCAGCACTGGGGTGGATACAATGGCTCAGTGGAAGTCCCGGGCTTGGGAGTCAGATGTCATGGGTTCGAATTCCAGCTCTGCCGCTTGTCAGCTGTGTGACTGTGGGCAAGTCACTTCACTTCTCTACGTCTCAGTTGCTTCATCTGTAAAATGGGGTTGAAGACTGTGAGCCTCACGTGGGACAACCTGATGACCCTATATCTACCCCAGTGCTGAGAACGGTGCTCTGCACATAGTAAGCGCTTAACAAATACCAACATTATTATACAAGCAGAACGGGTCAGACACTGTCCTTGTCCCATGTGGGGCTCCCAGTCTCAATCCCCATTTTACAGATGGGGTAACTGAGACACAGAGAAGTACAGTGACTCACCCAAGGTCACACAGCAGACAAGTAGACAAGTAGAAGCAGCATGGCTTAGTGGAAAGAGCACGGGCTTGGGAGTCAGAGGATGTGGGTTCTAATCCTGACTCTGCCACTCGTCTGCTGTGTGACCTTGGGGAAGTCACTTCACTTCTCTGTGCCTCAGTCACCTCCTCTGTAAAATGGGGATTAAAAGTGTGAGCCCCAGGTGGGACAACATGATTGCCCGGTATCTTCCCCAGTGTGCAGAACAGTGATTGGCACATAGTAAGCGCTTAAATACCATAATGACGATGATGAAGTAGGACACCGTCCCTGTCCCACCAGGGGTTCACAGTTAAAGGGATCCCTAGATGAAGTGCTTCAGGAAGTACAGACGAGTTAGATCCCATCCTTGCTCTCAAGAAGCTTAAAATCTAACAGGGCGGCAGATGCTAAAATAAACGTGAGGCGGAGAAACAGAGAATAAGAAAGTGGATGTATGTGCTGTGGGTGAACGGGGTAAGTAGTTAATATATTGGGGAAATAGGGTGTGGAGATAAGTTTGTCAGGGAAGGCACATTGGAAGAGGGGTGATTTCAGGATGGGTTTGAAGATGGGGCCAGAGAAAGTCTGGATTTGAAGAGATTTGCGCCACACACTTTTGGCCTGATATCATTCCAAAGGTGAAAATCCTCTGAGGGTGCGGCGTGATGCGTGATTCCTGTCTCTCCCTGTAGACCGTAAGCTTCCTGAGGGAAGGGATCGTGTCTACCAGGTCGGTTGATGTGTACTCTCCCGAGGACTTTGTACAATGCTCTGCATCCAAGAAGTGCTCAATAAATGCCACCGATTGAGTGATGTAGTGTCAAAAGAAATAGCTGGTTCCACAGTGTGTCCTTGTACACAGTGTTGGGGTGCAACGGTAAGCTCTTTGAAAGAGGGGACTGTTCTTTCTCCTTTAGTATCCTTTCAAGTGCCGAGTACAGTGCTCAGCACACACAGACTGCATTGAGTAATAATGTTGGTATCGAAGCGCTTACTATGTGCAGAGCACTGTTCTAAGCGCTGGGGTAGATACAAGGTAATCAGCTTGTCCCACATGAGGCTCACAGTTAATCTCCATTTAACAGATGAGGGAACTGAGGCACAGAGAAGTGAAGTGACCTGCCCACAGTCACCCAGCTGACAAGTGGCAGAGCTGGAATTCGAACCCATGACCGCCGACTCCCAAGCCCGGGCTCTTGAGACTTGCCCAGTGGGAACCCAGCGCTTAGAACAGTGCTGGGCACATAGTAAGCGCTTAACAGATACCATAATTATTATTATCAACTGGGCGTGTGGACACGTTTGGATTTATCCTCCTTTCGAAGCAGCGTCCACATTCGTCGGCCAGCCGTGGTGGCCTCCCTGTGAGGATTGCCGACGAAGGGACGACTCCCCTTTTTCTCTCTCAACCAGAACGAGTTTGCGTGGCGATGGAGTTCGGGAGTTGTTTGAAAACAGAGCCGGTCGCCTGGGGCTAAGATGGGGGAGAATGGTGATGGAGAACGCCGAGATCCGACTGTGGTTTTTAACTATCCACGGGCCGAGTGCGTTTTAACTAAACACTGTATCACCTCACGTTGGCTCGCTTTCCATCCGTCTGCGTTCTAATGGGGCCGTCTTGACATTTTACAACCTTAGTTATTACAGATGTTTCAGTGAGCAAGAGATAATTAGACACAGCTCAATAGCACTAAAAAGATTCCAACAGTTGTATAAATCCAGAAGAGGAGATAGGGAAAAAAAATCAGTTTAAGACTACAGGCGTAAAATATGCAATCCTATCAGGAAAAGTCACCGGGGGCTTTAGTTGAGTTGGAAAATAAAAATGTTCTGGTGAATGCTCTCTGACAGGAAACAAAGTCTGTTTTTAATCTTTCTTTCTTTTGCTTTACTGTCTCCAGAATAAGAGGAAAGATTATAACACAACAAGCTGAAGGATGGTTCATTTTACTCTTCATCATCTGTGGAGATGGCAGACAGGAATAGCTTTGGTCAAGTTTCCGATTTGTGCCAAACCACAATTTAACCTCCTCTTCCTCCAGTTTATCCGACATTTACGATGTGATGGGGGTTTGAGTTGCTTTAAATGAGTTAGTCTCCTCTTAGAAAGTGGTTGGGTCTAGGAAAATCTGGGCTCTTGTTTGGTCTTGGATCAATTAATTCTATATATCGAATACTTGTTGGGTGCAGAGCACAATATTAAGCACTCGGAAGGATGCAATACTACCGACAGTGAAAAGAGCCCGGGCTTGTGAGTCGGAGGTCATGGGTTTGAATCCCGGCTCTGCCACTTGTCAGCTGTGTGACTGTGGGCAAGTCATTTGACTTGTCGGTGCTTCAGTTCCCTCATCTGTAAGGTGGGGATGAAGACTGTGAGCCTCAAGTGGGACGACCTGATTACCCCGTATCTACCCCAGCGCTTAGAAGTGCTCTCCACATAGTAAGCACTTAACAAATACCAACATTATTAGACATGTTCCCTGTTTACAAAGAGCTCTGTCTTAGTTTGACGACTCAATTTATCTGGGCCCTCTAGACTGGAAGCTTGTTGTGGGCAGGGACCGTGTCTGTTATACTGTTACATCATCCTCTCTCAAGCGCTTAGTACAATGCTTTTCTTACAGTAACCAATAAATACAATTGGCTGACTCAGTTTCCTCATCTGTAAAATGGGGATCAGATACCTGTCCTCCCTCCCCATTTCCCTGGTGAGGAAACTGAGGCCCAGAGAAGTGTAGTGACTTACCCAAGGTCCCACAGGAGAGGAGGACATAGGTGCGATTAGAACGTAGATCCTTTCGACTTCCAGGCCCAGACTCTTTCCCTTAGGCCATGTTGACCTGTGGTGATTGGGTCTGGGTCACCTCTTTGTCATGTTGGAGTGGTCGGCGTTAACGTCACACCTTGACGAGAGAAATAGATGGACAATAAATTCCAGGTGTGTCTACCAATTTTCACAAGTGTTTACTTCAGCCCTCTGCACAAAATAAAATGTGTTAAATGGGGATTGAGGCTATGAACCCCATGAATAATAATAATAATAACGTTGGTATTTGTTAAGCACTTACTATGGGCAGAGCACTGTTCCAAGTGCTGGGTAGATACAGGGTCATCACGTTGTCCCCTGTGAGGCTCACAGTCTTCATCCCCATTTTCCAGATGAGGTCACTGAGGCACAGAGAAGTGAAGTGACTTGCCCACAGTCACACAGCTGACAAGTGGCAGAGGCGGAATTTGAACCCATGACCCCTGACTCCCAAGCCCGGGCTCTTTCCACTGAGCCACGCTGCTTCAGCCTGTGGACACTCTACTGAGCACTTGTGCGAGGACAATAGAGTCAGAAATGTCTGCTCTCAAGGAGCTTCCAGTCTCCTGTGTGCAGAGCACTGTACTGACTGTTTGAGAGCATACAATAGAGTAGACAGTGTTCCTGGCCTCCAGAAGCTTCCAGTCTACTGTGTGCAGAGCACTGGACTGAGCAGTTGGGAGAGGACAATAGAGGAGACAAGATCCCTGCTCTCAGGGAGCTTATAGGTCAGAGCGACTCATTGCAAGCCATGATACTTCATCTTGGCTAACTCATTTATTCATTCATTCAATCATATTTACTGAGCACTTACTGTGTGCAGAGCACTGTACTGAGCACTTGGAAAGTGGAGTTTGGCAACAGATAGAGACAATCCCTACCGAACAATGGGCTCAAGTCTAGAAGAGGGAGACAGACAACAAAACGGTAGACAGGCATCAATAGCATCAATATAAATAAATAGAATTATAGATAAATACACTTCAATACACTTCAGAGGAGCAGCGTGGCTCAGTGGAAAGAGCACGGGCTTAGGAGTCGGAGGTCATGGGTTCTAAACCCGGCTCCGCCACCTGTCAGCTGTGTGACTTGGGACAAGTCACTTCACTTCTCGGTGCCTCAGTTCCCTCATCTGTAAAATGGGGATTCAGACGGTGAGCCCCACGTGGGACAACCTGATTCCCCTGTATCTACCCCAGCGCTTAGAACAGTGCTCGGCACATAGTAAGCGCTTAACAAATACCAACATTGTTATCCAATAACTAGAGTAATAAATATGTACAAATATACACAAGGGCTGTGGGGCGGGGAAGGGAGAGAGTCGCGGCGATGGGGAGAGGAGGAGGAGCAGAGGGAAAGGGGGGCTCGGTCTGGGAAGGCCTCCTGGAGGAGGTGAGCTCTCAGGCTTTGAAGGGGGGAAGAAAGTTAGTTTGGCGGAGGTGAGGAGGGAGGGCACTGCAGGGCAGCGGTAGGACGTGGCCAGGGGTCGACGGCGGGACGGGCGAGAACGAGGGAACGTGAGGAGGTGAGTGGCAGAGGAGCGGAGCGTGCGGGCTGCGACGGAGAAGGAGAGAAGGGAGGTGAGATGGGAGGGGGCGAGGGGATGGACGACTTTGAATCCAAGAGTGAGGAGTTTTTGCTTCCTACGGAGGTTGGTAGGCAACGACTGGAGGTTTTTGAGGAGGGGGGTGACATGCCCAGAGCGTTTCCGTAGAAAGATAATCCGGGCAGCGGAGTGAAGTACAGACTGAAGCCGGGAGAGACAGGAGGTTGGGAGATGAGAAAGGAAGATCTTATTCTCTCAGTCTCTCGAGCCCCGCCGTGCTAACCGCTAAAAGGTTTCCGAGGAAGGGAACGGAAAGGGAAATCGTTTAGTGTCAGCGACTCTTGAACTCCGCCATTTCAGCCAGGAATAATAGAAGTCTTCCACACCCAGGACCATTTTTCCCATAATACAGTGAGAGGTAAGCCAGTCCACAGGGATCGGTGTTAGAGACCGGGCTAGGAGATGAATGGTGTTATTATGGCAATCCCATTACCAGTCTCTCCGTACTATACAAGCACGACAGATTTATAAATATACTCTGCTGTAGTTACTTTCTAGAAATCAGTTTTTCCACGGGTGAAACATTGTGCAACGATACCTTGAGTAAGCGTCTCTAATTGCAGGATAGCAGCCCGGAACCGGGAATATAGTTCAAATTACACAAAGTCAAGCTGGTTGCAACTAAAATCACTGAGTCACCTAAGGTTGTGTTCCCAGATTTTGTCAGTGAATCAGTGTCAGTCATTTATTGAGCGCTTTCCTGTGTGCAGAGCACTGTGCTAAGAACTTGGGGGAGTACATTATTTGTTTAATGTCAGTTTCCCCCTATAGATTGAAGCTCGTTGTGGGAAGGGAGTGGGTCTGTTTACTGTTATATTTTACTCTCCCAAGTGCTTAGTACAGTGCTTTGCACACAGCAAGTGCTCGGTAAATACGACTGAATGATTGAACGAGCCGTACCCTCAGTGAGTTTACATTGTATCGGGGGACACAGATGTTAATAGAAACGAATGAGTTTATACGTCAAACCATAGATGAATAAATTGAAGTGCTACTCTGTGCTGATCGCCCTACTGGGACGCTGGGAGAGTCCAATAGACATGAAGAGCTTATAGTCTAATGGGGCAAAGAGGCACAGTCAAGCTGTGGTATTTAGTGAGCCCCTACTCTGTGCAGAGCACTGGGCTAGGTGCTCGGGAGAGAACAGTAGTTAGTAAAGTCGATCCCTGCTTCCAATCCAGTCGGGGAGGTCGGCTGTATCAGTGGAGAAGCAGCGTGGCCTAGACGTTAGGGCATGGGCCTAGGAGTCAGAAGGACCTGGGTTGAATGACCTTGGGCAAGTCTTTTCACTTCTCAGAGCATCAGTTACTGTGTCTATAAAGTGGGGATTAAGACTTTGAGCCCCATGTGGGACAGGGATTCGGTCCAACCCGATCAGCTTGGATCTCTCCCGGCACTCAGATAAGGGTTAATCCCATAGTAAGCGCTTAACAAATACCATTAAAAAATAGTATTTATTGGACTGAGCACTTACCAAAGGTCATGTAAAATTCCCAGTCCAGCAGGTAAATTCATGAACTAGCCAAGATGTTTCATTTTTTTTTTTTTTTATAAAGAGTTGTCAGTAGATGGCAATCTGACTGTTTTCTACAACGTTCTCATGGTTCAAACTCCAAGAGCATTCCCTCTTTGCTTTTCAAAATTACAGTAATTTTCCCTCCAAAAGAAACTTAGAGAGTTCTCTAAACTATTGTTTAAATAATTGATGGTTACGAATGCAAACTTAGCCCCCAATCTCCAACTGATGAAAATAGTTTTAATTTGTGAGCCAAAATAATGTCCCATTCTAGACCCCCCTTCTCCACCCATTCCCCCTGCCCCACCCCCCCAAAAAAAACAAAACCCAAGGCTTCCTGGATTCGGATTGAAAAAGCACTTTGGAAAAAATGTACATCGGTTCATTCTGTTCCCAAACTGTCCAACGGTGCATTTTTGGGAGTGAGAAGTACAGAGAACATGATTTTTTCAAGATTTTTGACTTTGATCTGTTTTCCTTTGGTGGGGTTGCTTGGGTTCTTCTCAAATTGAACTCCTCTGGGGGTTTTAGAGAGGGAAAACAGCCCCTAGGCTAGAAAGAAAGGCAGTGGGGAGAGAAGGGGTTCAAGGAGGGAATGAAGAAGCGAGGGAGATGAGTGGCAGGTGAAAATGCTGAGACAGAGAAGCAGCGTGGCCTAGTGGAAAGAACATGGGTCTGGGAGTCAGAGGACCTGGGTTCTAATCCCGACTCCTCCACTTGCCTCCAGTCTAGTCATTTCCCTGGTCAGTTTCCTTATCTGCACAATGGGGATGAAATTCCCTCTCTCCCTCCTCCTTAGAGTGAGAGTTCCCTTTGGGATGGAGCCTGCGTCTGGCTGGATTATCCGCTTTCACCCCCAGACTATAGCAGAGTGCTTGGCACATAGTATATGCTCAGCGTGGATTAGTGGATAGGGCGTGGGCCTGGGAGTCAGAAGGACATGGGTTCTATTCTTGTTTTGCCACATGTCTTTCACGAGATCTTGGGCTATTCACTCCACTTCTTTGGGCTTCGATTAGCTCATCTGTAAAATGGGAATTAAGAGTGGGAGCCTTAAGGGGGACAGGAGATGTGTCCACCCTGATTAACTTGTCTAGCCCAGTGATTAGAACAGTGCTTGGCACATAGTAAGCACTTAACAACTAGGAAAATTATTATTAATTATTATTATTATTGAGGTGAGAGGAAGGAAGGAGCGGGTTTTTACATTGGCACTGTGGTTCTGCGATGTTGCTATGACAAAGGTTACTTTTCAACCGTGATTTAGTGTGTGATTGGATGACCCACAATCACCCTCTGTGAGCAGGTAAAGATTGTCACTCTCATCATCGGCGGTATTTATTGATCACTTACCGTGTACAGAGCAGTCTGCTAAACGTTTAGGGGAGGACGATACAACAGAGGTGGCAGACCACTTCCCTGCCCACGAGGAGCTTTCCGTCTAGAGGAGTGTCATCAATCAATCCACTGTATTTTTAGAGTGCTAATTTGCAGAGCACTGTATGAAACACCTGGGAGAGGGCACATGAACAGCATGTCATCTCCCAAGTAGCCCTCTGGGTCCATGACCCAAGTTGCTTTGTGTCTGACTGTGGCCTCACAGTTTTCCATAACCATCCTTCAATCAATGGCATTTATTGAACATTTAATATAATAATAATAATGATGGTATTTGTTAAGCATAAATATGGGGTAATCAGGTTGTCCCACGTGGGCTCGCGCTTTTAATCCCCGTTTTACAGATGAGGTAACTGAGGCCCACAGAAGTTAAGTGACTTGCCCAAGGTCACACAGGAGACAAATGGGGGAGCCGGGGTTAGAACCCTTGTCCTCTGATTCCCAAGCCTGTACTCTTTTTATTAAATGATGCTGATTCTATGTGCAGAGCACTGTACTAAGCACTTGGGAGAGTACATTACAACAGAATTAGCAGACGGGCAACTCCCTGCCCATTAATACAGCTTAAAAGTTTAATAATAATAATAATAATAATACTAATGTTGGTATTTGTTAAGCGCTTACTACGTGCAGAGCGCTGTTCTATGCGATGGGGTAGATACAGGGCAATGAGGTTGTCCCATGTGAGGCTTAGAGTCTTCACCCCCATTTTACAGATGAGGGAACTGAGGCACAGAGAAGTGAAGTGACTTGCCCACGGTCACACAGCTGATGAGGAGCAGAGTTGGGATTCGAACCCATGACCTCTAACTCCCAAGCCTGGGCTCTTTCCACTGAGCCATGCTGCTTCGAGGGGAGTAATATCTGCTCTTTGACTCCATTGTCTCTTTCTGCTAGACGGTAAGCTTCCTGAGGGCAACAACCTTGTCTCCTAACTCTTCTGTGCTCTTCCAAGTTCTCAGTCCAGTGCTCTGCACACAATAGACTCCTTGAGGGAAAGGGTCATATTTACTAACTCTATTGTATTCTTTCAAATGCTCAGTCCAGTGCTCTGCGCACAATAGACCCTAAGGTCCCTAAGGGCAGCAGTCTTTCTTTCATTCAATAGAATTTCATGAGCACTTACTGCGTGCGGAGAGCTGTACTAAGCGCTTGGCAAGTACAGTACAGCAATCTTGTCTATTACCGTCCCGCTTTAACAAACCCTCCTAAAATCTCTTGACTTGTACCTGTAGTAGCGTCTCTTTTCTGTGAAGCAGAGTGGCCTAGCGCATAGAGCCAGGGCCTGGAAGTCAGAAGGTTCTGCGTTGTAATCCCAGCTCCGCCACTTATCTGCTGTGTGACCTTGAGCAAGTCATTTCACTTCATGGTTCCCTCCTCTGTAAAAAGGGGAATAAGATAGAGCCCCTTGTGGCTCATGGTTTGGGTCTGACCTCATTAGCCTGGATTTACCCAGCGCTTAGCACATTGCCTGGCACGGAGGAAGAGCTTAAGGGATGCCATAAAAAACAAAACAACAACTCACAAACTTCAGCCATTCATCTCCGTATGTTTTGTTGTTTTTTAATTGGAAGATACGTTTGACACATCTGATCTGCTGTTCTCGTTAAAGTCTAGCACCACGAGTTTTACTGCCAATCATGCAGAAAATATGTGAGGATGACAAATTCTCTTTAATTATCATAAAAGCATATTAAAAGTACAATTTCATGGCCAAGAAACTCAAATAGGATGAGGCTTTTTATTGTTCTAGCAACAAATATTGCCGAAAAGGGTGCAAAAAAGATAAACGGTAATCTAAAAAAAGCTTTCAATGATAAAATCACACTTCTCTTAGATTCCATTTGGAAGACGAAAGATTCTTTTTCTAGCACCAAATGGCTTCTCTTTTGGGGCCACAGGTATAAAATAAATATTTACTTCTAAGTGGGAGTTTGGTTTCCTTGCCTTAAATCTTTAACCTTGAAGCACTGAAGGAGTGAAATAAGAGTAGAATAGGAAGAAATGGACAAAGAAACGTATGGGAAATATATGCAGGTGTGAACACATTCTTGGGAGACAGCCGTCTTAATGGAAAGAACTCTGGACTGAGAGGAAATTTTGGTTCTAATTCCGCATCCACCCTTTGGTTGTTGTGTGACCTTGGGCAGATCATTTAACCAGGCTCCCCCCTAGTTTCCGCATCTGCAAAATGGGCATAAAATACATGTTTTTCCTCCCTCTTAGACCGTGGGCCTCATGGACCGATTCAAGTCCGATTACTTTATATCCATCGCTGAGTTTGGAACTCAGTAGTGCTTACTAAGTTGCTATTATTCATTCAGTCTTATTTATCGATCGCTTACTGCGTGCAGAGTTCCTTATTAAGCGCTTGAGAGAGGACAGTATAACAATTAATATATGTTAATATGAGAAGCATATGATATTATGAATATGAGAAGCAACCTGGCTTTAGTGGATAGAGCACGGGCTTGGGAGTCAGAGGTCACGGGTTCTAATCTTGGCTCCGCCATTTGTCAGTTGTGTGACTTTGGGCAAGTCACTTAACATCAAGGTCCCTCAGTTACCTCATCTGTAAAACGGGGATTAAGACTGTGAGCCGCACGTGGGACAACCTGATAACCATTTATCTACCCCAGTGCTTAGATCAGTGTTTGGCACATAGTAAGTGCTTAACAAATACCATCATCACCAATTAATAGACACATTCCTGCCTACAGTGAGTCTAGAGGAATCATTCCATCACTCTTTTATGCCATACTCTCCCAGGCATATAGTACAGCGCTCTGTTCGCGGTAAACATTCAATAAATGCTATCGATCGATTAATTTAATCTGGTCTTCACCATCGGTATTTTAAGCCTTCAAAGAATAAAATAGTCACAGAGCAGCTAGACACTCTCAAGGCTATTACATCTGTTTTAATTTGGTGTAATCGTCTGTGTTGCCTTTTATGGTGCAACATTCCAGATGTCTGTCTTCAGTTACTTTTCCCAACTTGCACACTGGTCTGTTTGGGGCAATGGTCACGGTCAGTGAGTATCCTACACTACATTGCAGTAGCTGGAGATGCTTCTTGCCCTCAAAGAAGCTTAAGTCTAGTGGGAGAGGCAGACACAGAAATCAGTAAGTCCAACAGTGCTATTTATTGAGCACTTGCTGTGTGCAGAGCACTGTACTCAGTACAGTACTTGATTCTGTTTATTGCTATTGTACTTGTCTGTCCGTCTCCCCCGATTAGACTCTAAGCCCATCAAAGGGCAGGGACTGTCTCTATCTGTTAGTAATTTGTATATTCCAAGCGCTTAGTACAGTGCTCTGCACATAGTAAGAACTCAATAAATATTATTGAATGAATGAATGAATACTTTGGCGGGTACAGTATAACAGAGTTGGTAGGCACGTTCCCTGCCAAAGAACAGTGTTTGACACTTAGTAAGTGCTTAAAAGATACCACAATTATTATTTTTATATCGATTCATTCACTTGGCAACTCTTCGGAATCCCTATCGGCTCCCAATTTTCTTTTTAATGGTATTTGTTTTAGCGCTTCCTCTGTGCCGGGCACTGTTCTAATTGCCGGGGCAGATAGAAGCTAATCAGCTTGGACACGCTCCCTGTCCCACATGACGCTCAGTCTAAATCCCCGTTATACAGAGGAGAAAACTGAGGCCCAGAGAAATTAAGTGACTTGCTCAAGGTCACACAGCAAAGTGGCGGAGACAGGATCAGAACCCAGGTCCTTCTGACTCCCAGAAGTGAAGTGACCTGTCCAAGGTCACACAGCAGACACATGGTAGAGGCAGGATTAGGATCCAGGCCCTCTGCCTCTCTTTGTCCTAGGCTGTGCTGTTTCTATCTCTTGGTCTATGCTGAGGGTTTACTGTAGGCTCTGTACTAAGCGCTTGGAGAGAGTCCAGTACAATGGGGTTAGTAGATGCGCATCTTGCCCTTGAAGAGCTTTCGGTCTACAAGCCCCATAGGGGCACCTTCTCAGCCCTGAATATTCCATTTGTTCATTTTGCCACCATCTCTGTGCCTCAGTGACACCCGAATTCGGAGCGGGGTCTTTAATGTTGATGAGATAAATCCAGATGTGATTTAAGTGGAGGCTTGTCGAGGTAACTCCTTTTTAAACTAGAATAGGTGACTCTTCCGTGATGCGATCCTAATGGGAGTCATATTTTATAATGAAAAGCAAGATGTAAGTAATAAAAGCTTTGCTGGTTCGCGCAGGTTCCAGAGACATACATTCTTGTCAGTTTTCTCGGCTAATGGATTTTTGTCATCATAAGCACTTTAAAAAGTCTCTCCGTAATATTGTGCAAGACAGAAATTCTAATTTTCCAAAGGAGGCAGTGAAAAATAAAGATCTTTGCCTGGAGGAATAAGATATAAGTTCCCTGCCTATCAAAGGAATCCCGTTTTGAAAGGAGAAACGTTCCGAAAGTCTAGGAGTGTGAATGTTAGATTGAACAAACCCTCAAATCGAGCATAAAGGGCCTCTTTGGATGCTTTTCTTTCGCTAGGTTTGATAAAGGAATCATTCAGCGCTTCAAATGTGGAGCAAAAATGACATGAAGTAATTTGAGAGCGGGCACACGTAGCATCGAACGAGGGCTTGGGGCCCACGGAAAGGAATTCTCGGCTGTTAGATGGGGTCGCCCGGCAAAAAAAGTAAAATGAAATTAATAAATTGTGGTATTGGTTAGAGGGAGCGATTCTCCGTTATCAACCTCAAGTTAGCTATTGAGACGAGCTGGGCAGAATTGGCAAATTAAAGCCGAGATCCCAGTCCATGTGTCATCTGGGACAATCAGCGTGGCCCAGGGGATAGAGCTCGGGTTTGGGAGTCAGAAGGACCTGGGTTCTAATCCTGTCTCCGCCACTCGTCTGCTGTGTGACCTTGTGCAAGTCACTTCATTTCTCTGGGCCTCAGTTTTCTCACCTGTATAATGGGGATTAAGACTGAGCGTCATGTGGGACAGGGACGGCGTCCAAGCTGATGAGCTTGTATCGGCCCCAGCACTTAGAACAGCGCCTGGCACAGAGGAAGCTCTTGAACAAAATACCATTACAGAGAAAAATTGGGAGCCCATCTGGATTCCAAAGACCTGCCAAGTGAATGAATCGATATAATAATAGTAGTGATTGTGGTGTCTCTTATTAGGTGTTTAGCGCTGTTCTAAACATTACAGTGGATAGAAGTTAATCAGGTCAGACACGGGTCCTGTTCCACATGGGGCTCAGAGGCTAAGTAGGAGGGAAAACAGGTAATGAATCCCCATTTTATAGATGAGGAAACTGAGGCCCAGAGAGGTGACGTGACTTGCCCAAAGTCACACAGCAAGCAATTAGAGCTGGGATGAGAACTCAGACTCTCTGACTCTCAGTATCGGGCTCTTTCCACTAGGCCATGACAAGTGGGAAAGCGCATGGAGCCGGAATTAAAAAGTTAGAACACAGCTCTTACAGCGACAAACTGGCGGACTTATCAAGTAATGTGCGTCGTGAGACAGACCTTGTTTAATGGGGGCGGGTTGGTGATGATAATGTTGGTATTTGTTAAGCGCTTACTATGTGCAGAGCACTGTTCTAAGCGCTGGGGTAGATACAGGGTCATCAGGTCGTCCCACTCGAGGCTCACAGTTAATCCCCATTTTACAGATGAGGTAACTGAGGCACAGAGAAGTGAAGTGACTCGCCCACAGTCACACAGCTGACAAGTGGCAGAGCCGGGAGTCGGACCCCTGACCTCTGACTCCGAAGCCCGGCCTCTTTCCGCTGAGCCATGTGGTTAAAGGGTAAAAAAGAAAGATGAGACCCTGATTCAGGTTGGAGTTGGGGAAGTGTTGAAACTCAGTTCATTTTTCCTTTTAGTAACACAGATTCCAAGTTCCCAAGTTGTCAGCCTGAACAGTTCTTCAGCTATAAAGCTGTTTCAATATTTCAGAGGCTGAGGGCTAATATCTTGGAATATTTATCCCTGAGTTATGAGAATCTGGTGCAATATTCCCCTGGTAATACATGTGAGAGAAATCTCTTGGCTGGGGTTTTAGAGGGGAGAGCAGGTGGTTGTGGGTAGAAGAGAAAGAAAACAAGTCTTCTCTTGGATGTCAGGACTGGGAATAGAATAATAATAACTCTGATATTTGTTAAGCACTTCCTATGTGTCAAGCACTGTTCTAAGCACTGGGGTAGATTCAAGATAATCAGGTTGGATACGTCCCACATGGGGTTCACAGCCCAAGAAGGAGGGAGAACAGCTATTGAACCGCCACTTTACAGCTGATGAAACTGAAGCACAGGGTTTTAGCCAATCAGTTGTATTTACTGGGTGCAGAGCACTGTACTAAGCTCTTGGGAGAGGTCAACACCACAGTCGACTGGCACGTTCTCTGCCCAAAAGGTGTTTGCAGTCTACTGGGGGAGGCAGACATGAATTTAAAATCAATTACAGATATGTACGTCAGTGCTGTGGGGCTGAAAAAGGGGTGAATAAAGGGTGCAAATCCAAGTTTGAGAAAGATGCATTAGGTTAAGAGAGTAGGGGAAATGAAGACTTAATCGAGTGAGGCCTCTTGGAGATGTTCTTTTAATAAGGCTTTGAAGGTGGGGAGAGTGATTTTCTGTCAGATATGAGGAGGGAGGGCGTTCCAGGCCAGAGGCGGGACGTGGACGAGAGGTCAGCGGTGAGACAGGCGAGATCGAGGTACAGGTTGGCATTAGAGGAGCGAAGTGTGCCCACTGGATTGGTAGTTGGAGAGTAGTGAGGTGAGGTAGGACAGGGTGACCTGGTTGAGGTTTTTAAAAGCCGACGGTAAGGAAGTTGTGTTGGATGCGGAGTTGGATGGGCGACCACTGGAGGCTCTTGAGGAGTTGGAAAAGATGGACTAAACATATTTGTAGAAAAATGATCTGAGCAGCAGAGTGAAGTATGGACTGGAGTGGTCAGAGACCCGAGGCAGGGAAATCAGGAAGGAAGCTGATAGAGTAATTAAGACGGGATAAGATAACTGCTCCCCTCTCAGGATGGCACCGAAAGAGTTTCCAGTCCTCTACCACTCTCGGCTACGGGAGGGAGAGTCAAGAAGAGGCCTGTCCACTTCATTCCTAGCTTGAATAGTGGCTAGCGACTGGAAGGCAAACTGCCAAAAGTCAGAATTCACCCATGCTGCGCAGCAGCGGCATGGGAGAGAGTTGAGGATGGAAACTCGAGTTTACTGTGTGGAAGACGTCAATGGTAAACAAATTCGGTATTTTTACTGAGAAAACTATATGGATCCACTATCAGAAAGATGGCAGATGGAGAGCCGGTGGTTCTGGGAGAGATGTTTCTATGGTGTCGCTATGGGTCAGAAACGAATTGACGGCATAAATCAAGATAGGGATAAATGCCGGGATTAACGTGGTAGCATTTTGGATAGAGAGGAAATGGTGGATTTTAGAGCTGTCATGAAGGTTGAACTGACAGGAATTGGTGACAGATTGAATATGTGGGTGGAATGAGAGCGATGAGTCGAGGACAGCACCGAGGTTACAGGCTTGTGAGGTACAGAGGTTGGTGGTGGTGTCTACTGATAGCAAAGTCAGTAGGAGGACAGGGTTTGGGTGGAAAGATAAGAAATTCAATTCTGGACGTTTATCTTGTTTCTCCCCCAGGCCTTAGTACATAGTAAGTGCTTAACAAGTGCCATCACCATAACAATGGGGAAAAGAATGCTCCATAATTCTCAGGTCTCTTGTGTGGCCTGAGGTGATACACTGCAAGAAGAAGGGCAGGGCTACCAGAGAGAGTAATAATAATAGTTGTGCTATTTGTTCAGTGCTCGCTGTGTGCAAAATGTGGGGTAGATAAAAGACAATCAGGTCCCACATGGAGCTCCCAATCTAATTAGGTGAGACAACCAGCATTTAATCCCCGGTTTCCCAAATGAGGAAACTGAGGCACAGAGAAGTGAAGTGACTCACTCATGGTCACAGAGAAGTAAATGGCAGAGTCAGGATTGGAACCCAGGTCCGGTGATGCCCAGGTTTGTGCTTTTCCATACGGATTCTAATGGCTTTTGTATTATTTTCATTTGGGTGAATGTTTGGATTCCCCTTGTTGGTGTGGCTTTGTGTACTCTCCTGCAAAACCACTTTCCTAATTTATCAATCAATTGTACTTACTGAAAGCTTGCTGTGTACTGAGCACTGTACTAAGTGCTTGGGAGAGAACAGTGTAAGAGCTGTCAGACACATTCCCCGCCCACAAAGAATTTACAGTCTGGAGAATCCCATAAGTCTTCTCATTCCCTTCTTCCCTTAATCTAACTAATTTAATGTCGGTCTATCCCATCAGATTGTAAGATTCTTGAGGGCAGTGATTATGTCTCTGAATTGATTATTAATATTCATCTATAAAACGGGGATTAAAACTGTGAGCCCCAGGTGGGACAGGGACTCTGTCCAACCTGATTAGCTTGTGTCTGTCCCAGTGCTTAGAACTGCACCAAACTCTGGATAGACACAAGATCATCAGATGCCACATGGGGTTCAGAGTTTAACTAAAAGGGAGAATGGATTTGCATCCCCCTTTTGCATTCATTCATTCCATCGTATTTATGGAGCCCTTACTGTGTGCAGAGCACTGTACTGAGCACTTGGGAGAGTACGACTATAAGTAGACAAATTCCCTGACCACAACAAGCTCGCCCAACTGTGGCCCAGAGAAGTGAAATGACTTGCCCAAAGTCACGCAGCAGGTGTGTGGTGGAGCCAGGATAAAAATAATGATGAAAAACTGTGGTATTTGTAGAGCAATTACTATGTGCCAAGCACTTTTCTCTGTGCTGGTGTAGATATAAGATCATCAGGTCCCACATGGGATTTGCCGTTTAAGTTGAAGGGAGAACAGGGATTGAATCCCCATTTTGCAGTGGAGGAAATTATGATTATTAAATACTGCTACTGCTAAAAATGGAATTGGGTAATGCTCAGCTTTAGAGGAGTCAGCCATTACTGATCCTAGACAAGTCTCCGTCTGGGATATTATTGCATTTTACCTTGATATACATTTGGCGTCGGCTCAGTTTTTAAACTTGGAGTGAGAGGAGGTAAAATCTCCAGTTTCGTATTTTTTTCGCTCGTAATTAAAACAGTGCCGGTGTCTAGGGCACATTAAGCTGCTAATGAATTTCCACGGGGAGAGAAAAGTCTTCAAACATGTTGCAATTTTCCTAGCTTTCTCTGGGAAAAAAAAGTTTATATTGCATTTGTCTAAGCACTTTGAGGGCTGAGCTAAATCATTCGTATTATTGAGCACTTACCGTGTACAGAGAGCACTGTCCTAAGTACTTGAGAGAGTATTACGGAGTTGGGCACACTTACTGCCCACATCGAGCTTTCGGTCCAGAGGATCATGTCTACCAGCTTAGTAGAAGCAGCGTGGCTAAGTGGAAAGTTCCTGGACTGGGAAGTCAGAAGACGTGGGTTCTAATCCCGGCTCTGCCACTTGTCTGGTGTGTGACCTTGGACAAGCCACTTAACTTCCCTGAGCCTCAGTTATTTCAACTGTAAAATGGTGAGTAAGTCTGTGAGCCCCATGTGGGACATCTTGATTAGTTTGTATCTACTCCAGCTTGGCATATACTAAGCGCTTAACAAATTCCAACATTATAATTATTATATTGTCATCTCCCTAATGTTTACTATAGTACACAGCATGTTCTCAATCAATAGCATTGATTGATTTCTAAGCACTGAATATAGTTTAATGCATCCACTGGCTCACGTAATAATAGTAATAATAATTATAGTATTTGCAAAGTTGTTCTTCTGTGCCAGGAACTGTTCTGCGCACTGGGGTGGATCCAAGCAAATAGAGTCGGACACAGTCCCTGTCGCACATGGGGCTCACAGTTTCAATTGCCATTTTACTGATGAGGGAACTGAGGCACAGAGAAGTTAAGCGATTTGCCCAAGGTCACCCAGCAGGCAAGCGGTGGAGCCGGGATTAGAACCCAGATCCTCTGACTCCCATTCTATCCACTAGACTGCCCTGCTTCCCTGGTAAACAGGTAACAAATAGTTGGTAACAAATACCGCAGTTATTATTACTTCCCTTAAAGATCCTGTGGACAGGTAGGTACAGGGAGGAGAGCCAGCAGGATAATTGCATCCTCCTCTTTATATCATGATGGAGCTCCCTGAGAGAACCCAAGGAATTAGTACATTGTGTCGATCAAATGAATAAAATTGCCATCCTTGACTACCTATAACTAAATTTGAGCTCAGGCGCTCTCTCTTTTCCTAGGCGCGATAAGATTTAAGAATCGTCTAAGTTTATTAAACTTTCCTGTCTCCATGATTCATACATTTTATGACTAGGGCAGCTCAGGAATCTCATGAATAACCTAAAACATTCACAGAGGTGGCTTTAAATCACCCAGCAGATGAGTGATAATATATAGGGTGCTCTCGGTCAGCTTGGCAATGGAAGATGAATACTGTCTCTCCAACCCCAGCTTATCTTCCTGAGCACAAAAGAGAATCATTAATGTTTCCAGCTATTTCCCCTACTCCTCTCCGTAATTTACTATAGTTTCTGACTCCCACGCAAGATTGGAAGCGCCTTGAGGGCGGGGATTAGACAGGCAGCATGACCTAGTGGATCAAACGTGGGCCTCGGAGTCAGAAGGACCCGGGTTCTAATTCTGGTTCCGCCACGTGTCGGCTGCGTGACCTCGGACAAGTCATTTCACTTCTCCGGGCCTCAGTTACTTTATCTGTAAAACGGGGATTAAGACCGTGAGCCTTGTGTAGGACAGGGACTGTGTCCAACTGGATTAGCTTGTATCTACGGTGTCTGGAACAAAGTAAGCTCCTAAGATACCATAAAAAAAGGATCATATCTACTAAATCTATTTTATTGTAGTCTCTCAAGCACTCAGTACATCACACAGGAGACTGAAAACTCCGTGAGGGCAGGAATCCTGCCTACTAACTCAGTTGTGCTCTCCCACACACTTAGTAATAATGTTGGTATTTGTTAAGCGCTTACTATGTGCAGAGCACTGTTCTAAGCGCTGGGGTAAACACAGGGGAATCAGGTTGTCCCACGTGGGGCTCACAGTCTTCATCCCCATTTTACAGATGAGGGAACTGAGGCACAGAGAAGTTAAGTGACTTGCCCACAGTCACACAGCTGACAAGTGGCAGAGCTGGGATTCGAACTCATGAGCCCTGACTCCAAAGCCCATGCTCTTGCCACTGCGCCACGGGGCAGTCAATCAGTCCGTTGCATTTATTGAGTGCGTAGTGTGTGCGGAGCACTGTACTAAGAGCTTGGGGAGTACAATATATCAGAGTTACGAGATGCATTCTCTGCCCACAACAAGCTTACAGTCTAGAGGGGGAGACAGACATTGATATAATTGAAAGTTACATTTAGAAGATCGGTGGGGATGAGTGAATAAAAGGAGCAAATAAAAGTGGAAGAAAGGGGTGAATAGCAAGTGCATAAAGGGTACAGATCCAACTACGAAAGACCTTATCCTACTGTAAGTAGTTAGTGTTAGGGAGGAAAGTCTGTCAAGCGATTCTGTTTTCCTAGTTAATTTTGATATTTTAAGTGCTCACTATGTGCCAAACACTGGGGTAGATAGAAGATAATCAGGTCCCACATGGGGTTCAAAGTAGGAGGAAGAACAGGTATTGAATCCCCATTTTACAGATGATGAAACTGAGAAATGAAGTGACTTGCCCAAAGTCACAAAGCAGAGAAGTGTGGAGCTGGGATTAGAACCCAGGTCCTCTGACTCCCTGGCCTTTCCTCCTTCATCCATTCATTCAATCCTATTTGTTGAACGCTTACTGTGTGCAGAGCACTGTACTAAACGCTTGGAAGAGTACAATACAAGAACAGATCTGTCCACAACTAGCTTACCGTCTAGAAGGGGGGAGACAGATATGAACACAAATAAATAAAATTACAGATAGGTACATAAATGCTGTGGGGTATATACACATAAATAGGATTTATTAGTAGTATGCTCTCTGAGTCCCCAATTTTATTTATGTTTTTAATGTTATTTCTTAAGCACTTATTACATGCCAGGCACTGTACTAAGCGCTGGGGTTGATACAGGTTAATCAGGTTGAACACAGACCATGGCCCACATGGAACTCACCGTCTTAATCCCCTTTTTACAGATGAGGTAACTGAGGCACAGAAAAGTGAAGTGACTTTTCTAAGGTCATACAGCAGAAAGGGGTGAAGACGGGATGAGAACCCAGGTCCTTCGGACCAGCTGGCCCGGGTTCTTTCCACAAAGCTATGCTGCTTCCCCCAAGATTGGTTCCCAGTGGTGTTTTGTGAGCCTATTTATCAGGGAAAAGATTCTACATAAAGGAGAGGGCAGTTTTTCTTTATGGTATTTATTAAGTGTTTACTATAATAATAATAATGTTGGTATTTGTTGAGCGTTTACTATGTGCAGAGCACTGTTCTAAGCGCTGGGGTAACCACAGCGGAATCAGGTTGTCCCACGTGGGGCTCACAGTTTTAATCCCTATTTTACAGATGAGGAAACTGAGGCCCAGAGAAGTGAAGTGACTTGCCCACAGTCACACAGCTGACAAGTGGCAGAGCTGGGATTCGAACCCATGACCTCTGACTCCAAAGCCCGTGCTCTTTCCACTGAGCCACGCTGCTTACTATGTGCTAAGCGCTGAGGGAGATCTAAGCTAATCAGGTTGGTCACAGTTCCTGTCCTACGTAGGGCTCACAGTCTCAATCCCCATTTTAAAGATGAGGGAACTGAGGTTCGGAGAGGTCAAGTGACTGGCCCAAGGTCACAGAGCAGACGAGTGGCCAGGTCAGAATTAGAACCCAGGTCCTTCCGACTCCCGGGGCGGCCCTATCTACTAGGCCGCGCTGCTTCCGCCGTTCTATTGCGCTACTCTCCTTCTATATTCCGGTATCGGGGATTTGAGTTTCTATTACTGTGCTAACAAATCCAGGAGCGGTGCTTTTTACACTTTGAAATTATTTTTCAATAGTGTCGAATATATATGAGCTATTCAAATAGAGGGCATATCTCATTGAAGCGGGAAGGGTTATCTTTGTAGACAAATGTCTTCTAGCTGTGTCATTAAGCCACTGTTGACATCTCCAGATGATGTTTTCCTATTCATGAAGCGATGAGGATTTAAAATGAGATGTCGGTGGACAAGTCGATACATGACCGGTTGGAGGGAAAGGAGGAAAACGATCCTTTCTCAGCTGCTCCCCTGATATCCTCCGCACTGTAAGATCATTATGGACAGGGAACGCGGCTGGGAATTCTGCTGTACTGGACTCTCTCAAGGACTTAGAACAGTGCTTGTACACAGTAAGCGCTCAATAAATACGATCGGTTGATTGATTTAGGAATTCATTCGTTCAGTCATATATATTGAGAGCTTACTGTGTGCAGAGCACTGTGTACTGACACCTTCCCCAGCATTCCTGTTTTAGAGAAGTAGCGTGGCTCAGTGGAAAGAGCCCGGGCTTGGGAGTCAGAGGTCATGGGTTCGAATCCCGGCTAGGCCACTTGTCAGGGTGTGACTGGGGGCAAGTAACTTCACTTCTCTGTGCCTCAGTTACCTCATCTGTAAAATGGGGATTAACTGTGAGCCTCACGTGGGACAACCTGATGACCCTGTTTCTACCCCAGCACTTAGAACAGTGCTCTGCACATAGTAAGCGCTTAACAAATACCAACGTTATTTTTATTATTATATTCAGTCAGTTATTTTGAGAGTGTTGTAGGTAGTCTCTGGTCTGCTTTCCCTACCAGAATGTATGCTCCCCATGGGCAGGGAACGATCCACTTCAGTATTCTCTACTTCCAAACCGCCTAGTCCAGTTCACTGCATCGAAAGGGCGCTCTGTAAATGCTACTACTAGTAGCGCTTAGTATAGTGTTTTTCTCATACTAGACACTATGATCAACATCACCGATTCTGTCTATAAGAACGTAAGCTCGTCTAGGGCAGGGATTGTGTCTCCTAATTCTACCGCCCTCTCCCAAGCAGTCATTACAGTGCTCCTCTTACAGTTGGTGCTCAGTAAATAATCACAGCAATGATTATGGTACTTAAATGGTTCCTATGTGCCAAACACTCTTCTCAGCACTAGGATGGATACGGGTTAATCAGGTTGGACACAGTCGCTCTTGCTCATGGGGCTCACACTCTTCTCATCATTTTGCAGATGAGATAACTGAGCTCCAGAGAGCTAAAGTGACTCACCCTAGGTCACATAGCAGATGTGGTGGAGCCAGGATTAGAACCCAGGTAAAAATAAATACAAATTAATTAATGCCGTAGATTGGATGTCTTTCTCCCCTGGTGGACTGTAAACTCCTTGAGGACGGGTATTAATCAATCAGTGATATTTATCGAGCACTTATTATGGGCAGAGCACTGTACTCACCTCTTAGACACGTTCCCTGCCCTTAACGAGCTTACATTCTAGAGGTATCGTGCTTACTGATTTTTCTTGTACTCTCCCGAGTGCTTAGTACAGTGCTCTGCACAGAAGGACTCAGGAAATACTATTGATAGTTGATTGAGCTGAGATTTGTAGTTCAAGTGACATATTAAAATGGCCTCAGGACCACAGTATGTAGTGCAGTAGTAATAGCAGTAACAGGACTGATACAGGTTGATAGACAAACAATAAGAATGCTGTTTGTCAAGTACTTTTTCCATATTGGATCTCATTTTTCTTCCTAATCTATAAAATGGAACAGAAAAAGTACCTTCTTCCAGAAGGATTCCTGTAGTTATTATTTCTCAAATCATATTTTTGGGAGATCATAACACAAGACTGAGCTCTCCAAGCCCTAAGGAGGGTAAAGAAATAAAAGCAAGAAAAAAAATACAATTGCCTTAAAATGTTGACACCTGATTAAAAGGGCACTTGCCGTAAAATAAAATACATTTTCTTTCCCGTTCCACTCTCTCTGCCTTATTTTATTTTAGGATTATTATTTCCCTCTAAAGGAAGTGGTTGCCAGGAAAAGACAAAATACATTCATTCAGGAGTTTTTTTTCCCCCGAAACAAAGTCAAGTCTCTTAGAGACGGTGGGTTTCCTCGGTGAACTTGAGAAATCCCTCTTTCATGATGTTGCCTTGGACGGTGATTAATCTTCCCTTTGGATTAAATCGTTCTTTGAATCAAGGATTCGGTGACTCTTATTCTGGGTGACAATCTGAGGTCTTCGATGGTGGGAATAGCTTGTGGAACTTTCTTTTAAATTGCGTTGGGAAAAGAGGATGAAAATCCATCAGTTGCACGTGAGCCGCATGTGGGAAAGGGACTGTCCAACTTGATTATCTAGTATCTACCCCGTGGTTTTGTTCAGTGCTTGGCACTTAGTAGCTTCTTAGCAAATACCATTCATTCATTCAGTAGTATTTATTGAGCGCTTACTATGTGCAGAGCACTGTACTAAGCGCTTGGGATGGACAAATTGGTAACAGATGGAGACTGTCCCTGCCCTCTGACGGACTCACAATCTAATCGGGGGAGAGGGACAGACAAAAACAATAGCAATAAATAGAATCAAGGGGATGAATATCTCATTAAAACAATAGCAAATAAATAGAATCAATGTGATGTACATCTTATTAACAAAATGAATAGGGTAATGAAAATATATATTCGAGCACGCTACCACTAATGGTAATAATAATTGTGGTATTTGAGCGCTTAACAAACACCATAAAAGTAGAGGCTGTCAACCTTTCAGTCACAAGCTTGGGGTTCTCCCTCCCTGCACCTCACCCTCTGCACCCCTTCTCTCCCCCTCCCAGGAACAGGTTTCTCTAAGCCATCCTAAATTCCCTTATCCTTCTGGAAGTGTTCCCCTAACAACTGATTTTGTGTGCTGTCATATATACATATATATATTTATATATATATATATTTATGGCATTTAAGTGCTTACTCTGTGCCAGGCACTGTACTAAGCGCTGGGGTAGATCCAAGCTAATCAGGTTGGACACAGTCCCTGTCCCACGTGGGGCTCACAGTCTTAATCCCTATTTTACAGATGAGGGAACTGAGGCCCAGTGAAATGATTTGCCCAAGGTCACACAGCAGACAAGTGGTGGGCCTGGGATTAGAACCCAGCTCCTTCTGACTCCCAGAGCCGGGCTCTATCCAATAGGCCAAACTGTTTCTCTTGTCACATCCCAAGAAGTCATAGTTATGTCTTCATACTTACAAAGTTATGAGAAGAAGCTTAGCCTGGGGGCGGGGAGAATGGGCTGGAGAGTCAGAGGACCCAAGTGTTAATTCCTTGCCTTCTGTGTGACCTTGGGTAAGTCAATTCACTTTTCTTTGCCTTGGTTTCCACACCTGTAAAATGGGCATTCAACACTACTTCTTCCTCTTCCTTAGGCTGTCAGCCCCGTGAGGGATGGGTATTGAGTCCAATCTGATCAAATTGCATCTACCGTAGGGTTTAGTACGTAGTCTGGCCCGTGGTAAATGCATAACAAATATCATCATTTTGATTATTATTCTTAGTGCCGATAAACACTCTCTTCTCTTGGTTTCTCTGGATATTATTTTGTATGTTCAGGCATATATTCTGATTACTCTCCTATTGAGTATTTCTATGCCTATCTCTTGCACTAGAGTGTAGGCTAGCTCCTTGTTAGCAGGAATGTGTCTACCAGTTCTGTGCTATCGCAGTCTCCTAAACACTTAGTATAGTACTCTGCACATAATAAGCGCTCAATAAATACTTTTGATTCAGCTTCTTGCTTAGTACAGTGCATTGCACTCAGTAATGGCTCATAAATACCTTTACTTTCCTATTAGAGTGCAGAGGACGGCCCTGAAGGCAGAAGGGCCTGGATTCTAATCCTGCTCTGCCACTTGTCGGCCGTGTGACCCTGGGCAAGTCATTTAACATCTCTGTGCCTCAGTTACCTCGACTCTAAAATGGATATTAAGACTGTGAGCTCCATGTGGGACAGGGAATGTGTCCAACCTGATTTTGTCGTATCCAGCCATGCGCTTAGTACAGTACCTGGCACATAGCCCTTAAATACCACAATATTGTTATTGTTACCTCTCCCAGCGTTTAGTACAGTGCCTGCCGCACAGTAAGCACTTCACAAATACCATAAATAAATAAATAGTAAGCATTTTGAGGGCAACGATCATGACCTCTGCTTTTATTCTACTTTCCCAAGCGCTTAGTGACTCACTCATTATATAAATAACGTGACTCCTACTAAACAATATCATTCATCTCATTCTTTAATCCCGTTTTCGTCTCCGTAACGAGGCTGTTCTTCGTCATTCTGAGCCACGTTAATGTTGCTAAGATTTGTTACAAACCGGCGCTCCCTAGAACTAAAGCGCCTAAATGACTATTTTGCATTTTGCCCGAACAGGAAGAAATTGACAATTCTCCCTTTAATGTGAATCACAGAGTAGATGATTTCATTCCATACTAGGAAATCAAATCAAAGTGTTTTCAACATTCACATGACACTTGAGATTTGACTAGGATGGAATTATGTAGTCATGATTTATGCTCTGAGTAGATCTATATAGCAAATAATTAGGAAATATAGCAGTTACTTATAAAGAAAATGATGTTTTCACATCACCCCTTATCACTCTTAGAAGTATCATTCTAAATGTAAATATTAGAGGTCGGCGTCACATAATTGTCGTTACGTTGTCAGAGGTTCAGGACATCAGACTAATGCGGGAGGGACCCGGGAACATAATTATATTGTTTTTCCTGAAATACGGTGGTTTCGGGGAGATAACTAACCACCTTCTTTCCAAGTTAAAGTCTATTGCCGTGAGTGAGAGATTTGAACATTAGCATAACATTCTATTTATGTGAGTTATATGGCCGCTGTGTCATTTTTTACACGGCAAGCCGGGAAACACAGCTGATTTATGATCGCACTTTTAAAGGGCAACACGGCGCTGAAATCAGAGAATGAAGGAACTAGAAAATCATATCTGTCAAAAACCAGTTCTGCTAGAGTTTACGCTCCCTGGCAATTTTCACTATTTATAGGGCTGTCTTTAAAAGTAAGCTAATATAGCAACTTCAGGCATGATCAATGTTGATCTGCTTATTGTTTTTCAGAACTGGATCCTTCTGGTTGTGAGAGATCAACAAGTGTTTTTTTGGCAAGGGAATCCTGTCCTGGGAAAGAACATGGCGCCTGGGAGTCGGGAGATTTGGGTTTGGCCATTTGTCTGCTGTGCGAATTTGGGTAAGCTACTTAACTTCTCTGGGCCTCAGTTTCCCCACGTGTAAAATGGACATAAACTCTCTGTTTTCTTTCTCTCTTTTGGACTGGGAGGTCCATGTGGGCAGAGACCGTGTCTGAGGGGTCTATTGGAACTGCTTAAAAAATACCCCAAGTTTTATTATTTCCCACCGCGAAACAGTGTAGAGGCAGTGCGGCTTAGTGGAAAGAACACGGGCTTGGGGGTCAGAGGATGTGGGTTCTAATCGGCCACTTGTCAGCTGTGTGACCTTGGGCGAGTCACTTAACTGCTCTGTGCCTCAGTCACCTCATCTGGAAGACGGCGATGAAGACTGTGAGCCCCACATAGGTCAACTCGTTTACCTTGTATCTACCCCAGCGCTTAGAACAGTGCTTGGCCCATAGTAAGCGCTTAACAAATACCACAAAAAAAGGCAGCATGGGCTTGGGGGTCATGAATGAATGACCTGGGTTCTCATCCCATTTCTCCTGCTTGTCTGCTGTGTGACCTCGTGCAAGTCACTTAATTTTTCTGTGCCTCAGTTACTGCATCTATAAAATGGAGATTAAGACTGTGAGCCCCATGTGGGACACGGACCGTGTCCAGCCCGATTAAAGTAGAAGAAAAGTGGAACGTAGAAGTCATGACCTTTGCCCCCAAGGCTCTTATTTTTATGTATCTGTGGTATTTGTGAAGTGCTTATTATGAGTCAGGCACTGTGCAACTCCTCAGTGCTTAGTATAGTTCCTGGCACAGAGTAAGCGCTTAACATATACCAGGAAAAAAAGGGTGGTTATGGATAGCATTTATGAGGCGGTTATGGTGGGACTAATACTGTGCTAAGCGCTGGGGTGGACTCAACGCTTAGTATTCGGTATCAGCTGTGGTGCCACAACCATCCGGGATATGAGTCACATTTTCCATTTCCAACTAAATTATCAGAACGCTGTTTAGTTTGGCAGAAGCGTTTTTAAGTGGTTTCAATTTTTTCTCATCTGGGGAACCCTTGGCCGGTGTAATACATATAGCGTAATTATCCCCGATTGGAGTACGTGGTCCCCGAGTGATGGTTTACTGCTTGCTTGACTGAAACTCTATGTGGATGGAAATATAATTTGGACAGAAATATTTGAATTCTGAAACAACAATGCTCATTTGACTACGGAGCCGAACGTATTAAGCTCCCATTTCTACTGAGCGGATTGCCTCATGACTGAAGAAGTCTGCCGGCTCCTCACGGTGGGTTTATTTCTTGAGGAAAATTCTGAATTTCCTGTTAGGGTATTCATTATTTCAACTCGGGGCTGCATGAAAAATAGATTCCCGAATCATCCTCGGAATAAAAAATTCCGTTTGATGGATCCAAGTTGAAACCCTTACTGCTTTAATCAGTTGGGATTATTTTTGCTTTCATTAAAAATCAAGTTCTCCTCAAGATCTGGGTTTCCGGGAAATTAAAATCTGTTCATTGGATATGGAATATGCAGTGAGGATTGCACAGAGAGATAGTTTGGTCATCTGTGTGGGGAAAAAAACACCACCAGATGTGAAGCTCACCTCAGAGTGCTGAAAAATGCTGAAAAGTCCAAAGCAGAACACACGGTCCCGACCACGTATCTGCATATTTATGGACGATATCCGAAATTTACCGTCATTTAACTTCTTGTCCCTTTTTTGGGCCTCATTTACCTCATCTGTAAAATGGGGATAAAAAACGGTGAGCCCATGGGCTACGTGGACTGTGTCTAACCTGATTATCTTGTACTTTAAAGCTCAGTGGAGAGAGCCCGGGTTTGGGAGTCAAGGGTCATGCGTTTGAATCCCGGCTCTGCCACTGGTCAGCTGTGTGACTGTGGGCAAGTCACTTAACTCCTCTGTGCCTCAGTGACCTTATCTGTAAAATGGGGATGAAGACTGTGAGCCTCACGTGGGACAACCTGATGACCCTGTATCTCCCTCAGCATTTAGAACAGCGCTCGGCACAAAGTAAGCGCTTAACGAACTCCAACATTATTATGATTATAATTAACTGTCATTTAACTTCTTGTCCCTTGTTTGGGCCTCAGTTGCCTCATGTGTAAAATGGGGGTGAAAAACTGTGAGCCCCTGTGGGACGGGAACTGTGTCTAATCTGATTATCTTGTACTTGAAAGCACTAAATTTCACTACTCTACTACTACAACCCAGGCCGCACACTTTGTTCCTCTAATGGCAGGCTTCTCCCGGTACCTCAGTCTCGCCCACATCCTCCCTCTGGCCTGGAATGTCCTCCTTCCTCTTATCAGAGAGATAATTGCTCTCCCTGATTTCAAAGCCTCATCTCCTCCAAGAAACCTTCCCTGATCAAGCCCTCCTCTCCTCTTCTTCCACTCCCTTCTGCATCACCCCGACTTACTCCCTTCATTCATCCTCCCTCCCATCCCCATAGCACATTTGTAGTACGGGCTTGGGAGTCAGAGGCATGGGTTCGAATCCCAGCTCTGCCACTTGTCAGCTGTATGACTGTGGACAAGTCACTTCACTTCTCTGTGCCTCAGTTACCTCATCTGTAAAATGGGGATGAAGACTCTGAGCCCCACGTGAGACAACCGGATTACCCTGTATCTACCCTAGCACTTAGAAAAGTGCTCTGCACATAGTAAGCACTTGAATACCAACATATCTGTAATTTATATATATTCATTTTTCTCACCGCCCGCCCCCGCCCCCCGGCAAACGGTGAGCTCGTTGAGGGCAGGGAATGTCTGTTGTTACAGTGTAGTCTCCCAGTCTCCTAGTACAGTGCTTGGCACACAGTAAGTGCTCACTAAATATGATTGAATGAATGCCTGTCAATCAGTATGAATTGATTGAATATTGTTGGCAAAACACTGGACTAAGCGCTTAAGGGCTCGGGGTGACTGAGGAGTTAATGCTGAGGAGTTAACTCAGGGAAGCTTGATGGATAGAGGTGGGCTTGGGTTATGGTGATGGAGGGAAATCCAAGTGGGGGGAAGAACGTGAACAGAGGAGGGGGAGTTTACCAACTCTCTTGTATTGAACTCTCCCAAGCTTTTAGTGCAGTGCTCTGCACACAGTAAAAACTCAATAAATACACCCGATTGAAGTCACTTACTTCTCTGTACTTCAGTGCCCTCCTCAGTAGAATAAGGAATAAATCCTAGCCCTTTATGGTTAGACTGTGATTCTTTTGTGGGACAGGGACGATGTCTGCACTGATTGTCGTCTCTACCCTGATGTTTAGTACAGCTCTTCCTTGTTTTGGGCAGGGAGTGTGTCTGCCAACTCTAATAATAATAATGTTGGTATTTGTTAAGCGCTTACTATGTGCCGAGCACTGTTCTAAGCGCTGGGGTAGACACAGGGGGATCAGGTTGTCCCACGTGGGGCTCACAGTCTTCATCCCCATTTTACAGAGGAGGGAACTGAGGCACCGAGAAGTTAAGTGACTTGCCCAAAGTCACACAACTGACAAATGGCCGAGCCGGGATTTGGACCCATGACCTCTGACTCCAAAGCCCGTGCTCTTTCCACTGAGCCACGCTGCTTCTCTGCTGTGGCTGTGGCTGTGGCTTCTCTGCTGTGTTGTACTCTCCTAAGTGCTCAGTACAGTGCTCTGCACATGGTAAGTACACAATAGAGAAGGAGCATGGCCTAGTGGATAGAGCATGTTCCTGGAAGCCAGAAGGGTCTGGATTCTAATGCCACCTCTGCCACTTGTCTGCTACGTGACCTTGGGTGTGTCACTTCACTTCTCTGTGCCTCAGTTCTCTCATCTGTAAAATGGGGATTAAGACTGTGAGCCCCACGTGGAACAGAGACTGTGTTCAACCCGATTAGCTTGTATCCACCCCAGAGCTTAGAACACTGCCTGGCGCATAATAAGCAATTAACAGATACCATAAAAAAAGGAATACCATTGATTGATAGTGAGCACTTAACAAGCACCATGATAATACTAATGATAATTAAAAATCCACCCTATAATAAGAATCATGATTCTTCTTATGCAGAGTGGAATTTTATTATTTCTATTACATTTGTTAGAACTGTACTTACATTCACATGTAGTTTTCTAATATATCAATCCATCAGTGGTATTTATTGAGCCCCGGTTACATTCAGAGCACTGTACTAAGCGCTTGGGAGAGGACAGTACAATCGAATTAGTGGATTCGTTCCCTGCTCCAAATGAGCTTACAGTCTAGAGGAGACAGACATCTATATGAACATATAATTTATAATACTTCATTTGGAGATCGGCACATCAGTGTTGTGGTTTTCGGGATGGGGCGATTCCAAGTTCCTTAAGGGGACAGATCCAAGTCCGTAGATGAAGCAGAAGGGAGAGGGAGCCGGGGAAGCTCACTGTGGGCAGGGAATGTGTCTGTTCATTGTTATATTTGACTCTACCAAGTGCTTAGTACAGTGCCGTGCATACAGTAAGTGCTCAATAAATAGGATTGAATGAGTGAGTGGAAAAGAGGGCTTAACTGGGGAAATCCTCTTGGTGGAGTTGTGACCTTATCAATGCCCTGAAAGTGGAAAGAGTTGTGGTCTGATGTGTGTATCTCTATATAAGTATTAAACCATTATTATTATAGAATGATAATTCTTATTGTACAGAGTGGATTTTTGATTACCTATCACTCATATACACAAACACACACACACACACACACACACACATTTTCTCTCTCCCCCACCCACCCAGGAGTGAACCTCACTGAGTGTAGCTCGGTCTTTGAATTCCAAAAATGGATATAAATTTGTCCCATAATGATTCTCGTGTGGAAAGAGTACAGGGCTGGGATTTGAGAGAACTGAGTGTTTCATTTTAATGGTGTTTAAGTGCCAGGCACTGTACTTGGCGCTGGGGGAGGTACAAGGTAATCAGGTTGGACACAGTCCCTGTCCCACATGGGGCTCACAATCTTAACCCCCATTTTAGAGGTTTGGTAGTTGAGGCCCGGACAAGTGAAGTGACTTGCTCAAGGTCATACAATAGACATGTGGCAGAGCTGGGATTAAACACGGGTCCTTCTGACTCCCACATGGGGCTCACAGTCTTAACCCCCATTTTACAGATGAGATAACTGAGGCACAGAGACGTCAAGTGACTTGCCCAAGCCCATATAGCCGGCGTGTGGTAGAACTGGAACTGAAACCCAGGCCCTGGCCCTTGCATTATCTACTGAGTTCTGATGCGAGCTCTTGCCATTTTACAGCTGTGTGACCTTGGGCAAGTCACATCTCTGGGCCTCAGTTGTGTCATCTGTATCATGGCAATTAACTGTTCTTCCTCATCTTCAGACTGTTACCCCTGGATAGAAAAAGGACTGTGTCCGGTCAGATTATCCTGTATATATCCCAGTGCACAATCCTCATCTTATGTTAAGGGCTTTTCAAATGTCACTCTGATAATAATAATAATAATGATGATGATGGTATTTAAGTGCTTGCTTGGTGCCAAGCACTGTTTTAATCCCTGGGGTAAATGCAAGATAGGTTGTCCCACGTGGCGCTCACAGTCTCGATCCCCACTTTACAGATGAGGTCACAGAGGCACAGAGAAGTAAAATGACTTGCCCAAGGTCACACAGCAGATAGGTGGTGAAACGGGGATTAGAACCCACAACTTCTGATTCCCAAGCCCGTGCTCTTGCCACTAGGCCGTGCTGCTCCTCTGATAAATAAGGAGAGTGTGGGGAAGTGGGAAAAGAAGTCGGGGAGAAAAGGGGTACCTATTTACCAGCCCCTCCCCTTATTCTTTCATCTCTGAAACCGAGGGGGAAAGGCAGCTTCAGTGCAGATAAAATATTCATGCTGATAACTTACATAAAACAAAAGATGGAGTGTTTTCTGCAGGGAAATTACTTTCTCTGATGAGCTCCATTTATGCATGATGGAGTTTTAAATTTTTGAAAACCCCTTTGGTTATTTTTTTTTCTTCCTTTCAATCCTGGCGATTTTAATTTCAGCCTTATAAACAGAGAGATGTAAAAATTCCTGGCTAAAAGGGTCGCTTGCTATTTAAAGGCAGATTTATTGCATGGAGAGGAAACAGAATGTCTCCCCACCCCGACGACGAATACAAAAATCAATATTTGAGAGAGCGTTATTGTAGAGGATGCAGTCAGGAGAGGGTGGCATTCATTTTCTGATCGAAATCCATCTTCATTTATTTGGTTTGTTTTAGACATTGTTATCCTGGGAATATGTTCTTGAGAGTATTGGGTGATTCAGTTGCCAATGGGGAGATGGATTTTTGAGGCGGATTAAAGCCTCACCATAAAATTTACCCACTGTGGCAGGAATTCGCTGGTTGTCAGTCAGAGGAGCAACAAACCCTAGTGAAAAGAACCTGGGCCTGGGCGTCAGAGGATCTTGGTTTTCATCCCGGCTCTGCCAGCTGCTTGCTGTGTGACCTTGGGCCAGTCGCTTCACTTCTCTGGGCCTCAGTTTCTTCAATTGTATAATGGGGATTCATTCCCCTGCCCTCCTACTTAGACTGTGAGCCCCATAATAATAATAATAATGTTGGTATTTGTTAAGCTCTTACTACGTGCGGAGCACTGTTCTAAGCGCTGGGGTAGATACAGGGGAATCAGGTTGTCCCACCTGGGGCTCAAAGTCTTAATCCCCATTTTACAGATGAGGTCACTGAGGCACAGAGAAGTGAAGTGCCTTTCCCACAGTCACACAGCTAAGTGGCAGAGCTGGGATTTGAACCTGTGACCTCTGACTCCCAAGCCCGGACTCTCTCCACTGAGCCACGCTGCTTCTCTGTTCCCCATGTGGAACAGAGATTGAGTCTGACCGGATTAGCTTATATCTACCCCAGCAATTGGAACAGGGCTGGAGATATAGTAAGCGCTTAACAAATACAATAATGATGGTGATGATAAAGTCCCGCGGAGGACTGGCGCTTGGCACACAGTAAGGGCTAAACAAATGCCACAGTAATTATTATAATTAGCACTCACGCACTAATAATTTAAGTGCTTGCTATGTGCAGAGCACTGTTCTAAGCGCTGGGGTAGATACAAGGTGATCAGATTGTCCCACGTGAGGCTCACAGTTAATCCCCATTTTACAGATGAGGGAACTGAGGCCCAGAAAAGTGAAGTGACTTGCCCACAGTCACACAGCTGACAAGTGGCAGAGCCTGGATTTGAACCCATGACCTCTGACTCCCAAGCCCACACTCTTGCCACTGAGCCATGCTGCTTACTCTTCTTATTCATCTCTTTCCTGGTGATTTATCCAGAAATGTCTATTCTAGACTCCAAACTCCCCCTGTAGACTGTAAGCTACCTGGGGATAGGGAACATGTCTACCAATTCTGTCCTCGCCCGAGTGCTTAACGCAGTGCTCTGCACTCAATAAGTGCCCAGTGAATACCATCAATTGGCTGATTGTCCTCTCCCAAGATCTAGTGTGGTGTTCTGCACGTGGTAAGTGCTCAATAAATATCACTGCCTGAGTGGGCTTGGAGATTGATCCCGGCACTTTGATACTCACCACCCCCCACAACCCTTTTGACCATAACCTTCTCCTTCCCTTAGCTGTCATTTGTTTCATTGCCGGTCTCCCCCTCTGCGCTGCAAACTCCTCGTGGGAATGGATCGTGTGCGCCAACTCTATTGTATCGTACTCTCCCAAGCGCTTAGCACAGTAAGAGCTCAATAAATGTCACTGTTGGATTGCTAGTTATAGCTACCAACTCTCGTGTGCTTGGGCACAGAGTATGTCCTCAATTAATACCATCGATGGACGGGATGAAGGGAATGAGTCGAGCCAAACTCTATTTGCAGAAAAAATAGCTGCGTCTCGGGGAAGGCGCACGGTATTGGGAGTCAGAGGACCTGAGTTCTAATCCTGGCTCCGCCACTGGCCTGCAGTGGGACCTTGGGCAAGTCGCTAAACCCCTCTGGGACTTGGTTTCCTCATCTGTTACATGGAGATGAAATTCCCATTCTGTCTCCCACTATAGCTGTGAGCCCCATGTGGAGCAGGGACTGTGTCCAAACTGGCTATCTATAATAATAATAGTAAGAATAATAATTTCAATATTGGTTAAGCACTTACTTTGTACCAAGCACTGAGGTAGATAGAAGAAAATCAGGGTGGGCAAAGTCCTTGTCCCTCAGGGTGCTCACTTTCTAAATAATAATAATTATGGTACTTGTTAAACACTTCTGCGCCAAGCACTGTTGTAAGCACTGGGGTAGATACAAGTTAATCAGGTTGGGAACAGTCCCTGTCCCACTTGGGGCTCACACTCTTATCCCCGCTTTAAAGATGAGGTAACTGAGGCATGGAGAAGTGAAGTGACCCAGCAGACATGTAGTGGAGCTGGGATTAAAACCCAGGTCTTTCTGGCTCCCAGGCCCATGATCTATCAACTAAGCCGTGCTGCTTCGCCCAAGTAGGAGAGAGAGCAAGTATTGAAGCCCTATTTTACAGGTGAGGAAACTGAGGCCCAGGGAGGTTGTGACTGGTCTTTACCCTAGTGATCGGTGTGTTGTAAGCCCTTAACGAATGCCACAGAGTGAGAAGCAGGGCGGTCTAGCTGAAAGATCCTGGGTCTGGCAATCAGAGGACCCCGGGTTCTAATTTTGGCTCAGACTCCTGTCTACTTTGTGACCTTGGGCAAGTCCCATAATTTCTCCATGCCTCAGTTTCGGCAGCTGTGAAATGAGGTTTCGGTCCCTAATCACCCTCCTACTTAGATTGTGAGCCCCATGGAGGGCTGGTACTGTGTCCCATTCCCATCTGATGGTAGAAATAATTGTGGAATTTGTTAATAATCATGTTAATAATGTTGGTATTTGTTAAGCGCTTACTATGTGCAGAGCACTCTTCTAAGTGCTGGGGGTGATACAGGGTAATCAGGTTGTCCCACTTGAGGCTCACAGTCTTAATCCCCATTTTTACAGATGAGGTCACTGAGGCACAGAGAAGTTAAGTGACTTGCCCACAGTCACAGAGCTGACAAGTGGCAGAGCTGGGATTTGAACCCATGGCCTCTGACTCCCAAGCCTGGGCTCTTGCTACTGAGCCACGCTGCTTCCCAAAATAATATTGTTGGTATTAGTTAAGCGCTTACTATGTGCAGAGCACTGTTCTCAGCGCTGGGGTAGATAGAAGGTAATCAGGCTGTCCCATGTGAGGCTCACAGTCTTCATCCCCATTTTAAAGATGAGGTCACTGAGGCCCAGAAAAGTGAAGTGACTTGCCCACAGTCACACAGCTGACAAGTGGCAGAGCTAGGAATTGAACCCATGACCTCTGACTTCCAAGCCCGGGCTCTTTCCACTGAGCCACACTGCTTCTAATTAAGCACTTACTATGTGCCAAGCACTGTTCTAAGCACTGGAGCAGATAGAAGCTAATGAGGCCGGACACAGTCCCTGGTCCCACATGGGGCTCACCGTCTTGCGTCCCATTTTCCATATGATGGAACTGAGGCCCAGAGAAGCGAAGTGGCTTGCCCAAGATCACATGGCAGACGTGTCAGAGCAGGGATTAGAACCCAGGCCCTCGGATTCTCAGGCCATTGTACTTTCCACTAGGCCATGCTGCTTCCTTCACAGTGATTTTGTATCTCCCACAGCGCTTAGAACAGTGCTCGGCCCATAGCGCTAAACAAATCCCATAATTATTAAGTCACTGTTATCATTTCTAGCTTCCTAGCACGAAAGCCCAACCCGGGGTTCTCTGAGAAGAACAGAGGCAGCTTGGCTGCCGTGTGGCTGCCGTGAACTCTTCTAAGTGAGTTGTGATGAAAAGTAAAAAGTAATTATCCCTCCCGTCTCCTGGAAGTGGTGAGGCTTTTCGTCGGCGGATCAAAGAGAATGACCTAAATAAGAATTGGATTGCGATGCACGGTTACAGTTTTCATCCTTTGTAATGCACTGCTTGCTCACTTGGACTAATGAGGGATGTGGTCCAGCGCTCAGCCATTTTGTTAAAACTCACCGGCACCGAAGCGGGGGAATTGCTTGGGGGTTGCTGAAGGGGATAAATTGAGATGGGCCTCCTCACACCTTTCAACTAGTCGGTTGACGATCGTATTTCTTGAGCTTCTACTGGGAACAGAGCAGCGTGGCCTAGTGGATGAGAGTCTGGGCCTGGGAGTCAGAAGGATCTGGGTTCTAATCTCTGCTCTGCCCTTTGTCTGCTGGGTGACCTTGGGCAAATAATAATGTTGGTATCTGTTAAGCGCTTACTATGTGCCGAGCACTGCTCTAAGCGCTGGGGTAGGTACAGGGTAATCAAGTTGTCCCGCATGGGGCTCGCAGTCTTAATCCCCATTTGACAGATGAGGGAATTGAGGCACAGAGAAGTGAAGTGATTTGCCCAGAGTCACATAGCTGACAAGTGGCGGAGCCGGAATTCGAACCCATGACCTCTGGCTCCCAAGCCCGGACTCTTTCCACTTAGCCACGCTGCTTCTCTGGACTTCTCGGGCCTCAGTTCCCTCATTGGTAAAATGAGGATTAAGACTGTGAGCCCCATGTGGGACAGGGACTCTGTCCAACCTGATTAGCTTGTATCTAGCTGGCGCATAGTAAGCGCTTTACAAAGCTCTTAGTACAGTGTTCTGAACGCAGTAAGTGCTCAGTAAATACGACTGAGTAAACAAATGCCATGATTTTGAAAAATAGACACGGACACTGCCCTCAAGAAGCTTGCATTCTCTTGTGTGCAGAGCCCTGTTCTAAGACTTTGGGAGAAGGCGATAGAGTTAGTTCACATGATCCCTGACACCCTCAAACGACTTTGCAGTCCAGTCTGTTCATGTTTTTCTAGCGTTTAATGCAGTGCTCTGCTTATAGAAAGTCAGTAAATACCATTACTCTGCTCTCTTCACAGTCAGCAGTAGAGAAATGTTTTCCATTGCGGGTTCGAGAGGGTGGTTAAAAATATATACTATCCATGTGGTAATGATCAGCGTTTTTTCCCCCCCTTAATTTGGGTAAAAATCGGTCTGAGTCTCAGAGTAGTTTTGAATTCAGTTTTTATGATACTAATGTAGTATAGGCTTAGAACCTGTTTCATGGGAGATGAGAAATCTTTCTGGAATTTGCTGCCGGCAGATATGCGGGAGAGGAGAGTTGGGAAGGAAGTGAGGAGCAGCGCGGCGTAGTGAAAAGAGCCCAGGCCTGAGATTCAGAGAGCCTGGGTTCTAATCCTACTCCACCCCTTGTCTGCTGGGTGACATTAGGCAAGTCATTTCACATCTCTGTGCCTGTTACTTCATCTGTTCCCTGCCCTCATTTCCGTAGTTTATTTCTATACCTGTAATTTATTAATATTTATAACAGTGTCTGCCTCCCCCTTCTAGACCCTAAGACTGTTGTGGGCGGGGAATGTGTCTAACAGCTCTGTTTTATTGTACACTTCCAAGCATATAGTACAGTGCTCTACACACCATAACCCCTTAATAAATATGACTGATTGATTATTTGAGGAGCTTGCAATCTAATTGGGGGAGACACCATTTCCAGCTAACCTCTGTGACCGGTTCCAGCGTGGCCTAGTGGAAAGATCCTGGGAGTCAGAGGACTTGGGTTCTGATCCTGACTCCACCACTTGTCTGCTGTGTGATATTAGGCCAGCCACTCCACCTATCTGTGCCTCAGTTACCTCATCTGTAAAATAGGGATTCAGCCCTCTGACTTAAACTGTGAGCCCCATGTGAAACTGAGAATGTGTCCTAGCTAAATGATCTTGTGTCTACCCCAAAGCTTGACACAGAGTAAGCACTTAGCATAAAAAAAAGGGTTTAAAAGATAGCTTATGTGGGATAGGATCCAACTGGAGGAAAATTTCCTCTTTCCTGGAGATTTTCAAATGCGACGCTTGGGTTTGATTGACGCTGACATCTTTGAGTCTATAGTCAAATAGATTCTAGACATCTATAGACATCTTTGACTATAGATTTCTTCGAAGTTGAGACTGAAATTCTTTTCCTGCATCCAGGACACCCTGCTGATTTTTGTTTTTATTCCACCTATTCATCTGTGTTGCGTTTTAAAATTCACCAATTTTTTAATGGCATTTGTTAAGCACTGACCATGTACCAGGCACTGTACTAGCAGCGTGGCTCAGTGGAAAGAGCACGGGCTTGGGAGTCAGAGGTCATGAGTTCGAATACCGGCTCTGCCACTTGTCAGCTGTGTGACTGTGGGCAAGTCACTTCACTTCTCTGTGCGTCAGTTACCTCATCTGTAAAATAGGGATTAACTGTGAGCCTCATGTGGGACAACCTGATGAGCCTGTATCTACCCCAGCGCTTAGAACAGTGCTCGGCACATCGTAAGTGCTTAACAAATACCAACATTATTATTTTTATTACTAAGCACTGGGGTGGATACAAGGTAATCAGGTTCGAAACAATCCCAAATGGGGCTCACAGTCTTAATCCCCATTTTACAGATGAGGTCATGGAGGCATAGAGAAGTGAAGTGACTTGCCCAAGGTCACACAATGGACACGTGGCACAGCTGGGATTAGAACCCGGGTCCTTGTGACTCCCAGTTCGTGCTCTAGCTGTTAGGCCACGCTGCTTCATTCCTGATGTCTCTTGTCTCTCATTGTAGACTGTGAGCTCACTGTGGATAGGGATTATATCTGTGTATTGTTGAACTCTCCCAGCACGTAGTACAGTGCTCTGCACCCTGTAAGTGCTCAATAAATACGATAGAATTTATGAATGAAGAAATATTAACCTACCAAGCCAGCATGATAGTTAACCCGACTGCATTCCTAGGAGTAGAAAGTGGAACTTGGAAATATATTTTTCCACTCCTCTGCCTGTCTCACCTGTGACTCTCACAGCCACGAATGAAGATGATGAATAAGTAACAGGCCGCCGCAAATTATGAGTTTGTAATTCCATCAAGAGGCAGTAATGGAATCATAAACAATGAGCGGCTTCTGTAGCCAGCGGTGTCCCGAGATAGAATTAGAGCCTCATCCTTCAAAATCCACTTGCCCGTCGTCGGTTATAATACAGGGCGTGCGACACACGCAAAGCAGCCTGGTAATTTTTTATTCTCGGGGTCTCGAGTCAGTTCGGACTCTTAATTGTGGGAGAATCGATCAATCGCCGGTGCTGGTTGAACACAGAGAAAACCATTTGGGAGAGTGTAAAGGAAGCAAGGTGTACGTTTATTTCCCATCTAGGACCCTGTAATCAAACGACAGTTTGATGATATTCTTTCAACCTAGCCTATATCATCAATGTAATTTACTTATTTCTATTTATGTCTGTCCCCTACCCTAGACCGTAAGCTTGTTGTGGGCTGGGCATGTCTGTTATATTGTACTTTTCTAAATGCTTAGTACAGTGCTCTTATAGTAAACACTAAATATGATTGACAGTGATAAAGTGGCCTTGGGGGTGTCAGTTGTGTGACTTTGGGCAAGTCACTTAATAATAATAATAATAATGTTGCTATTTGTTAAGCGCTTACTATGTGCAGAGCACTGTTCTAAGTACTGGTGTAGATACAGGGTAATTAGGTTGTCCCACGTGAGGCTCACAGTTAATCCCCATTTTACAGATGAGGTAACTGAGGCACAGAGAAATCAAGTGACTTGCCCCAAGTCACACAGCTGACAAGTGGCAGAGCCGGGAGTCGAACCCATGACCTCTGACTCCGAAGTCCAGACTCTTTCCACTGAGCCACGCTGCTTAACTTCTCTGGGCCTCAGTTACCTCATCTGTAAAATGGGGATTAAGACTGGGGATTAAGCCCCACGTGGGATGACCTGATTACCTTGTATTTATCCCAGTGCTTGGCACATAGCAAGCGCTTAACAAATACCATCATCGGTTTTATTATTAGTATTATTCTTAGCGTGGACCAGGGTGTTAGAAGACTTGGGTTCTAATTCTGGCTCTGCCTCTCTCCTGTGGGGTGACTTTGGGCAACTGATATCGCCTCTCTTTGTCTCAGTTCCCTCATAGGTAAAATAGGGATGAAGACGGTGAATACTATGTGGGGATGGACTGAATCTAACCCGATTGTCTTGTGTCTACCCCGGTGCTTAGTACAGTGCCCGGCACATAGTAAGCGCTGAACAAATACCATAAAAAGTTAACTTATTGGTGCCTCAGTTCCCACATCTGTAAAATGGGGATTTAGTGCCTGTTTTCTCTTCTTCTTAAATGGGAGGCGCATGTGGTGTCTGGATTAGAACTCAGGTTTCCTGACTCCCAGCCCTGTGTTCTTTCCATCCGTCCATGCTCCTTCCCTCCTTTTGATTTCTTTCTTTCTTTATAGTACGTGTAAAGCGCTTACTACGTGTCAAGCACTATACTAAGCACTGAGGTAGAATCCGATTGATCTGGTTGGACCCAATCCCTGCCGCACATGGGGCTCACAGCCTAAGAAGGAGGGAGTAGGATTTAATTCCCATTTTATAGATGAGGTAACTGAGGCCTAGAGAAGCTAAGTGATTCACCCAAGGTCACACAGGAGGAAAGTGGCAGACCTTCCCATTGACTGACAGAAACACCCTCCCCCCTCCCTGACCCCTCACCGTGCCGAGGAAGGATTTGAGGGAAGGATAGAGTCCGGGCCTGGGAGTCAGAAGGATCTGGGTTCTAATCCCAGCTTGTCTGCAATTTGGACTTGGGCGAGTTGCTTAACTTCTCTGGGCCTAGTTGACTCATCTGTAAAATGGGGATAAAGAATGTGAGCCCTCTGTGGGAGCGGGGCTGTGTCCAACCTGATTAACTTGTATCTAGCACAGTGCCTGGCACATACTAAGTGCTTAACAAATACATTTACCAAAAAAAAAGATCTGGTGCCTATAATAGACTGGTCCTAAGAAGCAAGAGGGAACTCTGTGTACTTGGCTGGTGAAGGCAGACAGCCAAGGTAGAAGGCTGGAGGGATGAGGCATAGGTTGGGATTTTTCCGAAAGATGGTTTTAAAATGATTCTCCCTGAGGGGGAAGCTGTCTCGAAGAGGCTTTCCCCAATTAATTCCTCATTTCCTTTGTTCATTTGTTCATTCCGCCCTCAGCCCCACGGCCCTTATGTCCAGATCCATAAATGGTTTATATTAATGTCTGTCTCCCACTCTAGACCCTGTACTCGCTGCGGGCAGGAACTATCTACCAACTCTTTTATGCCGTGCTCTCTCGAGCACTTAATACAGTGCTCTGCGTCCAGTAGGCACTCAGGAAATGCAGTCGGACTGATTGATTCTCTCCCCAACCTCTTCTCAAGGTCCATGTCCAACCCTTCACTTCGAGTGACTGTGTGTGAAAGGGTGAGAGTGAGCAAAAGGAAAGAGGCAGAATACATCAAACAGGTTTGATCATTGGTGGAAATTCCGGAAATAAAGATTTCTTCCCCTTCATCTTGAATTAGTGGAACCTGGCTGTCCCACTTTGCTCCTCTAATGCCAACCTTCTCACTGTACCTCCATCTCTCCGCCGACCTCTCCCACTTCCTGGGGTTGGCCTGAAACTCCCTCCCTCTTCATATCTGACGACAATGACTCTCCCTGCCTTCAAAGTCTTACTGAAGGCCCATCTCCACCAAGATGACTTCCCCGACTAAGCCCCCATTTCCTCATCTCTCACTCCCTTTCGCATCGCCCTGATTTCCTTTCTTTATTTGGCCCTCCCCGCTTCAGTCCCACAACACTTGTGTACATATCTGTAATTTATTTATTCATATCCATGTCTGTCTCCCTGTCTAGACAGCTCCTTGTGGTCAGGGAGCATGTCTATTATACGCTCCCAAGCGATTAGAACAGTGCTCTGCACACAGGAAGTGCTTAATAAATATGATTGATTGATGGAAGGAGGACAGGTCTTGAATCCTCATATGACAGATGACAAAGAGGCCCAGAGAAGTGAAGTGACTCGCCCAAGACTACACAGCAGGTAACTGGCGGAACCGAAATGAGAACCCACATCCTCTGACAGATATAAAATGAAGCATGGGTAGGATCTCCATCTCCAAGGAACCTAACCCTTCTTGTCTTCTCTGTTAATGGCTGGAGTGAGAGATTTTTGTGAAACCGGAGAAGAGAAGTAGATTCTAATCCCGGCTCTGCCACCTGCCTGTTGTGTCAACTTGGATAAGTCACTTCTCTGAGCTTCAAAATTGGGATGCTCACTTGTAAAATGAGAATCAAATGCCCTACCTCCCTCCTTCCTAGACTGTGAATGCCACAGCAGACAGGCAATGTAACTGGCCCGATTACCTTGAATTGTTATTATGGTATTTGTTAAGCATTTCCTAGGGGTCAAGCACCGTACTAAACTCTGGGGCAGACACGAGGTGATCGAGTCAGAAACGGTCCCTGTCCCACAAGGGGCTCATGGCCTAAGTACGATGGAGAACAGGTAACGAATGAATCCCCGTTTTACAGATGAGGAAACTGAAGCCCAGATAAATGAAATGGCTTGCCCGAGATCACACATCAGACAATTGGCGGAGCCTGTGATTAGAACTCAGGTCCTCTGTCTTACTAGGCCTTGCTGCCGCTCACACTGTATAATGATAATTAAGGGGAAGCAGGGTAGAGCACAGGCCCAGTAGTCAGAAGGAACTGGATTGTCATCCTGGCTCCACCGCTCATCTTGTGTATGACCTTGGGCAAGTCACTTAACTTTCCTGGGCCTCAGTTCCCTCATCTGGAAAATGGGGATGAAGACTGTGAGCCTCGTGTGGGATAGGGACTGTATCCAACCTGATTAACCCAGCGCTTAGAACAGTGCCTGCTACATAGTAGGCGCTTAAAACTGTTATCGTCATCAGGTATCTATTAGGCGCTGTATGCTGATTGCTATGCTAAGCACTGGGGATGATAGAATAGAATCAGCTAGGACCCGAGGTGAGTGTCCCGCATGGTTCATAACTGCCTGCTCGATGATGCCGTTTGGATATTCATCATTATACAATTTGAATTACTGTGACAAACTTTAAGAGTGATGATAATGAACCAAATTATTCGTCGAGTTAAGCATGCTATTGTTTTGCACTTCGTTAAACGCGGCCTATCTCCATCTTCACGAAATTGCACAGGTCAAGAATGGGAACACAAAGAAGCAAAGTGATAATTATTGCTTTCTGTAATCTATTTCCGAAGGAGATCGGAATACATTATTTAGTGCCACTTGAAAATAATCTCGGCCTGTTGAAAGAGCAGGAGGAAACCGTTCAGAGTCGGTTAAGGAGAAAGGAGAGGAGGAATAAAATGAAGAGAAATTCAGGTTGCTAAAGTGAACCCCAGATGTGCCCTAGAATCGTGTAAATAGGGGAGTCACCTAAGGCAGTTGTGTGAACTGGGGCAGGTCATTTAACATCTCTGGGTCTCGGTTTCCTCATTCATTCATTCAATAGCATTTATTGAGCACTTACTGTGGGCAGAGCTCTGTACTAGGCGTCACCTTCTTCCTTCTTAGATTGCTAGCTGTGGGTGTGAGTGTGCGTATGCATGAAACATTTGGTCCTTGTCTTCCACCCCTCAAGACCCTCCAGTGGTCACCCATCCCCCTCCGTATCAAACAGAAATGCGTCATCATCTGCTTTAAAACCCTCAGTCATCTTGCCCCCTCCACACTTCACCTCGTTGCTCTCCCACTACGTCTCAGCCCGCAAACTCCACTCCTCTAGTGCCAGTTTGATCTCGTCCATCTCGCCACCGACCCCTTTCCCACATCCTCCCCTTGGCCTGGGACTCCCTCCTCCTCCACATCCACCAGCCCACTGCTCTCCTCCAACTCAAACCCTTATTAAGGTTAGCCACTGGGACTGCTATAAAATAATTGCATCGGACGTAGTTGTTATTTTTCTTTGATAGAGGGTTTACACATTGCCCAAAGTCACCCAGCAAGCCTGGGGCAGAGGTCTTCCCGATTAAGCCCTCTCTTCCCTGGCTTCTGGCAGAGAAAGGCCTAGAGAAGCAGCGTAGCCTAGCGGAAGAGCTTGGGGACTGGGAGTCGGAGGACCTGGGTTCTAATCTCACCTCTGCCACTTGTCTGCTCTGTGACCTTAGGTAAGTCCCTTCACTTCTCTGGGCTTCGGTTTCCGTATCGGTAAAATGGGGTTTAAGGCCGTGAACCCCACGTGGGACAGGGACTGTGTCCAATCTGCTTAGCTTGTATCTACCCCAGTGCTTAGTACAGTGCCTCGCACATAGTAAGCGATTAACAGATTCCTCTAAAATAAGTAGAGGTTTTCTGAATTATATAAAGTTGGAAGTATGGGTGGATACTACAAATGTGGATCCAAGCCACCGTCTAAGTGTTCAGCTGTGTCAATTAACTCACACTACTTTGAAATTGGAAAAGGGCAGAGATGTTTGTTGTTCATCTAAGATGCACAGAGATGCCAGAATCGAAATAAAGGAGTCATTGGTTACATCTCCACAGGTGCAGATTGGTTGCTTGGTTGGAGATTGAAAAATAACATGTGTTTTTATTATGAAAACAGACTTTAATAGCTGCTCTCGCCAATTGAAAAGAACACCAACACGAATGAGACAGAGGCGAGGCTTCTCAGTGTACACCACTGTCTCTTCCTCTCTCTCTCTACTTCTCTGTTATCTCTGTCAGAAGGATCGGGATTCCAATCCCGAATCCTCCGCTCGGACAATGTGTGACCCCGGGCAAGTGGCTTCACTTCTCTGGGCTCCTGTTCCCTCACCTTTAAAATGGGGATTAAGATTGGGTCCAACCTGATTAGCTCATGTCTACCCCAGCACTTAGTGCAGTGTCTAGCACGTAATAAAGCCTTACCAAATACCATTAAAAAAAAAAAAGTGAAATGTCAACCCTTTGGATCAACCAGCCAGGTGAATCATTAGCTGTTCATTTCTTGTTCCTATTGGGTTGAGTCTCTCGAGATCAAGGTAGAATTTAGTCTGACCTGATTGTTGTCGGGAATTGTAGAGAGACAGCGTGTCCAGTTCTGGTGCTAGGAGTGAGAAGTCCTGAGTTCGAATGTCCTGTGGGCAGGGCATATTGTAATAATTATATTATTTACTTGTAATAATAATAATAATAATGTTGGTATTTGTTAAGCGCTTACTATGTGCAGAACACTGTTCTAAGCGCTGGGGTAGACACAGGGGAATCAGGTTGTCTGTCCCACGTGGGGCTCACAGTCTTAATCCCCATTTTACAGATGAGGGAACTGAGGCACAGAGAAGTTAAGTGACTTGCCCACAGTCACACAGCCGACAAGTGGCAGAGCTGGGATTCGAACTCATGAGCCCTGACTCCAAAGCCCGTGCTCTTTCCACTGCGCCACGCTGCTTCCCGTACTTGTACTGTCCGAAGTGCTTCGTACAATGCTCTGCACACAGAAGCTATTTAAGTACCACTGATTGATAATCCTAGCTTTGCCACATAATAATAATAATATTCGTTAAGCTCTTATTATGTGCCAAGCACTGTTCTAAGCCCTGGAATAGATACAAGGTAATCAGGTTGGACACATTCTCTGTCCCACATGGGGCTCACAGTCTTAATCCCCATTTTACAGATGAGATAACTGAGGCCCTGAGAAGTGAAGTGACTGGCCTAAGGTCATGCAGCCGACAAGTGGCAGAGGTCTGACTCCCAAGCCCGTGCTCTTTCCACTAGGCCATGTGAGACTTAGGGCAGGTCACCTCACTGGTTTATGCCTTAGTTTTCTCATCTGTAAAATGGAGATTTAGTACCTTTTCTCCCATCCCTTTAGGCTCTGAGCCCCATGTGGAACAACGACTGTGTCTGGCTTAATGGTGCATCTACCCCAACATTTAGTACAGCGTTTAGCACATAATAAATGCTTAATAAATGCCCCAACTAGTACTAGTGAAAAGAGCCCAGAACCCTCAAATTCCAGGCCCAGGTCTGCCACAGACTTGCTGGGTGACTTTAGGCAAGTTTTTTCCCTTCTCTGAGCCTCATGTGTAAACCCTATATGAAACAAAAATAAAACTATGTCCGATGCACTTATTTTATAGCAGTCCCAGTGGTTAACATAGTGTTTACTAAATCCCATCGCCAGCTAATAAGGGCCTTAACTAATTTCCCAGCGTGGCTCAGTGGGAAGATCCTGCGCTTGGGAGTCAGAGGTCATGGATTTGAATCCCGGCTCTGCCACCTGTCAGCTCTGTGACTGTGGGCAAGTCACTTAACTTCTCTGTGCCTCGGTTACCTCATCTGTAAAATGGGGATGAAGTCTGTGAGCCCTATGTGGGACAATCTGATTACGCTGTATCTACCCCACCGCTTAGAACAGTGCTCTGCACATAGTAAGTGCTTAACAAATACCAGTATCATTGTTATTATTTCCCACAGATCTATTGTAAGACTTAAGAAAGTTGCTTCCTTCACCAAGTGGTCAAACAGGATATATTGCTGGGAATCATCTTAATCTAGATTTATCTCAGTCACATTTCTCTTTTTCAAGTCCATAAATCCTAAGAGTTCAAATGGGTTTGTTAGAGGCTGTTTATCAGGATGTTAATACAATTATATATATATATATATATGTATATATATATATATATATATGCATGTGTGTGAGAGAGAGAAAAGGAGGACAAAAGGTTGTAAAATTGTTTGGAAAACTGAATCAGATACATACCACTTACTTTAAGTATTCTTGTCTGTTGTTTCATAATTTGTGGAAAACATTGGAATACAAAATCCCTTCCATTGTTTCATTCACAAAGAGGAGAAAAAATTAGTTTTCCCGGGCTCTTTGCTTGCTCCCCATTCTATGTATTCATACAGCTGTTAAACATTGGTTTTCCCATTATGCTGATTGATTTCAATCATTTTAGGGATATTCCTTTCGGTAGATGTCAGTACAATGAGGTTCTTCAAAGCCGTTGTTTGAGCGATGGTTACCGAGGGAAAGAACAGGCCAATTTCAGTGCCTCTAGGAAGGGTGAGATTGGCTGCAGTTCCTGAAATTTATAGAGCTTTTTCTCCGGTGTTCGATCACGCAAAAAACCGCATCCAGGGATGCCCTTCTGTGGGATTCCTTGTTTCCCGGTGTTTCCCTTATTCCGCAAGAGCAAGGGAAGGTCATGGAAGAGTAAAGGATGCGGTCATTTAGCTCAATGATGCTTTCTTGAGATATAGACTGTTAAACCTATTAATCCATTTGGAGGCTTGCTCTGGGACTTTAGTAGTAGCAGCAGTAGGGGTAGGGTTTCACAAAGAGTTATTGCCATTTTGAAGTCCTAAGAGATGAAGCGTCATAAAAAAAAAAATATCAAAGAGCACTGTATAATAGCCTGGCTGCGTGCTTTGAGCCTTAAGCTCCCACGGGCAGGTCAGCGTGTGAAAACTGCTTAGCGGGAGAGCTATGGTGTCCCCTCACTCTCCTGCGCGACGGAGAGATGGTATTTGTTGAGTGCTTACTCTGTGTCAAGCACTATTCTAAGTGCTGGGGGAGGTAGAAGCTAATCAGGTTGGCTCACAGTGTTAATCTCCATTTGACAGATGAGGGAACCGAGGCCCAGTGAAGTGATTCATTCATTCAGTCAGTCGTGTTTATTTATGTGCAGAGCACTGTACTAAGTGCTTGGAAAGTACAATTCAGCCAATGTCTAAGGTCACTCAGCAGGCAAATGGCAAGAGACAGGATTAGAACTCAGATCCTTCTGACTCCTAGGCCCGTGCTCTATCCACTAAATCGTGCTGCTTCCCTGAAATCTTCACTGGACACTGCAGATTCTCAGACCAAGTGGGGTCCTTTGGATGTGGGTCTTTTCTGGTACGCTTTTTTAAAAAATTTCTTTTTCTTTATGGTATTTGTGAAGCACTCACTTGATGCTAGGCACTCTTCTAGGAGCTGGGATAGACAGAATATAATCAACTTGCCACAGTCCATGTCCCACGCCACGTGGGGCTCTGTCTTAGTCCCCATTTTACTGGTGAGGTAACTGAGGCATAGAGAAGTCAGTCATTTTTATTGAGCATTTATTGTGTGCAGAGCACTATACTAACTCTAGGCTTTAAGGCTCTCCATCACCTCGCCCCTTCCTACCTCTCCTCCCTTCTCTCCTTCTACCGCCCACCCCGCACGCTCCGCTCCTCCGCCGCCCACCTCCTCACCGTCCCTCGGTCTCGCCTATCCCGCGGTCGACCCCCGGGCCACGTCCTCCCACGGTCCCGGAACGCCCTCGCTCCTCACCTCCGCCAAACTGATTCTCTTCCCCTCTTCAAAACCCTACTTACAGCTCACCTCCTCCAAGAGGCCTTCCCAGACTGAGCTCCCCTTCTCCCTCTACCGCCCCCCTTCACCTCTCTTCAGCTAAACCCTCTTTTCCCCGCATTTCCCTCTGCTCCTCCCCCTCTCCCTTCCCCTCCCCACAGCACTGTACTCGTCTGCTCAACTGTATATATTTTTATTACCCTATTTATTTTGTTAATGAGATGTACATCGCCTCGATTCTATTTATTTGCTATTGTTTTAATGAGATGTTCATCCCCTCGATACTATTTATTGCTATTGTTCTTGTCTGTCCGTCTCCCCCGATTAGACCGTAAGCCCGTCAAAGGGCAGGGACAGTCTCTATCTGTTACCGATTTGTACATTCCGAGTGCTTAGTACAGTGCTCTGCACATAGTAAGCGCTCAATAGATACTATTGAATGAATGAATGAATAAGCACTTGGGAAAATACAATATAACAATAAAGTGGTAGAATATAACAAAGTGTTCTGCACAGGTTGGACACAGACCCCATCCTACATGGGGTTCACTGTCCTAATCCCCATTTTACAGATGAGGTAACTGAGGCACAGAGAAGTAAGTGAAGCAGCCTGGCCTAGTGGCTGGAACATGAGCCTGGGAATCAGGTCATTGGTTCTAATCCCGCTCTGCCACTTGTCACCTCTGTGACCTTGGACAAGTCACTTCACTTCTCTGTGCCTGTTACCTCATCTGTAAAATGGGGATTGAGACTGTAAACCCCACATGGGACGGGGATTGTTTCCAACCTGATAGGCTTGCCTTCACCCCAACACTTAGTACAGTACCTGGCACATAGTAAATACTTAAAAAATACCACAAGGATTATTTTTGTTAATAGCATTAATAATAATAAACAGAAACATTTCCTGCCAACAATGAGCTTACAGTCTAGAGGGAAAGACAGACATTAACAGAAATAAATAAATTACAGATAGGTATCTAATTGCTCACCTCTCAGGGTCGCACCTGGAGAGTTTCCAGGTCTCTAGCAGTCTCGACTATGTGAGGGACAGTGGAGCAGAGGCATATCCACTTAATTCCTAGCTAGGGATGTGGCTAGCGAGTGGAAGGCAATCAGCTCCAAGTCAAAACTCATCCCTGCTGGGCATGGGAGAGAGTCGAGGGCGGAGACTCAGGTTTACTACGCGGAAGGAAAGGATGGTAAACCGCTTCTGTATTTTTACCAAGAAAACTCTATGGCTACACTACCAGAACTATTGCAGATGGAGGTGGTGAGTTCTGGGAGCGATGTGTCCATGGCATCACTATGGGTCGGACACGACAGCATAAGACAATGGCAACAACAACCTAATTGCTGGGAGCGGGGAGGAATAAAGGGAGTGAATTGACTTGCCCAAGATCACACAGCAGAAGAGTGGCAGAGAGGAGATTAGAACCCAGATCCTTCCGACGCCCACGCTCTATCCACTAGGCTGTGCAGCTTTCAAATGGAAGGCCTTTCCCCCACTATTCCCTTGTTGTTTCACGGGCTGCGAACCTCAGACACAAACATTGAGGCTGAAATACGGCTGGATGGCAGCCAACTCCTCCTCCCCATCGCGGCCGGGAGCAAGGTTCACGTCCTCCGTGTGCTGGAATTTAATTTCCTCAGCACAGAAACGCACACAAGGCCAGAAATTAGTCACCGTCATCTTGGCTGTCTCAGGGGGATATGTGGGAGTTTCGTTACCGGCAAGTTCTTGACTGCATTTCAGGGGTTTTTAGGAGCCCAAAGGCATAGGAAACTCTGAGGGGAATCGGGGTGTTCTGGAGACGTGAGGGAGCCGAGAACTCCTAAATTGGTCTCTCACTGGTTAACCGGCAATATCCATGATGCAGTGGAGGAGGTTCTCGATTAGTCAATCTGGATGGGGTTTCATTTGATGGCTTGGAGTGATCAGTCCCTTTTTCAAGTTTTTGTTTTTAATTTCCAATGACTTCCTTCAAGACTTTTCCAGGAAAAAATCAGACCTGCCTTCTAGGCAGCAGGAGGAGGAATGGGTGACCAGCAGGCCTGCAATCAGGAAAGGGCAAAAATGAGAGGTAGAGTGTCCTAATGGAAAAAGCATGGACCTGGGAGTCAGAGGCTCCACAATTTATCTGCTCTGTGACCTAGGGCAAGACACTTCACTTATATGGGCCTCAGTTCCCTCATCTCTAAAATGAGGTTTAAGCCCCATATAGGACAGCGACTGGGTCCAACTTGATTTACTTGTAACTAACCCAGCGCTTAGTACAGAATAAGTGCTAAACAAATAAATTTTTTTTTAAAAAAGACAGTTTTGCTGTATTTTTCCTCCTTTTTGGGGGGTATTTAAGCGCTTACTATGTGCAGGCACTGTACTGAACGCTGAAGTAGATACATGCTAATCACGTTGGACACAGGGACAAAATTCCTGTCCCATATTAGGCTCATAATCTTAATCTCCACTTCACAGATGAGGAAATGAGGAAACTGAGGCACAGAGAAGTGAAGTGACTTGCCCAAGATCACACAGCAGGAACGTGACAGAGCCAGGGTTAGAACCCAGGGCCTTCTGACTCCCAGACCCATACTCTATCCGCTAGGCCATGCGGCTTTCTTTTCATTATGATTTTATTATACTGCATTTCTTTTCATTTCATATCGTACCATCTTTTACTGTGCCATAGAGATTAGTAAAATCTTTCTTAGGACTGTAGAAAAATTAGATGGGTTGTATCCTGGAAGAAGGAAGGATTTCCCCATTAATCCCGCCACTGTAATTGTTGGACCATTTTTATATTTGAAATATAAAACACATTTCTGAAAGCCACTAGAAGTCAGGGTGAAAATGACATCTTCCAAAGCCGGTACTATTGAATTATGTGAGCTGCTGTTTTCGAATGCCATTATTCAGTGAGAATGAAACAAGCATTCATAGTGAAATCTTATCACTGGGGGAATTATTTGAGCAATTCAGTAGGGTTTAGCATTAGCAGTGTTCTCTTCTGGGCCCATTTGATGATCTTAATCCAATACCTTTTCCCTATCCCAAATCTATTTTAATGTCTGTCTCCCTCAGTAGACTGGAAGATTCTTGAGAGCAGGGATCGAATCTGCCAACACTGTTGTATTATAGTTTCCCAAACACTTAGTATAGTGCTCTGCACACAGAAAGTGCCAGTGGTCTGCTGTGTGTCCTCAGGCAAGTCACTTCACTTCTCTGTGCCTCTATTCCTTAATCTATAAAATAGGGATTAAGACTGTGAGTCTCATGTGGGACATGGACTGTGTCTAACCTGATTGATTTACATCTTCCCTAGCGCTTAGAACAGTGCCTGGCACAGAGTAAGAGCTTATCAAATATCATTTGTTTTCAAGTGCTCAATAAATAACATGGGATTGATTGATTTTTCGTATTGCGGGCTTGTGGATCAGTTCCTACCAAGGGTGGGGAGATAGAGAAAAATCAGAACGTGAAAGACCAAGTTAACAGATCCCCACCCTAAGCTGCTTGTGGGCCGGGAGCATTTTTTGTGCTTCTGTTGGACTCTTTATGTGTTTAGTACACTGTCACCCCACCCTTGGGCCATCTAGGAAACCCTTAGTATTGCTCTCCTTATATACTGGCAGGCGAACATCAGCAGGGGTAGTGCAGATGAAGGTAGCACAGGGGACTGTGGGAATTTCTTGAGCCCCTTGCTCGTGGCTCAGTGAAAAGATGACGGGCTTGGGCGTCGGAGGTCGTGGATTCGAATCCCAGCTCTGCCACTTAGCTGTGTGACTGTAAGTCACTTAACCTCCCTGTGCCTCAGTTACCTCACCTGTAAAATGGGGATTAAGACTGTGAGCCCCACGTGGGACAACCTCATTACCCTGTATCTACCCCGGTAGTGCTCTGCACATAGTAAGCGCTTAACCTATACCAACATTATTAGTATTAATTGAATAGCCTCAAGAGGCCAGATGAGTCATCATCCTTGAAATGCCAAATGTTCCGGAGACTGTCAATTTTCTTTCAAGGAGATGATAATTTTAATTCTAATTGAGGTATTTGTTAAGCACTTAGTATGAGTAAATCACTGTTCTAAGCAGCTAAGAGAGGTACAAGATAATTAGGTGAGATAACTTTCCTCACCCACACAGAGCTCACAGTCTTAGTAGGGAGAACAGATATTGATTCCCCGTATTACAGATGAGATAACCGAGGCACAGAGAAGTGAGGTCAATCAATTCATCATATTTATTGAGCGCTTAATGGGTGCAGAGCACTGTACTAAGGGCTTGGGAGAGTTCAGTGTGACAGAGTTGGTGCATGTGTTCCCTGTCCACAACGAGCTTACAGTCTAGAGAGAAAGACAGACAAGTGAAGTGAGTTGACTAAGGTCACCCAGCAAGCACATGGCGTAGTCAGAATTAGAACCCAAGTCCTCGGACTCACAGGCTTGTGCTCTTGCCACTAGGCCTTGCTGCTCTTCTCATAGACACAAAATAGATGCATATAAACCTTTTACAACTATTGCATTTCAAAGGGACTTTGTGTCTCCTTGGTATCCGAGGTGAGGTGGAATTACAATGTTTTCAATAAGAAATTTCCGTCCTGGATTCGTTCCAAATATTAAAAATTCCAAAGACAGAGGCAAATCAACTAAATATTAAAAAAAAAAAAAAAACCCAACACCACACACCAAACAAATCGTGGAAGCCTGGTTTAGTGTCTATTTCTGAATTCAGTCACACACAAAAAGCTGCCATTGGATAAAATCCAGGTGGGAAAATCCATTCCCCAATGCACTGTAACATGTAGAAAATCAAGGAGTCAAGCAATCAGTCGGTCTTATTTACTGAGACCTTACTCTGTGCAGAGCATTGTACTAAGTGCTTGGGAGAGTATAACAGAGTTTGCAGATGTGTTCCCCACCCACAACAAGCTTCCTGTCCTGAGGGAGAGACGGGCAGTAATATAAATGAATAATCAATTATTGTTATTTACTGAGCGCTTGGGAGAATAAGATACGATAGAATTGGAATACCCGTTCTCTGCCCACGGTGAGTTTCCAATGTAGAGGGGGAAACAGGCATCAGTATAAGTAAATAACCAATTAATGGTATTTTTTGAACACTTGGCAGAGTATGATACGATTAGACTGTAAGCCCGTCAATGGGCGGGGAGTGTGTCTATCTGTTGCTGAATTGTACATTCCAAGTGCTTAGTACAGTGTTCTGCACATAGTAAGCACTCAATAATTACTATTGAATGAATATGATAAAATAGAGTTAGTAACACGTTCTCTACCCACAATGATCTTCCAGTCCAGAGGGAGAGACAGATGTTAATATGAGAGTTGGTAGACATCTTTCTGGCCCACAGCGAGCTTGCAGTCTAGAGGGAAAGTGAAACCACTTTGAATTAATGTCACCTCGTTGCTTTTTGCATGAATGGGATTTGAAGCACTCTTTTGAATTTTGTACCACTTCTGAATAAGTGCCCAATTCTGATGTGTAACAGACATTTCTCTTCACAGTGACACTGGAATCCCATTACGACTGATTCAACAATGATGATAAAGTTATAGCTGTGGTATTTTTTAATGGTTTAAGTGCTTACTATGCTCCAGGCGCTGTACTAAACACTGGGATGTATACAAGCTAAAAAGGTTGGACACACTCTCTGTCCCTCAGGGGGCTTACATTCTTGATCCTCATATTAGCGATGAGATAACTGAGACCCAGAGAAGTAAAGTGACTCGACCAAGGTGATGCAGCAGACAAGTGGCAGAACTGGGCTTGGAACTCAGATCCTTCTGACTTCCGGGCCATTGTTTTATCCACCGAGGCATGTTACTTCTTTGTTAAGGGGTTCGATAAGCACTCTACCTAGCGCTGGGGAAGATAGGTCAGGCACTACCCAACTTTGTTTTTGATAGCAGGGAGAAGCAGTGTGGCCTGGTGGATGGAGCCCGGGCCTGGGAGCCGGAGGACCTGGGTTCTAATACCAGCTCTGCCACTTTGCTGTTCTGTGACCTAAGAAAAGTTGCTTCATTTCTCTGAGTCTCAGTTTCTCATCTGTAAAATGGGGATCATGACTGTGAGCCCCATGTGGGACATGGACTGTGTCCAGCTTGATCAGCTTGTATCTACCTCATCGCCCGGCGTATAGTAAATGCTTAACCAATACCTCTGAGAGCTCCAGCCTGTAAGCTCTTTGTGGGCAGGGAATGTGTCTGCTGATAGTTACGTTGTACTCTCATTCAGTCATATTTATTGAGAGCTTACTATATGCAGGGGACTGTACTAAGCACTTGGGAGTACAGAGCTTAGTACAGTGCTCTGCACACAGAAAAACTCAATAAATATGACTGAATGAATGAATGGAAATTGGAGGAAAGTCTGACCTGAATCAGGTCTATCCATCGCTCCTATTGGCCAATCTCTCCTTTCTTCTTCGGCTCTGGACATTGTGGTCACTTGATGTCACCCACCAATTGCTGGATCTTTAAAGGTCGGACACTGCTGGGCTTTGGAGGTGAAAAAGATACCGGGGCGAAGAGCTGGGATGTCAGGTGGCTCTGTCAGGGAGGGGGGATTGGGTGGGTTCCAAGCTCACCAGGGACTGCACTTAAGCTTCCATTCTCCTTTACTGTTTTCCAAGCTCCTAGTTGGTGCTGGGGCGGTAAAAAAGGTAATAATGAATTCCATTCGATTTCTACTCTGCAAAAATCTCCACAAGGTTAAGGCTGTTGAGGGCGGTAGTTGGCAGCCTCTCCTAATATTTAAATTTCTTTTAAAATTTGAATTAGATTCCATGGGGAATGGTTGGAATTACACACAGATTTATCCATTCATCGCAATCATGAAAGGTGTTGAGTGGCTTCAAGAAGTTGTCAGTCAGGTGACGAGACCCAATTCAGACTCTCTGGTCCTCCCTTAGAATATAAGCTCTTTGAGGGCAGGGCTCTCGATCAGTTTTTAAGTGCTTTCCGTGCGCAGAGCACTGTATAAAACATTTGGGAGGGTACAGTATAACAGAGCCGGTAGACACAATCCCTGCCCGCAAGGAGCTTACAGCCTAGAGGGGGAAACGGACGTTAATAGAAAAAAGTAAATTATGGATATATACAAAAGTGTTCTGAGGCTGAGGGACGGGTAAATAAAAGGAGAAAATCACGGCGACACAGAAGGGAGTGGGAGAAGAGGAAAGGAGGGCTTAGTTGGGGAAGACCTCCTGGAGGAGATGTGCCTTCACTAAAGCTTTGCAGGTGGGGTAGAGATCATCTGTCAGAAGAGAAGAGGGAGGGCATTCCAGGACAGGATATGGGCAAGGGGTTGGTCGAGAGATAGATGAGATTGAGGTGCAGTGAATAAATTGGCATTAGAGGAGCAAAGTGGGCAGGCTGGACTGTAGGAGAACTGAGAGGTGAGGTGAAGGGGCCAAGGTGATTTGGGATTTTAAAGCCAATGGTGAGGAGTTTCGATGTGATACAGAGGTGGATGGGTGGCCACTGGGGGTTCTTGAGGAGTGGGGAAATGTGTCTTGAATGTCTCTGTAGAAAAATGATGCAGGCAGCAGAGTCAAATATGGACTGGAGTGGGGAGAGATGGGAGGCTGGGAGGTCAGCAAGCAGGTTGATGCAGTAATCTAGGTGGGATAGGGTGAGTGCTTGGATAACCGTGATAGCAGTTTGTATGGAGAAAAAGGGTGGATTTTAGACATGTTGTGAAGCTTGAACCAGTGGGATTTACTGATAGATTGAATCTGTGGGTTGAATGAAAGAGATGAGTTGAGGATAATGCCAAGGTTATGGGTCTGAGAGGCAGGAAGGGAGACATTGCTATCTACAGTGATGGAAAAATCAGGGGTGAGACAGGGTGGCGGGGGGAGATAAGGAGTTCTCTTTCAGCTCTGCTTAATTTGAGATGATGGTGGGACATCTAGGTAGAGCTATCAAGGAGGCAGAAGAAAATGCAAGACTGCAGAGATGAGAGAGAGATTGGGCCTGGAGATGTAGATTTGGGAATCCTCTGCCTAGAGATGGTAGTTCAAGCCAGGTGAGCGAGTGAGTTCTCCAAGAGGGTGAGTGTAGATGGAAAATAGAAGAGGACGCAGAACTGAACCTTGAGGGACCCCCTACACTTAGGGGGTGGGAGGCAGAGGAGGAGTCCGCTGAGGAAACTGAGAATGAGGGGCCAGAGAGATAGGAGGGGAGCTAGAAGAAGGCAGCGTCAGTGAAGCCGAGATTGGATAACCTTTCCAGGAGAAACGGGGTGGTCGACTGTGTCGAAGGCAGCCGAGAGATCGAGGGAGATTAGGATGCTGCGGGATTTGGCAGGAAGGACATCGCTGGTGACCTTAGAGAGTGGTGTGTGCTGTGAAAGGGGAAGGAAAACAGACTGGAGGGGCTCAAGCGCTCAGTACGGTACTCCACACACAGTAAGTGCTCAGTAAATACTATCGATTGATTACCCTGCACACAGTAGAACCTAAGTTCCTTGAGGGTAGTGATTGAGTCTACCAACTCTATCACACTCCTCCGTATGTTTGGTACAGTGATCTTTACACAGTAAACTGTAAGTGTCTAGAAAGCAGGCATCATGTCTACTAATTGTACGGTCCTCTCACAAGTGCTCAGTTCAGGGCTCTGCATACAGTAATCTGTGAGCTTGTTGAGGGCAGGGATCATGTCCACTAACTCTATTGTCCTCCCTGAAGCACATAGTACAGTGCTCTGCACAAAGTAGGCGGTAAGCTCCTTGAGGGCAGGGATGTGGTCTACTAAGTCTGTTGTAACCTGCTGAGTGCTCAGAACAGCACTCTGCGCCCACCGGGGCTGGAATCCGTTGTACTGATGGTTGGATTGTTTTTTTTTTCCTCCCATTTTTGAGTTCACTGAACTCTTCCAGGCTGCAATCAATCAGTGGGATTGATTGAGTGCTTACTGTGTGCAGAACACTGTACTAGGAGCTCAGCAGAGGACAACATAACAGAGTTGATAGAGATGCTCCTTTCGTTACTTCATTCAGTCGTATTTATCGCATGATTACTGAGTGCAGAGCAGTGTACTGGCGCATGGGAGAAGACAGCATGACAATAACACCTTCCCGCCCCACAACAAGCTAGAGGAGGCTATAGGCATTAAAATGAATAAATAAATGACTGATATGGACGTTAGTGTTCTGGGTCTGAGGGTGAGTGCTGGTGAATTAAAGGAGAAAATCAGGAAGATGCAGAAAGGGGTGAGAGAAGAGGAAATGAGGGCTTCATCGGGCAAGGCGTTTTGGTGGAGATGGAATTTTTATAAGGCTATAACAATGCTAATGATGATAGAATGTGTTTAGCACTTCTCTGGGCCTCAGTTCCCTCAACTGTAAAATGGGGATGAAGACTGTGAGCTCCATGTGGGACTTGGACTGTACCTACCCTAGTGCTTAGAAAAGTGCCTGGCACACAGTAAGCACTTTAAAAATACTATATATTTTTTTTAAAAAAAGCTACCTCATCTGTAAAACGGGTTTTAAGACTGTGAGCCCTGTAACGGACATGGGCTGTGTCCAACCTGATTACTTTGTATCTACCCCAGCGCTTAGTACAGTACTTAACAAATACCATTACCCGCCACCCCCCTAAAACCAAAAAAACCCCACACGTTTTTCTGTGCCGAGCACTGTCCTAAGGGCCAGGGAAGTTAGAAATTATTCAGATCGGACACAGTCCCTATCCCACGTGGGGCTCCTGGTGAATAATTTTCAGGACTGTCTCATCCATCTCTCTGGATGGGAGACATCCCTGAGACAAAGGCAATCCCCTTTCCAAGCAGCCGAACTTTTTGACCCAAGGTACCATAGCTCACATTCCATTATTTGCTCCCATTTAACAAGGAAAGTGGCCTAGTGGAAAGAGCCTGGGCCTGGAAGTCAGACGAACCAGCTTCTAATCCCAGCTCTGCCACTTGTCTGCTGTGTGACCACGGGCAAGTCACTTCACTGGGCCTCAGTTACCTCATCTGTAAAATGGGGGTTAAATACTCCTCCTGCTAACATAGTGTGAGCTCTCTTTGTTTTTATGGTATTTGTAAAGCGCTTACTATGTTCCAGACATTGTACTAAGTGCTGAGGGAGATACAAGGCCTGAGCTCTGAGAAGCAGCATGGCTCAGTGGAAAGACGCCGGGCTTGGGAGTCAGAGATCATGGGTTCGAATTCCAGCTCCGCCACTTGTCAGCTGTGTGACTGTGGGCAAGTCATTTCACTTCTCTGGGCCTCAGTGCCCTCATCTGTAAAAATGAGGATTCAAAAATGTGAGTCCCACTTGGGACAACCTGAGTACCCGGTATCTACCCCAGCGCTTAGAACAGTGCTCTGCACATAGTAAGTGCTTAACAAATACCAACATTGTTACTATTATTATACAAGCTAATCAGTTTGGACCCAATCCTTGTTCCAAATGAGGCTCACAGTCTTCATCCCCATTATATACATGAGGGAACTTAGGCACAGAGAAAATGTGACTTGCCCAAAGTCACACAGCAGGCAAGTGGCAGAGCTACGATTAGAACCCGGGTCCTTCTGACTCCCAGGCCTGTTCTTTATCCACTAATCTGTTTCTATGTGAGACAGAGACTGTTTCCAACCTGATTTCCCTGTATCTACCACCGTGCTTAGAACGGCGCTTAACGAATACTGTAAAGAAAAAAAAAATTGAGTGACCTACACAGAACAAGTATTCAATAAATCCCTTTTATTGGCTAATTGAATGCAGTGACTTCAAGACACAGCTTCTGAATTTAGTTTTATGGTGACTCCCAAGTCCCCAGAATTCACAAAACAGCATTTTGCTTTCTACAAACTCCCCTTCTAGCACGCTCTCCATCGATCTTGGATCCTGAAACGGGATGCAGATTTTGTGTATCGGCCAATTATTATTATTCTTATTATTCTTATTTGCCTTTCTGGTTCTCTGGGCACCTAACCATCAGCATCCTGTTTTGCTGCCTTTGGTGAAATATGGTTAGCTCTAGGCTCATAGTAATAAACCACGATTCTCTTGGAGGTCAGATTCTTGCAGGGCCATACATAATCTTTGTAAGCGAGGACATTCTCGGTCTTGCGGGGCCATGGAAATATCGCTCGCTGACACGTTGGCTAAAAGGAGCCGACTTCCTCCTCAAAATCGCACTCCCCGTTCTGTGCATCTCGCTCTGACCTTTATAATCCGGGCTCGAAAGGTTGACCAGATTTTTAACTCTTCAACTGTCTTCAGGGACGGGAAAGAGCTAAAGGGAAGAAGAAATGTGATTTCACTCCGCCACAAGGAAAAGAAAAGCATTCCACGAGAAGCAGTATGGCCTAATGGAAATAGCCCAGGCCTTGGATCAGAGAACCCCCAGTTGAGGGTCTGCTAATTGCTTGCTGTGTGACCTTGAGCAAGTCACTTCACTTCTCTGTTCCTCTCTTCCTTCAACTGTAAAGTGGAGATTAAATATCAGTTTTCCTTTCTGCTTAGACCGTGAGCCCCATATGGGACAGAGACTGTGTCTGACCTAATTAACTTGTGTCTACCCAAGGGTTTAAAACGGTGTTGGACATATAGTAAGCACTTAACATTTACTATTAAAACAAAAAAAGGATGGAGAGAGAGGAGGAAAACCCTTACGTCTCTTAGAATAACATTTATGGGGTGTTTACTGTATGCAGAGCACCATACTAAGTGTTTGGGAAAGTTCGGTGTAATAGAGTTGGAGGTCTCAATCCCTGCCTTTAAGAAACTCATCCGTGATATTTGTTAAACACTTACCATGTGCCAAGCACTGTGCTAAGATCATCAGGTCCCACATGGGGCTCAAAGTTCTAGTAGAAGGGAAAACAAGCATCAAAAACTCATTTTATGGTTAAAGAAGGTAAGTCCAGAGATGCTAAAGTGATTTGCCCAAGGGCACACATCAGATGAGTGGCAGAGCCAGGATTAGAATCCAGGTCCGCTGACTCCCAGGCCCGGGCTCTTCCCTCTAGGGCATCCTTCGTCCAGTCTAATCTTTTCTACCTGAAAAATTAAATGGCGAAGTGAGAAGTCTGGTAATTATTTAATGACTGGCTGCCTCACTGGAATGCAAGCTTCATGAGACAGGGCTCATGTCTACCCTTGCAATAATAATGTTGGTATTTGTTAAGCACTTACTATGGGCACAGCACTGTTCTAAGCACTGGGGTAGATACAGGGTAATCAGGTTGTCCCACATGAGGCTCACAGTCTTAATCCCCATTTTGCAGATGAGGTCACTGAGTCACAGAGAAGTTAAGTGACTTGCCCAAAGTCACACAGCTGACAAGTGGCAGAGCGGGGATTCGAACCCATGACCTCTGACTCCCAAGCCCGGGCTCTTTCCACTGAGCTACACTGCACCCAAGGGCTTAATCCAGTGCTCTGTATCCAGTAAATACTCTATAAATATAATTGCTTGATTGTAAGCTCCTTCAGGGCTGCCATCATGTAGACTATCCCCATGGTGCTCTCCCAAATCCCCAGTGCAGTGCTCCACTTGAGCTTCTGATGTAAATATTGATGAATTGGAAGCTCCTTGAAGACAGGGATGATGTAGACCACTTTTCTTGTGCTTTCCCAGTGCTTAACCAAGTACGTTTGATAAAAATTGATTGCAAGCTCCTCGAAGGTTGGGATTATAGTTAATTATTTAGTAGTACTCTCTCAAATCCTTAGTATGGTGCTCAGTTCAAGTAGGCAGTAGATAAATACTAAGTCCAGCAATGTATTGTGTGTTTAGTGCACTATATTGAGTACTTGGCACAGTACACCTTTAAAGTGGGTTGACCCGATTCTGGCCGGTGCTGTACTCTAAACAAGCGCCTAGTACAGTGTTCAGCACCTCGTAGGCACTTGAAAAATACTGAATGCCAGCTGCTTGAGAGCAGTGACCGTGTGGACTAGCTCTTTATTCCTCTCCTAAGCGCTTGTAACAGTGGTCCGCACACAGTTGACTGGAAGCTCCTTGAAGAGATCATGCGTAGTAACTCTAAACGCTCAGTCCAGTGCTCCGCACTCAGATTGTCAGCTCCTCGAGGACAAGGATCATGTCTACTCTCTTTTACTCGCCCAAGTGTTTAGAGCAGTGCACTGCTCACAGCAGACTCTTGATATGTATTGATTGGTTGTAAACTCTCAAGGGCAGGGATTGTGTCCACTATCGCTATTCTACTCTCGCAAGTGCTCAGGACAGTGCTCCGCACGCAGTAGACTAGAAGCTCCTTGAGGGCAGGGAAATTGTGTACTAATTCTTCAGGACTCGTGCCAGTTCAGTGCTCTGCACTCTGTAGCCTGGAAGCTCTTAGAGGACAGAGATCATGTCCATTCAACTCTACTATTGATTAGACTGTAAGCCCGTCAAAGGGCAGGGACTGTCTCTGTTAGCCATTTGTCCATTCCAAGCGCTTAGTACAGTGCTCTGCACATAGTAAGCGCTCAATAAATACTATTGAATTGAATACTGTCATCTCCCAAGCAGTCAGTACAGTGCTCTGCGCACAGTAGACTGGAAACTCCTAGAGGACAGAGATGGTGTCCACTAAACTCTGTTGTCCTCTCCCAAGCACTACACACAGTAGGGGCAGAGACTTAACTATTGATTAACTGATTGAACTCTTCAAAGAGAAGCAGCCTGACTTCTTAAGTAAGTGGATAGAAGTTAATTATGACTGAATTTCAAGTCTGTTGAACCTAATGGAAGGGCCATCTCTTTTTATATTTTTAATTAAAACTCAGGCATGAGTCGCCAACCGGAAATGATCGGAGGAAGAGGATAGTGGTTGTGTGTGTGGAAAAGCCAATTGCGAACAAATATCCGTTTAACCAAGCAGTGGGGGCCTAGTGGAAAGACCTGGGCCTGCGAGTCAGAGTACTTTTTGTTTTTTAATGGTATTTAAGTGCTTACTATGTGCCGGGCACTGTATTGAGTGCTGGGGTAGGTACAAATTATTCAGATTGGACATAGTTCATGTCCCACATGGGGCTCACAGTCTTATTGCCCCTTTTTATAGATTAGGTCATCTAGACTCAGAGAAGTTAAGTACTTGTCCCAGGTCACACAACAGGCAGTGATGGAGCTGGGATTAGAACCCGGTTCCTTCTGACTCACAAAGCCTTTAGGTTCTAAGATCCTTTAGACTGTAAACTCAGTGTGAACAGGAAATGCGTCTACCAGCTCCGTTATACTGTACTCCCCCAAGCGCTTAGTACAGTGCTCTGAACACAGTAACTGCTCCATAAATACGATTGATTGATGGATCGACTTTCAATATTTCCAGAGGATGGGAAGGCGAGGATTATTTTGGTGAATGCCAAACTGAGCCGCAGTGAATCTTTAAGGTCCTCATTCACCTCTCCCTCTCCTTTTCTTATTCTGCTTTTTATTTTTGTATCAAGCGCTTACTGTGTTTTAACCTCTGTTCTAAGCACTGGGGTAGATACACATTAATCAGATTGGACACAGTTCCTGGCCCACATGGGGTTCACAGTCTAAGTAGGAGGAGAACAGATAATGAACCCCCATTTTACTGTTGGGGAAACTGAGGCACAGAGATGTTACCCAAGGTAACACAGCAGCAGGCAATTGGCAGAGCTGAGATTAGAATCCAGGTCCTCCTGACTGCCAGGTCCATGCTTTTTCATTCATTCATTCATTCAATAGTATTTATTGAGCGTTTACTATGTGCAGAGCAGTGTACTGAGCACTTGGAAGGTACAAGTCGGTAACAGATAGAGACAGTCCCTGCCCTTTGACGGGCTTACATTCTAATCGGGGGAGACGGACAGACGAGAACAATGGCAATAAATAGAATCGAGGGGAAGAACATCTCATTAAAACAATAACAAATAAATAGAATCGAGGTGATGTACATCTCATTAACAAAATAAATAGGGTAATGAAGATATATACAGTTGAGCGGACGAGTACAGTGCTGAGGGGATGGGATGGGAGAGGGGGAGGAGCAGAGGGAAAGGGGGGAAAAGAGGGTTAAGCTGCAGAGAGGTGAAGGAGGGGGTAGAGGGAGCAGAGGGAAGAAGGGAGCTCAGTGTGGGAAGGCCTCTTGGAGGAGGTGAGCTTTAAGTAGGGTTTTGAAGAGGGGAAGAGAATCAGTTTGGCGGAGGTGAGGAGGGAGGGCGTTCCGGGACCGCGGAAGGACGTGACCCGGGGGTCGACGGCGGGATAGGCGAGACCGAGGGATGGCGAGGAGGTGGGCGGCGGAGGAGCGGAGCGTGCGGGGTGGGCGGTAGAAAGAGAGAAGGGAGGAGAGGTAGGAAGGGGCAAGGTGACGGAGAGCCTCGAAGCCTAGAGTGAGGAGTTTTTGTTTGGAGCGGAGGTCGATAGGCAACCAGTGGAGGTTTTTAAGAAGGGGAGTGACAGGCCCAGAGTGTTTCTGCTACTTTGCCCCACTGCTTCCTACCTTGCCTCGCCATTACCCTGTCGCACCCAAGCCCGCACACTTCACTCCTCTAATGCCGACTTCCTCATTGTACCTCCATCTCGTCTATCTCGTCACCTACCCTTTGCTCACACCCTTTCTGGCCAGGAACTCCCTCCCCATTCATATCCAACGGGCCACCGCTCTCCTCACCTCCAAAACTTTCCTTAATTCACACCGTGGCTCAGTGGAAAGAGCCCAGGCTTGAGGGTCAGAGGTCATGGGTTCTAATCCCAGCTCCACCACTTGGCAGCTGAGTGACTTTGGGCAAGTCACTTAACTTTTCTGCACCTCAGTTACCTCATCTGGAAAATGGGGATTAAGATTTTGTGCCCCAAGTGGGACAACCTGATTACCTTGTATCCCCCCGGTGCTTAGAACAATGCTTGGCACATAGTAAGTGCTTAACCAATACCATCATCATCATTATTATTATTACTTCCCCAAGAGGTCTTCCCAGACTAACCCGTCATTTCCCCACCCTATTCACCCTCCCCTCCTTGTCTCTGTTATTTTTCTGATCATCTTTCCTCATGTGGCTGTCATCCACACTCCCACTGGCTTAGAAATAATATTAATGATAATAATAATTGTGGTAAATTGTTCAGAGCTTACTATGTTCCATGCACTGTACTAAGCACTGAGGCAGATACAAGATAATCAGGGTTCACAGTTGAAGTGGGAGGGAGAACAGAGATGAATCCCCCTTTTGCAGATGAGGGAACTGAGGCACAGAGAATAATAATAATTTAATTTAAGCGCTTACTATGTACCAGGCACTGTAATAAGTGTTGGGTTAGATAGAAGATAAACAGGTTGGACAGTCTCTGTCCCACATGGGACTCTGTCTCAATCCCCATTTTACAGATGAGGTCACTGAGGCTCAGAGAAGTCAAGTCATGTGACCAAGGTCACACAGCAGAGAAGTAAAGTGACCTGCCTGAGGTCGCCCAGCAGGCAATTTACAGAAGTGGGTTTATTTTTTTATATTTTTGATGATACTTATTTTAAGCACTTTCTGTGTGTCAGACACTGTTCTAAGCACTGGAGTTAGATACCAGATAATCAGGTTGGACACAGTCCATGTCCCCATAGAGCTCACAGTCTTAATCCCCATTTTACAGATGAGGGAACTGAGGCCCAGAGAAGTTGAGACTTGCTCAAGATCACACAGCAGCTAAGTGTCAGAGCCAGCATGAGAGCCCAGGTCCTCTGCTTCAGAAATCATGAGCCTTTTGGGTCCCAGAAGCAATGCATGTGTCTCATCCATCTAAGCACCAATATTCTTTCAGTCTAGAAGGCCGCCGAATATAGAGGCAGAGAGGTGTGAAACTCCTCTTTTTCTCTCAGTGATCATTTCACCAATGATCAGAAAAATTACTGATGGTCCTGTCTAATAAAAACAACTTTTGTTTGGGAGAAGAAAAAAAGAGCAGAAGTTGTTTCCTTCCACAAGGCCTCTGAGGTGTGCTTTTGGGGGAGAACAGATGGTTCGTCCAGCTATAAATCTGTGAATGCAGAGCTATTGTTAAAGGATGGCACTTCTCTGCCTGTGATTCCCTCCCAAGTGTTTTAGAAGTGCATCGCGCACAGTGGGGGCTCAATAAATACTATTGCTGATGAAGGTCCTGGGGAAAGCAAAGGAAGAGGAGGAGGACGTTAAGGTGACGAGGAGGAAGAAAGACATACATGGAGAGAGTTAAAAAACCACTATCAGAGAAGCAGCGTGCCATAGTGGGTAGAGACTGAGGGTCCGAAGGACCTGGGTTCTCATTCCCACTCTGCCATTTGCTTGCTGTGTGACTTTGAGCAAGTCCCTTCACTTTTCTGTGCTTGTTAGCTCATCTGTAAAATGGGGATTAAGCAGCGTGGCTCAGTGGAAAAAGCCCGGGCTTGGGAGTCAGAGATCATGGCTTCGAATCTCAGCTCTGCCACTTGTCAGTTGTGTGACTGTGGGCAAGTCACTTCACTGCTCTGTACCTCAGTGACTTCATCTGTAAAATGGGGATTAAGACTGTGAGCCCCATGTTGGACAACCTGATTATCTTGCATCTACCCCAGCGATTAGAACAGTGCTCTGCACATAGTAAGTGCTAACAAATACCAACATTATCATTATTATGACTGTGAGCCCTGTGTGGGATGCCGATTATGTCCAAACCGATTGTCTTTTATCTATCCCAGCAGTTAGTACAGTGCCTGGCACATAATAATTGTGTAACAAATACCATGAATACGTAAATAAATGAAAATAAAAATGCTATTATTGTTATCATCATCTGTTGAGTACTCTCCCAGGTGTTCAGTACACTGCTCTGCACATAGTAATAGTTCAGTAGATAGGATTGATTGACTGAGACTGCTAATCTCCTTGAAGGCAGACCTCATTTCTCCTAACTCTTGTCATTCATTCAATCCTATTTATTGAGTGTTTACTGTGTGCAGAGCACTGTACTAAGCACTTGTACAATATAACAATAAACAGGCACATTCCCTGCCTATAACGTGCTTCCTCTTCCAGGCTCCTAGGACAGCACTCTACACACAGTAAGGGCTCAATAAATATCATCGATGGATTCAGGAGGTCATTATCACCAATACTAACCCCCATTCAAGGGCACATGGAGAAACATTAAGTATCATTTGTCCCCTTTACATCCTGGCTCCATCTTTATCTTCTCTCAGGTGCCAGCAGTCTGGGATGAATGCATTTGACACTGGGCTTGCCCTCTGTCTAAATTCAGAACTTGTAGAGATGGGTCAGGGGTCAGTTGGATGAACCTCTGCCGCTGCCATTTATAACTCTCCCGGAAGTTCTTCCTTTACCCCCGCAGGACCTGAGGTGATAGTGGCATTTTCCGGGGGCGGATGGGTGTCTCTGGTCCCAGAAATGCCAAGAGGGATTTCAGGCGGAGGCTCGTTTTGTGTTTCAGAATTCGGGGCTAAGTCGTTGGACAGAAAACATTTCCTCAAATATCCACTTGGGAGCGTGGAATCAGGGCGGGCTCTGACACCGTCTCTGAAATATTTAACGATCAATCTGTGGTATTTGTTGAGCGCTTAGTGTGTGCAGAGGACTGAACTAAATCAGAGGAGAGGACAGTATAACAGAGTTGGTAGACTTGGTCCCTGTCCACAATGAGCTTACAGTATGTGCTAAGCAATTGAATCCCTCTCTATCAATCAGTGGAATTTATTGCGTGCTTATTGTGTGCAGAGCACTGAACTAAGCCCTTGGGTGAGTAAAATCTAACAGACATGGGCCCTACCCACTTCAGGTTTACAGTCTAGAGGACACGATAGACTGGACGCCCGTTGAGCGAAGGAGTCGTAACTGACAACTCTAGCGTACTCTCCCAAGAGCTTAGTACAGTGCTCTGCCCACAGTGCTCAATAAAGCCCATTGTTTGGATGGAGAAGAGGAGGGATAGAGAGCAGAAAAGTCAATGCAAAAACAAGTGCTCCGATACAAATCAGATATTACCAAGACGGTAAAGGAATTTAGAAAGTCAGAACAACAGTAATTCCTATTGCAGTCGACTGAAAACTCCTCTAGATTGTAAGCCCATGGTGGGCAGAGAACCGATTCTACTCTATTGTCCTCTCCCAAGTGCTCAGTACAGTGCTCGCCACACAAGAAGTGCTCAATAAATACCATTGATGAAGCTGATAAAGTCGCTGGGATAGCAGAAGTATCACCTTGACTTAGTTACTATTCTGGTATTTAAGTGCTTACTTTGTGTCAAACACTGTCCTAAGCACTGGAGTTAGTCCAGCTAATCAGGTCGGACACAGTCCCTGCCCCGCTTGGGGCTCGCGGTCTGTGTAGACAACACCAACTACCATTTCCAGAAGGACTGTGGCCATCTTTATTTTGGAGAAGGTTGCAGGGCACCGACTCTCTGTGGTAACAGTATTATAAAAAGACATTAAAAACATTACTCACCGTTGATGGAGGCATTTATAGATAAAATATAGGAAAATTATTCTAATTTATGGAGGCATTTATAGCTAAAACCCAGGAATTATGCTCAGTTATGGAGGAAGCACAATGCAGAGAGCCGTTTAACTTAAATTTGCATGTAATTCTGGGTGAACTGAGACTTTAGCATAGGAATGGAATTTCGAATCAGTAGCAATTATATTTTATTTTTCGCATCGTGTTTTTGTTGAGAAGTAATGTAATCAAACAACAACTTGAAAATGACATGAATAATGACTTGCGCTCCTGTGCCTTAGGAAGAATGTAAATACCAACAGATATTTCGGCGGTGAGAGGAATTAGTACTCAGTGCACTGTGGAGCACATTCAGTCAATCAATCAGTGAAATTTATTGGGTTCTTACTGTGTGTAGGGAACTGTATTGAGCGCTTGAAAGAATAAAACCCAGTCCACTTGGTAGACACGATCTCCGCCCACAAGTTGTGGTGAACTTGGACCTCAAGGAAATTTGAGGTAACCAAATGGCTGAGATGAGGATAGGTTTTTGAAGTCAATTAGAACATCGCTGCTGGGGGATGATTCCAGTTCTGGCCTGGGAGAAAAGATCAGTACTCGGTTGTAGGACACACTCTCCGTGCTTAGTACAGTGCTCTGCACAAAGTAAGCTCTCAAAAAATACCACTGAGCGATAGTCTGAGGATCTGGGTTCTGAATCCGGCTCTGCCCCGCACCTGCTGAGGGACCTTGGTCAAGTTGCTTTTCTTCTCTGGGCCTGTGTTTCTCCATTTGTAAAATGAAGGGAAAATCTCTCCTCTCCCTCCCTTTTAGATGTGAGCACGGGAGATGGGGATGGTAGCCGATCAGATGACTCTGTATCTCGCCCAGGCGCTTAGCGCATCGTGGCGTTTAATAAATAAATCAAATTACTGCCATTGGAGACCTTGTTTTCTTTCTTTGCAAGATTTGGGGATTCAGATGTGGCCCCGGAGAAATTGGGGTTTTTTTGTGTGTGTGGAAGAGGAAGAGTGACTGATAAAAGAGGTGATGAGGGGAGACACAGAGGAGCAAGGAAGAGTGGGGGTGGGGGATGCAGGGGGCTGGGAGCAGGGTTATCCTCTGATAACAAGGAAGGAAGGGGGACACCAGATTTAGGGTGCCTTCATTCAATAGTATTGAGCGCTTACTATGTGCAGAGCACTGTACTAAGCGCTTGGAATGTACAAATCGGTAAAAGATAGAGACAGTCCCTGCCCTTTGACGGGCTTACAGTCTAATCGGGGGAGACGGACAGACAAGAACAATAACAATAAATAGAATCAAGGGGATGAATATCTCATTAAAACAATAGAAAATGAATAGAATCTCGTCAGAGTGGCGGTTGGAAATCTGAAAATTCAAACTCCGGAATTTTATTGGTGAAGTTTAGCGTCTGTACATGGTATACTCCTTGGGGATGGGGAATCGTGCCTACCAACGCTATCGTCTTGTGATCTCTTAACCATGTAGTACAGCGACTAATTGACTACAATTACCTAAAAATAGCAGGGCTCTGTACCAAGCGCTGGGAAGAGTAGAATACAGCAGAGTGATAGACAAGTTCCGTGTACATGGGGAGCATCCACTCTGAAGGCCAAGATGAAAACTCCAAGTTGAAAATTGCTAACGGATTTCCTTTGCCATTAGCTTTCACCACCTTTTGTTGCCGTCATTTATAATGTTGTATTATTTTGACGTGTGGAGTAGTGGATAGAGCACGGGCCTGGTAGTCAGAAGGTTCTCATCCTGACTCTCCCACTTGTCTGCTGAGTGACCTTGGGAGTCGCTTCACTTTTCTGTGCCTCATTTCCTTCATCTGTATAATGGGGATGGAGACCGAGAACTCTGACTTGCTTGTATCCACCCTAGAGTTGAGTACAGTGCCTGGCACACAGTAAGTGCTTCACAAATACCGCGGTTATTATTATTATGTTGTCCCTTTCAGTTGGATGTCTTTATCTTTGACTCGCAGCTTCCCTCTGCCCAGTGTCACAGCTCGGAAGCAGGGGTTATGCGCTTGGGGACCACAGTGGAAGCACTGGACCGAGGCAGGGACAGAATAGAACTTGATTCTATTTATTGCCATCTTGATTCTCTTTATTGCTATCTTGATTCTCTTTATTGCTATTGTTCTTGTCTGTCCATCTCCCCCGATTAGACTGTAAGCCCGTCAAAGGGCAGGGACCGTCTCTATCTGTTACCGATTTGTACATTCCAAGCACTTAGTACAGTGCTCTGCACATAGTAAGCACTCAATAAATACTATTGAATGAATGAACCCCCTCCCACCCTGTCACCAACCCTTAAAATATCCCTGTGTGGGAGAGAGAAGAGAGGGGAGAAGCCAGGAGAGAGAAAGAGTTGCAAAATCCAATATGAGCTATGCCCTCTCTCATCTCTCTCATTCAACCCATATGTTTAATCTCACTAAGTCCTGTTGGTTCACAACATCACAAAAACCAGCCCTTTCCTCTCCATCCAAACTTCATCCATGTTCATTCAAGCACTTCTCCTGTTCTGCCTCGATTAGTCTGTCAGCCTCCTCGTTGACCTCCCTGCCTCCTGTCTCTCCCAGCTCCAGTCCATACTTCACTCAGCTGCCCGGATCATTTTTCAACAGAAATGTTCAGTCTATGTATCTCCACTCCTCAAGAACCTCAGTAGTGGCCCATCCACCTCTGCATCAATCGGAAACTCCTTACCTCCGGCTTAAAAGCACTCAATCATCTTGCCTCCTCCTACCTCACCTTGCTGCTCTCCTTCTACAGGCCTCATACCCTGTTCCTCTAATGCCAAACTTCTCACCGTACCTTGATCTCGTCTGTCTCACTGCCGACGTCTCGTCCTCGTCCCGCCTCTGGTCTGAAATGCCCTCCTTCTCCTATCCGACAGACAGTGACTCTTTTCCATGTCCAAGCCTTAATGAAGGCCCATCTCCTCCAAGAGGCCTTCCCTGACTAAGCCCTCATTTCCTCTTCTCCCACTCCCTTCTGTGTCACCCTTGAAGTTGGATTTGCTCTCCTATCCCCGACCCCAGCCCCCCCCCCCACATGTCCTTATCTGTAGTTTATACTAATTTCTGTTTCTACTTTTTGCTTAGTACAGTGTTATGCATGCAGTAAGCACTCAACAAATAGCTTTGGTTGATTGACTGATTTTTCCTTCTGAAAAAGTAAAAGTCAACTACCCTTTGTGGAACCCTCCTGATTTGATACAACTTAATCAATGGAGTTTTATCACTTTCTAAAACTGAGCATACAATTCTGGAGGATTTTGGTAAAATGCAGTTCTTCCCCTTTTTTATGGTATTTGTTAAGCCATCCATCGATGGTATTTTTTGAGTGCTTACTCTGTGCAGAGCACTGAATGAAGCGCTGGGGTAGACACAAGCTGATAAGGTTGGACACAGTCCCTGTCCCACATGTGGCTCACACTTAATCCCCATTTGACAGATGAGATAACTGAGGCCCAGAGAAGTGAAATGATTGGCCCCAGGTTACACAGCAGACAATTTGCAGAGCTGGGATTAGAACTCAAGTCCTTCTGACTCCCATGCCCGTGCTTTATCCGCTAAGCCCTCCTACTTCTCCCCTGCTTCCCCCTTGGGGTTTTTAAGATTATTTTTTTTGTAATTAAGTGCTTACCATATGCCAGGCACTGTGCTAAGTGCTGGGGTAGATACAAGCTAATTAGGTTGGACCCAGTCCATGTCCCACAAAGGGCTCACGATCTTAGTCCCCATTTTACAGTTGAGGTAACTGAGGCACAAAGAAATTAAGTGACTTGCCCAACATTACACTGCGAATAAGTGGCGGAGCTGGTTCAGTAACCATTCTCCCAAATTGTCTGTACTTATGACACCGTGCCCTCCTAGATTGAAAGTTCTTTAAGGGCAGGGATCATGTCTTGCCCAGTGCATTCTCCCAAGGACTTTATCCAGCCATCTACTTACCGTCAGAACTCAGTAAATACCGTCGACTAACGCCTTGATCGAGTACTGCGTCTTAACACAAAGGGTTGTGAGTTCAAAGACTAAAATTATTTTTTTCCGGAAGGGAGGATCAGTTGAAGTTGAGAAACAGCGTGGCCGAATGGAAAGAGCTTGAGCCTGGTAGTCGGAGGACCTGGGTTCCAATCCCTGCTCTAACACACCTTTTCTTGTGTCTATCTCAGTGCTTAGATCAGTGCTCGGCACAGAATAAACACTTAGTAAGTCAGTCATTCAATCCTATTCATTGAGTGCTTACTAAGTGCATGGGAAAGTACACTATAACCACAATTATTAAGGAAATGTATTAATATACCTCTGTTTTGATTCAATCCTATCTACTGAGCGCTTACTGTGTGCAGAACACTATACTTAGCATTTGGGAGAGAACAATATAATAGAGTTGGTAGACACATCCCCTACCCACAAGGTGATTACCTTCTAAAAGGTTGAAATGGGGGCAGTATAAATTCACCTCAGTACTGGTTTAAATAAAAGTTATTTATTTAATAACTTTAATAATACAGGGCATAGAGGATTGAGGAGTTACTACAGTCTGGCTTTAGGAAAGTGGATCCAAGAGCCACGTCCCTCTGATATTTGTTTGTAAATACAGCCACCCAGCACCGTACTAGAAAAAGTAACAAATGTTTTTAGGTTTTTTTTCCATCCCCAAATAAATTCACTTAGAGTAATTGAATCTCCCTTGCCAAACCAACTGACTACCTAGATCTTCGGCATAATTTACGACGGGATCATTCTGAAATATTTATTGCAATTTTTGAAGGTGGATTGGTAAAGAGCAGTCCCGTTCTCCAGAAACGCCTCTCCTGCCCAGACTTTAATTGAGTTTATCTATCAGTGTCACATTCTGTTTGGAGAATACGGATGTGAAGCCCCTGTAGTTAGTACTGATGAAGGTGAGGTCTTTGATATAATTAACAGTGGTATCTTAGTAAAGGAAATAAAGGCTATATTTATTTTTTTTTAATAAGTTAGATTCAGACTTTTCATTTCAGCAGGAAGCGTGGAACACTGTTCAAGTGTCCCTGTGTTAAATTATCTGCCATCAGGCGATCGTATATTTTACAGGAGATTGGACTCCGTCTACTGTATTTTGGGATAATTGTATCCATTGATTGGAACATATCGATATCAAGATCATAGTTCTAAGTCAGAAGCTTCACAGATCTCATTTTGCCTTTGTTTTTTTTTTTTCAGATTTTTATGGATAGAGTTGAAGTTGAAGGACTGGTTGATTCAGGAGGAAATATTTAATTGATTTGGGTAAGTCAGCAAAAGATAGTACTTTTTTGCCTACTTCTGATGTTCTGAAGTCATATTTGCTCATGCGCGCTAATGATTTGAACAGTTCTCAAACAAGGGGAATGATAATGCAATCCATAATTTTGATTCATTGTCTACAAAACCACTTTTGAAAAGTTTGAAATGCAGATAACCCCATTTAAAGTAACCAGCTCTCCCGAGACCCCTTAAATCCTGGATCAGATTTTCAGATTCATCTCATTATCCAACTTGGTTGACTCTTTCAATCTTTTGTTTAGGGTCATCTGGTCTTTGATTTCTCCACGTATTTTCTTAATTATGATAGATGAGAAGCATTTACTAGGTGCCATGCACTCTACTAAGTGCCGGGGTAGACACGAGATAATCAGTTAGGACACAGTCCCTGTCCCATGTGGGGCTCACAGTCTAAGTAGGACGGACATTTAGAGATTCATCCCCCCTTTAAAAGGTAATAATAATAATGTTGGTATTTGCTAAGCGCTTACTATGTGGAGAGCACTGTTCTAAGCGCTGGGGTAGACACAGGGGAATCAGGTTGTCCCACGTGGGGCTCACCGTCGTCATCCCCATTTTCCAGATGAGGTAACTGAGGCCCAGAGAAGTGAAGTGACTTGCCCACAGTCACACAGCTGACAAGTGGCAGAGCCGGGATTCGAACCCATGACCTCTGACTCCAAAGCCCGGGCTCTTTCCACTCAGCCATGCTGCTGGGGCACAGAGAAGTGAAATGATTTGCCTCAGGTCCCACAGGTAGACAAGTGGCACTGCCAAGATTCAAATCCAGGTCTTCTCAGACGTTGAGGGGCAATGGAGTCCAGAATGAAAGTAGAGGGAGTAGCCTTGAAGAGTGAGCAAGAACCTTCTTCTGGAAGGAGGAGAAATTATTCAATCAGTGATATTTACCGAATGCTTACAGAGCATTGTACCTAGCACTAGGGAGAGCACATTAGAGTTGGTAGACATGATTTCTGGTCACAAGGAGTTGAGGGCCTACGAGGGCAGACAGACATTAAAATAGAGAAGCAGTATGGCCTAGTGAATAGAGCCCGGATCTGGGCATCAGAAGGACCTGGCTTCTAATCCCAGCTCCGCCACTCGCCTGCTGTGTGACCTTGGGCAAGTCACTTCACTTCTCTGGGCCTCAGTTCCCTCGTCTGTAAAATGGGGATTAAGACTGAGCCCCATGTGGGACATGGAGTGTGTCCAACCTGATTAATAATAACAATAATAATAATAATCTTGGTATTTGTTAAGTGCTTACTATGTGCCGAGCACTGTTCTAAGCGCTGGGGTAGACACAGGGGAATCAGGTTGTCCCACGTGGGGCTCACAGTCTTAATCCCCATTTTACAGATGAGGGAACTGAGGCACCGAGAAGTTTGTAGATGAGCTTGTATCTACTCTAACCCAGCACTTAGTACGGTGCCTGACACATAATAAGCGCTTAGCAAATACCATAAAACAAAAACAAAACAATTACAGATAGGAGAAATGTCCGAATGTAAGGATGGTGGAGTGCGTACCCACTGTTTAAGGGGTACGGATTGGAGGGCATAGGTTACACAGGAGGAAGAAGGAGTAGGGGAAATTGGGGCTAAATCAGAGAAAGTGGATGAGGGTTTGGAGCGTGGCCCAGTGAAAATACCATTATAATAAGAAATCATGCCCAGGAATATCTCTGGTTGGATTAATGCTGCGATGGAGTCTTTGAAATGGTATTTTTTTATGTTAAGCAGCATTAGGGGAGTCTAGTAGAGCGACCCCCAGAGAAATGAGGGCCCCGTAGGGAATCCCCAAGAGAAACAAAGCCCCCTGGGAGAGACCCCAAGAGGAACGAGAACCCCGTTTTCTCAGTCCCATCTAAATAACTAAGGAAAAGCCGAGATCAGGGGAGCTGAAGGGGGGTTGTGCCGGGACCGCCGAGATGTTCGCTGTGATAAAAGCCTTGATTTTAGAGGAAGCAGCAAGAGGAGATAATGAGAACCACAGATTAACTCCTCTAAGCAAGAGAAGTCTCTGATGCAAGCAGATGACTTCTCATACCACGTTGAGCCAGGAAAGAAATCTAAAATTAAACCAACTACAAAGACGGAAAGAATCAAAGGATATCTTTCGGTGCCTTTTATCATAGGGTTTTTTTTTTTTTGCTAAATGCCAAAGGCTTCCTATTTTCTCAGCTTCTTCCTCCTTTCACGGTTCTCTCTTCTGTTTTTATTACTATTTAATATCCCATTTTAATATCATTTTCCTCCATTCCTCCTATTTCTGTCTTTACCTTTCCCCCGCTTTTTGTTTATCTTTTGTCTCCTTCCTCCCTTTCCCTTCTCATTTCTCACCTCTTTCTGCTCTATCTACCCCTCTAGACTGCAAGCTCTTTGAAGGCAGGGGTCGGGTCTATTATTTTGTACTCTCCCAAATACTTCGTGCAGTGTTCTGCACACAGTAAATGCTCAGCAAATACGACTGGTGGGTTATCTTCTCCTTCCTCTCCCACCCCTCCTTCTTTGGTCCCTCCTCTTAACTAATTAACAAATTAATTGAACAGCTGTAGTGATTAAGTGCTTTCCATGTACCGTATTCATTTCTGGGGGAGGAAAAATGAATCGAATTCCCATTTTACAGATGAGAAAAATGAGACCCAGAGAAGTTATATGACTTGCCCAAGGTGAGAGAGCCTCTAGCCATCCACTCCTCCATGAGCCCTCCTTCTAGGAGTCAACTGCTCCTATTATCTCTTCCGCAGCAGTCGTCGGTTCATTTTTTAAAAAATGGTATTTGTTAAGCACTTCCTATGAGGCAGGTACTGTGCTAGGCCCCCAGGATGGACATAGTCATCTTAGAGATGAGGGGATGGAGGTACATAGAAGTGACTTGCCCAAGGTCATGAAGCAGACAAATGATGGAACCTGAATTGAAACTCCGGTCCTTCTGATTTCCCGCCTGTCCAGTAGGCCACACTGCTTCTTATGCTTATTCCAGCCCTTAGCACAGAGCTTAGCACACAGTGATAATTCAGTGACTTACTATGGGAAGCAACATGGCCTAGTGGAAAGAGCACGGTTCTGGGATTCAGGGGTCCCGAGTTCTAATGCCGACTTGGCCGCTTGCCTGTTCTGTGACTTCGGACAAGTCACTTCACTTCTTGTATGCCTCAGTCTCGTCATCTGAAAAATCGGGATTCAGTATCCGTTATCTCTCCTTATCAGAGGGTGAGCCTCGGGTGGGACGGGTCTGTGTCTGACTTGATGTGCTCGAATCCTTCCTAGTGGTTAGTGCAGTGCTTAGCACTTGGTAAGCGTGTAAAAGATTCAAAGATGTGGGACAGGGACTGCATCCAACCTCATCATTTTGCATCTACCCCAGTGCTACAGTGCCTGGCACACAGTAAGACCTTAACAAATACCACTATTATTATGATGATGATGATTTTCGGAACCAAAGGAAGCAAATCGTCTAGATTTTACCCAGATCTTCCAGCAATGGACTCTCTCCCCAGTTTTCCTCTCGAAGCTTCTCTTTCTGGAAAACGAGAATTCTGAGCCTCTCGCCATATGGGAGCGAGGGATGGGTGAAATAATGACCTTAAACTGACCAAGCGGGAAGAAAACTCCATATTTGAGGAGCTTCACCGGCTCTTCCCAAACACGGGGTTGACGGTGGGAACCGGTCCTAGAGGGGAAATTTAGCAAATAGAACTTTAATGACCTGAAAAGCTAGCTGTGTCTCCAGCTCATAAACCTTCTCTCGCCTTGCGCCTGGCAGAGTCAAACTCTATAGTCCTCAAGGGTTTGCACGATCTTGGGAGGCACAGATACCTCAAAACAGGGTCTTTAATTTGGGGGAGCTTTGAGATTGATTGCAGTTATTATTTCATTTTAAAATAATAGGAAATGAAAAGAGGTATCTAGGCCTCACCGTTTGCGGCCTACCCATTAGTGGTATTTATTACTGAGTACCCTCTGGGTCAAATCTCTCTGGAAAAAGAGAAAAATTGGGATGTCTTTCCCTATTAAAGAAGTTGAGGCAAGGCCCCTGAAGAAATCCCAGGAAAGACAGACATTTTTAGTCGAAATTGCTAAACTCCCTTAATCAAATAGTGACACCCTCTCCAGGTGCCTTGGAAGCCAGGCGTCCCTGAGCTATGTGTGGAGGGTAATTGATTCTTCCCCTTGAAACTCTGTCGCCATTCTCTTCAACCCCCTGAGAGGAGTAATAAGAGAGGTAAATAAAGCAGCAGAAACCTCCCCTGGGGAAGCGGGGAAATTGCTTGGCACCATGAATGGTTTTGACTAGGGAAGAGCTGTCTTGGCGGGTGATAGCGTGGCTTAGGAGATAGAACCTGCGTCTGGGAGTCAGAAGGGCCTGGGCTCTAATTCCTGCACCGTCACATATCTGGCTGTGACCTTGGGCAAGTCACTTAACTTCCTTGGGCCTCAGTTACCACAACTCTAAAATGGGGATGAAGACCGTGAACCCCTCGTGGGACGACCTGATAACCTTGTATCTACCCCAGTGCTTAAAACAGTGCTTGGCACATAGTAAACGCTTAACAAGTACCATTATTATTGTTGCTATTATTAATCATTATTAATTATTATTACTTCATTGTGGGTTTAGCCTGGTGGGTGTCTATGAGGTAGATGGGTGTTTGAAGGGCGATCCTGCCTGCTGATTTGAAAGAGGTGGAAAAAGATCAAATCTCTCTATATGGGAGAGACAGACTTATATTTTTTTAAAAATCACAATAAGTGGCTAGAGCCCAGGCCTGGGAGTCAGAAGGACCTGTGTTCTGATCCTGGCTTCACCACTTGTCTGCTGTGTGACCTTGGGCAAGTCTTTCTGTGTGCCTCAGTTCCCTCATCTGTAAAATGAGGATAAGACTTGTGAACCCCATAATGGACATGGGTTGCGTTCAATCTGATTGTCTTAATAATAATAGTGATAATAATAATGTTGGTATTTGTTAAGTGCTTACTATGTGCCAAGCCCTGGTCTAAGTACTGGGGTAGATAGAACGTAATCAGGTTGTCCCACGTGGTGCTCACAGGCTTCATCCCCATTTTACAGATGAGGTAACAGAGGCACCGAGAAGTGACTTGCCCAAAGTCATACAGCTGGCAAGTGGTAGAGGCAGGATTAGAACCCATGACCTCTGACTCCCAGGCCCGTGCTCTTTCCACTAAGCCACCCTGCTTCTTGTATCTAACTCTAAGGCTTAGTACGGTACCTGGCACATAGTAAGCGCCTAACAAATACCATAACCCCCCGCCCCCAACAAAAGGATGACTGCAATTGCATCTTTACCTTTTGGGCACTGGGTACTCACTACACTCTTAGCCCCACAGCACTTACGTAAATATCCATTATTTATTTACTTATAATGTAATATAATATCTGGACTGTAAGCTTGACGTGGGCAGGGAACAAGCCAACCGACTAAGAGGAAAGGAAGAGCTCCGGCTTGGGAGTCAGAGGTTCTAATCCTGGCTCCACCACGTGTCTGCTGTGTGACCTTGGGCAAGACCTTTAACTTCTCTGTGCCTCAGTTACCTCATCTGTAAAATGGGGATCAAAACTATGTGACCCACGTAGGACAACCTGATTACCTTGTATCTACCCCAGTGCTTGGAACAGTGTTTGGCACATAGTAAGCGCTTAATGTATACCACAATTATAAATAATGTAATGTACTCTCCCAAGTGCTTAGTCTTCATTCATCCATATTTTTTGAGTACTTACTACGCGCAAAGCACAGTACTAAGCTCTTAAATGTGCACTATAACAATTATAATACAGTGTTCTGAACACATTAAGCTCTCAATAATCAGTAATTTTTTTTTGAACTCTTGCTGTATTCTGAACACATTAAGCTCTCAATATTCAGTAATTTTTATTGAACTGTTGCTGTATCCAGAGCCCAGTACAGAGTACCTGGGAAAATAGAACATAACAGAGGTGGTAGACACATTCCCTCCCCACAACGAGTTTACAGTCCAGAGGACTGTACAAGTAAATACTATTGATCGTTTGACTGATGGACAATCTCATTGGAACCTCGGGATTTTTTCTGGTCAATTCGGAAGAAGGCGTTTCTGTAGGAATGATTTCTCTCAGAAGCTCTCCTCTCCAACGTAGAGAAGACGCAAAGTAGCAGGGATTGGGCAGTGGCTTCTTCATTGGGAAATGATGCAGGACAATGTTTCCATGCAGGAAAGGCACTAAAAAGAAATGGAATAATCAGGATTGGTCATCCCGGTGACGAGTACCGAGGAGGTAATGCAAAGAGCCTTCAACCTTAAAGCCTGTCGACAGAGAAGCAGCGTGAAATAGTGGATAGAGCACGGCCTTGGGAGACAGAAGGTCATGGGTTCTAATCCCAGCTCCGCCACTTGTCTGCAGTGTGACTTTGGGCAAGTCACTCTACTTCTCTGGGCCTCAGTTACTTCATCTGTAAAATGGGGATTGAGACTGTGAGCCCCAGATGGGACAGGGACTGTGTCCACCCCAATTTGTCTATATCTACCCCGGGGCTTAGTATAGTGCCTGGAACCTAGTAAGCACTTAACAAATGCCACAGTTATTAGTATTATTAGAACATTTGAGCACAGAGTGTTATGGTAAAAAGCAATAGTTTGGCATGAAGTAGGGAGAAGTGAGTTTAATTTGGTAATGAAGATCTCGTTTTTCTTACCCCGCTCTATCTTTTGCGTCGCCATGGAATTTGGATGTATCCCCTTCAAGCACCTCATACCCCTCCCTCAGCACTCCAACACTTTATTTTAATATCCATCTCCCCTACAGACGGTCAGCTCTTTGTGGGCAGAGACCCTGTTTACCAGCTCTGTTGGACTGTACTCTCCCAAGCTCTTAGACCAGTGCTCTGCACATAGTAAGTACTCAGTAAATATCTACGGTTATGAACTTTTCCTCCTTCCTCCCTCTGGAAGCAAAAAGATCCAGTAAGTTCCACAAAGAGATCAGCGAGTCAGTCATATTTATGGAATACTTGTGTGCAGAGCACTGTACTAAGCGCTTGGAAGAGTAGTCAGTCAATCGTACTTATTGAGAATTTACTGTGCGTGGAGCACTGTACTAACAGAGAAGCATCGTGGCTCAGTGGAAAGAGCTCGGGCTTGGGAGTCGAAGGTCATGGGTTCGAATGCCGGATTTGCCACTTGTCAGATGTGTGACTGGGGGCGAGTCACTTCACTTCTCTGCGCCTCAGTGACCTCGTCTGGAAAATGGGGATTAAGACTGTGAGCCTCACGGGGGACAACCTGATGACCCTGTATCTACCCCAGCGCTTAGAACAGTGCTCTGCACATAGTAAGCGCTTAACAAATACCAACATTATTATTATTAAGCGCTTGGGAGGGTACAATATTAGAAGAGTTGATAGGCATGTTCCCTGCCCCTAACAAGATGTCAGTCGAGAGTATCAATGTATCTAATAGGTGTCCACACCGGAGCAGAAGGGACAGCAGATAGAGGAAATGAGGGATTAATAAGGAAATATGATTTTAAGAGGGTTTTGAAGGTGGAAAGAGTGATGGTCTGTCAGATATAAAGCGGGAGGGAGTTCCCGGCCAGAGAGAGGATGTTTTGCAAGGGGTGGGCGGTGAGATAGAGGGGACTGAGGTACAGTGAGTAGGTTGGTGTTAGAAGAGCAAAGTGTGTGGGCTGGGTTGTAATAGGAGAGTTGCCGGTGAGGGAAGAGGGGGCAAGGTGATTGAGTGTTTTAAAGCTGATGGTGAGGAGTTACTGTTTGATACGGAGGTGGACGGCCTACCACTGGAGGGTCTTGATGAGAGGGGAGATGGAGACCGAATGGTTTTGTAGAAGAACGATCTGGGCAGTAGGCTGGCGTGGGGAGAGACAGGAGGCAGGGTGCTCATACGCCATCCAGTAGTCACGGTGGGATAAGATTAGTACTTGGATCGTCATGGTAGCACATCTGAAGGAGAGGAAAGGGCGGGTTCTGGAAATGAGGTGCCTCACATATCAATCATCCCCCTGGCTTCTTTGCAAAGCAAACTCTCCATTACCTCATTTATTTCTCTCCCTCTAAAATTTGAGTACCTTTGAGAAGCTGTGTGGCCTAGTGGAAAGTACCTGAGAGTCAGAGGACCTGGTTTCTAATCTCAGTTCTTCCATTTGCCTGCTGGGTGACTTGGACAAGTCACTTCACTTCTCCGAGTCTCAGTTTTCTCATCTGTATAATGGAGATTCGATTCGATACCTGTTGTTCCTCCTACTTAGTCTGGGAGCCTCATGTGGGACAGGGTCTGGGTCTGACCTGATTTGATTTAGTATCTACTCCAGCACTTAGTTCAGTGCTTGGCACCTAGTAAGTGCTTACACAAGAGCACAGTTACTGGGAAGATGGGAGCCACAATACCTGCATTTCAACATTTGACATCCAAGGGAAGATGGAAGAAAGTCAAACAGTGAGCCCTGTTCTAGTGTATTGGTGAGAAGGTCTGAGCATGGTGAAATGGAAAAAAAAAGATGAAGTGGTTTTGGTACAAAGGATAACTAAAAGTGCTCTGTCCATCTATCAGCTCTGTTTTCTAATTATACTTGCTAACTATATTATGCTCCTAAACTCTTGGGAGAATAAAGACACCCACCCCCCTCCGTCCCGTGCGGACACACACATCCTCACCTGGGCCTGAAACTCCCCTCCTCCTTTGTGTCTGACAGACCACCCCACTTTTAAAGCCCTACTAAAATCACATCTCCTCCGAGAAGCCTTCCCTGATGAACTCCTCATCTGCCTACCCATTCTCCCTCCCTTCTGCGTTGCCTATGCAACTGAATCTGAACTGAACTGAAACTGCTGTTTGGCCTTGGGCAGGTTACTTAATCTCCTTGACCCTCAGTTTTCCCATTTGGAAAATGGAGTTACGATTCCTGCCCTCCCTTCCTCTTTGATTGTGAGCCCCACATTGGCCGGGGGCTGGGTTGAATTAGATCGTCCTGTACGTACCCCAGTTCTTAGCACAGGGCTTGGGCCCTAATTCTATTACATGGCAAGCTCCTTGAGGGCAGGGGGGACTACTGAATCTGGGGAGAAGCAGTGAGGCGTAGTGGATAGAGCACGTGCCTGCGAGTTCTAATCGCGGTTCCTTCATTTGTCTGTTGTGTGACCTTGGGCAAGTCACTTAACTTCTCTGGGCCTGAGTTACCTCATCTGTAAAAATCGGGGATTGAGACTGTGAGCCCCATGTGGGACAGGGACTGTGTCCAACCTGAAGAACTTCTATCTACTCCAAGCTTAGAACAGTGCTTGGCACATAGTAAGCTCTTAACAAGTACTATTGACTGGTGGATTGTTAAGTACTTTGGGGATATAATAATAGCAATAATGATATAAATATAGCCCGTTGTGGATTTGCAGCTGGACCATATTACAAAACTATGTCAGAGAAACATTGGCATGCTATAGAAATCATTTTGTGAAAAGATTCCTGAATTGGAGAGGAATGAGTCCGTGGAAAATTGGGTGAGCAAATGTATCCTTATGGAAGCAGATGCACCATAATCTTCTGTTTTCTTCATTTTTTTGTTTTTTTACCCCTGATTCCCATTAGTGGACTGAGCTCCACATTTGTTCCATTTTTAGGTGCCCTTGGTATCGCCGTAAACCTTTTCTGGGATAAAAGCAGAATCTGAGTGGGTGTGAAAGATGGTATTGTGATGAAAGAGAGCAGAAAAAGGAACATGAACAGAAGCAGTTTTTTGTGAAACGGCTAATTCGAAGTTCAAAGGGCCATCTCCGAATTAACTCCACCTCCAGGGATTTAGGGTGTGATTTAACAGGGCCATGAAACTCCGATTCTGTCTTTAGACACATCTGTCTTTCTCTTCACCTCAGATCTGCAGCATCTTGGGAGGGAGAACAAAGCACGGGAGATTTATTTATTTTTTTGCTAAACACCAGCTTGGGTGAAAGATTCTCTTCTGAGACCGAGAAGGCTATTTCTGAATGGATCTGTTAAAGCAGATGTTCACCTCACTCCGTTCGTGGCTAGACAGTTCCTGGCATCTCTCTGGGAGATTTACGTGGCCTAGTGGAAAGAGGCTGGACTTGGGAGTCAGAGGATCTGGGTTCTAATCCTGGCCCTGCCATTCATTCAATAGTATTTATTGAGCGCTTACTATGTGCAGAGCACTGAACTAAGCGCTTGGAATGTACAATTCGGCAACAGATAGAGACAATCCCTGCCCATTGATGGGCTTACAGTCTAATCCACACACATTTACCTAAACCTCTTTTTTTCTTGCCGATCAATCACTCCAGTGAGCGCTTATTCTGTTCAGAATACTGTACAGTGTGTTTGGTAGATATTCTCATTTTCCTTTGGGGATGGATTCTCTCTCCTCTCCTCCCATTATTCTAATAATATTTTCTATTAAGCTACCCAACTCTCCTCAAGTTTCACCTCCTTCCAGGATCCTTCACCAGTTAGGTCCCAACCACAGATGTTTCTTATTGGCCGAGGTCAGTGAATGACTGATGCTTCTGACTGGTTAGGGCTGGTTTAAGTATTTTAATCATCAACGATGATATCTGTTAAGCACTTAGTATATGCTGACCGCTGTAGTGAGCCCTGGGGTAGATAAAAGATCATCACGTGGGGCTCACAATCTAAAATAGGAGGGAGAAGAGGGATTGACTCTCCATTTTGAAGATGAGAGAACTGAGACACAGAGTAGTGAAGTGACTTCCCCAAGGTCACATAACAGGTACATGGATTAGAACCCAGGTCTTCTGACTTCCAGGCCCTTGCTCTTTTTATTAGGGTGTGCGGGTATTGAACACCCTGGCCACTGATCAGATGAGGTCTAGAGTATGTCTTTTGGATGCTAAGAGACTGAAATTTTGTATTTCAAAGCGTTGAATAGGAAGATATGTTTTTCACTGAGACCACATTATAACAATAAATAATTATGGTATTTGTTAAGCGTTTACTATGTGCTGAGTATTGTTCTAAGCGCTGGGGTAGCTACAGGGTAATCAGATTGTCCCACGTGGTGCTCACATTTTTTAATACCCATTTTTTTTTTACAGATGAGGTAACTGAGGCACAGAGAAGTTAAGTGACCTGTCCAAGGTCCCACAGAGGACAAGAAGCGGAGCTGGAATTAGAACCCATGACCTCTGACTCCCAACCCTGGGCTCTTTCCACTAAGCCACACTGCTTATCAGAGTGAGAAGTTAGAAATGTTTAGCTCAGACCTGCCTCTGCTTAGAACTCACCCTCCACGGCAAGGAAAAAAGTAGATATTTAAGTCCTGAGATTCTTTGAAAATCAGAAAGTGCTTGAAAATACTTGGGAAGATGATGATGATGATGGCAGTTGTTAAGTGCTTACTACGTGCAAAGCACTGTTCTAAGCGCTGTGAGGATACAAGGTGATCAGATTGTCCCACATGGGGCTCACAATCTTAATGCCCATTTTACAGTTGAGGTAGCTGAGACAGAGAGAAGTTAAGTGGCTTGCCCAAAGTCACGCAGCTGACAAGCGGCGGGGCCAGAATTTGAACCCAAGACCTCTGACTCCCCAGCCCATGCTCTTTGGAAGCAGCATGGCCTAGTGGAAAGAGATTCGGTCTGGAAACAGAGGAATTTGGCTCTGCCCCTTGTCTGCTGGGTGGCTTTGGGCAAGTCACTTCACTTCCCTGGGCCTCAGTTACCTCATCTGTGATATGGGGATTCAGTACATGTCCTTCCTCCTACTTAGACTGTGAACTGAGTGCTTGGGAGAATATAATAGAGTTGGTAGACATGTTCCCTGCCCACAAGAAGCTGACAGTCTAGAGGGAGAGACAGACATTAAAATGAAGTGACAGATAGGGACATTGTTGCTGTGGGGGTGAATAAAGGGTACAAACCCCAGTGCAAAGGTGATGAAGAGAAGAGAGGGAGTAGGGAAGGTGAATGCTTATTCAAGGAAAGGCTCTTGTAGGACATGTGATTTCTAAAAAGGCTTTGAAGGTAGAGAGGAAACCGAGGCCCAGAGAAGTGAAGTGAGTTGCCCAAGGTCACACAGCAAGGAACTGGTGTAGTCCTTCTGACTCCCAGCCCCGTCTCTCTCCCCTGGGCCACCGTGTCGGTTAGGAAGGGAGAGGTTGTTGCAGGCCAGAGGGAGGACGTGGGTGACAGGTCAGTGGTGAGGCAGGAACTCTGGGAACTGGGACTTTCCTAGCCTACTTAATAGCACCTTTTCTCCACTCAGTCCTGGAAATCCAAATGGTTTCAAATTTCTGTTGCTCTTTCAAAGAAGGAAACATCCTTTTATATTGTGTCCCCACCAGGGTTGTTTTAATCAAAGGAAGGAAGCTATTACAATCAGTTTCCCCAGTGCAAATGAGGCAGAAAACAGGAAGAGATGGGTACGATCGGCAAGCGAGGAAAGTCTAATCAGCACTTGGAGCTCAATGGGTCCTTGGTAGATTGATCTCTCTCGATTATTGAGCACTTCCTTAGGTGTAATGGAGTATTTCTGAATGAGGTCTCTACCTCTGTCTTTCCCTGTTTAGATCATTGCTCTCATTTCCCTAGAAGAGTGCTTCCCCCTCTAAATTACCAGCTCTTTGAGGACAGGGTGTCTACCAACTCTACTGTATTGTATCATATTGTACTGAGAAGCAGTGGTGGAAAGCACACAGGCCCATCATTTACTTATTTATATTAATGTCTGTCTCCCCATCTAGACTGTAAGATCCTTATCAGGAGGAAACTTATCTGCTAATTCTGTTGTCTTGTCCTTCCCCAAGCACTTAGAATAATGCTCTGAATATTCAATAAATACCAATGAATGATCGAATGAGAGGATGCGGATTCTAATCCCAGCTCTGTCATTTGTCTGCTCTGTGACGTCGGACAAGTCACTTTTCTTCTCTGTGCCCCAGTTATTCTGTCTGAAGAGTGAGGATTAAGACTGGGAGCCCCACGTGTGACCTTGGGCAAATCACTTCACTATCCTGTGCCTCAGTTCCCTCATCTGCAAAATGGGGTTTCAGTACAAGTTTTCCCTCTTGCTTAGACAGTGAGCCCTATGTGGAACCTGATGATCTTCTATCTACCCAAGCACATAGAACAGCACTTGGAACATAGTAAGGTCTTAAATACTATTATTAATAATAATACTCGTAATAATAATGATCGTACAATTTAGCTAGTTACCTTCGTGGACCCCAGACTGATGATTGAAGGTGAAATAAGGCTTTCCACTTGACACAGATAAATGGGGTGTGGTCTCTAATGCTCCTTCTGTTTGGTTGTTTTTTTTTAATGGTACTTGTCAAGCGCTTATTCTGTGCCAGATACTGAACTGAGCACTGGGGTAGATGCAAGCTATTCAGGTTGGACACATTCCCCGTCCCATGGTCTTAATCCCCATTTTGGAGATGAGGTAACTGAAGCACAGAGAAATGAAGTTGCTTGCCCAAGGTCGCACAGCAGCAGATAAGTGGGGAGGCCGGGATTAGAATCCAGGTCCTCTAGATGGTGAAATCTGTCAAGCGGGAAGTCTGTTTTTTTGTATTGGAGAACGGTGATACGAATTTATATAACCCCACCGATACGTCCAGATTTCCTTTCAAAGTGGGGAACACTATTGAGCAATCTCATTTCTTTTTCTCATCCCCACACTTGACAGCACATAAAGAAAAAGAAATAGCACGTGGGGTTTTTCTCTTTGTAAGGTGAAGGCTCACGATAATCTATCGCCAGTGGAATCCAAACATGATTACACACTCATATCTTTTCCCCCCACCCCCCAAACAGAAGGGATTTACTTCTGATAAGCCTCAGATGACACCAGTCTAAATCCCAAATGCCAGATAGGACTTGCGGATTCACTTAAAGCTTGCAAACGACTCAAAAACATTAGGTCAGGAAGATGAAAAATTGAAAAGGTGGATTTATTGGCCAAACAATCGAAAATAAACCAGAATGTCTTTTCCCGGGTGACAAAGTCGCTTTATTCTGAGGTTGCTATAATGTCAATGGGGGATAAACCTCGTTCACTGCAAAATACGATTGATATATTCTGCATGCAAGTACTCTGTTTCCAGTTTGCAAATGCTTCTACCTCATATGATATCAGAAATAAGTTTGTTCCTTTTTTTTTTAAAAAAAGTTTGGATGTATGTGTAATAATTGTAGTATTTAAGTGCTTACTATGTGCCAAGCAGTGTACTAAGCACTGGGATAGATACAAGATAATCAGGTTGAATACAATCCCCGTTTCACCTGGGACTCACAACCAATCTGTTTTCTAGTTTCAAGCTGAACCAATGACACAGTTTTTGTGTCAGAAGACAGGGGATGAGAAATTTGGAGCAAGAAGTGAGAATATACAGAGGAGCCATTTTCATAGTCCCTGCCCTCAAGGAGTTTACAAGCTAATATGGGCAATGAGCAGTGTGGCCTATTGGATAGAGCCTGGGCTTGGGGGTCAGAAGGAGTTGGTTTCTATTCCCGGTTCACCACTCATCTGCTGCGAGAACGTGGGCAAGTTACTTCACTGGGTCTCAGTCACCTCATCCGGAAGATTGGGATGAAGACTGTGAGCCCTGTGTGGGACGTGGTCTGCGTCCAATCTGACCTGCTTGTATCTACCCCAGCGCTTAGGATAGTGCCTGACACATAGCGCTTAACAAATACCATTAAAAAATAATAAGCAGCGATTTTAGATTGCGTATATTTAGTAGGCTTAAAAGAATAAGAATGCACAATAGATTAAAGCAACAATACTAATAAAGCCATAATAGAACAGCTGCACATCCATTATCTCATTTCATCCTCGCAACGTAATTGTGCAATTTGTTAAGCACTTACTATGTGAAAAGCACTGTACTAAGGGCTTGCGTAGGTACAAGTTAGTCAGGTTGTACAACATCCTTGTCGCAATTGGGGCTCACAGTCTAGGAGGGAGAACAGGCGTTGGATTCCCATTTTACAGATGAGGAAACAGAAGCCCAGAGAAGTGAAGTGACTTATCTGGGATCTCACAGCAGACAAGCGGAGGAGCTGGAATTAGAACCCAGTTCCTTCTGTCACTCAGACACTGGCTGTATCCACTCACGCTGCTTTTCTGGGACCAAACATCACCTGTGATGTGGGAAAAGGTAGGAATTATGATTCCCATTCTACTGATGAGTTGACTGAGGCACAGAGAACTTAAGTGACTTGCCCAAGGTCACACAGCAGAACCAAGAACACTAGAACTCTCAGCCCCTGGTAGTTTCCACTCACCCACCCTCCCAATAATCCACCCATCAGCTGTAATTTTGTTTTTTAATGGTATTTGTTAAGCGCTTTCAATTTGCCAGTCAGTATTCTAAATGCTTGGGGTAGGTACAAGCTTATCTAGACTGCAAACTCCCCTGTAGACTGTAAACATCCCTCTAGACTGTAAACTCACTATGGGCAGGGAACATGTCGGCTAATACTGTTGTATTTTACTCTCCCAAGCGCTTAGGAAAGTGCTCTGCACCTAGTAAGCTCTCAAAAGATGCAACTGACTGATTGGTTGGACAAAGTTCATGTCCCACGTGGGTCTCGTAGTCTTAATCCCCCTTTAAAGATGAGGTAACTGAGGCCCAGTGAAGTGATTTGCCCAAGATCACACTCCTCCCCAAAGCCTTTACAGCAGTCAATCACTTCGCCCCCTCCTACCTCACCTGGCTACTCTCCTACTACAACCCAGCTTGGCTCCTCTAACTTTCCCACTGAACCTCGATCTCATCTATCTCACCTCCGACCCCTCGCCCACATCCTGACTCTGGCCTGGAACACCCTCTCTCCTCAGATCCGACAATGACTCTCCCCCACTTGACAGCCTTATTGAAGACACATCTCTTCGAAGAGGCCTTTCCTAAGCCCCACTTTTTGTCTTGTGTCGCCTTGACTTCCTCCCTTCGTTCATCCCCCCTGCCCAGTCCCACAGCACTTATGTACAGATATGTCTTTTATCTGTTTCTCTTAATGTCTCTCTCCTCCTCTAGACTGTAAGTTCATCGTGGGCAGGGAATCTGTCACATTGTAATGTTGCACTCTCCAAAGCATTTAGTATAGTGCTCTGCACACAGTAAGCCCTTAGTAAATTGGACCGTAAGCCCGTCAAAAGGCAGGGACTGTCTCTATCTGTTACCGATTTGTACATTCCAAGTGCTTAGTACAGGCTCTGCACATAGTAAGCACTCAATAAATACTATTGAATGAATAAATACAATTGACTGATACAGTAAACAAGTGGCAAAGCTGGGATTAGAACCCAGATCCTTCTGACTTCCAGGCCCGGGCTCTCTCCATTGGGCCATGCTGTTTCTCGAGCTGTTGACAGGTGGAAGGAAATGAATTGGAGAATGGGAGTTAGTTAATTGAGTCTTTTGTCATTCAAGAAGCTTTATCTACAACGAGGCACTATCAGAATTCTTTCTCTGCCTTCACTCCACCATTCCTTCCAAAGCATTCAGTCAATAAATGGGATTTATTGAGTTCAGACTTTTAGTACAGTATTATGTTAAACACTTGACTGAGGATACTTGTGGAAAAATCAGATTTTGTTGATTTCTCTCTGATCTGAAACAGATGATTCAGTTGATTTCTGAAGCAGAGGGGACTAAGGGAAAAGCACAGAGCGGGGAGTCGTAGCCTGGGTTCAAATCACTGCTTAGCCGCTTGCGTGTTTTGTGACGTTGGACAAGTCACTTCACTTTTCTGGGTTTCATGTTCCTTATCTGCCAAATGTTTTTTTAAAATTTATTATTGTTTTTGTTAAGGGCTTACTATTGGCCAGACACTGTGCTAAGCGCTGGGGTCGAAACAAGCTAATCAGGTTGAACACAGTCTGTGTTCCACATGAGGGTCACAATCTTAATCCCTATTTTTCAGATGAGGTAACTGAAGCCCAGAAAAGTGAAGTGACTTGCTCCAGGTCACACAGCAAACAAGTGACAGAGGCAGGATTAGAATCCTGGTCTTGCTGACTCCCAGGCCTCAGTTCTACCCACTAGGTCAAGCTGCTACTCATATTTTTCTCAGTTGTTCTCCCTTCTCCCAAGATCTCGATGTGGGGCAGGGATTCTTTCTGACCTGATTACCCTGTGTTGCCCTCATTGCTTAGTGCAGTGCTTGGTACATAGTAACTGCTTAACCGATATCACTATTACTAGTCAGAACACTCTACTAATGGCTTGGGAGAGTTCAACAGAGTTAGGAATCCAGATCCCAGTCCTCAGAGAATTTACAAGCTAGTAAATTCCCTGCTACAGTAAATTGTACCGATACCTGCACTACCGGCAGTGTCTCCTTGGTGCAGAATACTGTGCTAAGCACTAAGGGGAGTAAAAGAGATTGCAACCCTCAAATGCTTGTACCCAATTTCCTGTGTCCACTCCCTTTTGTCATCCTCCAGACATCAAGATATTGAGCTTGTTGTAGGCAGGAAATGTATCTACTAACTCTCTTCTATCCTCCAAAGTGCTTAGTACAGTGCTCTTCACACAGTAAGTGCTCAATAAATATCAATCAATCGTGTTTATTGAGTGCTTGTTCATTAATTCATTCTTTTGTATTTATTAAGAGCTTATTGTGTGCAGAACACTGTACTAAGTGCTTGGGAAAGTACAATACAACAGTGAACATAAATCGTGTTTATTGAGTGCTTATTCATTAATTAATTCATTTGTATTAAGAGCTTATTGTGTGCAGAACATAAATGAACAATGAACATAAATCATGTTTATTGAGTGCTTATGCATTAATTCATTCATTTGTATTTATTAAGAGCTTATTGTGTGCAGAACACTGTAGTAAGTGCTTGGGAAAGTACAGTACAGCAATGAACAGTGACAGTCCCTGCCCAGAATGAGCTCCCAGTCTAGGGGGAGGGAGCAGACAAACATCAATGCTAATAAATAAAATTACATACAAATACATAAGTGCTATGGGGTTGGGAAAGGAGCAAGTCAGGGTGACGCAGAAGGGAGTGGAAGATGAGGAAAAGTGGGGCTTAGTCTGGGAAGGCCTCTTGAAGGAGATGTGCCTTCGATAAGACTTGGAAGGGGAGAGAGTAATTGTCGGATTACTAAGCGCTTGGGAGAGTACCAGATGACCGTTGTGCCATTGGTAGCCTTGTATAACATTTATAACACTTTCTAGTATTGTATAACATTGTCTCCCAGGTCTGGGGAGCTGGGATCCTGGGTCTTGTTCCCAATTCTGCTGCTAGTCTGCTGTATGACAGACATCATGCAAGTGACATAATATTGTTTTGTTTGATGATGATGATGGTATTTGCTTAAATGCTTACTAAGAGCCGGACACTGTACTGAACGTTGGGGAGGATACAAGCAAATCGAGTTGGACACAGTCCCTGTCCCTATGTGGCATTCACAGTCTCAGTCCCCATTTTGCAGAAGAGATAACTGAGGCATACAGCAGTGAAGTGACTTGTCCAAGGTCACCCAGCAGACCAGTGGCAGAGTTGGGATTCAAGCCCATGACCTTCTGACTCTGAGAACAGTGCTCTATCGACCACACAATACTGCTTCTCTGTTTTATGGTATTGGTTAAGCATTTACTATGTGTCAAACAGCCCTCTAAGCCCTGGGATCGGTACAAATTAAATAGGTCAAACACAGTCCCTGTTCTGCATGGGACTCAAGGAGTGCTTGGCACATAGTAAGTGCTTAAAAATTACCATTATTATTATTAGGAGGGAGAATAGGTATTGAATCCCCATTTTACAGTTGAGGAAATTGAGGCACAGAAAAGTTAAGCAACTTGTCCCAGGTCACACAGCAAGCAACTGGCAGCACCAGGATTAGAACCTAGGTCCTCTGAGTCCCAGGCTCAGCTCTTTCCAATGGGCCATGCTCTGTAATAATCACAAAAATTGTTGTATTGGTTAAGTGCTTACTATGTGCCAGGCACTGTTATAAGCGCTCGGGTGGATACGAGCAAATTGGATTGCACACATGGGGCTCACAGTCTTAGTCCCCGTTTTACAGATGAGGTAAGTGAGGGCCAGAGAAGGAAAGTGACTTGCCCAAGGTCACCCAGCAGGCAAGTGGCAGAGTTGGGATTAGAACCCAGGTCCTTCTGATTCCCAGACTCTATCCATTAGGCCACACAGCTTCACTTCTTTGATAATCATATTTAGACCATGAGCCCCAGATACACGGGCTTTGTGTCTGACGTGATTAATTTGTATCTAGCTCGTTTTGGGCAGGGAACGTTAGTGCTAATTCTGATTCATTCATTCAGTCGTATTTGCTGAGCGTTTACTGGGTGCAGAGCACTGAACTAAGCACTTGGGACGTAGAATTCAGCATGTATTGTGCTCTTCCCAAGTGCTTAGTTCCAGTGCTCTGCACAGAGTAAATGCTCAATAAATACCTTTGATTGATTGATCTATCCCAGCGTTTAGTACAGTGATTGGCACGGGAAGCAGTTCTGCCTGATGTGGAAAGAGCCTGGACCTGGAAGTCAGAGGACCTGAATTCTAATCTCAACTCCGCCACTTGCCTGCAGTGTGACCTTGGGTAAAGTACACAATAAATGCTCAATGAATATCACAGATTGATTGATAGATTGAAAACTCCTTGGTCAGGAATCACATCTTTTGCCTCTATATGCTCCTCATGCCTAATATAGTGTGCCTCTCGATTGAAAATTGCCACGATGATTTAATCAGCGCTATTCATGAAGAACTAACTGTGTTTCTAGAACTGTACTGAGCGCTTGGGAGAGGATATTACAACAGAGTTAATGATAATGTTGGTATTTGTTAAGCGCTTACTTTGTGCAGAGCATTATTCTAAGCACTGGGGGATACAAGGTGATCGGGTTGTCCTACGTGGGGCTCACAGTCTTCATCCCCATTTTACAGATGAGGTAACTGAGGCCCGGAGAAGTTAAGCGACTTGCCCAAAGTCACACAGCTGACAAGCAGTGGAGCCGGGATTCGAACCCATGACCTCTGACTCCCAAGCCCGTGCTCTTTACACTGAGCCGCGTTGCTTCTCTGTCTACTCAGTTGGTAGATGTGTTCTCTGCCCACAAGGAGCAAACAGTGTGCAGTGGAGACAGACATTAAAATGAATAAATAAATTACAAATATGTTCAGAAGTTCTGTGGGAAGGGATGAATAACCAGCATGTAAAGGGATGAGATCCAAGTGTATAGGTGGCAAAGAAGGGAGAGGGGGTAGGGAAATTGAGGGCTTAGTAGGAGAAGGCCTCCTGTAGGAGGTGTGATTTTAGTAAGGCTTTGAATTTAAGGAGAGTGATGGTCTGTCAGACATCAATTAGATCATTGATAATGGATATGAAAGAGCATTGGAAAATATCACTTCTCTGTAAATTCAAAGTCCAGTTTCAAATAGCCAACCACATTACTCACCAAACACCTAAAATCAAGGAGCATATTCAAACTAAGAATCACTTAATCGAAACCTACTTAAAATCTGACCAAAATTTCCACCCTTCAGGACCTTGGGGGCAGTCAGTGTGCTAGTACTTCATAGAAAAACCACATGAAGTTTGGAGTTCAAAACAATTTTGAATCCCAACATTTTAAGGAGACTGTAGTGAATATTTCAGAAAGCACCGGGGTTCAAGAACCTACAAATTTCGAAAGTATAGGAACAAAAAACTCTTCTGATGGAAGGACTATTTAAAGATTTTCTTTGAATTTCCTTTCAAGAGGACTTCTTCATCCAAAACAAAGTCACTCGATCCAAAATGACTGTCAGTGTAGGGTGAAAATATTCCACTCCCCGAAGATAGTCTTTGACGGTCTTTGCTCCTTTGTATTTAGACTTGAAAGAATGACCAGCAGTCATAAAAGAAATCTGAAGAAATTGCGTTCATTGGCACAGAGTGGAATAATGACCTAATTAAGTCATAACTGCAGGAAAATGCATAAGTTCATGAAATATGCATGTGTAATCCATCTGTCCATTCTCCAAGCAACTTGGCTATTGTTTTCATTGGCCTCTGTAGGTATAAAGATATCGAGGGGTTGAAACAGTAGTGACTTTATATAAATTCAGGAAGGTACGAGGCAGGTTTTGTTTATTCAAACCTCGGGATAGATTTTTAAAACACAGGCTCACATACTCCTTGGGCTCAGAAACTAATAAAGGCAGGGCTCTATTTTCTTCATGTGCTCTCTAATGCACATTTACTATTCCAAATCCTCCTTTTTTTCATCTTCTTAGAAGTTCGGTGATTGTTTAAGAACCACTGTGGTCCAAGTGGAAAGCGCCTAGGCCTGGGAGTCAGAGGATTAGGGTTCTAATCCCGGCTCTGCCACTCGCCTGCCTTGTGCCCTTGGGCTGATCACTTTACTTATTTGGGTCTCATTTTCCTCATCTGCAAATTGAGGATTCACCACCCGTTCTCCTTCCCCCTCAGGCTGGGCACACCGTGTGCGTCAGGGACTGGATCTGATGTGATTATCTACAATGTGCTCAAGGGCTTAGTACAGTGCTTGGCACGTAGTAAGCGGTTAACATCTACCACAATTATCAGTATTATCATCACTAATCAAACAGTTGTATTTATTGGGGGCTTACCGTATGCTGAGTGCTGTACTAAGCCCTTGGGAAAGTACAATATAAGAGTTGATAGATTCGTTCCCTGCCCGTAAGGAGCTTATGCCTAGAGAGGGCCACAGAAATTAATAGAAGGAAATAAATTATGACTATGGACATGAGAGCTGTGGGGCTGAGGGAGAAGTGAATAAAGGGAGCAAATCCAAATGCAAGAGTGATGCAGAAGGGAGTGGGAGAAGAAAAAATGTGGGCTTAGTCTGGCAAAGCCTCTTGGAAATGTCAGTTTAATAAGGCTCTGAAGAAAAGCCGTGTGGTCTAGTGGATAGAGCCCGGGGCCTGGAAGTCAGAAGGACCTGGCTTCTAATCCTGGCTCTGCTAGTTGTCTGCTGTGTGACCTTGGTGCCTCATTTTCCTCATCTGTAAAATGGGGATTAAGACTGTGAGCACCCTGTGTGGGACAGGCACTGTGTTGAACCTGGTTATATCTACACCGGTGCTTAGCAAAGTGCCTGGGACCTAGTAAATGCTTAACGGATACCTTAAAAAAAGGGTGGGGAGAGTGATTGTCTTGTGCTATGAAGGGGGAAGCTGTTCCAGGCCAGAGACAAGATGTAGGGGAGACGTCGACGGAGAGAGGGATGAGATGAAGGGGCGGTGGGTAGGGTGGTGTTAGAGGAGAAAAGTGTGTGGGCTGGGTTGTGGAAGGAAAGCAGTGAAGTGAGAGGGGGCAAGGTGATGGTGGGCTGGAAAGCCACTGGCAAGGAGCGGTCAGACTACCACTGGAGGTTCTTGAGGAGTGGGGAAACATGGACTGATTGTTGAAATAATAATAATAATGTTGGTATTTGTTAAGCGCTTACTATGTGCAGAGCACCGTTCTAAGCACTGGGGTAGATACAGGGTCATCAGGTTGTCCCACGTGAGGCTCACAGTCTTAATCCCTATTTTACAGATGAGGTCACTGAGGCACAGAGAAGTGAAGTGACTTGCCCACAATCACCCAGCTGACAAGCGGCCGAGCCGGGATTCGAACCCATGACCTCTGACTCCCAAGCCCGAGCTCTTTCCACTGAGCCACGCTGCTTGAAAGCCTTACTGAAGGCACCACTCCTCCAAGAGGCCTTCCCTGACTGCTTTCCTTTTCTCCCACTTCCTCTGTATCGCCTTGATGTGCTCCCTTTGTTCATCTCTCCCCTCCTCCCCCAGTCCCACAGCACTTAGGTTCACATCCATAATTTCTTTCTTTACATTAATGTCTGTCTCCTCCTCTAGAATCTAAGCTCGTTGTGGGCAGGGAACCGGTCTGTTCTATTGTGTTACCTTCTCCCAAGTGCTTAGTCAGGTGCCCTGCCGACAGTAAGTGTTCAATGAATATGATTGATTGATTGACCACTTTTTTGGAACACTCACCGAGGAGAGTAGAGTGAAGTACGGACTGAAGTGGGAAGAGATTTATCTGCTTACATTTTATAAAATGTGAAGTTATTCCTATAAGGAATATACCTATGTCAAACATGCCAATCTGCCATCCACGGTGCTGCAGTGCCTAAACTGCACATATATCAGATAAAAGGCAGTAAAGAATTAAATTTCCCAGAGCAACATTCTTCGCTTTGCATTCAGCCATTAGTTAATCCACTGTGTATATTGCATGCTGAGTATTGTGCTTGGTCCTTATTAAGTTTTTTAATGGTATTTGTCTTCCTCGTGCCAGGCACTGGCTCAAGTGTGGCTCAGGGGAAAGAGCACGGGCTGGGGAGTCAGAGATCATGGGTTCAAATCCCGGCTCGGCCACTTGTCGGCTGTGTGACCTTGGGCAAGTCACTTAACCTCTCTGTGCATCAGTTACCTCATCTGTAAAATAGGGATTAAGACTGTGAGCCCCACGTGGGATAACATGATCACCTTGTATCCTCCCCAGTGCTTAGATCAGTGCTTGGCACATAGTAGCAGCATGGCTCAGTGGAATGAGCACGGGCTTTAGAGTCAGAGGTCATGGGTTCGAATCCCGGCTCTGCCACTTGTCAGCTGTGTGACTGTGGGCAAGTCACTTCACTTCTCTGGGCCTCAATTACCTCATCTGGAAAATGGGGATTAGGACTGTGAGCCCCACGTGGGACAACCTGATTCCCCTGTGTCTACCCCAGCACTTAGAACGGTGCTCTACACATAGTAAGCGCTTAACAAATACCAACATTATTATTAGTAAGTGCTTAATAAATAACCAACATTATTATTATTATATAGATACAGGTTAATCCAGGTTGGGTACAGTCCCTGTCCCACATAGGGCTCAAAGTCTTAATCCCCATTGTACAGATGAAGTAACTGAGGCCCAGAAAAGTGAAGTGACTTGCCCAAGATAAAACAGTAGACAAGTGGTGGAGCAGCAATTAGAACCCAGGTCCTCTGACTCTCAGGCCTTGGCTTTTTCCACTAGGCTACTGAAGTGAGACAGTGGGAAGACCTGTAGTCTGGTATGGCAGTTGAATTGTTGATTATAAATTCCTCATTACACTTAAGGTCCTTGAGGGTAGGAATTGTGTCTCCTCACTCTAATGTACTTTCCTCAGTGCTCTGTGTATCGTAGACTGAAAGCTCTTTGAGGACAGGCATCGGGCCTCACTGCTGTATTTTTCCATGCGCTCAGTACAGTGCATATTTCATGCGTTGTGCATTTTCCTGCATTTACAGTACAGTGCTCTGCACCCAGTAGGCTGTAAGCTCCCGGAGGGCAGGGATAATGTCTACCAATTTTTAAAAATATTTTAATCCTTGCTCCAGCCCCAAGGCACTTATGTCCATGTCCTTATAATCTACTATTTCCCCTAACTGTAATTTATTTTAATGTTTGACTCCCACTATGGATTTGTAAACTCCTTTTGGAAAGGTATTAGATCTACCAACTCTACTGTATTGTACTTTCCCAAGTACAATGCTATATACCCAGGAAGCGTTCAATAAATAATCAAGCAATCAGTGAGCACTATTGAGTATCTCCTGAGTATATATTGAGCACTTACTGTGTACGGAGCACCATACAAGCACTTGGGAGAGTACAGTGTATTGGAGTTGGTAGATATTTTCCCAACCCACAGTGAGTTTCCATTCTACCTTCGATGGATTTAAAGATGGATAAAAGAAACAACAAGGCCTAGAGGATAGGGCACGACACTGGGAGTCAGAAGGACCCGATTTCCAATCCCGGCTTCCGCCGCTTCTCTGCTCTGTGATCTTGGGCAGGTCATTTAATACGTCCGTGCCTCAGTTCCCTCATCTGTACAGTCAGGATTAAGACTGTGAGCTCTATGTTGGACAGGACCTGTGTCCAACCCGATTATCTTGTCTACCCCAGCGCTAAGAAAGGTACCTGGCAAATAGAAAGCACCTAACAAATTCCTTTATTATTATTATTGCTTTTATAAAAAAGAAGTATCTTTTCTGCCTAATATTTTTTCTGCCCAAGTTTCCGCTTGGTTACTCCTTCCTTTTGTCTTAGAGGAAAATTGAGAAAATGCAAAGTAAACCACCCTATTAACATACCGCAAGTGTCATCGGTAAAGATGAGCTTTCCTTTTTGGCAGAGAAGTACACGGAAGTGGCTATTAATAGTGGAAAATCGCATTATTTGATTTTATGCACCAAGTCACCGCAGAAAATATTTTTAGGCTTATGAAGTGTTTTTTTCCCCCCTCTCGACTAATTATCAAGTAGGTGACTGATTGCTTGTGATTGATGACTGATGGAGACTGAATTCTGCAGGTGCTAATAGTTTGCTTAGCATAAGTGGTGCTAGGGAACTGATCCTAGATCATTTAGGCAAAATGTGTCTGCTCCTGGTTAGAGAAGATTAGTTTCAAGGGTTATGTTTTAAACGGTGTGGAGGTGGAGAAAGTTGTTACCTTGGTGACCTTTAGACACTTGATATTCTTCCCACCCCCAATCCCACGGCACGCAGGTATGCATCTTGAAATTATATTATGAATTTCTTATTTATTCATATTAATGCCT